>NC_084907.1:18798166-19472285 GCF_949316345.1 Pungitius pungitius | reverse complement strand
GGGCTGTTTTTGGTGATGTGGTCGTTGGTTTCGTGGACTAATCCCCAGTCATCCAGAGGTTCAGGTGAGTGCCGCCGATGTTGACATTTCAAGTGCAGCTGACCTTGTGGTGGATTTTGGTGGATCAAAAGCGAGGAAGAATCTCACTTGGCGTGAGTTCAACCCGGGGTGGCCGCCTGCCAGAAAAATAAATAGGTGACTTACCTGTGTCAGTGCAGCCTCCTACAAATAGGACATTACAAAACGGGTGGTGTGTTTGTAGGAGGCCCACATGCGGCCTGCAGCACCATCCTGCGCACACTGCTGACACCTAGAAACAACACTTGAGCACCGGCGGGGAGCTCTGCTTTCATCAAATGAACACGCACCGCACACACCCTGCAAAGGATGATCTCACGCCCCGCTTTCACATATGCACACAAATAAAGAGAGAGAGAGAGAGAGAGAGAGGATACACATAACAACACAGCCTAACAACACCGGTAGCCGAAGGAAGGGTAGTTCGCATTACCTCGATACTGAGGGGTAAACTTCCTCATTGCTGCAGGCACACTCTCGTAGAACTGATGTTCGCGGGGGATGAGGGGTTTGCAGATGGCCTGCTCCCCCAGACGAAGGACGCAGCAGTGCCCCCCCACTTGATGCAGGAAAGGCTCAAGCATCACCCCTTTCTCCATGTAGCACTGCTGCTGCTGCTGCTGTTGCTCCTTCTGCTCGGCATTCACGGCCTTCTGGGCCTGAGCCTCCACAGCCGGACCCATCCTCCTCTGGTCCTGACCACACCGCCGTGGGCATTAAGACAGGAAGGAGGAAATGGAACGAGAAGCAGAACAACAAGCCAAATCCTATTCCTTTTCAACTCATTTTCTGCCGCTTCCTGTGGCCGAGTAGAAACAGAAAGTCCGTCAAATGTTGGACAAGCGCTGCAGCGTCAGATGAAGCATACAGAGCCCGATCCTGCTTGTGCCTCCACTTCAGACTGAGGCAGTCTGACAGCAGAGAGCTTGCTCGCCACTGGTAAAGCTCTCACAAGCCTGACACTGGTCCCACCCCCACAACAAGCAATCCACCAATCAGGAGCGCCACAAGCAGGTTGTTGGGGTTGGAACTCTTCAAGGGAAAGAAGCCAGCAAACAAAGACAGTGGTGGGAGGGGGGAAGTCTGGTGGAGAGAAGGGAGGGATGAGAGAGAGAGAGAGAGAGAGAGAGAGAGAGAGAATCAAAACAAGGAGGGAGGACCAAGCTGAGGCCAGCTGTTTTTCGCTCTGTCACAGCAGGTTTTAACAGCCTGACACAAAGTAACACCATTTACTCATATGAAGTGAGGTTTAGGAAAAAGGAACAAATGAATCTGAAAATACACATATAAAAGGTCAAAACAAAACGACTTAATAACATCACAAAAAAACTTGGACTGAGACAGCCACCTGCTTTGTTGATTTTTTATAACACGGTGCAAGACGCCCTCAATTTATTGTGGTCACACTTACATTAGAAGTCAAAAATTGCTGTTCCGGGCCAAAGGCTCTGTGGCTGCCGGCAGGATGACTAACATTGCTTTCATTATTCATGTCGTTGTTTAAAAAAAAAAACATGCTTCTTTCATAGCTTATTGTAGGTCTAAATTCTTCATGATCCTATGTGATAATAACAAGCACACCCCCTTATACACATAACAAATGACAAGACCAGCAGATTTCCGGCTGGCCGGGGTCACTGAAAATGCCCATCAAGGGCAAACCTACAGGGTCACAACTACAGTGGGCTGATGACGGTTCAGTGTTTCAGCTTCACGTTCACTGGTCGTTCTGTCGGGAGCAATGTTTCTACACACGGGGTTCAATACGCCGCGGGATAACATACCTACCAGCAGGATCAGCATGGATCCCATCAATTTTAGATGGAGGCACTGTTGAATGACTTATTATTTATGTCTTGCAATTTACACATCGACCAACACAATCCACGACTGACTAGGGTAAAGGTCTTAAATACCATCCGACTGGCAGCAAAATCAACTCGCTAATTCAAAATGTAAGGACCACCGAATAAAGCTTTGCAGATTCAGAGATCCATACATGTATAGTATCTACCCAGCTTTGCACATTTTTATTTTTTTTAATTTATTTCTCCCGCCCACAGCCCAAACGATAGCGGCGTAGCTAGATGAATTGTGTGGAACCCTGCTATGATTTAAAGTAGAGTGAGCATCCAGACCAAAGCAGAACCTGCAAATCACCAGCAATGTAACTTAAAGGTCTAAAGGAACTGACAAAGTAGGGCATGGCAGCAGAGGTTGTGGAGAAGGGGAGGAGAGGGTGACACGACGGGCTTGCTAGGGAACTCTGCTTTGGCCCGAGTGGGAACCATAATCCTCATCCACTCTACTTCCCTCGTTGACACAGATTATGGCCACAAGCAAAACAACATCTGATTAAGACGGTCATTCACTGCTTTTTTCCATTCATGTGCGGCCGGCGTTGCGCTGCTGGTGGCAGCACACGACACGCACGGAAGTGCTCGGGATTTTACCATGACGTCTGTCAGTGGGCTCTAAAAGAGGGGGGGGGGGGGGGGGGCGTTTGTGACGTTGTGAGTATGTTTTTGGGGTGCGTGCACAGGCACGTGCGCTTCTACTGTACTTTACAGTTGGACACTGGCTGGTTCAGCAAGGAGCCAAGTCAGAAAGCCACAGCTAATCTCTCTAATCCTCCCTTTAGGAACGCAAGTGCAAAATAGGCGGTGACAAACAAGTAGGAAATAGCCCCAGGCACACTTAAACACGTGTGTGTGTTTTCCTGTCTGTCTAATGCTCAGTGCAAATACCTCGCTCTGACATCTTTCAGCAATGGACCCGTTAACGAACGGACCAATCAGATTTGAAAGTCCAGTTTGACTTCAGCAGAATAATATGTGTTTTGTTTATGTTGATGTCATGCGGTCATTAAAATAGTTTGTTCAAAAAAAGCCCAGAGCGCACAACACAAGTGTTTCCATTGATGTTTCTGCTTTTAGTGTCTGCACGGTTATAAATCACTGGGGACAATAAAGGAAAGATTTTAAATGCTATAGTGATCCATGAGTTTATGACCACAACTATGTCAATGTCAACTGCTGTTTTGGATGGTATATTAAAATAAGATCAAAGAGACGCTTGATACAGAGTTCACTGCATATCTGTCAGTGGCTCCAGTCGGCTATTCAGTGTGGCTAGTGGCTAGCCGCTAGCAGCGTGGACAGTGCAGACAATAGCACTGCGAATGATGGCACTGCGGAGGGCACTCGCTGGCCAGTGGGCCACAAAAACAGGGATTCCAGACAGAAGCACAGATTGCAACCACACTGAGGGGGAGACTGTGTTCCTTGCATTGTTTTCCACCACCCTTTACATCTTTGCAAATAGTTTTTTTGCAGCTTTATTAATACACTAACTGGCATATAGAGACACTTTCCAGACAAGATGAACTGCACCATCAGAGTGGCATGGATACAGTTAATCGTGCAGATGATGCAATTAAATAAATTGCTCCAAGCAGAAGAAACACCACAAATTTCAGTTACCTTCAAACCAGAAATACAACACAACCGGCAAAAACATAAACATCACAAATGTATCTCAATTAAACAATTTGTCATTTACCTTTAATAAAACAATCTGGGGGGAGTGAACATTGCCGGTGACTTGGGTCTCTAAAATGTAGGATTCTCTCTTTTCAGGTCGTGGGTACTTTGCAATGGAAGATACAACAATGGAATGGAGAAATACTGTATATAATGCAGTAGATATGCAGCAATTGAAGCCCAACCTGTTGCTTGATTATAAACTGTGAAACTGAAATTACATGCTGTAGAGACCAAGAGAAATAAAAAAGGAGAGGAGACCGTGACCTTGGAAGAAATGGGCCAAGAACAGCATGGGGCAGCTAGCAGGCGCTCTTCACAGTGCAAATGAGGTGAGCCAGTCACAAACAGAGACCCAGGACATGCAGCTAACAGGAAGTTGGAATCCAGAACTTTGGAAGGCGTAAGAAGCAGCTTTGCAGAAGGATTTCTGAGTCCTCTGTATTTGTTTGCATTTGTCTTCAACCTGATGATTGTCAGTCTCAGTTTTGTTTTTTTCTATGAATGAAACCAACGTTCGGTTAGGAAACCACTGACTGAGTTTCAGTCCTAGTTAACTGACACAATATTTAGTATGTAACTATATTGATTGTCGCAGAGGAACAAACAGCCGAAGTCACCAGTCTGTCACGAAAATAACAAACACAGACCATCGAATTTTCATTAAAAGCAATTTACAAAAATGAACTTCAAAATGACTTTTACTCTTTTGTAGCCGTCAAAAGACAAAATCCTGCAGATAACATCCTTCCTCACCACGATCAACATATTCACAGAGATCACAGGGCTCATTTAGCCAACTTAATCTGTGAGCTTTGGTCTTTCAATAGTAACAGGGCAGCAAAGGGGACAGATTTAGAGGTCAAATAGGACAGCATTCCATTGATCAAGGACAGCTCCAGAAGGCTCTACAGCAGGTTCAGGCGTTGTAGAAATGTGACCGGCTGACTACAAGGGACAGTTGGTGGAGGGGAGTGCATGGAGGGGGGGGGGGGGGTGCAGTCTGTTTTTTGCCATTGTCTGGACATGGACATTGGAGGAGGGGGCTAATGAGGAGGTGCTGAGTGAGTTTGGATATAGGAGAGACGGGGAATGTGAAGGGCAAAGTGAAAACGAGGAGAACCTACACACACAAACTGGGTTCTTACCTACAATAAATACAACAAAGACAATCTGACAAACTACTTCTATTGAACATAAATAACTCGTATTAAGGTGCATGGTCAGTACTATCCACGGTTCTCACAACTGGTTTGTTATGTGTTTTTGCACCGTTGACCTTATTTACCTCAAGAGCATTAAAAGATTTAGGATGAGACGGATAACCTGAATGAGGTGGCGTGAGTCTGGATCTACCTGGCCTGTTTCAGGGAATGGCCAAGGCGAATCGTGCAAAGACACATCAACTCACATTCAGGTGCGCAGAAAGGCAGGAAGATCACACATGCAGACAGGGAGAAACACATGCACAATAAAGAATATGAAGTAAAATAAACAAATAAGGCACCAGGCAGTGGAAAAAAGGCCCGATCTCACCAGCGTGGAGATTTGTGTGGTCAATTTACAGACTGATCTCCTGACATGACATCTGACCAGATAAACACCCTAAGCTGAAAATACCACATGCTGCAAGGAATTCATGCAGAGCACAAGCTATTAATAAACAGCTTGCTCCATTACAAATGCCAGAGCCAAATAAACAGGGGGATCGACCAGAAAGGGAACAATTCACTGGTCCAAAGACTCGTCTGCACAGAGGACCCTTTAACTCTCAAACGGTCAAAAGTAGAGCGTTAGTAGCGACTGATGTCATTTAAAAGCGCCACTTACAAGGTGAAATCCAACAAGGCCAGCGCTTATGGAAGTAAATCTGTGCCATCGGGGGTTGAAATAAAAAGTTGATTGAATTTCTAGCACTGAATATTTATGCATTGAAATTATGTACCTGAATGTTTTTCAACATTAAAACACCGCAAAAAAATTCAACCTAAAAAAAAAAAATGTTGAAATATTCGAAATGGAGGCTACAATATTCAACCGCAAAAAATTCAACCTTGGCACACCAATATGCGGAGGCTACAATATTCAACCCAAATAAATTCAACCTTGGCACACCAACATCCGGGACACTAAGGAGGAGCAATCGATTCTAGATTCAAGATCAGTAGCGTGCGTCAAGCTAAAGGAGCGAGCACCCAAAACACCTTCAGCTTCGGATTGTATCCATGTCCAATAATAACGGGGCTTTAACTCTTCTTCATGTCATCAGTGTGGTTTGTGTCTGTAAGATTCCGTGTTAGACAGCTGACATTTGTACATTAACAGACTGTGTTGGACATGAACTAAGCGGAAGTTAAACGAGAGCGTACAGCCGCTCACAATACGCCTCTTCTTCTAGTTTTGAATTCATTTAATGATGCTGAGATCCTTCGACAAGCTGTTAGGAGTGATTGGCGGAGTTTTGAAAACCAGGAACGCGCTTGAAGAGGCAGATGAGCCGCTGTATCGTAGTGGGGGGGCAGCGGCTTTAACGGAGCGCGCAGACGCATAAACCCGACAGGACATGCAGGAATAACCGCAGTAGCGTCGGTGGAAGGATCCTTTTTCACAGCGGCACAAGCCGATCTCAGTTGGGTATTAAGCGACATTCAAAGTCCACGTAACGTTAAATGAGTCTTCATGACCATGGGTAAACTTTATTGAGGATCTGGCACAACACAGCGACCTGCAAGTAGCGCAGAGTCTTACATAAAGGGATGTACGTCTTAATGCGAGGCTTTAGAATTTATCTCAAAGGGATCCTGTATTTGCTCGTAAAGTCTGAAACGAGAACCCATTTTTCAGTGACGGTGTTACGTGCCTACTGGTTTTTGAACTACTGGTTTGGCTACGGGTGCGTGTTTGTTTTCCCCCGGTGTTACGTGCCTACTGGTTTTTGAACCTACTGGTTTGGCTACGGGTGCGTGTTTGTTTCCCCCCGGCAGGCAGGTGTTGTCTGCCTCCGTCACTTGAGTCGTCACACATTTGCAAACATATTGTTCTGAAAATGTTCAAAAATGCATCCCATATCCATTGCAGCGATTACGATTGTATAAGTGAGCACTACGTCACTGCCACGTATGAAGAAATACATAAAAGAACATTTATTAAAAGTCCGCCACAACCGGGATTCGAACCGTGTCGCGCAAAATAACGTAGTGCCACAGAGCGGCTGTGCTACCCACTCGGCCAACCGAGCTTGATCGATTTCAGTTGATTTGTATATTTTAATAGAGTTGTATATCGTCAGTGGCAAGCAAACGTTTTGGTTTAGGGTGAACATTATATGTTCTTTTATGTATTTCTTCATACGTTGCCACACTGATGGCATGAAGAAGAGTTAAAGTCCCGTTATTATTGGACATGGATACAATCCGAAGCCGAAGGTGTTTTGGGTGCTCGCTCCTTAAGCTTGACGCACGCTACTGATCTTGAATCTAGAATCGATTGCTCTACCTTAGTGTCCCGGATGTTGGTGAGCCAAGGTTGAATTTATTTGGGTTGAATATTGTAGCCTCCATTTCGAATATTTCAACATTTTTTTTTTTTAGGTTGAATTTTTTTGCGGTGTTTTAATGTTGAAAAACATTCAGGTACATAATTTCAATGCATAAATATTCAGTGCTAGAAATTCAATCAACTTTTTATTTCAACCCCCGATGGCACAGATTTACTTCCATAAGCGCTGATGTTATAGTGTGGTGTAATCAGCATTTTGCTTTTTATATGCATCACATTTACACAAACTAAAAAAAGAAAGACTTGTTAATTAACAATTAACCCACTTTCACAAGTGGTTTTGCTTCTGGAATTCCCTCACACAGGCCTGGACTGTTTCCATGTCCTTTTGGCTGTGTTCCTTCTCTGCAGCTGAGGACGGTCAGAGGTCAACGGCTCACCCCCACCCTTAAGTTTGGTTTCTAGGAAGCTTCTTAGAGCGGACAGCAGAGCGCTGTCCTCTCTCCACCAACAGGACTTGATTGGAGAAAATCTCATCCTCTAACATGGACCCACGCTCAAAAGAAAATATGGAACTCAGAGGAACACAATCAAGTTATTCTCATCACAAAACCCCGGCCAAGAGTTTCTGCTGCCAATTTAGCATCAGACGGGTTCTTTCATTGATAAACAATGTAAACAACCAATGTTTCATGAGTAGAAACGAAAAGTTTTATTTCCAATATCACCTGCAAGTTACACTGGTCAGTAGTTGTAAACACCAGATGACCATTAGAGGCTCTCTGTTTTTGGCAGGAACCCTCCAGTGGGCTTACGTCGCATGAGCAGGCCATACCTGTCGACATGTCCGTATCCCAAGCACACAGTGACTCCTAACATCGCTGCGTTTGAGCCGAAGATTGTGTAAAAAGGTGATCCAATAGATGGGGGCCTTGGCACAGTTGGATGTCAACAATATGTCACACATCAGTGGTGGTTCGGGCTGCGCCGTAACAGTGTCGACACCTGAAGGCACAGAAGACATTGCACAAAATACTGCAGAGGTTTAAAAGCCTGTGGTTTTGTGTTCTGAATGCGGTCAGTCAGTGGCATTTCTACACAGAGGTAAATTACATACACTTTTGCAGTGCCATGTCTAGGCTCCCTTTAGACCTGTGTACCATAGCTTTTGCGTGTTTTCCAAATGCCTGAAGAACGCAGTTGTGAGAAGGCAACTGCATGAGGTAAGGAAAATAAAGGAAAGACTGAAGATAAGACCAAGCCATGGTTTAAGAATGTGATCATTGCAGTGAGAAAATAACTATGCACCAACGCCTGTTGACCCCCGACCCCCCCCACACACACAATAGGGTAAAATAAGGCAGAGTACAGTTGTTAAAACCTCGAGGCTTGGCGCACTGCCGACTGCATTAATGTTTTTTTTACGAGGCCAAACGCCTGGACACACATCAGAGGTTCAGTGAATCCGTCCACTGTGTCAGACATGACGTTACACTTGGGGATACTGAGCCTCTGGATGATTTGTTCAATCTGCTTGCATTGCAAGATGCAAGAGAATCTCCACACAAGGAAAATAAAAGTCCTACAACCAGGAGGAAAAACAATATGTCCGTGTTTCCATTGAGCACTTGCTGGACCTGTTTCATGTGGAATTCCATTGCAAAATATTTCCACAGTAACTTATTCACCGTGAAACAAATACAGTCACTTAAAATCTCAACGTGACTCCTATAATTACTTTGTCTTTATAATTACAGAGGGCTATCAAAATGTACGAAGAAGCAACATTTAATGTGGCTTGAAGTTTCATGTAGTATTTCATTGGAAGAAAAAAGTTCCACCGTAGACATGACACCGTAGTGATGAGATTCATGGCGAGGGCGTTGAGGAAATGTGCGTTTTAAACTGTCTGTGTTTATGTTGGCGCGGGGGGGGGGGGGGGGGGGTTTGCCTGCGCTGGCAGCAGTGAGGCTTGTGTCCACACCCCTGCTGCACTTCTGCACTTCTGCAGCCCTCATTCCTGACCGTCCAGCGCTCGGCCGATGTGATTAGTAGCCACAGTAGCGACGTAGCAGCAACTGTCATCTTTAAAAGGTGACCTGTTTTGGTTTCCTCATACTTGCCATTTACCGCAGTACACTTCTATGCCTTCTATTAACCTCTCATCCACGATTGTCATCGCTTTCTGACCTGTGTCTCTTTTTGTTTTTTACCCTAACCCTTTTATGACTTCCTCGTGTGGCATTTATATCAGTCTTAACACAAGGCGTATCAAATGTCTGTCCAACCCTGACTCACCTCTGCTCAGATCCGGGTCTATATTTGGCATTCAGATGGACTTTCCCCGCAAGCGAGTGCTTAGTTGTAACATAATGTAAAAGAAAGGGCTGGCCTCATTGTGATCAACAGGTATCCTGTTTTGTACCTCCAAGCTTCAAACTATGGTGACAAAATGCTAACTCAATAAAGAGTGGCTCAGTGAACGATTGAAGGGTGAATTGCAAACAGTTCAGCGTGCAGGGGGCTCAAACACTGGCTTTGTGTGCTTGAAGGACACCCCCCTGGAGAACACCTAAAACACCACTTCAGGGCTATGACTGTGCATATGTTGCTAATCAGAAGGCCAACAAGGTTACAAGGACATTGTCACAAACAAAGGCCAGCACCCAAAATAGAAGCCACTGTTTCCATGCCACTGACCTCTTCTACACTGAGGGTGGGGGTTTTTTTTGCAGGAGAGTTGCTTAAGTTACATTTTCCAGGGGCCAAATCCTACGGCTGAACTCGCCATTGTTCGATTAGTATTCACTCTGCCCTACCTTCTCGTGTCCGTTAGTCAGCGAACGGCCTGTTCCTAAAGCCCAGAAACACACGTTGGTGAGTAGCAGCAGGGACGAGGCATGAGAAGAGGACGTGTGGGCAGAAACAATATGACGCCCGATTAATCGGATGCAGCAAACACCGCACAGTGTAATTCTCTGAATGTTCAGGTCCCGAACATGAATTCCGGCTGGGGACTCCACGGGGTGAAAGTAGGTCCTGCATTGACGAAAATAGATGAAGAGTGACCTCATTATCCAGAGGGAAACAAGTCCTCGGGACCGAGAGATGTGAGACAGAGGAGAGGCTGCTCGTGGTGGAGTCGGACGGCGCAGTGATACAGATATGGACTCTAAATAAGGCCCGGCGGTGCCAACAAATGCTTTGATAGTACAAACAGAGGTTAAATATAAACTCAGTAAGCCTTCGACAAAAGGGCACTTAAACAAGAGTCCGTCTGAATGGTAGGATGCGAGCGAGAGGGGGGGTGAGGTGAGGGGAGGAATGTCGCTGGCGAAGGCCCAGGATTGTGCCACGGCTACTCGGACCGGGTCGTCCACTCGCCGAAAAGAACGTGCTCGGTGCCCTCTCGATGACAAGTAGCACCCTTTGCTGTCGAGCCGATAGCCGGCAATCCACCCGGATGCTGAACCTTACACAAACATGCTTCTCCTTTCAAACTGGGCTCACGCCACTAATCAAAACAAAGGAATAAGCAGATTATGGAATGCAGTGTCAAAGCTCGGGGGAAGAGGTCAAAGCAGAGCAGGTGGCTCCAGGACTCCAGGACATGCTTTGGAACTTGGGCCTCAAATGAAGTACTGGCACACTGTGTTACCTTCTTTTCACGGTGTCACTCTGATGCGGTTTCATCTATCTATCCCATAGTTTTGATCTCAGATGGATGCTCTCCTGCACAGATATTGACCAATCTGTTATGTACACCTTGCATTTGACACAGTACACTGATGTTCATCAAAGATTGTTTTTTGTCGTTAAGCCAATGTTTGCTGGCCACTTACTCATTCCAGGGTAAAGAAAAGGAAGATATTCTCTGTGTAGTGGATAGATCGAGGAACTAAATAGGATCACTGAGCAATAACCTATAAAAACTAAATCCGATCAGACACACAAAAAACATGGATCTTGTCAAAAGCTCCTTATCACTTTTAGCAAGTAAACATGGCAGTGCGTATGAGCATGTGTAATAAGAGGGCTCAGATCAGAGCATCGGGAAATTAACAGGGATTAGCAGAGATTCAGATGCTAGCCATGCCCTGAAGCAGTTGTCCCTAAACCTTTTCTTAGGGCCCCCCTTTGAGGAAATAGGGACAAGACCCCCCAAATGGAATGGATTGTTCCTTTTGAATTAATTGCATTATGAACGCTATAAAGAAAAATGTGTTTTAATGCATAAAATAAATGGACATTTTTACAACATATTTTCAAGTAAACATCAAAGTTACATCAAATATTAAAATTAAAGGTGGGAACAGTGAAAAAAACGTATATTTCTACATAAAAAAGTTTTTCTGTGTTGCTCCATGTCCTTTTTTCTCTCTCTCCCGCTCGCAACCTGAGCTGCTGTGTGGGGCGTGGTTTGAACATGGCATGTCAAGTCTTCATGCCAGTTTTGCTTAGATTATTTATTTATATATTTTTATTGTCACGGCCCGCCGCTCGCCCCCTGGAGGTTGCAACCTCCACTTTGGGAACCACTGCTCTGAAGTAGGGGACAGCGGAATAAGAAGACGCCTTCTCGCTCATGACAAAATTGCCTTTTCGAACACTGTGGCTTGATTATGCAAAAAAATACAAATCGTTTGAATATTTTAAAAGTACACGCAAGTCTGCCAAGTGAGGGCTGTGCTTTATTATCAGACAATGAGTAGCCATGACCTGCAGAAGGAATAGAGCCCAGTCACTGTAGACAGGATGGCATGCAGGGGTCAGGGGGGCGCTCGTCCTGCAGCAAAAGAAACAACATGCACACCACTACGTAGGAATCAGGTCTGCTTATATTAAACCACAATTCATTGGCTGGAGATGCATTTTCTGGCAATTTTTGGTTACTTTTTAATGAATGGCAATAAAGGTAAAAATTAAGGAGAACATGCTGCAGGACAAACTCTCCCAGCTGCACGTGCCCAACTACACTTGCAAGCGGATCACTGACTTCCTGTCCGACAGCAAGACACCTAACCCCTAATTGCTCGCCAGGTAAAATATAACGCATGGGATATATTGCAATGTAAGTGGCTTTGGACAAAAGCGTCAGCTAAATGACATGTAATGAACACGAAAAGCTGCACTTCCAGTCACCAGTCCATCGAGCTCCTGAGGTTTGCGGATGTGGATGTCGCTGTGTGACTCCCCCGTCACCAGTGTGGATTCCTTCCGTTTCCCGGGCTCCATCGTCACCCAGGACCTCAAGTGGGAGCTGAACATCAGCTCCATCACCAAGAAGGCCCAGCAGAGGATGTTCTTCCTGAGGCAGCGGAAGAAATTCAACCTGCCAAAGACGATGAGGGTGCACTTCTACACGGCCATCATCAAGTCCGTCCTCTGCTCCTCCATCACCGCGTGGTACGCTGCAGCCACTGCCAAGGACAAGGGCAGGCTGCAGCGTGTCATCCACTCTGCGGAGAGGGTGACTGGCTGCAATCTGCCGTCTCTTCTGTTTGTACCTCTTCCATCCGGCAGCAAGCTGAGGTCCATCAGGACTAAGACCTCCCGCCACACTGACAGTTTCTTCCAGTCGGCAGTCGGGCTCATCAACAGAGCCCGGGACCCCCCCCTGACTGACTCTTCACTCCCTACATGTACATACACTTGTCACTTTCTGTTAGCTGGTGCACTTTATTTTAATTAATTTTTTTTTAAACTTACCTAACCCATAGCTTTAGATTACTAAGCCATAGCATTGTATTTTAAACATTTGGAATATGAATATTCTTTGTGAATTTACCAACATCGAGTAACCTGACCGAGCGCCAAACCATGAACAGTAAAGTGATTGTGGACCCTTTTATTGTGATGCCGTTACTGAAGTCCAAAGAGCCAAATGTTGAGAGAGAGGAGACACTTTCTTTGTCTGAAAATGTGTTGCTTCATGGACCCAACCCGCCAGGGACTACCGGCCATCTCAGTTACTCTCCTGTACGTGTCGCTCAGCTTCTCAAAATTCCTTTTTCCCCTTTGGGAAGAAGCCAACAACGCACGCATCAACCACACACATTTTGACCAGAGAAGGATCCAACCAGCAGGGCAAACACAACCGCACAATCACTGGAGAGTGTGAGTGCTCTGCTGACACGTAACAAGCCTCACCTCAGTCATTAACCCTTGAAGCTCCTCTGAGTTGGGGGGGGGGGGGGGGGGGGGTGGAAGAGAAATGAAATCTAGAGGCATAAGACCGTGACGCAGTCGTGAATATGACGAGAGGGGCTTTTCGGACTGTGAAAGTTCGCAGAACGGTGCACCTGGTGGTGTCAGTCTCTAGTAGATGATGTCAGTGTCTTCATCTGGTCTGGACATGCACAGCAGGAGGCCAGTAAAGCGCTCGTGTTGGTGTACGTGATCCTCCAGGCGTACGGGCGCGGATGAAGAGAAGATTTTACTAGAACTCAAGTTGTCAATTACTGGGAACCCAAGCAGGGAGCAGAGTGTTCTTAGAATAACTAAAAGATATGTTTATTATTTGGCACAGACAATTTTATACCTCAACCCAAAGCACCCCAAGTGTGTCCCCATTGTTTGAATGAAGACAACGGCCATTGCAGGTTTTTTCTCAATCGCAGCTTTGATTTGATGACGTCGATCAGCTCCCAGGCATTTACAGAAGGTCAACAGTGTTCAGAGAAAGAACAACCCCAATCTGATAAACGGCCCCTACACACCGAGGGACAAGCCTTCCCGCTGTCCTTGGCGCTTGTTCATGGAACAGTGAGTGGGCTCGTTACTTTCTACTCAGTCAGTCTGAGAGAACAACGCTTCCCTTTGTCCATAGGGACAAAAGCGTTGTCATACTGTTCTCTCAGACAACCCCCCCTTGTCACATTTGGACTGAGTGCATCACGGTGGGTCACAAGATCTCCATAACAAGAATTGCTTCTCATCGGTTAGGCCAGATCTCTTTAATTTTTACTGGCACACTTTTTTGGGACATGCCAAGCAAATTCTGCAGCGTGAAATGTCGCCCCAACATCCAGTGGTAAACGAATGGTACTTTTAAAAGGACGTTTGATAAACACTGTTAAGTTATTTTTTCATCTGTCGCAAATGGCATCTCTGCATTTTATTGTGTTGTGAGTAGACAAAAAAGTAAATTCTTTACTGCATTCTTAAGCAATGAATGTGACAGTTCTTCATTCTGACTTAAAAGAAACATATGGTGCCTTCAGGTTCATTCAGCGTTGTATTCAGGGTTTCTACAAGATATTGTAATTATTCATATTAAAAAAAGCAGGTTTTTACTGTTACTGTTTACATAGCTTAGCGGCATTTCTTTTAGAAAGAAAGATGGAGGAAACTAAGCAGCTCCTCAATCTTTAAGAAGCACCGGCTCGCAGGGCGCACTTGTAGGTCTCTGAACCTGAACTTTGACACCTGATTTTAAAAAAACATCCAAAATACAACTATTAAAATAGTAAATAAAAGTATGGGCCCTTATACACACCCAGACACAAATAAGAGTGCCATGTGTTCTGTCACAGAGCTGCGATGGTTCGGGGAGGGGCGGCTTGAAGTCCATCATCAACATGTTTTCCAGATTAGTGGTGTAAAAATGGCTCGAGCAGTCTAACAGCAGTGAATTCCTGGTAAGCGTTCACATTGTGAGCACACTCGATCGTGTATTTCAGCAAAAAATGCAAGGACTGCCTGCAGGGCCACGGAAGAATGTGTCTGTTGAGCATTTCTTGAATTGTTTTCCTCATGCGGAGGGCAGGTGTTTTAAGCAACTCGCTGAAATATTCTCAGGCTAAACTACCGGCAGACAGCGATCCGCCAAAGCGAAAAGATGGAGAATCATTCCGCTGGTAAAGAGCCACACACATTACCCTCCGGAGTTGTCAGAGATCAGTTGACAAAAGAGGCACAGCGTCAGTCACCTCGGAGAGGATCCCTTTTAGATCCTCTCACTTCAACGCCTCGGTGACAAAAGCCCATCGGCGTCTCCATCACACGGGGGGCTTTCGGGCTGCATGTCCGAGGTGGGGGGGTCCTTTTGCAGAGAGCGTCCCGGCCTCCTTTGGGAAGAGGGAGCTCCCGGGCCCTGCAGAGAGTGGTGCTGTAACATGGTGAGTGTGTGTGTGTGTGTGTGTGTGGGGGGGGGGGGGGATTGCTTTGCAGAAGTTATGCAAGCCTTTAAGCAATGCCAGACCGGCCGCAGCGTCTGTGCGAGATGCTTAGAAGTGGAACTCGACTGAATAGAGTTTGGATTAATTAGAGCAAAAACATCCTCTTTACGCAACCACGAATCCTGTCCGGCTGTGTGGGCCGTTTCTCCACCTGCGGATGGCATCCAACCATCTAATTGAATGGGTTTAAGGGCTTGACTGGAATCTTTAAGCATGTTTTTGGGGCAAGTCTCTCCGAGAGCAGCGGCGGCAAAACAAAGCCACCAAGAAACCAAACTCGAGTCGTGGAAACAATCAAAAAAGGGGGAGAGGCAGAGCGAGTGAGACATCGTGTAACTAACAGAAGTGAATCGCGTGGCAATAAAAGGGGGAGTTCAGAACATCCATTAGAAAAAAGAGGCACACAATTAGTTTGTATTCTGTGTCGATTAATGTGCTGTCAGGGCTCCACAAAAGCACCCCCCCCCCCCCCCTCAAAACACACTAACACACTAACACAATTACACAACGTGTTTCAGAAGCAGCCACAGAGGCAACATTACTGTGCCAATATGTGACTTTTGGCTACACAAAATCATTATAATTTAATAACATAACAAAAAAAGACAACACCCGTATTTTAATGAAAAATATTATGTTGCTGTGTGTGAGTTTTTGTAGCAGAGATGTGATCTGGTTATGACCACTTTTAAGGCTCTCTCTTTGAAAGCAAACAAGTTGCAGGAACAAGCTGCACTACACACACACACACACACATGCACTCACTCACACACACACAGAATTGTTTCTTCACAACCCTGCAGCTCAGCGGGACACTTTACACTTTTTCTCTCCCCTCGTGCCAGTCTTTTGCATTGTTTCATTCTGTTCATTATAAGTGCACCTCTGATTAGCACAATGCCTTAGAGAGCCGGGTTGGTCATTCATTCGGGTTTCAATGGGTATGACGCAGATCCCGGTCCTGTTTGACCGCCCCCGTGGCCTGGACCCGCTCCCTTTGGGCCGAGGCTCTGCACGCCTCAGATGGCACTCAGACAGGCCGGAACAGCTGGAAGACGGTGTACCAGAAACGTGACCTGAGGCTCTGTTGGCATGATATTATGCCCGATGTGACCTGCCTTTGTTTATTCCTTTTGTTACATAAATACTTATGTAACAAAACAAATAACTTCGAACCCAAGCATAGCCATGGTAACTTAGGGCACTGATCAACAGAGGTGGGATCAAGTCACTGTTAGGCAAGTCACAAGCAAGTCTCAAGTCATTGTCTTCGAGTCCCGGGTCAAGTCGAGTCAAAGACGAAGCAAGTCCCAAGTCGAGTCACAAGTCACAACTAACAAGTCTCAAGTCGAGTCACAAGTCGTACCATTTTAGTTTCGAGTCATTTCGAGTCATTTTATTATAGTGGGGACGGGGAACCCTGGGTGATGGTGCGCTGCCTCACAGACCTAGACTACGAAGGGAAGGGTAATGGTGGATGGACTGTGACTGTGTTATAGGACTGTAACGCTCACCCCAATGCTGCAGCGTAAATAAGGAGGCGATGACTGGCTTGCAACTCCGCTGCATTTATTTATATAAAACAACTCAACTTCGGTCACTGTTGGCCGTCACCACGCCGAACGAACACTTCCGCATTCACGGCCCCCCAAAACTCGGGTTGTCTCGCGTAACTACAGCTGGTAACGGAGCATAACGTGAACACATGCAACATCTGCATAACTGATTAACTAATAACTTTAACTCAGCTCATTACACTACTTTAAAACGGACGTTGACATAATGTTGGCGAGGATTTCCATCGGAGTCTGAATCCGGGTTCAAAAATCCCGATTTTTGTAACCATGAACGAGCTGTCTCGTTGATACGGTCAAATGGACTGCAGTGATTGGATGTCGTGCAGGCAGCGCGCGCTCTCTGCATACAGGTGGCGCACATTTTTTTGACAGATGCAGATAAACAGAGCGGCGCGGTGGTGTGAAAATGTTTTCCCCCAGTTTTCATGGGAAGTAGCAAGTCTTCTCGAGTCAAAAGGCTCGAGTCCAATTCAAGTCACGAGTCATCGGCATTCAAGTCCAAGTCGAGTTGCAAGTCTTTGTACGTTTTGTCGAGTCGAGTCTCAAGTCATCAAATTCATGACTCGAGTCTGACTCGAGTCCAAGTCACATGACTCGAGTCCACACCTCTGCTGATCAATCAACTTCAGTTATTATCCGTGTGAGTGTTCACAGTCTTCCTCGGTGAGCTTAAACTGTGCACGACTCCTGCCACCTGCTGGCCGTAAAATGTTCTTCGCCCAATTCAAAAAGTTATTTTTAAATGTTTGACGAAAATCAAACCTGTGCAACCTGCAGTTTCGTCTGAATGGAAAAATCACTCGACGTCGGAAATGGTGATTCAGCATTAAAAAAAAACCTACCGTCCATCGGGTGTCTGTCTGTGTCGTCATGTGACCCTGATCCACACACGACATGTCCACCAGTTGCACGTGGTGAGCTGTGCTCGATTTATTTTACTTTCTGTATAATGTGATCTTAGTTAATCTTTACTTCCGTTTTACAATTTCTTCCTTTCAGATTGTTCTTTGATGTAAAAAAAAAAAATTTCGTCCGTCACTGCCGAAACCCGGGATCGAACCAGGGACCTTTAGATCTTCAGTCTAACGCTCTCCCAACTGAGCTATTTCGGCGGATGAGAGTTGTCGTTCTTCGTTTGTTGTAATTCATGCGCCGAACTACGAGACGGCAAATAGTTCTTTGATATTGTTCACCGAATTAATCATTTTACCGCACGTTTGGTTTTTCTGCATCAGAATTAACAAACATCTGAAGTATTTTCCATCCTACGTCGATAAAATATTTACGGTTACACTAAATTTTGTAACACTGCACCAATGTTGACCTCTCGCCGTCAACAAGTTAGGATATTTACATCGTAAAGTTCCAAACTCGGCTTACTAAATGTACCCTTCATCATTCAGTTGTTGTAAAATCAGCATATGCACTAGCGAATTATGCAAATAATGCAAACATAGTCCATAGGTTTATTTAAATGTCCTTATTAGACATGTTATGTAATTCTTAAAAGTATTCAGAATTCATTGATTTCTTGCTAATGCCTTCAAAATAAGACACACGTGGCCATAGAACCTAATATTCTGTTATCGTTCTATGATTCCCTGTTCAATCCCTACTCTGGTATGTTAAAAAGACCTACAACACCGTCGAACTGCTACATTATTGGACGATAAAGTACAGCCTTTTGTGTCTTATTGCTTAATTAATACCATTTAAGATTTCAGGCTTTTCAGAATTCTCTTTCAATTCAAAACCTCAAACAAGCCGGTGCCAAAACCCAGGATTGAACCAGTTACCTTCCATTCTTCATTCTGACACTCTCCAAACTGAGCTATTACAGCAAATTCTGTACACAGAACTTTTTAAAGTCGAAATATCTCTTTTAGCATTAAATGTTAATTTAAGCAAAAGTCAAGGAGCCATAAAGGCATGTGACGCAATGTCTTGTGGTGCATGGAAACAAAATGTTTCAGACAGCGATGTCAAACGTCCGCTTGCACAGGGAAAATATCTAATGTTGGATAATAACCACAAGAGGTCAACCTTTACTTGTAGTGCATTCAGCATAATACATTATTTCACTTCAACCAAATATTTAAAATCAGCAGCAGCCTGATGGTTCATGTGCTGCTGAGTTAGTTTGCCCTGCAGGCTTCATCCCACATGAATGACCTTCTTTTTCCCATACCGCAGAGGTCTCTTTCACCTTCCTCCCACGCAATACAAAGCCCACACTAAGTTTTCAAACAGCATGCTGGTAGCGTTTCAACTAAACGCGTACAGAAAAGCTCATTGGGGGGGGGGGAACACTGGCAGGTACTGGAGGTGATCGTTGCCCACTGAGGGCACCCGTTCTGCACCCACAGTGAAGGAAGGCTTCTCATCGGAGAGTAGGATTAGCGGTTAGACAGTGGAGTTTGATTTCACCATGCCAACAGTAACAAGACAATTCTAAAATTAACACATTAAAAAAATTGCACCACCTACTCACTTCATTATTGGCTGCTTACTGGTATACTGTTATAAATGCACTATGTTCCATGTGCAACGTGCCGTCCATGCCCAACACATACCACAGAGAACAGCGATGCATTTTAAACACAAGTATATGTATATTCAGGAATTCAAGTGTGTCGAGAGGACTTGGTGTTCTCTGGCTCAACAGCGTCTCGCCATGTGTGCCCCTTAACATGGGAATAATCATGTAAGCTATATGGACAGTGGTGTACATTGTGCTCATGCTCATCCTAGCATGTTGTAAAGGAAGAAACAGCCCCGAGGACATGTTTTTATTTTTTTTAGTAGCCAATTTCTTTGACATTCTACATACTCGTACCAGATACGAGCACCGGACAAAAGCAGAAAATCCAGCACTCAGTATTTCATGTTTATTAATTTGGTCACATCATAACATTACCATGAAGAAAACCTATAAAGATTCATATTCTTGGTGTACGTACAATATATATATATCTGTTTCATGGGTTTACATTCAAGAATGCATAGCGTGTGCAAGAAGAATCACGAGGCCTCACTGTGAGCACGTCATCGGAGCTGTGAACACCCAATCAGGTAGAACAAAGTCAACAGGAAACACAAGCCATTATGAAGAGCCCAAAGTGTGTCAGTGCTCGCTGCAGTGACAGTGACTCTCTGGTGTTGCTGCAACACTAAAGGTTGAGTTGACCCTTGGGATCACATGTTTGGACTAGCCAGCTGCAAATGAAACACTCCTCTAAATCTAAAACCACATACAGACTTAGTAGAAATTGTAGATTTCTCATGAAATACGTTTTAATCGGGTTAGTATTTACAACATGTACATGAATGTTATTTCAAAAGAAAAATGCATGCTTTTAGCATGCCAAACCCCCAAAAAGGAGGCAGTTCCACATTATACAATCCATAACAGACCGACAATGTAACCTATATTGATTAAAGCTATAACTATTCTGTTTCGGTTGAGAATGTTTCAGAGAGACTGATTATCAATCAACTGATTATTTTAAGAGTCAATTTTGGTGATGAGACTGCATTATATTGACTAGCTAATTCAACACAACCTGCTGACCTATAGGAAACATTCAACATACACAATAAATAGTCAGAAATAAATCTATTTAAAGGTTTCGCAAGACATTTTAGGAGAAAGACTCATACATTTCTGGCAGAGAGTTAGGTAACAGTAGTAATCAATATCTTCATCTTATTTTGTGCTTTCTCCTTAAGGGTCAAACGATGGCTTCAGTCAATGCAACTACCTTCTCCAATCAGGATATCCAAAACATCAACAAGACATTATACCATTTGATACAAATTCTGGAGGAAAAGAGCTTTGCGAGGTTTGTTGTAAACACTAACATTGACTGCTTTATAACTGCTTAATAACTACTTATACACCTTACCCTCACATCATTACTGCATCTTGCGTATACATATCTACCATGTTCCCCATTTCAGTTCAGAAGGGACCATTTCAGCGACAATATCAAATACATTCAAAAGAGGTTTTTGGAGGTTTTACTTTATCAAAGATTATCAATTCTTTGTTTTTAAAAGCTGCCTTGGAGCATTGGAGTAGGTGGCAGTCCACATCATCTGCTGGTTAAAACACATTCTTTGGAGCAGTTACGTAAGCATGGAAAGGCTCTTTCATACATGTGTAAACAGATTCGACTGGCTGAAAGTGATACACATTTTGTACACATTTTACATCCATCCATAGTGGCTGTATGTCGACAGCTTCCTGCTCTCCCTGCTGCTGCTGCTGCTGCTGAGTCTCCAGCTTGGTGCTTTCATTAAGACATCTCCCAAAGGTGTAGATGTGTTTATTTCTGGCACTGGCTTCACGCGCCAGTGAATTTCCTAATAGAACACAACTTCTACTCCGTTTTTAATTACTAGTAATAACTAGCCGGGCCCATGTGTTTCAGTCTCAAATGACCTCCGCCAGGCAGCGGTCGGTACCTTCGCTTGCTTCCAGCCGCACTTGCCGGCTGGTTTTACGGTTCTCCACCCAGGAGTTGTGTATGACCGTGCCCCCCGGTGAAGGGTCCACTTGGAGCAGCGACACCACCCTCTTCTTGACCTTGGTGCGGAGGGCCCGCCGCAGCTTCTGTCGGGTGAAGGCGTAGAGCAGAGGGTGGGAGACGGTGGTGCCGTACGACAGGGCCAAGAACCAGAGGCGTAGGCTGACCAGGGCGTCACTGGGGCCTATGCCGAGGATGAGTATGTTGGTCACCGAGAGGGGAGCCCAACAGCCCAGAAACGTGGTGATGATGATGAGAGACATCCTGAAGACCCGCCTCTGGCGCTCCCGCCGATCCCTGTGCCGCCGCACTGCCCTCCTGAGGGCGATGATGGCGGACACGGAGGCCTGCACGCCCATAGCGGCGGGCACGGCGGTAGCAGCGCCGGCGTCGGAGGTGACGAGTGGGGCGGAAGACAGGGCGGGGGGGGAGGTGGCCGTGGGAGTAGGGGAAGCAATAAGGGGAGGGTGGCAGAGCTTTTTGGCACAATCTGCGGTGCACCGCTCCGGCCCCACCTGCCCACCTTCGTTCATTCCGAGCCCCGCCTTCTTCTTTTGCTTTCCGCCGTGGGGCCCCTCCTGTCCCTTGCCGGAAGGGCCCCTGGACCTTTGGCCTTTTTTCATGTGGGCGCCAATGCGGATGTTCAAAGCCCTGAGTATTCTGGAGTAGGTGAAGAGCATGACTGCCACTGTGGTGAAAAAGATGGGCACCTGCAGAACAAGATGGTAGTACATGGCCAGGCCCGTGTGGTAGCCCTGCCCGCCGACACACAGCAGCGTCTGGTTACGCCACCCCGGTGCCGCGCGGACGCCGCGCGCGGACAGCGACGAGGGCGCCACCTCCCCGCTCTCCTCTGCCCCTCCGCCGCTGGACCACTGCGCCTCCAGGAACGGGATGAAAAACACAGCTACCGAGGCGATCCAAACGGCGGCCAGGAGCAGCGTCGCTCTGCGCGTCGTCAGCAGCCGGTTGGCCGGCCTCACCGAGATGTCGTATCGGTCCAAGCTGATGACCAGGATGTTGATGGCTGTGGCTATGCTGGCGAATGTGACCCCGGCCTCGTGGAAGCAGCAGAGCAGGGCCATGTTTGGTCCTGGAGGCAGCAGCACAACCACCAGCGTGAGGGGCAGACACAGCACGCACACCGCCACATCCAGCACGTGCAGATTCACCGTCACCATGTTGCTCACAGAGTCCACTAAGTTGGATTGAGACCAGTAGAGCACCAGCACAGTCAGGTTGCTGCTAAAACCCAACACCAGCTCCAGCATGAGGAGGGAGGTGAGCGACACCTGGAAACCCAGAGAGTACGGCGTGTACCAGGAGTCCAGGCCGCCGGGCAAGCCGCCGCCTCCCTGCTCCTGAAGGAGGCCCATTCCCTCCGGGCCGTCGGTGGGGGCCGGGCCTGAGGTGTAGCTGTCAGTCTCCATGACCACCTCTCAGCCCTCACATATTGTATTTGTCACGCCGCTGATGAGCTTCCACGATGCACCGGGCTGAGCCTCCATGATGAAGAGATGAACAACAGCTTGGTGACAGTGCTGGGGAGACAGGAACACAATTCATACAGATGAGAAATGGACTCGGGAGGAGAAAATCAAAACACCGTATCATGCTCTTAGACAACATGTCGAGATGTCTGACATGCTATCTACCCATGACAAAATGTGTATTATATCGTTTTCATCTTATATCATCTTCAGCGTGTGCCGATTGAACAGGTGAATTCTGTCTCCTTTCAGTATCCCGGGTCTCCGTTTTGTCTCAGCCGGAGCAGGAGACCTCCGCACACAGAACCACGACAACAGGCCATCACGAACGTGGACTAAAAACATCAATAAATTGCACTCTCAGTAGATCAGTAAAAAATACAGTCAGCAACTTACTTGCAAAAACTTGTTATGACACCTGGTGTACTAGCTGTAGCAGACATCATTTATTTTATTCTATTCGCTTTGGCTGGATTCTACAATGAACAATTTGTAAATCCCCCCTAAAATCTATTTTACAATGTTGCAAACTACAAGTGCAAAGAAAAAAGTTGTCTACTATTTGCGAGAAAGCTACTCGCACACATCTCACTGATAGGGTCTGATTTGTCTGAGCTGAATTGTCACAAACTCTTCACAACTTTTAAAACGTTCTTTCACCATTTGAGCCATTAAGGTACCTGGATGTCTGCGTGTTTTGACAGAGCTTCGCTGCCGTAGTGCCATTAGAACGTATGATCAAGGTAGGATAGTTTCAGTAAACATGTGGACATTTGTGTGATGCGTAAAAATAAATACAAAGCAGCTGCAGGTTCAATCTCATAATTCCCATCCTGAAGAACCCAGTTGATTAGTAAAAGGCCACTGATTGCACCTGCGGGAAATTCACTTGAATGAATCCAATCACAGCTGTCTTTTACCACAAAAACAAATCTTTAAACAAAACTTAAATTTGCTGACAACCCTAAAAGTCCAAAGCCCAGGAAACAGACACGACAGATGAACTTTAGACTGCTGGAAACAAGATACTTTGTTGAACAATGGACTCGTTTTCTTCCAGTTTCTGTTGCCACGGCAACTACACTACAAGAGCCTCGATTAACGAGGGCGCAGGTGTAATCGCGTTGAAGTGTGTGACACCAAGCTATTTGGTGACGACGTATGCTAGCGGCAGAGAAACGGTGGAGATGGAAGAGTTCATGAACGTGAAAACAGAGGACGTTACAAGAGATAAGGGAGACAAAAACAAGGTCACTGGCGCTCGGTCTGCCTGTCGTTTACTCAAACGGGTTCCTGTTCCCCCCCGGGCATCGCACACAGCAGAGTTGGGGAGGGAAATGGAAGTCCCCCTTGGATCACCACAGCACAATACCATCAGCAAATTACAGTTTAAGCTGGAGAGGAAGCAGTTGGCAGACACCGTTTCGTGGTGTGAGGAGAAGCGAGTGTGTGCATGAGAGCCGCTCTGCTTGACCCACGATCCAGCTGCTCCGTTCGTGAGCAGCCTGTTTGATTTAAGAGGGAGGGGGGGAGGGGAGTGGGGGGGGGGGATTTGGGAAAGTAGTCGATTCTTGATCACCTGGATGTAGGACATCGGAAGTGCCCGCTAGAAAGAAAAGAAGGGCAAGCCAGCAGCAGCGGTAAACAAGACGTCCCACGGTGCCCGTTTCCCGGTTGCCTGCGGTAACCAACAGGCTTCTTCTGTCCCAAAAGACTCCACTCATGACTGCACGAGTGAAAAGCATAATGACTTCCAAGGTTGGATGGGTTAGCACAGGGAAAGGGGGGAAAGTTTTTCCTGTAACAGAGGGTTCGATGGTTTAGCTGCTCGTGGAGGGGTTTTTACTACACTTCAATATTGCAATGTGAACTAAAAGGTCGAGTTGCACATGGAATTCATTTGAGGCCAAAAGTGTGAAAAATCAATCAACGTTGACCCTGCTTTGAAGCCAGCGTGACTCGTGTCCCCACCCTGGAGAGCGCGGTGCCGTTTCATACCATTTTTTAAATCCATCAGCCGCTCCAGAAAGCGAACCCACCCCGGCTGCAAACCGAAGTAAACCAGGGGCAGGCAGACGCAGGTCTTAAGATGGCTTCCTAATTAAGTCGCCTGCAAGTGGATGACGCTCAGCAGGGAGTTGCCCAGGTGACTGTGACTGTGTGTGTGTGTGTGTGTGTGTGAGACCATCATCTGGCTTTGCAGAGTGCAACAAACCCACTTAAATCCTCACATACCGAGAACAGATAATAAGATCACATCGAGGAACTTGCTTTTAATCTGCGGTCGCCTTGTCTCAGCGACGCTGTGAGCACGAAAAGATGTCACATGTGAAAGCAATGGCACATTTCTATGTAAACTAAATGTTGAGAACCAAGAACTCCTGATTTTAGTGATTTGTATGAGTTCTGTGACGCATTTTTTCAATAATAAACTTATGTTAATCTTAATCTGGCTACAATGATCTGATATTTTCTATGGAAAATGCAGAAAAATGAAATACGCAAACATATCCAATTTAGTCTGCGAAGCATTTAATGTTGCGTCTGATAATCCCTTATCCTGAGGTTGATTGTGTGGTTTGATCTCATTTCAGTTCTATTTATATGTAAAGACTTACGAGGTTTAATATGTTGTTTTGTATGCAACCTGCTCATGGATGCTCCTTTTGTTGCTTTGTGATTTGCTTTTAATGCCATCACTGTTGAATATAGTCAGGTTGAACATAAAACACTTCGAACTCACTCCGAAAGCAACAGGATCACCAATTTTGCATCTAATTTATAAATTCTATTTTCCTCCAAAACAGTCAATGTTGTGAATGAAACAATTTAAAGCTGGTTTGCTCTGGATCGAAGAAAGAAATATTAGGAAATGTGAAACCAAAATGCAAATTACGACACTTTATGACAAATGAAAAAAACCAGAGACTGATCTGATAATATATCATATTAATCACAAACTGGTGCAGCACATCCGAGGCTACCATTTAATACACAAATCCAAGTGAGGCTACATTGCGTTCCTCTTCTGTGTAGGAAGCCTGACTCTATGTGAGTGTGTGTGTAAGAGACAGTATAGCATGTATAATTGAACAGCTAGTCACATCAGCAATTCCCAGGAGCAGCAGAACACAGAGATTGAACGGCAGTGAAGATCACCTTGCTATTCATGGCAGACAAGCTGATGTAACAGGTTGTCTAACTCAATGTTGTATTAAAAAGTCTTTGTTTCCGAGTACAATGGGATATCACAATTGAGTTTTACTAAAAAGGAACTCTGAGGCCTCTTTGTGTTCATTCTCATTAACACTTGCTCACAAATTCACGCGCAAAGTAAAAACAGTTTATGCTATTGGCATTCTAATATTTGCTCAAGTCACATTGTTAAGCTTTCTATATGTTAATCAATAAACCATACCCACATATTTCTTCTCTTTTCACAAGCGCGATATCATCACATGTACACAGCGGTTGGAAGTAAATCAGTTTCACTTCATTGAAATGCAAATTTATGCAGCAAAGTGCCTGAAAAATCGAATCACAACGTCAACTTGAACAAGGCGAGCTGCAAGAGTTCTGTCGTGTACGATTCCATGCACTGTGCAACACTGCGGCGGCAGGATAGAAACATTTTTAAAAGAATGTTGATTTTTTTTTTACAAGATAATACTCAGACAAAGCATACACAAGAATGGAAAGCACGGCATTCGAGTGTGAGAGTGTGCAGTGTGAGGGGGGTGAGAAACAAGAAAGCAGAGAGGCCGGAGTTAACAGGAGGAACATATACTGTACACTCCCACTACGCAACAAACACCCACTAGCGTGTGTGTGTGTGTGTGTGTGTGTGTGTGTGTGTGTGTGTGTGCGCGCGTGCGCGCGCGTACACAAGTGCAAAAAGTCCCCCCCTATTGAGACGCAGAGCTTTTATTTGAGCATTCTCCCCAGTCACCACGTGACGACGGATACGAAAAGGTCAAGTTAGAGCGGAGCACCGGCAGGCCGCTGCTCATCCGCAACACAGTGGGACTGGGAGAAAAACACACCTAAAAAGGACTGTATTTGTGCACTGTGTGCGCACACACACACACACAGTTGAACAACAGTTCACCTGCTGAGTCTGAGTGGTCTTGTAGCAATAAATGAATACATAGAGGGCAAAAGTCTCATCTGGAGCAGCGCTGGAGTGTTTTAGAGCGTCGTAAATGTGAGGGATTATTTTCTTATTTTCCTTCTCTGCCAGCAGATGAAATTGTTTATCAAATTCCAAATTGAACACAGATTTCCCCACTGAATCGGACTTAGCTGCTTGTCTGCCCTTTAACACAACAGTTATTTGGGGCATTACTCCAACTTTCAAATACGAGGAAGGATACTACAGTGACATTATGGTCCCCGTTTTAAAGATTACAGCATCTTGTAAAGTGCAGAGAAAATTCTCAATTAAAATGCATAGTTATGCACTACGAATAGATCCATTTAATGTATGGTTGTGGACTTAAAACGGGGAAACAGGCTTGCACATAATGAATTCCTGCCCCTACTGCGGCTGACGACAAATAAAGCCAACTTCTGAGATATTGATATGTCAAGTTAGGAAGCATCAGTGATTGGGAATCAATTCAGGAATAAACTGCCATTTCTAAGATTTGCTTTGAAGAACGAGCTAAAACCGGTGGTAAAGCCGTAAAAGCCAAAGCGTCAGTAAGGAAGGAAACATTCAAACGAACCTCCTTGATCGGAGGGTGGAATGTGATTGGCGTGTGGCCAATTGGAAGCATGACTCAAGCAGCTGGCCTGTCATCTGGTTACAGCTGGGAAGCGCACTCCGTGCCCTGCGCGAACCGACCCGACGCTTCATTATGCATGAAGCGCAACAACGATGCTCCTCTCGAATCTAACTCACCTCTTTAGCGATTGCTTCAGTTTGGATTCGCGATAAACCCATATCCACTGCGACCATGTGCTGTGCTTCCCAGTGCCTTAGAAAAAGTGAGTCAACAGACCTCCTCAAAGGGTGGGACAGAAGGACGTTCCAATGGGAGAAGGTTTGGATCCCAGACGCCGTCTCCACAACTGTGTCCAAGAGACGTCATGTCCTCCCGCGAAAGTAATTGCACTAGTTCAGTCTAGTTAAGATGTTTTCAACAAAAGTGTCAGAGGTGACAAAAATTCAAGTTTCTGTTTGACTTGATTCTTCAAAATATTAAAAAACTTAGTTTGATGAAAAAATAAGTCAGCAATTGGATGACACAACATTGCCGTCGTCAACATAAACGATCCATCATCACGGATTTGTTGGAAAGGGCGCAGGCAGGGTCAGGACTCCGCCTCCCCCTCTGTCCAGATGTTTACCTGCCCTTAATTGTGGCTGTTGTTTAAGAGATGAGGAGCAACTAGAAAGGGCCAGCGGGAGGGAATGAATAATGGAGAAATATAAGGGAGACTAAAATCAAGCAGAAGCTCAGCTTCTTTCGCAGGAGACTCGTCTTTAATGTATACATCTATTTGAGAGACCCCACAAGGAGACATCTGGGAGATTTCAGTCAAAATACACTACAAATTATTTATCCAGACGTATTCTCTATTTGACGGGTAATTCAGGTCTAAGCAAAGCCTCCAGACTCTCACTGAGGACATTTGTGTTGTCCTTTTACCTGCATTATTTATTGCCGAGCGGAAATATGGACCTGGACAACCATTGAGAAGCCATAAGCTGGAGAAGAAAGCAGAGAGAAGAAAAATGTGGGGGACAGAAGAAATAGAGATAATAGAAAAATAACAGTGTTCCAGCTGACCACCTGGTGTGAAAACGACGAGGTTACACAACTGCAAAAAAAAAAAAAAAAAAAAGAGTCAAGAAAATGTAATGATGTGTGCGCGAGCCGGAGAGAGGATGGTGATGTACTGCATGCTCCCTGTCGTCATGTGCACAGCAGTGTCTGGTGTCCCTTCCTTCATGTTCACTATCAAAGCCGCGCACAGCGGACGGCGCGGCGGAGACAGCTCGCAGCTTTCATCTTGCCTTCTTCCCCCTCCACACTGTTGCAACCAGCACGGCCCGTTTCTCCTTCTCCATCTCGCCTGCTGTGTCCTACCAGATGTAGTTTCACTTTTTACCGTCTTTATTCGTCCTGCACTGCACAGACGCCTTTTTTTCAGTCATTCTTTGACATAGAGCACTGTTGCTTCAGATGAACCCACGGGACAACGTGTGCCTCGTACGAGAGTGTAAATCTTAAGTTATTTGATTATTTGACGGCAGAATGCGGTTTTTGAAACGCTGGGCAGCGTTATTGTCCCATCGGTCAAAAGGAATGCATGGCCTTTCTGACCCTGAAGGCTTCACCGAACGGCCTTAGTGCTCAAGCAAAAGAGTCCATTAGAAATGAAATCACGGCGATTTGTTGATTGGGGGGAAATGAATCAAGGCATACGTGGAAGAAACAAAATCCTCAGAGCGGGTACCTTAAACTATTTCAGATAAGCAACTTTAAAGAAAGCGAATAGTTGAAGGGACTAATGGCCGCTTCAACCATGCCCATCAATCTCACTTTGAATTCATCCCTAAACTCCAGTTACCTTTTTTTTGTGTCATTTCTATTGCATTGATAGCTAACAAATAACGGATGGTGACGGGTAACGAGAATAGATCGTGAAAGTTACAAGGCACGTTGTCAAAGACATTTTGAAGCAGGTTTGGCCCCAAGGCCGTTGGCACGAAACCCCCCAAAAACACTCAGCATCCAAACGGAAGCACGCCTTGATGTGCGCAGTGCATGCGGGACATGTTTCCAGCGCACCGCACTCGGGGAGCATCTACTCCCACATCCAGCCCGTGGGCTCGAATAAAACACGGATCCCTCTGCTAAATCGATATTTGGCGGAGCGCTTCGTGCCAAATAGCACACTGTGCGCTGTGCAGTGCATGCAACAGCTCCTCGTCAGATAAACAGAGTTTTACATAATATGCAATGTGGTAGTGGTTCCACCGTGGAAATATTTTTGTTTATCATCCACACGGACGGTGATGGAATAAAACACGCTGCGTAAAAGTTTTTTTTAGAAGAATGCAAGTTCAGAATGAGCTCTTAAACGGGAAAAATAGTCGGCGCACGTTCCTGTCAAAGTAATCAATAGATTGCATTTCCTTTGGGAACTGGATACATCGGGGCCAACTGCATGCAAAGCCGCAGCGCATTGTTAACACTACACTGTCTCCATTGGATAAATGGCTGCAACAAACAAATATAGACGAGTCAATAACCAACATTTGAATTACTGAGGAAAAACCTGCACTCTTACCTCTTCGGGTTGGAGCCGTGCGCTCGGCCAGTCATGTCCGCATCACGCGTGTCGGTGGGAAGCGTCCCTTATCTCCCGTGGAGCCGGTAGCGGACTGCCTCTCTGCGGAGCGCGCGCACACACACACACACACACACACCAGCAGCAACAGCTCCACCAGGGGCCACTGACAACGAGACAGCTCAGTGGGACAGAAGGACGGACTGCCGTGAGGACGCTGCTGCCAGGATGAGTTCAGCGGTGGAGGAGGGAGGAAGAGGAGGAGGAGGAGGAGGAGGAGGAAGACGAGGCGCGGGCTATCGAGGACATTCAGATCGAAGGTTTTAAAACACCGAATTTGTCTTTACTTTGATGCCGTTAGAAACGTCCGAGGTTTAAATCTAATGGTCACGTTATTAAATAGTAGTTTAGTAAATACTTACATAAGTATTATTGTGGCTTAATGGGGAGCTGAACAAAGACAAATTGCATCAAAGGACGTCACGTGAGGCAGGGATCGTTGGGGCTGAACTCCACTAGTCGTGAACCTGACACAGAATTGAGCAATAAACCCAGTCTCACGGGCATATTAAAACTCATCTAAGCATGTTTAGGAGCAGCTGTGGTGGTTTTGTAGCGCGTCAAGATCACCTTGAGGCGGTAACAGACTTCATGATTAGAGGACATGGTGCTTAACTTTTCACCTCAATTGCTTTCGAGTGACAACAGGATCGTGATTCATTTGGTAATGTGACGTTTCTTGTTCACAAGTGGACTCAAAGGTCCCCCATGGAACGACCACAAACCTGAGGGTCAATTAAGACAGCATGGTGGTTTTGGGTATTTTTAGTTGGCGCATCTCAAGAGAAGAAGAAACTCCGAACCATTTGCCAAAGCTGTTAAACCAAGCAGATGCTGTAGAGACAAATCCACGCGGAGCCAATTGTATAACTACCATTCAATGTACTTCAACAGTTCCATCCGAAATATTGTGAAACACAAAGCAGATTAAAGCACAAGAGACCGTCGGCATTCATGCGCCACCATGACTCGATTCAGCTCAATGGCACTCGATCAGCTTTCACAATCACTTTCATGTTGGCATTGCATGAGACTCCTGCTCATGCATTGATGAGATGCAATTTCATTTGATGAAAGAACACCATGAAATACTGTTGGAAAAGGTTTTGAGTATCTTATGGTCTCATTACATGTAAATCCCTCAAAACAATCCCAAGCAATAACTCTATAGTATATGGGGTATGTATGGCTTTCGTGTGGACCATTTCATTTTCTATAAATCTGAACCCCCCCTCCAAAAAAAAAAGGAAAGGCAGAAGAGACAGAATGAGCCACTGTTAGTCTCCAACTCTTGACCCACTCATATGAACCTCAGATCTCCCTTTTTCTGGTTGTGTCAGACCAGTTTGGTATTTCATCAGCTTTTTGCTGCAACCTTTATGACAAAATGGTAAAAGTGCCACCAGCTGAAATCATCATCTCTCTTCTCGTTCACCATAATTGTTTGCTCATGGCCTCTCTGCAGCTGCTCTTACTTCTTCTCTTCCTCTGATTTTCTGAGGCAGGGGCAGGCTGCAGCTGACAATACTGTGCAGGCCAAGGGACAATTAGGGAAGGCGTGGGAGAGGCAGCTGGACCTGTTGCCAATTACACAGACTTTGACCAGTAACCAAAGCCAGCTTAATGGGCTCACACTGCAATTGTAGTACTGCATGTAGACTTAAACAGACTTTGAGGAACAGGGGAAATAAAAAGAAGTGTTAGTTTTATTGATTCATCTCCATAGGAAAAAAAAAAAAAACAGTAGTGAGTAAAAGTACTCTTTGGAGAATAACTTGTGGTATTAACTTTTACACAGGCAAAAAAAAAAATGTAACAGAACAAGAAAGCGACAGGCAGGCTGCGGAAATGTCTGCAAACTGCACAGGAAACACAAACATGTAGAGATCAGCGGTTTCGTCTGTGATCCTCTTCAATGTGCCCCTAAAACCGAGAGTGGACTAAAGTTCCTCCCTCGTCGGCTCTAATCCGCATTCAGTAGGTTATCTTTCCCAGCAGCATGCTCTGCAGCTGCCTGATCCTGCCTTCCTGGGGCAGCGCCAGGCTCTTCTCTACTTGGTCCTCATCCTCCAGCAGCTGCTCGATGTAGCAGGACGATCCCAGCAGGATGTGGCCCGTGGCCTGCATAGAGAAGATGGTCCATCGTAGAGCTTCCCTGGAAACACAGCACAGAGAGAAAGAAGAGATAGTCATACAGAGAAAACTAAAAAAAAAAAACGGCATTGGAGTAACTTCAGATATATATTTTGAATCAAACTACACAAGCTGAGAAAACTACAGATGTAAAAAATGAAAGTCTCAGAAACCAACCCTCTTCTAATCACTGTGAGCACAAAAGAGCCTTTATAGACATTCTGCAAAATGTAATCGTCTGACTGAAGCTCCGTGCCAACACTAAGAACCAGCTGATCGCTGCAGTGATGACGCAACATGAATTTAATCTCGGTAAAATCTAGCCTTTGTTCTTCTGCAATCCGTGATTTCAACTCAGCCGCCCACACACTAGCGCCATATACAAAATTGAAATTTACTAATGTGAATTTGTGCACATTATACTACAACTCGTGTTGGTGTTCGGAACCACCCAAAAGAAGAAGTGGACTGGTTGGTGGGTAAGAGCAATGCAAAGGTTATGTTCCATGTGGTATTGTACGAATTAGAAACTCCTTAAAGCAGATGTATTTTCACTGACTGGATCAATTCATTGCTATTGAAATAAATAATTTGCCATGAAGATACAAACATTAGACCCCTGCAACAACAAAGCGTAAAGATGCTTGACAGACACTCACTTGAGCATATTTTTGGCAGCATAACAGCGCAGGTCATAGGACACAGAATAAGCACCATACAAGGTTGCTTTCATGTTCAGGCAGCCAATGAAGTCCTTGGGATTGGTTTTGTAGAGGTCCAACGTCAGCTTGGCCACATCTATCCGGTGCTGTGATCTACGCTCGCTGAGGTGATCTCTGGAGAGGCGATTCTGTGAGTTGGCAGGACAGGAAACAAAAGTTGGGTCAACGCGGGACACACACACACACACACACACACACACACCTTGATGGTGCGATTGCGTCCAGCAAACTAGAGCAAATGATATCACGCTGATGTTACAGACTGAACAGCTCCTGCCAGCAATGATTGGAAAGCAAGGTGATAATGAAGCAAAGTCAATGCGAGGTCCCCAGAGGTAACGTGTAGGGGGGGGGGGGGGCAAATCCCTGCATGTATCAATTTCTAAAAGGAACTGAATTGCTTTTGAGAAAAACATTTAAATTCAACGTCAGCCTTTGATTCTTTCCTAAAGGTTATGAAGGAAGAAAGCGTGCGTGGCGTTGGGCCCCAAGCTAACCCTCTGCACAACAACCAACATTACTTCTCTATCCAAGTTGAGGATACACAATGTCTGCGGATTAAATTCCCATGCATTATTCTTTTGTCTACAGACCCCCGCGGCTGCCTCATTGAACAAACAGATATTCACCCGTTCAGTCCAAGAATTACTGGCATAAGAAACGCTGACTGCAAGTACTCAATGTGTTCCACATCGCACTGAGGAGCTGATCAACAGCGCCACCCAGGGGCGTAGCAAGCTCTTCAAAAGTGTGGGGGATGGAGGTGGTTTGTTTATTAACAATAAAACGATGAACACAATGACAGAAGCATACAAAAACTATAAGGGAGATATTTCTTCTTTTTTTTAAAAGACGCCCACACAACGCTTTTTTCCTGGTGTTTTAAGTGATGTAACACCTTTCTTTCATAGATCTTCAACGGCTATGCAAACAATGTCATCATTTCTCATTTTGTTCTCAGACACGTATTTAGCTAGCCGCTGAACAATGTCCCAATTAACAATTAGCGTTAGTCTAAAAAACAAAATATAAAAACACTAGAGATGTCAACAAAACATCATCCAAACACATATCAACCTTATTTAAAAACTTCCAAAGCATAAACACTCGTTCAAAATAACCATAAGCACGTTCCTGCCTGACAGATAAATCTACACGAAGAGAGGCGGGACTTAAGGCAGAAGCCAGCCAATCATCATCAGCCGGTCACACAGACAGCCGGTGTCACGTGTGAGAGGGGGGGGGGGGGGGGCGCAGACACAGAGCGAACAGAGCGGAGGAGCGACTGTAGCAAGGCGTTTGTGCAAAAACTGCGGACAAAAGTGCGGGTGTTGAACCCTCTCACCGGGAAAAGTGCGGGTGTTGAACCACAGCACATTTCTCTCCCCCCCCCCACACACACAGGTGCGACGCTCCTGGTGCCACCTACTGGTTGATGTGGGGAAAAAAGGGTAAAAACACCCTCATACCTGATGCGGGGTCCACCTGTGGCCGTTCTCCAGGACCATGAGGACAGTGTTGTCCGGCAGAGTCTGGAAGAACTCCTCTGTGTCCACACCCGTCCCGTCTTCGTCCAGCACCAGGGCGCCGACACACGGCACACTGAACGAGTCACTGACCTGTGAGAGCGTCCACAGGGGGCAGTTTAGAAAACACCCTCCATACAAAAGATACAGCATTCGTTTCAGTGCAACTGTACGTCTTGGTCCTGTGAACTTTCACCGCCTCACTGATGACCCCTCAGCACATTCAACACGTCTCACACACACACACAGACCCTCCTCGCCTTGTTCATCAGGTCCTTCAGCACGTCCGCCATGATGCCCTTCTTCACGCTGCGGTCCGCATTTGTGACCCTGAAAGGCTTCAGCCGAAGAGCTCGACCCGCCAGCAGCTGCTGGGTCATGGAGGCGCTCGCCGAGACGCTGGCTGACACACACCTGGGAGAAGAGAGGTGGCGCTTGAACTTCATAAAAAAGGCACAACTGCCGCCTGGACTGTTCACTGGTGATTGACGACCGTCCCATTTTAAAAGCGCTGCGCTTACTTGGAGAGGGAAGACGGAGTCAGAAGGCTGAGGGACTTCATAGCGTAATCCATCCGAGAGCACCTTGACCTGCGATCAGTTTAGCAATTGGACGTTTATCAGTAAGGCAACACATCATCCCTCTGAACGTGTAACATCCCCAACAGACCTCCCATAAGGAGCCAATAGTAGCTACAAGTGAAAAAAATAAAAATAATTAGGGCAAACAAGCTATAAACGACAGTCTATTTGGCGTCCACATCCCCCGTAAGGAACTAATCTCTAGAGCCCCTCCTTTCTTTAGCAAACTACACACAATAATTCCCAACAATGTAAAAAGCCACAAAAATAGCTCCACGTACATGGCGCTATTGTCCTGACCTTGTTTGAATATATAATCCTTGCAGCGATCTTGAAGTGCGGCTCCCAAATCCTCTAAACCGCTCTGATGCGCTCTCGTCTCACTGCCTTTATTTTTGCACAACTTGGTCACTGAACTTTGTGCTGGTGACTGTTGCAACCTGTATTGAGTAATTTTCCATTAAGCCTCTGGCCCTCCCCTGGGAAAGCCCTGGAGTTCAGTTTGTTATAAAAGCCATAGTTACATTTAACAGAGCATCCAAAAAAGGAACAGAGGAAATTGTCCCTAAAATATGCCGACAGTGTGGTCTATGGAATTTAGACTAATCTAGAGGATTGCTGTTAGGGACAATTTCCAAAGGTCATTCAAATCTTTGTTTTTTAATGTCTAAAAAATAAAAAAAACTTAAATCATATTCCGCTCTAGTGTATTGTAGGGGTATCAGAAATGTCCAACTGCCAAGTAGTGGTTGGGTTAAGAGAGGAAATGTCCTCCATGTGCTGAATCTACCCTTTTAAAAGACAAAAAAAAAGTATGTCATGAGAAAATCAAAAGTGTTGATAATACGTTTGCTCTATGGATCATAATGAGAACAGAGCAGTGACATTAATGATAATCCAACTTTTTAAACATATCAAATTTGATGGCAAGTTGCACTATGCTCTTGTCAGAGGTTGGGCAGAATATGTGACACGAGTTTAGTCACAATTAGGTCATCGGCACGTCCACACCTCCCAGTCATATCAGATGATCCACACCAGCAGCTACAGTAGCCTGAGATTCCCTCTGGGCACAAGCCATAACAATTATAAGCCATTAATATGATGACTAGGGGACAGAAATATTACCCAGGCAAAATGAGAAATTTTGCCGTTTCAGAAGGAAACAGCAGTCACAACGGATTCCTTGTCAAAAGACAAAATTCCAAATCCCGGCCAATAGTTTTGATCATTTGAAAAAGAAAACTGAACTTCAAAGTTTTGGTTTTGAACATTGAAATATACAAAAAAAAGTGAATGAAAAAGTATTTGAGTCAAACATAATGTGATTCAGTTCTCAGTTTACTGGACAGACTAATCCTCAGTAAACGCTTTCAATTGAATGTGGGATTTTTTTTAGAAGAGAATTGGGGCTCTGAACATCCAACCCAAGGCGCTGGGTAAAAACTACTCATTCTTTCCCAATACAAAATATGGAGCATTTAGAGGATTTACTTCCAACACTGACACTGTGTGAGGGGGAAACCAAAAAGGATTTTACAACCACAAAGACGAGAGAGAATGCTCGACCAGCAACGCCACCATATTGTGAGGCTAAAATCAAAGAAACATAAACGCACTGGTTTTAATGAAATACCTTTCATATTCCAGAGAACAAAGTGCAGAAAAGGCCAATTAAAGAAACAAGTGGAACAGTAAAAACATTTTTTTAGAGACTTACTTTAACCTCGAGTGTTCCCCGATGTGAAGCGCAGCCACGTGGACCCGCACTGCCTCGCCGCTGATTAATAACACACCTGGACGACTGATTAACCTGCTGTTCGCGCCATTTTGCTTCTCGGACTCTCGTGCGTTTAAACGATGGTCTTCTCGGTGAAGAATATTTTAGCGAATCAACCACGATATATATATATATATTTTTAAAAAGTGCAACATGACAATATATGCGAGGAGGAGGATTTTTTTAAAAAAGGACAACGAGGACATCGTGCGGACAAATCGAGGAACCGCCCCCCCCGAGGTCCACGTCAGCACCGGTGAGACAGCAGGGGACATCTCTGTCGGCGCGGTGTAGTAACGTGTGAAGTAAAACACACTTAGGCCACTTGAAGCTTCACAAGTAAAAGAGAAGAAAAAAAGGAAATATTTAAAATAAAAATATGCACGTGTAAATATGTGTGCATATGAAAGAAAGGTTCCTCAAATTATCACCGCATTCTCTGATGCGTTTTGGGCTGTCTTTAACTATTACAGCTCCAAGTGGTAGAAAGAAAACAGACCAAACTCCGATGTAAACGGGACGAGCAGTTTATTTCACTCGGTGCTGCTTCATGTTTCATGAGCACAGATGATTCATGCCACAGATATTAGTATTCGTATAGATATTAGTGCAACGTAGAGCGACTTGTTTGCCAAATTCATCAAGTATCAGTCAACAAAGGTCTTTAGAAAGGGTCTGTTCTTCCTTCAGAGGTCAATATCCTGCCCACGTCTTTGTCCTGTTATCACATATCGGACCCATGCTGTGGGTGACTCATGCTCATTTTGCTCAGGCCCATTCATCTGCGCTTTATGGGTTGCTGATGCTTGTGATTATACTAAGCATGCCTGATATCAATGCAGTGAGTGAAATGAATTAGACTTGGAAAAAAATATGATTATCATATTGGATTTAATGGAATAACCCTTTTTTTCTTTGAATTCAAGATGACACATGCAAACACGAAAAACAGATTTCAGGACCTGATCACAGTTTCGGACCCACGGGTGGATGATCTTTGAGACGAAATACCAGATCTTTTTTCTATTCACTTCGTTATGAAGAATGGAGCATGTTTTTTTTTTTTGGTGTAAAATATAATAATTTAAGGCCAAGTATAAAAGTGAAACAAATTTAAGCTCTAATGGACAGATACTGACCATAATGACTTAAATGATCAACGATTTCACCTGAACCAACACTGCGTCTTGTCACAATGTAAGAAGTTAACTTTTCTGTGAAGTGAGACTCTGTCCATTGGGCCCCTGAAGGCTCCCGAAGGGCCCCTCTTCTTATTTCTTCTTGCCTATGCGCGCCATCAGCTGAGCGTTGGCTGCAGCCTTGGTTCTCATGTCCTGGTTCTTGGCCAGGTCTATGAGGACACTGAGGATGCTGGTGGGAACATCGAGGGACAGGGCGAAGCGGGGCCCCTGCTGGGCTCTCTTTGGCACCTGGGGGGCCGGCCGCGGGGCTCGCTCTCGCCGGAGCGCGGCGTGACGCTCCGACCGGAGCAGCGAGTCCAACGCGCGCACGCGGCTCAGGACGTCGCCATCCAGCGCACGCCTCTGTGCGTCTTCGTCAAGTTCGGCGAGGGCGAGGGCGGGGCCGCTCCTGTGGCTCTGGGCGATCCAGGGCAGCAGCAGAGCCAGGCAGAAACACACACGCACGCTTCTCATGGTCGGGACTCTGTCTGCGAGGAGAGAAGAAGAGCAGATGAGCCTCTATTTCACAGCCCTGACCCTGCGCGGCTTCTCTCAGCTATGCATCCGGATTTTTTTTTTTCATCGGCAATAATTCGAAGAAAAAACAAAGAAAAGAGTGTGAAAATACCTCTTACGTTTAAGAGGGGTGGTAAATTGTAGGGGGAAAAAAGAAGGCTATTGCAGGCAATCCCTAAGATTTGGTAAAATATCCAGGAATATCTACAACAGATAAACATTTTAATGTCAATAAAAATACATAGATGCATTTTCAGGAAACGGTAGACTTCCATTTTCTTTGAAAGACAAAAGTATGTGTAAAAATACATTTGTCTGTACAGTTTTTGGCAAGATATTAACAATTCTCCAATATTTTATCTTATCTCAATCATTTCAATCAATACTTACTCAGTAGCCCTTGTGAAAAGTTGATAACTTGTCAAAAAGGCACTTCTCCTTCCTTCTGGTCCAAAGCAGGGCTTTGGTATGGATCTCTTGTCTTTGACCCAATACAACTGTCTTCTTTCTCCCGGGCTCTTCTTCTTCTTCTGCAGGAGGTTCGACCTGTGTGACACGTAGTCAGATGTTCAAATGGTATTCTGCCTGCTCGTCCAAGACTTTTGTCTTTATCCGCGCCGGTCGTTGCCGTGGCACTGCCCCTCGGTTTATCTTTTTGTATCATTACACGCCCTCACCCTCCCTCTATTTCATCTCATTTCCTCTAGACTCATTGACGTCCTTCTCTTTCTAAAAATAACACAATGGCAACAACTATAGTTTGCCTAGAATGAATGGTAGAGTTGCACCGAGTCAAAGATGAAACATCCCTTTTATTCAAAAGTCGAGACCAACAGGGGTTGCAAAATTAATCTTTGTCTTGTAATGTTTTGTTTTGAGTTCCTCCAGTGTCAATCCTCCATGCAGACAGGGTGACCAAAGCCTCCTCATCATCACAAAGAGGAGGGATACGTTTTGTTCAAAGACAATGATGAGATGGGTAATGTCCATGCTGTTGCAGATCGTTGCCATTTTTTGACTTTGTGTGATTTTTCATTTTAAGACTCTTTAAGTGAACGTGCTCACTGGTTTATTTTTTTTAAACATTTCGATTCATTTCAAAAGTTTCACTGTCAGGCGTAGGCTTGGGGAAGTGAATGGCAGCCACCACAGCTGTCACTAACAAGGAGACACAAACTCTGGCACTCAGTGTTGCTGCATGCCTGTTGTTCAAGGTGCATCCACACAAATGCTGCTCTTCTTCCTCCCCTTTGTCCACTATCCAACAAAGATCATCTTAATCCTGGTGGGTGCTCAGGATTTTCTGAAACAACGCTCAATGGACAGAGTACTTGTATCGTGACCTTCATAAGACAAACGGCAAATAGGTGTGAAATGGCAATGACGCGCATACTCTGTATACTTGTTTGTGCACTTACATTTAAATCAATAGAATGGTTTTCATCAACAAGTGCAGACAAATCTCCAGGACCCCAAAACAAGCAGCGTACGACAAAAGCTCCCCATCGGGACTTCTACTTGAAAGAGCAACACTAAATTCTTCCACATTACTGTGACGGTAATTCAACTCTACAGGGAGCATTTAGTTAGGATTAAGAGTAGCTAAATGTGGAGTTTAGGGAGGCAATTGCATTTCTCAAAATTAGTGGGTTTCATAAGAACTGAAGTATTGTAAGGGGGAGGGGGGGGGACAAATTAGCTTCGTTGGTTCCTATATTGGGAAAAAAAGGCCCACACAATCTGATTTTGGGGCGTAACAGACACCCCGCTCATGTGCTTGGGTGTTCTTCTGCGGGACTTTGAAAAGTTTGCATCACACGGAAATATCTAAATGCTAAAGGAACACTACGAGTACAGAAGTCTATTTTAAGGCCACAGAAGAGGAGGTGATGGGAGGTGATGGGAGCAATCCTAAAGAAAGGAGGAGATAGAGCAGGAAGGGGCTGTCAGGCCCAGGAGGGAGACCAACGAGACAACCTCCTTTCCAGAGTCACCTCGTCAAGGGACTTATCCTCATCTGACTAATGATATGAATATCACAGCAGTCCGATAGTGGTTGTGGGCCCTCGGGGGCCTTCAGGATTACAAGCCGTCTCAGTTACCCGGAGATAAACAAACACGGGTCACACAAATGTCATCCTGGGTTTGTAGGTTGAACCAATGGCATTATTATAACAGATTCTGCATGACACAGCAATACAGCCTCATCTAAGATAATGGCATGTCTATGAGTCAAGATCCAATTTGTATGAATCATAGCAGGTCCTGTTTTGTCACTCAAGCGGTCTACTGTCGTTTGATCAGTGACGTGATTCTGATTGTTATGCACATTCAAGTAAAAAAGTGTTCCAAATTATAATTTAAATGATACCATACAGTAGCAAACAGATTTCAAAAGGACACCAAATGTTGAGAACAGGAAAGACATGAGTGCAATAGACAAGAAAGGCACTATATAAGTAGTAGTATATTTTACCAATGAAACACTATGAAAAGGAGAATTGTTTGGATCATCCTCAATAAGGCTCAGCAATCCAAAGCATCTTTTACAGTATTTTTTTTTATTTGTCAGAATGAGAGCTTCTGTTATGTACAATAGAGGACAGAAACAAATGTTACAAATTATAAATATAGTCTTGCTGTAGACTGGTTGTATTCAGAGTGATCTGTGAATCCAGGAGATTATTATTTGCTATTCAAGCCTGCCCTCTCTCCCCTCCCTCCTCTGTGATAGCAGGAAATTAGCACCTCGACGGTGCCATCAAGAGGTAACAATGTGTAGAATGTAATTGTCACAGATTTGGCTGCTGCTGCCTCTTCCCCCCCCCCCCCCCACCTCCGGCTAGATAAGATAAGAGTGATCAACGGACAACGGGGAGAAGAGAGGACGAATGTGCCGTCAAGCCAACGCCGGGGGACAATCCTCAATTAACAATTTGCAGTGAAGACGGCAGAAAAGAGGAAGGTTGAGGAGAATGAGGAGCAAACACACACGGAGCGACTCATGGTCGCATCTTAAAACCTCAGCCAGTACATGGCACTGCGCATTCTGTTGTAGTCGGGAAGCTGCTCCACGGGACCTGTCAAGAGGGAGCAAGGAAGGACCGATTAGACTGGGATGTTACAGCGGGGATCCTGACCAAGCTGCACAATGGCTTGAACCCACAAAGAACTCACCGACAGCTGCCACAGCAGGACATTTATCGTAGAGATATTTGGAGCAGACGTCTCGCACCATCCTGGGGGTCACGGCCTGAAAGAAACCATGCGGAGGGAAATAAGAACTCTTGACTTCATCGTGAAGTCGCATGAGAAACGTTCCTTTTAATTGTACAACTGGCATAAATGGGCAGAACTCTCGTTCCGAGTGTCCACTAACATCGATCCGGGCGTCCCACTCTGCCAGAGGAATCCGGCGCCCATAGTTCAGGATATGTCTGCCGATGTCATCGCAGATCGGTGTTGTTCCTAGAAGACAAAAACCGGTGCGTTGACTTAAGATTCGGAGGAGTTTGTGTGTGTGTGTCCGTTTGTGTAGGTGTGTGACGGATAAGTGACGTACCATTGAGCTGTCCAACCAGGCTGGCCTTCAGAGCGTTCTTGCCTCTGGCCACATCGCTCTCTGTCACTGTGGTGCACAGGTTCATCCTGTGAGAGAGAAAGTAGAGGAAATAAGAAAAACGTCCATCGTCCTTTGATTGTGAAGTGACATTTCATCATAGTGAGGTTGCTCTGTGGGTTGTCGTCGCAGAGCCATTACTGACCAGGCATTCTGGGACCAGTGCATCATATCTTCAATCTGGTGCTTATCAGCCACAAAGTAAATGCCCAGCAGACCGGTGTCGCAGTAGGAGGAGTGGAAGGCCTGGAAGCTGTGACACAGGTTCTCCTCCACCGCCAGGCGGGCCAGACGGCTGCTCAGATGCTGCAGGTGGGAGGAAAGCACGGCTGTTAATATCCCAACGTTCCACACCAACGCCGGATCATTGTCACACCTGCATTGAATTGCTGGGCAACATATCCATGGGAATACTGTCGATCTGAAATAACCTGCTGCCAGTGAAGTGTTAAGAGTAGTACAGGATTAGTGTTAAACATCCGAGAATATAAAAACTGATCTCTATAACATTTCCCTTCAACTCCACAAAGTATAACTTCCGCCACCCAACAAATAGCTTTTTATCATAACAATGATAGAATAAAGTTCTAATATTTTACGAAGCATATACACATTGTAACACCAATCAACTAAACAATTACATACAACCGTGCTATAAAGGGATGGGCACTACGTGAATTTCCGGGATTGTTCCTCCCTACAGGTCCAGAGTCAGCGGTGAGACCTCTGACTCAGGTTTTTAGAGCGGATCATAATATACCCCTTCGTAATGGCCACTCAAAACATCAACTACCTCAAGTGGGCAAAGCTTAAAGGGGACTGCATGAGATGAGTTGCATTAAATAAAACAGAGTTCTACACCAGTATTTTATTCAGACCCCATCACATATTTAACCAACCTTTCCGCCACCATAGGTGAGGTCAAAGCTGCCGATGATGGAGTTGGCCACCATGAGTGGCACAATGTCTGGGCTCGCAGCACTGGCCCCCTCCACAGCCACGGCGATGTGGGCCAGAGGTAAAGCATCATCGCGCATACGGATCTGGGAACAGACCAACAAACAATTATGTGTGACTGTGAAAATAATATTGCTACCAATGCTATGCATGTCCACAGAGTAGAATAAACATGTAATGCATCAAACACGTCAATCTTAAATAGTTGAATAATAATTTTCCAGTTAAATGACTTGAAATTATTCTGTAACAGAGGCCAAAGTAGAAGGAATTCCCTCAAGATGTTCCTGAGATGTCACACTGACATTGATGTGATAGATGTGACATCTGTTGCCAGCACGGAAGCGTTAAATACATTTCTGGGAAAAACATTCTCAACATATCTCACCTCACTGCCTGTAAATCGGCAGGGCGACAACACGGGCACGGCATCTCCATCGTACTCAAAGGACACTCCGCTGAAGTGGGATCGAGCCAAACCGACCAGCTCCTCGTGGTTCACACCTGTCCATCAAGCACGTCAGATAAGACGCCACGTCATTCCAGGTCAAGTAGAAATTCACAGCTATGTGCCTCCTCAGTGGGTGTGTGTGTTAGGACTAAGAGGGCCTACCTCCAGCAGCAGACAGCACCATGCGGGGGGCTTTGTAGTGGCTGCTGATGTAGTCCACCAAGTCCTGGCGGCTCAGAGTCCTGGAACAATTGCAAAATAGTTGATATTTTTGTGTGTGTATGTATGTATGTATGTATGTATATGATATTTTTAAGCAATAACCAGATTTATTTAGTTTAGCTTAGCCCTTAGTAGTAGTAGCAGCAGAGATAAACCTGAACTCAATGTAAAGAATTGATACATTGAAATGCCATACATGTATTCATGGACAGGTGACTCTGAACAAACTGAAAGTAAGTGGTAAATATAGTTATGATCTGCACTTGTAAATCGTCCACCGACCACTGCATTAACGCTATTTGTCTGCATTCACCGCTTAGTCATTCATACACAGATGGCATGAGCTACCATACATGATGCCACCTGCCCATCAAGACTCTGCTGTACTACCACCGAGCCATAGTTGCCAGTTTTCACCTTTAATCACACGCTGCCCTGAGTCGTGACCGTTTGATGAAAGCAAACCTGAGAGTGTGACCATTTTTACAAAACACGAGTGTGTTGTTCCTCTTGCCTGGCATTGTTGGACGGTCCCAGCACACTGTGTCCCAGAGGAGTGCCCTGGAAGGCGGTGGCATGCAGCAGGTCAAGGCAAACTTCCTGCAAGTTACCCTCAACTTCCTCCAACTCACGCAGCACCACACCCCTCTGTCGCTCGATCTCGGCCTCATTCAACGAGCAGCTCTGTACCACCTCCGACAGCAGCTCCACGGCTAAGAAAGAAGAGTAAAAAAAGTGTTAAGCAAAGTAAGTGAGATGTTTGCACGTTCAACGACTACATCTTACAAACCGGAAATGGATTTATCAAGTTATTGTAAAGTCTAGTGGATGATGCCTGTTGCTGTTTAACCAGGTAAACTCACCTTTGGGCATGTCTTTGGCAAGAGTCTTCATGTAGTATGCGGTGTGCTCCCGAGAGGTGTAAGCACTCAGGTGAGCACCCATGGACTCAACCTGCTGCTCCAGGGCAGTCTGGGGGTGCTTCTTGGTTCCCTATGTGGGGGACGAGAGCAAAAGATGAAGGGAAGAAACCATGTTTAAATGACAGGTCTCCTCTGGAATGTGTTGCACGTTCTCTGGCTCAACAGCAAACTTGTTACGCTCACATTACACACTGAACTATTATTGAAAGGACACACACTAAAAATAGAACTCTTTACATTCACCCAAACATTTATACTTGAATCTTCAGATTTTAAAGCTGAATGGAAACAACATCTAAAGTATAACTTTCCAAAGATCTGTCAAAACACTGCTCAACCTGTGGGACACTATGGTTAAGGTATAGCTCAATTGAAATGTTATCTGCACTTATGTTGTCATCTTTCTTTGGAAAGCAGCAGATATTGTGTCATATCAGCAGAAACAGAAGAACAACAGAAGTATATTTTTACAGTGCCAGTCTGTTTACCAAACCACCATCAGGTGGTTTAGGAAAAATGACTTCCAGAGAACCCAAAGAATGCAGTTGATGTATCAAAGTGAATAACACTGAATCTAAAACTAAATTGTTATTTGTTTAAAGGAGTCAACCTCTATACTTGTAAGTTCATCAAGTCTACTAATGTCTACCTTGAAAGCCATGTGCTCCAGAAAGAACCCTGCTCCATTGTTCTTCTCACTCTCATAGCGACTACCAGCACCGATCCACAGTCCAACCTATCACAGGGTTAAGATATGTGAAGAAATGATTAGATGGACATTGCATGTCTACAAAGTGCTAAAACTATTTTCTTAAGTGGTTGAAAATAGACTCCACCCCATTGCTAACTTCTTACAGTGCAAGTGGCATGTCCAGTCTCCTCTGATGCAACTCTCAAACCATTGTCCAGAGTAGTCAGGCGCGTTTCAGGAACTCCCAGCAGGCTCTGGGCATAGCTGACGGAGGCATGTCCACGCCTCAGAGACAGCAGGATGGGCTGCAGGAGTAGAGGTCACACAGGTCATTTTTAAATCATACATTTATAAAGTACAGTTAGAATAACATGGCTTACTGCAATCGAATATAAGTAAGCAAGCTCTCATGTGCTCTGATAGGCTAACACTATGTACCCAATACGATTATTAATAAAACAACACATGTTGAGGGGAGTGCCCTCGTACATTTGAGCCAGGTGTTCTTTTTTCTCAATAAGATTTGAGGGGAAATGCAGACTCAACCTGAATGCAGTAGTATAGTATCGAGAGGCTCAGAACAGGGTCCACTGTGTTTATCTGTTCGTAACACATACTGAGGCCGAGGACAACACTGACGCCACTGCCTCAAATCAGAGGTACTCAGAATACCAGCATAAACCCCCAGATAAACCAATTCATGATCAGACGTAAAACATTTAAGAACGGTCAATTTCAACATAGCGTCCATCGCACTGTCTGGTAGTGGAATGTCATTTCATTACCATTTGTATTGCCGACGGTAACACGGAGGACAATCACATAACCAAGTAACGTTAGTTCCTCGAGCTCGTTTCACGAATATTCTCAAATCTGTGTATTGAATGTTTTGTCGACATGATACAAAAGTACGTATTAAACGATAAAAAACATTGACGACAGACAATGTTCAGCGCACTCAAAGTCACCATGCTAACGCCGCTAGCAGCAGACTTGTTAGCTGCGGTACGAGGGAAGGTTAGGACAAGAGACTAACGTTACGCGGCTGACCTCGTTAAACACCGGAACGATCACCAACCCGGTGTTACAAAGACGTGGTTAAATGGACGTTTCACATGAAGTGGTTTAATCGAGAAATGTCGCGTCATTTTGACAGTTGACCTTGCTTTCGCTGCTAGCTAACGTATGCTAAACGATTAGCTAACCAGTTCCCGTTGAGCCCGGCGGACAGCTCTCCGCGGCTCACCGTCTCCTTTGAGTCTCAGCGTTAAGCTGAAACCAGGGAGAACCCACACGGATAGGTCGCGTTGCTCTACGCTAGTCCAGTAAACCTTTGAATCTGTACTTACACTGCGGGTTTTGGCAAGGGCTTGACCCACAGTGCTCCCCACTCGGCACACGGACGCCGCCATTTCTTGGTTCGGTTACGGAAGGTGGAGTTGGAGGAGGGGGGGGGGTCGGTCTGCTGCTGTCGTGCAGCGGCACTTCTTCGTCGTCGTTGGGAAGATATGTTTCGAGTTGGAAATGTCGCCGCCAGCAGTCCAGGGTGTGTTACTGCAGTGGAGGATTGGTCCTGAAGTGCAGAAAAGTCTAATGGACTCAAATGGGTTTATTTTATCCTTTTTTCTTTTTTTTTTACTATCTACTATTATACAACCATCCTTCATTTCATATCTCATATTTTGAGTTTGGGGTGTAAAGGTGGACCTTCATCACATTACAACAAAACATATTATGTTACTTGAGGCAATGTGTTTTTTGTTTTGTTTTTTCCCTACGGTACACAGGTGGAGAATGGAATTTTATAGCCCTGAAATGCGCTCAACATTACTGAAACAGTTTTCAGTTTTCTGAAATGCACTCAACATTACTGAAACAGTTTTCTTGATAGAATAATCCACACACTTTTCTGTGAACGTGTACAGCATTGAAAGTATATTTACTAGTGATAGAAGCAAAATAGTTCCAGTACAAATAATTGACAACTTATTCTGTTTATTAACCAAATTATCATGGGCACTTTTGTATCACATTGAAACATTGACAATTATCAAAAAAAAGTAGTGAGTAAAAAAATAGACATATAAATCTATTTTTAGATTGACCTTGTCATGACCCAAAAGCATTCAAAAAGGCACTCAAGTTACTGCTTGTCTGGACTGTTGGAAAAAGGCAAAGAGGTCCGGGGTTGGACCTCCACAGATACCTTTGGTTTTCTCTTCCACAAAAGTACAGTGTTGGACGTGGGGCTAATGGGCAGAGGGATGGATGTTACAGTCATTGGCAGGTTGGGTGAGACGATTTTAACAGGGGCTGGCACAGGGGGCAGAGGAGGAAGTGATGTAACCCCCTTGCTGGTGTAATTGATCTGACTCTGTGCACTTTTTGACAACAACTTAGGCACAGGATTTACTTGTTCTGCTTTGGGTTGCTTCTTGACGGGGTCGTGGCGTTTTGCTGCTGAGTTGTTGGGTGACCGCATCGGAGGGAGTGAGCAGGGGGGCTTGATCTTGCAGCCATTGACAAGCAGGTTGACCCCGATATACGGTGGCATGTTTACTGCTGCCTAGAGACAAAAAGTAGCATTGGAAGTGATGTATATCTCCCTCTCAAAGTGGGCCATTTGAATGTACACCATAAGCCGAAAAGGGGGGATAACTCATCTTTACCTGCTTATATATGAGCTCAAAGTCTCCCGTGTTTGCAGTGCGGTCTGCCGTCCAGTCCAGGACGATGCGTAATGTGTCTTCCTGCACAGCAGCACAGAGGCGGGCTGTTACAGGGGTGGACGGAGCCATTGTGGGGCTGGAATTGATTTCTATCAACCATGGACACAGGTCCTGCCCTGAGTAACGCAGAACAAAATATCTATGTTGTAATTATTGTTTTGTTTTTACAATTGTGTGTATTAAAATATTTTCTATTTTGGAATATAAATACATATATAAAATATATAATAAGGTTTATTTCACTACTTTTACATGTTTTTTTACAGCTCCTGAAAAAACATGCTATAGCATATTCTGTAATACAGCATACTTTACAGTGATCCCAATCTACCTAACATGAAGTCAGCACCGTAGAGCTCAAAGGAGTTCTTGCGTGACTCCATCAGATCCTGTGTTGTCTGTACGGTGTGGATCAAAGCCTTCTTCATCCCAGGGACTATCACTGTCTGCCACTGAGCTTCCCGGCCCTGGCTGGACAGAAATCTCTTAAACTGGTCGTCCGACCACATGTTGTCTACTGGGATACTGCGATGACGTTCTCGGGAGGGTATCAGGTGCTTCTGGATGGAGTTATTGCAGAGATGGACAGAGCTGAAAGAATGGGGTAAAGAGGCCAAGATTGGAAAGAAGAATGAGAGTGAATTGGGGAGATTGAATGAAGAGAAGAAGTATACTGACATATGAATTAGGAGGGAATGATTAGAGCCTCTCGCTGCTTCTACTCTCCAACTTGTTTCTTTAGAAGTATCCCCGTCTTACCTGTCCAGTGTATGTAGTGAGTAAGGCTGTGTAGAGAAGCGCACGTAGCACTTTTTATAGAACCACACAGTCAAAGGGTTCCAGGCGGTGACCAGGAACCACTGCCGAATGTCAAATTTGGTGCCGTGGACCAGCAAAGGTCGCTCCAAGTACTTCTGCACTACCCACTTGCTGTCCGTCGTTAGGGTTTGATCGCAATCAACCAGGCTGAGAATCCGATCCAGACGCCTGGCACATTTGATACCTGTAAGGCAGGTGTCACAGGTCAGCCAGGACTATGTCATATATCACGTGAAGAGTTTGACAGTGTCAAACCGCTCACCTCTGCCCCTGGATTTTGCTCCAGGTTTGATGATCCAGATGTTGTGTATGCCGTCTATGTCTTGCTGTGGACTGACCTCCAGCAGCCTCTGTAGCATGGCTTTGCAGCAGGTCACAAAACGATCACTGTTCTCGATCTCGACTCCTTCACTGGGCGAGGAAACAGAGAGGCGATATAATAAATACTCAATAGCGCTCTGGTTTGCCAGTTTACTTGTATTTCTCACACAGTACTCACTGAACAGCGAGGTAGTAACCGTTGATGAACTCTGCCCACTCCTCCTTTGTAAGTGTCGGTGGTGTCTCAGAGTGCATGTCAATGTCACGATGCTCCAGACTCTCCAGAAACTCGTGACATACTTTAAGTGCGCTATTAATCATTTGCGACAGAATCACTGGACTGGATGGCAGTTTGCGTCGTTTTGTCACACCGCGAATGTTGTGGCTGTTTCCGTCTCTCTGAACACCCTGCTCCCTCTCCACAATGTACTTCAAAAAACTGGTGCAGGCTGTCCTCCTGTAGTCCGCTACAAAAAGGACAGAGACAGTGAGGCATGTGTTCTAAGCTTTTCTCTGTGAGTCAAAGTGGAAGGATGCTGGAAATATAGAAAAGAGATAGGTGTATAGTTTGATGACCCGTTGGGTCAGATCTGACCAATGAAAGCGGGCATCTCATCCTGTGGTCCGGGTCTGTAACAGCGAGGAAAGAAGGTGTCTGGGTCAGCTGAATCAAACCAGTACAGGTTTCTCAGGTTCACACACAGTCCCACCTGACAAAGAAAGAGGAAATATAATGATGGTGGGTGTGACAAGAGACAACTGAATATTATTTGTTATAATAGATTATAGCATATAACTTCACCTTGGTGGTGAAGCTTTCTGATTTTACAAAATGATTGGTAATCTGTTCTTTTTGCAAGCTCTTGGTGTTGATGGTGTCGACACTGTTCGTCCAATAGAAATAAACCATTTCATTCCGCACCAGGCGAGACTGTATGAGAACAGGGAAAGGGTGAGAGCTGAATGTGTTAAGACCCTTAAATTCCCACCATGTTTATCAAACTCAGCAACAGCAACTTTCACTTTGCCTGTTGCATATGACCGTAGCCTGTTAGCCTACAACCACAAATGTTATTTTTACCATGAGATCATACAGTACATCTGGATCTTGGTCTTTTTCGAGATTGCCAGAGTAATCTGAGAAGAAGAAGTAATGTAAATAAATGATGGGATAAAGACAGATATCCACATCCAGTAATAACAACATTCGGAGTCCTTCTAGCTAACCGTCATTGCTTTCACCAGCATTGTTGTTGCAGGCTCCGCTCTCATTGCTGTGGCGCCGGTGATCGGTTTGGGTTGGGCAGTGCATGCGCTGTTCCACCCAGCCTCTGGCCCTGAGTGCTGCCCTGACAACAGAGTAAGGGCCCTGGACTGAGAACACCTTATGCATCTGGGAGGAATCAAAGCAGACAAAAATAACCGACAACTATGTGTAACACTCAGAAATGTTGTCAAAAAGGTTGTATGCAACAGATCCAGTAATGTTAACACACCTTGACAGCATTTTCTGCCATGGCTTTTGCTTTCTTCAATCTCTCTTGTTTAAGAACAGTTAAACTGACAAAGCCGTGGCAAGCTTTGCCCTTCGGAGTTGTATCTGACACACACAAATCAAAATCTATTGAATAATGCTAAAAATTTGTCTGGAAAGCTCCTCGCAGATTTTCTGATGGATAAGATACAAGCATAAGATGAAAGACGTAACTCAAGATTAATATGATATATGATTATATACCCGTCTTATTGGCATGGAAAACGACCATTAAACCTTTGGTTCAACCAATGGTTCAAACTAAACATCCAGTGTTATAAATGATGGTGATGGCGCCCTCCTTTGATTAACATTTGAAGAAAATACATCTCAGTGAGATCCAGTATTATTTGTTTGATCCTGTGCATGTTAAAAAGACCATGTTTCCGTTGTTGCATTCAGTCTCTCACCACCGCCTGGGTATGTTGCGTTTCGTGCGTTGCTAGCCGGGTGATCCTCTCGCCCGTGCTGCACAGACTGTTTTGACCTGGTGGCCTCCATACTAACATCAGCTCTCATTCTTTAGTGAAACCTCTTGGCTCTGCTTCATGGTTTGTTCAGACAATAACCGCTAAGAGGAGAGTAACACAAACAACGTGCACATGTAAATAACTGTAGGGGTCTTTCTGGCTACTGGTCATGCAGATCAGTGGACCATAAAGTAGGTCAAATTGCTGTGCAGTAGAGATTACATTGACCCATTGGCTAATATAAGTAGCCAGCAGCAGACACTGTCTTTTCGACTAGAATATTATACGTTACAGAATAAATGATACATACTATTTCACGCAAAACGTTGACCTCCGTTTGTTGCTCCCACCTGCTGACTAGAATGCGGAGTTTGAACGGAAGACTCCCTGACTCTTGGCCGGTTTGCTGTTACCATAGCAACTGCTGGATAGACAGCTCCCGACACTATCACTTGCGGAAACCTGAAATGTATAAAAGTTACACGACCGTGTGTTTGTAACGTAATACAACTCTTATTTACATTAATGCGCTATGGTTTTCTGTTATTATTTTTAATTTGATAGTATTATGCGGACTGTCGCCATCTTGGGGCAGTACTACGTCACGGAGTCACGTGCGGTAAGTCTCTGCCCGCGAAAGTCCCTGCGCCTACGTCACATACAACTTAACGTTAGCATCATATGGTTAGCATCCTCCATCTATGCTAATAATAACACGAAATATAATAGAGCTCAACTTTACGACACATTTTAGGACAAACGCAAGCAGGTAAGCCGACCAATGGTATCCTCTAAACGCGTTACTGTTGGTATTTTCTGTGAAAATAAATATTTTGTTTCCAAGTCAGCTATACACGAAATGCATGTTAACCTAACACTAGTTAGCACATTTAAACGCCGCTAACTCTTTCTCAGGCGGCCGAAGAGTTCTATTCTCGCCTAAAATGTGTGGAAGAACCGCGTGCACGCTGGCTTCCGACGAGGTTAGCCGAGCCTGCTCTTACAGAAACCGAGCAGGGCAACGCAGACAGCCCCGCTGGAGGGATGGAGACGCGGACACCTACCGACCCTCTTACAACAAGAGCCCCCAGTCTATGAGTCCCGTCCTGCTGTCCCAGAGGCACTTCGACAAGGTGTGGTGAACTACACACACACACCTTAATTAGAATTTAAAATAATTAACCACAGACATAACGCCTCTCTGCCACACTCTCAAAATGAAGGACCTTTGAAAGCCACCACAAGTTAGAATATACTGAGGAGTTATTGCATTGAATATGATTATATACCTTTGGCCCTTTATTATTGTGTTGATTCCCTGCAGAATGCTCTTGTGGATGAGTGTGTGTTGGCCTCCATGCGCTGGGGTCTGGTTCCTTCCTGGTTCAAGGAGAATGATCCGAGCAAGATGCAATACAGTACCAACAACTGCCGCAGTGAAAATATATTGGAGAAGAAAACATACAAGGTGCGTGCAGTTTAGGCACTGCTAAGCTTTATTATCCTTTAGTATTTTCTTTTGTGGTCTCTGTGCTGGACGTATGCACGCCAATGTCGAATCACTTTTTCCCAAAAGGACCCCCTGATTAAAGGACAGCGCTGTGTCATCCTGGCTGATGGCTTTTATGAGTGGAAGAGGCAGGCAAAAGACAAGCAGCCATTCTTCATCTACTTCCCTCAGACCCAGGGAACCAGTCGGAAGAAAACAGAGGATGAGGATGACCCCACGACCTCGGCCCGCAATAAGAAGAATTCAGAGACAGTGAGCCCTCCAGAGAAGGCCTCCCCTGACTTGACAGAGGTTCATATTGGCTTTTTTATAGCAATATCACTAACGTGAACATTTACTTGCATCCAGATGAGAAGTAGAAAGAATGCAGCTGGGACGGAAATGGCCATGACTGAAAATATCCTGTGTGGGAGACAAGCCAAAGCCAAAATGTGCATGTGTCCTCCAGGTGTTTCTTTTAAAATGTCACGCTACATATAAACTCATACTTTTGATGCCAGTACCAGGCCAAGGATTGTATCAAATTACAATTATAATATATATATATATTTTTAATGTATAATATAATAATGTAACATTATCCATCAATCTGCTAATTCTTTTGTCTGAACTTGTTTGCTACATGCTATTTGTTGGTCAGAGAAGAGAACCATTAGGTGAGTGGACTGGATGGAAGTTGCTCACTATGGCTGGACTGTTTGACTGCTGGACACCTCCTGGTGGTGGAGAACCCCTCTACACATACAGTGTAATCACTGTGAATGCTTCCCCAGACCTGGAAGGCATTCATGATAGGTGAGGATAGCTAAGGACAAAAAACTTTTTTTCCATTTTCTTCTGTATAAAGTCTTAAATTACTCTGTGGTTAAGGATGCCAGCGGTCCTGGATGGAGAGGAAGAAGTGAGACGATGGCTGGATTTTGGAGAGGTGAAGACTCCAGATGCCATGAAACTGCTCCAGTCTAAGAACACGTTGACTTTTCACCCAGTCTCTTCATTAGTAAACAACTCTCGCAACAACTCTCCGGAGTGCCTTCAGCCCATTGATCCTAACAGCAAAAAGGTCTCAGATATACTGGGTTACTTGACTTCCTGCGGTTGGGAAAAGTGTCAATTGTGTGATTGAGTTGAGAGGTTTAAGCTGACCAATCTGTCCTTTGACTCACAGGAGCCCAAACCCACAGCCAGCAGTAAGATGATGATGAACTGGTTAAAGAGCAGTGCACCTTCAAAGAGAAAGGAGCCAACCACATGTGAAAATAAAGAAGAGCAAGAAAGCATAGCAGAGTGCAAGTCTACAGGAGCACTTCAACAGTGGCTTCAGGGGGCCAATAAAAAACCAAGAACCAGATGAAGAGATATAATGGGACTGAAACTGCAGTGTTAAGACCATTTACAAATTATTTATTCCACTCAACTATGCTGACAGTTGCGAGAAAAGCATACTTTTGCTCGTTCACTGTTTTAAACGTAATAAAAATTCCTATTTTATTGCGAGGCGGTACCAATAAATCTCAGAAATAAAGACGGCATGTTTATTCAAGATTTTTATTATCCTTATTACTTGAAATGCATAGACATTTCAAAACAATGTAGATGCTAAGCATTTATCATATTACTATTATAATGACAAACGCCAATACTTCCCCAAATGTTTTTTTTTTTATTCTTTCAAAAGTTACAGTATGTAGGCTATCTTGTAATCTATAATGCATTTCAAAGTTTTAACATAATACGAACAGACGGTTAAAGATCTGATCAGTTAAAAGAAATGTCAAGCACTTAAATTGTTTGCCAACACAAGCAACTGGCAGTCAGATATGGAGATTTACAACAAAATTGTTTTCCTTCCCCACGTAGTGATGAGAGGTTTGCAAATATACAAAGTCTTACGATTGTTGGCGATAAAAACCTATTTACTAACTAGTAGTACTCTGTAATGAATGATATTTATACTCCAAGGTCTCTCCTCTCTGGGGCTATTGGGTAGAATGACATGCTGTCTTCATTTGGTTCGACAGATGTTGTAGCAAGAATAACTGATTACAAGACAAGCCTTCATTTTCCCAAAAGAGGACCAGCACACAGACGGGTTAGGGACAGCTCTTATGTCAAGGAGCTGAGTCTGGATTCAAGCAACGTCCTCGTCCTGAGCTACAAATGCATTAACTGTGGCTCCAGAGGGAAATTCTTCGCACAAGAATTGACGATGACAGCAAAGTGCATGGAACTAGATTTTCAATGATGTGCCAATTTTAGAGAATCAGCCAGCAGCATATTATTGTGACCCACATGCACATTCTGATCCTTGACTACTTCAGCTCAGACTTTTTTTTTTAGACTGTGTGAGGTAAGACCATGGTAATGAGTGTTTTCTGAGTCAAGCAAAATTAAGCCACAACACAAATGAGAAACATCAGAAACATAGGGAGGGGGAGGGGGGGGCACTGTGGGCCCTCAACACAGGTACAATGTCTCGATTTACAAAATAAGTTCAAACCAAAACTGGGCATGAAAGCAGCAATATATATGGAACCAAAAACAAGGTTAGCCCAAAGCACCACTGTCATGAAAAAGAACACGAGGAAACACTGGGAAGTAATAACCATCATACAAGTAAATTCCATGATGTTTCCATAAGGTGTTCTTTGGGGTGGGAGACTTTTTATAGAAAATGTGTGTTTTGTTTGTAGCAGTACACTCGATGAGTGGGACGCTGCCTGTATGTTGGGCTTTAGGGATTAACACAGTGGGCCATGGGATAAGGGATATATAGACAAGGCAAGAAAGGGTAGTGAGGGCAGAGACAGCGCCCCCATCCCCCCTCCCTCAAAGATCTTCGGGGCCCTCAGCAGCTGCAGGTCTCCGCTGATGGCTTGGCTCGCTCGTTCCTGTCCAACTTTATCGGCTCAGGGAACTCGTTGTACAACTCCACTTCGGTCTCCTGAAATCAGACAAAAATACTTGTATCTCCCCATTTCCACAGTACAAATGAGGAGTTTTTTTTATTATTCCTTCCTCTTCAGCATCCATCAATCCAAACCATCAGACGGGATTTCCCGCCCGGTTACCTGTTTCAGGGCGTTGCGTGCGATAGTCTGGAAGGCCTGCTCCACGTTGATTGCCTCCTTTGCACTGGTTTCAAAATATGGGATGTTGTTCTTGCTTTGACACCAAGCCTGTGCTCGCTTGGTTGTCACCTGAAACCAAAAAAAAACTGCGGTTAAACTTGGAATTATCGAAACATCACGGTCGAATCCAAGCCTTTTTGTACATTTCCTTGAAAAATAAAAAGGTTGAACGCAACAAGACCCCACACAAACATAAGATTGGGATTATCTGGACCCACCTGTCTGTTCTCCAAATCGATCTTGTTGCCCAGCACCACAAAGGGGAAATTCTCCGGGTCTCGGGGGCTGGCCTGGATCAAGAACTCGTCCCTCCAGCTGTCGAGAGTCTTGAAGGTGTTGGGCGCCGTCACGTCAAACACCAGGACGCAACAGTCTGCTCCGCGGTAGAACGCTACTCCTAAGGACTGGAACCTCTCCTGACCCGCTGTGTCCCAAATCTGAGCGGAGATAACACGCCGTGTGTTTACAGATCAGTGTAATGGAAGAGATTAAGGTAATACTTTGACTAGTTCACGTTAATCAGGTCTACTTTATCTCTGGTACTTAAGTTAAACTTCTGATTGAATCTAGACACTCTGTGTTCGATTTCTTTGGACCGTCATAAGAGTGGTTTGCATTTTTTCTTCGCCTCTTTGTGGCGTGTGCAGAATACAAACATTAAATGGAAAGATACAAAATCAAAGTGAGCAGAACTAAACTGTTCTCCAGCTCATTTAAAACTTAATAAGACACACATTTAAAGTTTTATAAATACATTTTGCATCCTGTGTTTTTTATCGGATGATTGGGTTCTAATGAGAGAAGGCGTTACTGTGGAGTTCTCGAGTGCATCATTTCCTCCGTACCTGCATCGTGACGAGTCTGTCGTCCACCATGACTTCTTTCGTCAGGAAATCAGCACCTATTGTGGCTTTGTACTGGTTGCTGAACTTCTTATTCACATACTGGTTCATCAACGAGGTCTTCCCAACTCTAGGGGAAAATAAATCACGGGGGACTTTCAGAAACAAGTGACACAGAAAAAGTCATCGGGATGCATTGATGGGTAAAGTAACAAATAGCTTACTGGCAGGTTGAACGAAAGTATTATTAGACCGAATCAAACACTCAAATTAGCCATTTTCTTTACAATAAACCATCGAGCATCACTCTTTATTGTTGTCTCACCCTGTAGCTTACTCACCCAGAGTCTCCAAGGATGATGACTTTGAGTAGTACTTTCTTCCTTGATGTCATTGTGCCACAGCTATAAAGACAACAACCATGAATAAAAAAAAATAAAAAAAGAGTACATAAGAGGGGAGGAGGGAATGAACCAACGCTGGAATTGTTCAAACGAGAGGACTACAGGAGCCGTGCCCCCGGGGATGACCCTTCATAAGGGCCAACGAGTTGAACAGAAATACGATAAGGCCTGTCTGCCTCTCGAAATACACTCCAAAAAAATTGGACGTTTCCCGGAATGAAACAGAGCACAGTGTCTCTAATACATAGGTTTCCTTCACTTCACCAAAACAAATTCAGTAACAGGGATGAAGCAATATGCAGCACTGCACTCTACATACAGCTCAAGATACAATTCACTACACTCACAAAAAAGAATGTATCCCAAATGTGACAATGGCAGTCCTACTATTTTTGTTCCACAGCGGTTTTTGTTATCTTTATACTGTAAACCATTCATTTGGTTATGTTTATACAAACCATTCAACGGGAAAATCAACAACTTTGTTTCATTTGACCTGTACAAGGCCGGACATTACAACAAACTGAAAAAAAAGTGGAACACACACGGCCAAATTCTCAGTGGATACATGGATGGTATTAACTATTACATGTATATGCTGTATTAAAACATGACCCCCCCCCCCCCCAATTGATGAATGCATTTGTCCTACCAAACAGGTGTTTCAATTCAAAATCAATTCCAATTTTTTACATGATGTCACACTGAAAGGAATCTTATTTATTTAACATCAGATATGTCCACCTTGTATGTGGTTTTAAATTACCTGGATCATCAAAAGCACAAGATTCTTTTTTTTGTACCTAAACCAATGATGGTGGTGGTTAGAAACATTCTCATCTCTGAGCACTTCTGGCATTCTTTCTTTGACCGAATCTGCTTTGTCATAATACACCACCTTCTATTGCTGCAACGACCAAATTCCAAACTCTATCACCCACTTTAAAAACCAACGCTCTGCTCAGGTGAAAGAAATCATCGTCACTCTTAACAATGATCTATAATAGTTGTACGCCACGCATCACTTTACAGCCAGCTAACGGATACGAATAAAACGCCAGAAGCCTGAATCCACACCCGTGCTGTTGTGAGGGAGAACTACCACGGATCTATTGCTGCAGCATAATCTGCACCCCATGACACTGTGTCAGGGACCTGATCACATGGTTATAAAACACAGGACTAACGGAGCCATGACTTGGCAGGCGGCGTGATTAGCACACCGCTGTTGTTGCATATATTGCACACAAACCGTTATACTCTATAGTTGTGATCAATCGTGCGATCTCTCGTATTGTATTTAGTTCCACTAAATAAACTCGAGCGGAGTCCTGTCTCACTTGTTTAACGTTACCCAACCATAAAGACATCAAACAAACTCACGCGACGGGCTACCGCGGTGTTATACAGTACATTTGGGGATTCAATTGCCAGTTAAATAATTACACGCAATGAATAGTTTGTTTGAACAGTACCATTAATTAAACACAGACTATTTTTTACACACCGTGGAAGCGGACAAATACCACATCAGTGACATTTCTTAATTTGAGCTAACGTTTAGTTAACTGGGCAAGGTTTATTAACAAATGTTAACTTAACGTTGGTTGACGACAGCTGATGTTGTATCGTGAATAGACATTGTTAGTAAGACCAGTAAAGACCTGAGCAGAAACTAACCTGGGCGATGATCCTGCGATAGAAAAAAAAATATCAAGACTGGACTTTTCTTCTGCCTCGGTTGGAAGCGTTAGCTAACGCGCAGGCTAGCTAACAAGCTAACGGCTCCTATAAATGTCTGCCGTAGGAAAACACACCGTTTAAACAGTCGACAGCCGAATCCCCTCCGATAGGTAGCTGCGCAGCTCGCTATTTGTCACAGCCAAACCTGCCACTGCCGATGTCTCGCTTCGTTCAACGGAGGCGATTTGGCACGATGGTCTGCTTCGCCCTGTTGCCGTTGACGCTTGCCTTTCCTGTCAAGCTAACGTGCTATCTGCTAGCCGACGTCTGCTCACTTCCTCCAAAACAACCTCTGTCGGTGAGAGCTGACGTCACGCCCTGGACACGCCTTGTTACACCGAAACCCGAGAAGTGACAATAACACATGTCGTAAGGTTAAAATATAGATTCAGTGACATGTGGTTTAAAGGAACAAAAGAGCAAGTGAAAACATTCAAACTAGCCAAAGCCTTTAATATTATGCTGATGTTTTGAAGTGAAATGTGTCATTTTTTTCAGCAATGTACGATTGACTAGAATAACCTAAAAGGCAGTCTGGGACTGAAGTGTGACCTCCCCACTCTTAATTTCCGATGTGATTATTGCCTCACTGCTGTCATTCACTCCAGAATGTTTTGTAGGACATTCTGATGTCAGCTGTGTCAGCTGTTGGCCTGTGGCGCCACTCTTGAACAATTTTGTTAGCTCTTCACATCAGATGTTTGCAGTTATTCTCTCAGGGGATAAAGTTTGGGACCCAGTTCCCTGACAGTTAATCATTTCTGTGAAACTGGCGCTAACTTAGTGCCAGCTAATATCCAGTAGTTTGTGCACAGTGTCTATGTGCTTGGCGTTTGGGGGTAAATAAGGATTTGGAGTACTTCCCAGGTGTGCAGCAGCATCAGCTACTCCCATGACCTCTCTGACCAGCAAACTATAGCTCTTGGGTACTTTATAGCCTTTTGGGTATTTTATGATGACCACCAATTTAATTTAATTTAATAATGAGTTACCTGCAGTTGCGTGTCATTAATTGTGGGTATTCTTGAATGAGGCCTTACAGCAATCACAGAACAAAGAACTTCTGCAGTATTTAAAAAGAGTACAGAGCTGCCGAAACCCGGGATCGAACCAGGGACCTTTAGATCTTCAGTCTAACGCTCTCCCAACTGAGCTATTTCGGCGCTGCTAATGAAGGATACCGTTACTTAATAACAAATAAAGTATTAATTTCCGCTACTGTTAATTCATATTGTTGGAATACTATGGAATACTAACACAGGTGTTCATTAGGCCGCTTACGTTACTAGCTACCATAATATTTCATGGTGAGACACTCCGTCAGAGTTCAACATTTAGAGGCAATGGTTTTTAAGTGTCACATTAGATTGCTTGTCTTCTGAACTGACCATATTGGAGGATATTTTTATGCTTGTGCAAAAATCGCTGCCGACGCACGACACGTTGTAAAGAGCGCGCCTTACGTCATCACGTAGGACGGAAAGAAGCGTCATCCTTTCTGATGTAGAGCGGCACGGCGGCCTTTCTTTGCTGCTCTACGTTTCCCTCGAGCTGTCCCTTCGTATCCCCGTTTTTCGGCTCGAAATCTCTCCAGCCATGACTCGAAAGTCACCAATTCTCGCCGCTTGCCTGCTGCTTCTGGCCACTGTGAGCCTGGAGGTTTCAGCGGACGGTTTGGTGAATGAGGAGGTAAAGAGGACAGTGGACCTGGGGAGTCATCTGGCCAAGATCACCGCGGAGATCGTCCTGTCCAACCAGGGGCACTCTGCCGTCCACAGCTTCCTACTGGCGGTAGAGCCTGACCTGGCCCCGCACCTAGCATACATCGGAGCTTCGGTGAGCCTAACACCAGTTAATCAAATAACGCCTGTATCTCTATTGTAACTCTGCTCGCTAGCCGTTAGCCTGTTAGCTAACGACTTCATAGCATGCTACTCATTTATTGGTTCTGCAAATCTTGCTGCTCTCCAACAATGCCCTTTGTACTCAAAATTGACAGCAGTGACGAGTTGCTGGTTTGCGGGTTAATGGCCACCATACGATGCTGCAGTGTGCTCAATAGATGCATGATACACGCTAACTAACTCGCTAGCCTTATATGTGATTCACTCTGGTCCTGCGGCTAACACAAGTCAGCCAGTTATACATGTAACGTTATATTGCTTCGTGCAAATATCGGCATGAGCTCATTTGCTGTGCGTAGAAATGTACCCAACAGCAGAGCTAAATAATATATATATATATATATATATATTTTTGAATTGCTAAAGAAGTGCATCGTAGGACGTTGACTTCCGCAGCGCTGCACGCTGTGTCGGTGGCTGAATGACACGTATGAGCTGGGCAGCTCACTTCCGTGTTTGACTGCGCAGGACTACCCCCATTCCTCTATCATGTGTGAAGCTCTGGCAACGCTCCGTTTTTAGCTAGAATAATAAGCTACACACGGTTCCTTCAATGAATTTTTATAAATCGCATTTTTTTTTTTTACCTCTCACTTGTCATGTAGTTATATTGTTAGGGTTCTGGCACAGAGAGTAAGCTCCAAATACCATGTTTCCACAGGTGAAGGGTGATGAGGAGGAGGATGGGACACTTGAACTTCAAAAGACATCAACTCCGGGCCAAAGGTACGAGATCGGACCCACCCGCATTGTTCTCCTTCATTGCTCCAGCAATTTAAAAAAAAACATGATTTTCTGTGCAACTGTCAGTCAAGTGACTTTAAATATGAAAACAAATAGATTTGGTAATAAAACTATTGATGGCTATTAGTCATTTTGTCTGCATTTTAGATGTACAATTATGAGTAATGAAACCTAAAAAAGTTGTTTAATTATTTAAAGAATCCTTCAAATGAATGCTTAAAGACTAGTTTGCATTTGTTAGTTAATGAGAAGCTGATATTTTATGCAAATGTCTCTCTCTCTCTCTCTCTCTCTCTCTCTCTCTCTCTCTACAGTGGTATTTTTTACAAAGTGCAGCTGCCCTCCAGTCTGGCAGCAGGAGCTCAAGTGAAAGCGAAGGTGGAAATGACGTTAAGCCACGTCCTGAAGCCCTTCCCGACACACATCACGCAGGCTGAGCGCCAGCTGGTGGTCTTTCAGGGGAACCACTACATGTACTCCCCTTATCCCACCCGCAGCCAGACTACCCGAGTCCGCCTGGCCTCCAAGACCGTGGAAACCTACACCAAGCTGGGTAACCCCAGCAAGAACGACGAGATCATTGAGTACGGACCTTTCCGTGACGTGGCGCCGTTCAGCGAGGTACGCAGTCGCCCAGATAAAGGATTATCTTAGATCTGATGCGCTTCAAGTGGCGCTGCAAAGAAACGTTTTTAATATCTCCCGTGTTGTGTGTGTTCTCCGTTGTCCAGGATACGATGAAGATCCATTACGAAAACAACTCGCCCTTCCTCACCATCAGCAGCATCGTTCGAACCATTGAAGTCTCTCACTGGGGTAACATCGCTGTGGAGGAAACTATCGACTTGAGGCACACAGGGGCCGTCCTGAAGGGGCCTTTTTCACGCTACGATTATCAGCGTCAGTCAGACAGCGGCATCTCATCAGTCAAATCCTTCAAGGTGTTGTTTTAAACTCCAATCACGGTCATTGTTTTTACTGTTGCATGAGGTTGATGAATTAAACTATATACTTTTCCCCCCCGACAGACTATCCTTCCTGCCTCCGCTCAGGACGTCTACTACAGAGATGAGATTGGCAACATTTCCACCTCCCATCTGCAGGTTCTGGATGATTCAGTGGAGGTGGAGGTCAGGCCTCGCTTCCCCTTGTTCGGAGGCTGGAAGACCCACTACATCATTGGCTACAATCTGCCCAGCTACGAGTACCTCTACACTCTGGGTTAGTTTAATCCTTCAGCCTCACTCACAAGAACCCTTTGATTCCTACCGAATTTCTGGCCACACAAAAAGAAGACTAGAGGGGGTTAATAAAGACAAACCCCACGTTGATCTATGGCCACCGGAGCGGTGCAGATTCCCACATACTCATCGTTATCCTGATGGAAACCCAAGCTTCTTGTTTAGACTGAATCCCTGGGTGTGCTCTTTTGTCTTCTAGGTGACCAGTATGCACTGAAGATGAGACTGGTTGACCATGTGTATGATGACCAGGTTATAGATTCCCTTACTGTGAAGATCATCCTGCCAGAGGGAGCCAGGTCGGTGATTGCAAGCCAATTCTGAGTATGGTTAGTCTAGATTTCTGCTCTATTAGATGCAGAGTTCTCATTAATTTCACTACAATGTCCTCGCAGAAACATCCATGTGGATACACCTTACAAGATCGATCGCATGCCAAACCAGCTGCACTATACTTATCTGGATACATTTGGCCGACCGGTGCTGATCGCCACAAAGAACAACCTGGTGGAGCATCACATCCAGGATGTTGTGGTAAGACAAACATTCGGAAGGAATTGGAATTACGACATTCTACATTGTATGCATATCTTATTTACCTGCATTTTTTGTAGGACATTGGTTGGACTAATTTAGCATGTGCTGTTATAGTGTTAATAGCCCAATGAAACCAGATTAACTGCAGAGCTGGTACTCGTATAAACCAATCCAGTTATCTGGAAAAATGTTGCAGAGTGAAAAAAACAACTTTATACGTTACTTTTTAAACCAGTCCTTGTTCCAGATTTTCAGGAGACTCTGAGGTTTTTCTTTTTCCAACAAAGTTGTTTAACTTTGGATCAGTGCTTAGGAGAGCCTTTAAGAGCAGTAAAATTACCTTTTATGTTTTTGTTTGTAGGATTTATCTATATCAGTCATTAGGGGCTGTTAATGTTACGAAGAGCTGCCTGTCTGTACTAAAATAATACATTATTCTCTATAATGTCCTCTCACAGCCCCCATGGTCCCTTTACAAACTGTTAGAGAGCAAAAGCATGCAATGCTCTATTTTGGAGCACTTTTAGTCGGTACAGGTTTTGGGGTTTTATCCAAGAATTTATCAGCGTAGGTCCATGGTTCCAGCACGATGCTCAATGGCTTTTTTGTTAAACTGTCGCTGGGGAGTTTTTGTTGAATGTTGCCTAATTTTCCCTCGCATCTCTATTTTACCTGTCTAATATATGTCTGTCTGCATTAATAAACCTCTTCTGTGATCACTAGGTTCACTATAACTTCAACAGGATCCTGATGCTGCAGGAACCTCTCTTGGTTGTAGCGGCCTTCTACATCCTCTTCTTCACAGTCATCATTTATGTCCGCCTGGACTTTGCCATCACAAAGGTACGAAAGGTTTCTGCAAACTCTCGTTCTTTTGGCAGATCTTCTGCATCATTCTATCTTCCTTCAGTTCTTGACACCAAACTGTTTTAAACCTGTTTTAATGTCCTTCTTCCTTGACCAGGACCCCGCGGCTGAGGTGCGCATGAAGGTGGCCTCGATCACCGAGCAAGTGCTGACTCTGGTCAACAAGCGCCTGGGTCTGTTCCGACACATGGACGAGGTGGTCAACCGCTACAAGCAGTCCCGCGACACCGGGGCGCTCAACAGCGGCCGGAAGACTCTGGAGGCCGACCACCGCGCGCTCACCGGCGAAATCGCCTCGCTGCAGGCGCGCCTCAAGGCCGAGGGCTCCGACTTGGCCGAAAAGGTGAGTGACGCACATTCGAGAGCAGGTGCTGAAGTGGTGTTGGCGATCGCCGCCGTCACGTGAAAGCCCATCCTCCTCCTCCTCCTCCTCCGTGCCCTCAGGTCGCCGAGGTGCAGAAGCTGGACGGACAGGTGAAGGAGCTGGTGTGCCGCTCCTGCCAGGAGGCCGAGCGGCTGGTGGCGGGAAAGGTGAAGAAGGAAGCTTACATCGAGAGCGAGAAGACTCTGAGCGCCAAGAGGCAGGAGCTTGTCGGGCGCATCGACAGTCTGCTGGACGCCCTGTAAACCACCCGCGACGCATTAGCACGCATTAACAGACACACACTATCTATCCCCTGCTACAGTATACAACCGACTATATGAATGAATGAGAGTTAAAGGAAATGTGACAGAAGTGCTTACATTTTTGTCTTTCTTTTCGTACCATCTTTCAGCCCCGACATGGACAGTTAACATCTCATCTTCTGGTAGTGGTGGGTTTATCCAAACATGTGTGTGCCTTGTGGTAAATCTTGAGGTCACTGTGCGCTCAATTTTACAGCACAGAAGTCACAATTTTTTTTTTTTTTTTTTTTTTTTTTTGTTTGTCTACTTTTGCGTTTGTTGAGCTACATTTAAACTTTGTCATAATTGAGACCCTGACTTTGCTGTTCAAATCTGAACCTTTTTTTTTCTTTTTTTTTCTTCCCCTCTTAAATATGTATGGCTATGGGACTTTTATTTTGGAAACTAATAGGATAAGAGGCCCAAGGGTTTCCTTTCTCATGTCTTTACTCACAGGCCGTACTCTAAGGTTGAATCATCTCTAGCGCTCAAGTATTAAGGAGATCTTTATTCAATCATGTCTCTTATGCACTTGCATCTTTTTTCTACGCACGCACGACTGATGTTTATATTTGGACAAATTTGAAGCTCTGATTCCGCATCGTCTCAAATGTTTGTTTTTGATGTTCCTCAGTCATATTTTCTACATTTTGTATGATTTTGTTTTGTGAGTTGTGTTTTTGACCATGAGATTAGCGAATACATGAGATTAGGTTGCATGCGAGTAAAGACGAGAGATGGGACAACGGTTGGGGCCAATGATGTGGAAAACTATCAAATTTGAAATAAAGCGTTGAGAAATTCATCTTTTGATGTTCTTTTATTTTTTACTTATCGCACAGAAAGTGCAATAAGATGGAAACGGGGGTTTTCTGGTTCATCGGTTATTTGTGCAAGCAGTACCATTGGTTAATCAAAAGAGGGCGTATCTGTATCAAAAACCGCCATTTAAAAATAGTGCCGGCTTTCTTCTGTTCAAAAGCTACACTGCGTTTTTGGACCCTGACATTTAATGGCCTGCAGAGGAAAATGTCACCTGGCAGTACATGCAACATGACTGGTGCCTCTCGGAGGGAATTTCCAGCACATTGTTGCCTTCCTTGTTTTCGGTACAATCCCCGCGTCGCCCTCTCCTCCCTCCACACGGCTCGGAGGAGCCGACATGCCTCGAATCAAATTCGGAGCCCAGGACGAACGCAAGGGTCAGTCTGAGGTCACTGCTTTCCCTCTGAGGTCACCACAGGTCCCGGCAGGTCACTCGCTTCCTGCTACATAATAAACGCGCCCCGTTCCCCTCACAATGATAACGTGAACATATTGTATGTGCCATACAATAATCATTCTGAAAATACACAGCAGGGGGAAGGCAAAGACAATGTCTGTTAGCGCTGATGCTCGGTGCTGGTGAAAGGCCACACAATGGCGTTTTTGTTGCGTGTTTGTACACCAGTGGAGCTTTTGCGGTGGCGAGATTCTCATTCTCCAGCTGCTGGTTACAGGCGTCCACCTCCCTGTGAGTTGGGGTGTTGGACTGACAATTCATTCAAAATTAGTCGATTTGAGAGCTTTTGTAGAATTAATTGCTGGGCTGAAAAACATTTCTGGCCTGCTCCCTTTCCCTCGGATCCACACTATCATGGAGATTCTCAGTAATACAAATGCAGGTTGACAAGTCTCATCAGGATATTGGGACTATATTTATCAAATTGTTAATATTGTGGGGGTTATACAACATTCCAGAAAAGGTTCCAAGGAAAGATTACAGTAAGCATTCAATTTGTTTTCAATCAAGTTCTGTGTTTTCATTGTCTACACTTTTCATTGTGGTGTTAAATAAACATGTTTGTACGTAATCTCAAATATAGGCCAACATCTCTACCAGCAGCAGCCCCATGTTTGCAATTCCGCTAATTTCCAAACTATCTGATCTATTATTTGCTCCATCAATATGTTATTGTGTTAATTGTTCCTTGAAATGACATAATTTAAAAATCTGTCACACAGTTAAAAAACTGTCTGTTTAAGTCATTTAAATTATTTTAATATATATTATATATATATTGACCCTACATATTTGACTTTTTTCACAATATATTTTTTCCCATGACATGACTGGAATGATCTTAGATGGAGGAACCTACACGTCCCTGTCACTAATGCCAAATGCCCCAAATTTCTGTACTTTAAACCTTATCTGGGTTCAACCCTGAAGGGACATGGTGGCTCTTCCTAAATCCTTTTTTAGTTTTGGGTAACTGACATTTATAAAAAATCATAATGGGATATTGCCCCAGAGACGGATTGGTGCATCTTGGAGGATCAACCATGCTATTCATCCTTCCTGCATTGGTAAAGGCACAAGTGGGTTGAATTTGAATGTAACAGAGAATTGGAGGGTGGATGCACTAAAAAGGGTAAACAAATCTACACCCTGTGCCAGACTGTCAGTTTAAGGTTGTCCACAGGATGCCCTGAAGTAGACAAACATGTGATTGTCTTGAAAAATGCCCTCAGAGGCTGTAATAAGTTTCATGTCAGTGTGACCACTGAATGAGACACATCTGCTCATCTTTACTGACTCATCCGGCCTTCTCTCCCGTCAAAAAGGTGGAACCCTATAGGCTATGTAGCATGGCTAATAAGTGATAAAAGCTTAATTAGCAATTAACATCCAATTTAGTCAATTCATCATTCAAAAGATTCTTCATCATTCTTGACAATGCCATCATAACTCAAGTGAACGCGCCTTGTGTTTCTGCATAACCCCCAGGGTCCACTTCTCTGAAACAACCAGTGGGGACAATGCCCCCACAACTCCCTCCGCAGTAGTGCGCTCAAGACTTGGCAGCAGTGGGATTTGAACCCGCTAGTGCTTACAGAGGGTTTTGGCCCCTGCACTCACCCTTACACCACCAGTCCTGGTCACAATTTGGCAGCTTTGATTTTCCTATTTAACCTTGAGCATGTGAGTTAAACTTTAAAACTCTTTTAAATGCTATTTCCACATCTGGGCCTGAACCCACAACCTTCAAGTGTAGTGCAGGCTTGTGGCAGCAGCTCTTCTGCTGTGCTACTTCACCACACACTAACCAACCCTTTGTTTGTTGTATTTAACCTTGAGATTGCTACTCAAGCCAAAGGCTCAAACCCAAGACTGGGCTTGAACCCACAACCTACAGGGTAAGGACAGTAGCTCCTCAGCTCTTGTGCTGCACTACCTCACCATGCACAAATTAAAATTTTGATTCTTGTATTTAACCTGCTACTCAAACCTCAAAACTCTTTCAAAGCAGAAGTGATGTCTGCATGAAGGGGCATGAACCCACAACCTCAGACAGCAGGTTGGAGCCTGCAGCCCTTCAGTTGTTCCCTTGTGCTATTCAAGCACATGCCTCGTTGTGTCAGTTTCTCATATTAGACCTTGGGATTGTTTACTAAACTGTTTCGAAGTTTACAGTTTGAAGCCCTGACTGCAACCAAACCCTCCTTCTGAGAGAGCAGGTTTGAACTGAAATAAACACGTTTGACACACGGCACCTTGAGGAGAGAGAATCAAATCCCAAATGTGGATCAGGAAGGTCAGCTTTGATTCCACTAGAGACACTGTTTGTTTAATTTAAAAATAGGGCCAGGACTTTAGCGCGTTAATTACGATTAATTAATTACAATGTGAATTAAGATGAATTAATTACACAAAAAATAACACATTAAACATTTTTTATGTACTTGAAAGTATTGGTCTACTTAAAAAAACCTAGTTTACAGAAGGTCTACTTACCTATAGGCTACCTGAATTTCTGAAAGTACTATATTTCTAAATATGCTATTTCTACACTTGTCTGCTGGATTTGGTTGAACAAAAATAAAAATCCATGTGAAAAAAATTACTTCTCACTGTTCTCAGGTCAAATATTTATGCAATTAAAATGCGATTAATTTTGATTAATTAATTACAAAGCCTCTAATTAATTAGATTAATATTTTAACCGAGTCCCGGCCCTAATTTGAACTAATTTGACTTTGTGTCCCCGAATACACCGATAATTTTTTTGGACCAAAAAAAAACACATCCAACAAAATATCTCAGCTTTTCTGTGCATTTAAGCTAATTTGATCCATTAATCTGAAAAAACACATGAAATATGTGAATTAAAGGAAGCTAAGAACATTAGACCAAATGAAGTAAAGGACTATTCTGCTAAATTCAGCAAGTTATCTTTCAGCAGGAGTGGTTTATCTGGTTCGTTCTTTCTTCATCAGCTTTAGTCGAGGCCCAATCTCCAACCATTTCGGGCTACGCTCCCGCTCACTGAGGATTTAGTTCCGTCCCGCTGTCACACCGTTGAGTGTTTGACGGCTCTCTGGCAGACATTTTGAGCCCTTTCTGCAAGTCAACGTTGGATGCTGAGTTAGCCGTAAAGGGAATTACCCACAAGTCATTGTAATGTTCGTTAAAATCTGGATAACCAGTGAATGCGTGGAGACCTAAGAATAGGTAAACAAAGAGCACGGCAAATGTGTGTTGAGACTGTTATATAAAAATGCATACATTTAAAACATTTAGGATTATGGGTGGGGAAAAAAATATACAAAATCTGTTGATATTTATACATTTTATTCACCAACTATTTACTTAAGCTATTTTGATGAAAACAGTAAAAAATGATGTAAAGTTACCTTCCATATTATGGGGAAGAGAGAGGAAGACAATCTCCCCATGAAATAAAAACCCTCAATGTAAATCATACTTTAGGGCGTTGTCACGGTGACGTGATATGGGGCAAAAAGCGCTGTCCCATTCGTGTTTATGTACCATTTAAAGCCCTCGCAGTCTCTCTCAGGCACCGGGGGTTCAGGGCGGACATCGGGATTGGGCCCGAGTCTCTTGACAAATGCTTCATATTCTTCTTCTATGTGTCTTGTGCATTTGATGGTAAAACAATGCTGCTAGCAAGTATCACACTGCTGCCATCGTGAAGATCGTCACCGAACGAGGTCCCTGTTTCACCGATGCTTCCATGTTACATCCTTGACACACGGCATTGTCTCGTGTGGGTTTGTTGTTTGGTTGATTGGCCTTTCAGTCCTTTCGGTTCCAGCTCTACCCTCGGGCCCAGGATGTGATTACCGGTCGCAGCAGAACTGCGGTTTATCTGTTAGCGTAAGCCGAGCAGAATACTGTTTGAACCGGAATTCATGTGCAGTACTGTATCCTGATGTGGCAAACCGTGTGTGAGTGTGTGTGTGTGTGTGTGTGTGTGTGTGTGTGTGTGTGTGTGTGTGTGTGTGTGTGTGTGTTTGTTTGAGCTGGATGGAAGGGGTTTGTGCAGGATGGTGGACGTGTTGGGCCATGTGTTTGAGCTTTTGTGCCCCCCCCCCTCCCACCGCCCCAACCTTCAAGCATGGAGTTGATTATTATCTTCCTTTCCTGAACTAAAGTAAAGATGCAGAGTGTGTTCTGTCTTTATCTGCCTGAAAAATAATGAAGATGCAAAAAAAAAAAAATGTGGAGTCAAACTACATATCAGTAGAAGGGGGTAATCCACAAACACAAACCCCGGGCCTTGTGACGTGGTGGTGATTGATTACATTGAGGGCTCACCTGCAGTACTCTGCCTCTTTATCTTTCTTGCTCTGATACACACACACACACACAAAAAGAGAGAGGCAGAAGTCACCAGTCAGGGAACAATATCCTGCTCAGAAGACCCTTCACAGCACACTCTCATAAATCACTGAGACAGAGCCACCACCCTCACTGTCAGTATGTTATTATGCACACACACACACACACACACACACACACACACACACACACACACGCAGACGCACACTAGGTCCATGTTCCTCACAATACACATTCATTCGATTTCAGTCAAAGCCATAAAAGGATGTCATCAAAAACGAGAAATATGACTTGAATCCAAACTCCAAAAACTCTCCCTCAAACTCGCCTCACCTGCACTCATTCCCTCTGGCTCTGCTTAAAACACACGTCCTCACAACAGCAGCTCTTGTGTCCCACTCTGGCCCGGCCCTCTGCACCGGCCATTCCTCAGTGACAGGGTGCCGGGATGAGGGGATGAGAGGCTGTGAAGGGCGAGGTGAGGGATGGATGAAAGCCCCCCGCGGCCGGGGTCCCCGGGGGCCCTGCGTCCCCGTGCAGGTGGCAGGTGTGATCGGGGGCCGTGTGCACGAGCGCGAGGCCGAGGACGAGAAGGACAATGAGGGCGTCTGTCGGCCCCCGTCGCAGCTGCGGCGGACGGGGCGGAGCGCGGGCTGACAGATCAGGCGGACTGAAAGGTCGAGGAAGGGAAGGACGGTGTCGGACGCGCAGAGACGGAGATGGGACTTCAAACAGAGGCTTGGGCCCCGGGTGCCGAGAGACGCATTCTTGCCTGGGCACGGAGGGGGCGGGGACGGGGGGGGGGGAGAGAGCGCGGAAGATGGACGGCTCAAAAAAGGGCGAGCATCAAAGTCCACAGAGGTCCTCCTCCTCTCGTGCAGATGTTTACACCGTGCACACTTCTGCCCCAAAGCCCCTGTGCTGTGTCTGTATCTGTGTGCATGTTGATGTCAACCTCCCTCTCTGTGTGGATTTGTATCGATGAGACAGTAATCCTCTTCCCCTGCCGCCCTTGTGTGCAACTGTCCACAGCTCCCACTAAGACCCACTGATCTCTGCCACATGGCGCTCCATCAAAGCACCGATGGTCATGCCTATCAGGGCAAGTTTTGCCAAGAAAAAAACGTACCCGCGTGGCCCATGCGTGTCCCTCCGCGCATGGGGATGAGCGGCAAATGAAGGTCTGACTCTACTTCAGACTTTGCATCGTCTCGGATGCCGCCGAGGCAAGTGAGACAAAGCTGTTCTCTGTTAAAAAGCACTGTCGTGTGAGCGTGTGAGCGTGTGCACGGACGCGCGCGGTCGCGTTTCCTACTTTCTCTATCGGTCCTGATTAGAGTGACAGGGGCACTTCCCATTGGCTGTGAGAGTGGCCTTCGCCTTCCCAGGGCAGCCAATTTCCCCTACTCCAGAGCAGATAGGAAACTTTGATTGTCCACTGAGCTCAGGAGAGACAAAGAGATTTTTCCTCTTGCAATCCACGTATCGCTCCATCACATCTCTACCTAGAATCTCGCCACTTGCTCTCTCCTCCTCTCCTCCTCCACCAATTTGTCTTGCCTTATTTCCATGATCACCACTGTTGTGGGCGGCTGAATGCGAGTCCATTCATTTGGCAGCGACTGCTTTGATGGGCAGGAAGTTTCACTTCATATGGTGACATGTGCATCCTGTGGCACAATCCTACCCGGCGTACGCGGTCGACTCTCCTGGCTTACCGCTTTCCTCTAATAGCATTCCTGCATTTTCATTATGTGAGCACAGGAAGATAGCACTAAAACCATTTGCATACTGGTAGCTGCTCATGTTGGGTGTGAAGGGGGAGGGGTGGGGCGGACGAAATAAGCGAGGCGTCTATACAGGAAACATCTCTCTTTCTCTCTCTCTCTCTCTCTCTCTCTCTCTCTCTCTCTCTCTCTCTCTCTCTCTCTCTCTCTCTCTCTCCCCGGTGCTGGCCCTCCCTGAGAACACACTTCCTGTCGGAGCTCCTCCAACTTCCTGTCCAGCCACTAGGAATCCCAGCTGCAAAATTCCAGCTGTGCAATAGTCTCCCCCCCGCCCCCCCTAGGCTGCTTGATTATCATAATGTATTTCTTGCTCAAAACCTCAGAGTTACTTGTGCAAATACACACACACACACACACACACATAGAGGACTCTTGTAGGGATGCTGCACCCCTCTCTCGCCAGGGGTCGCTATATAACAGCGCATGCTCTCCTGTGTGACTTGACTGCGGTTCTGTCCCGCAGTGTGAAAGTCCTCGCCTCAGAGCTGTGCAGACCGGGATTCTCTATCTGCTCAGAGGACTCTTGGTTTATATCACTAGTGTTTTCAGCGCATGGAAATGCGCAGTGCAATTAGTCTAATAGCATTAAATGAAATGGCACATGCATGTTTATAAATGTGCCTTCATGCCGGGTCCATACGGGTTGGAAAAAGGGTGCAGGTTTGGTGACTTTGAGTATGACCTTTTCGGAAAGAGAGCTAATCCCGAGCTATAATAGACTCCGCGACCGATATGGAAAACTGCGGCAGCGTTATCTCGGTTGTCTTGGAGACCATCAGAGCACCGGGGCCGGTGGAGATGCCGTGGTATTAAAAGGGGAGTGAGTGTGTGTGTGTGTGTGTGTGTGTGTGTGTGTGCGTGTGTGTGCGTGTGTGTATACTGGAAAATGTTACTTTTTTGTGTCACTCATAAATACTGCATTATAGACGCACGTTTCTTTGCCACGTTTGGCCAACAGTGTTCTTATTATTTTTCATGTTGAAATTATAAATTAAATTCGAAGATAGGAATACATAGGAAAAGGTCAGTCGAGAACAACAACAATGTCTCTTTATTTTAAACTAGAGTCGCTGACGTCGATTATACAGCATCGCAGGTCATCCTTTTCCCAAATTATAGAGAACCAAACGCCACGGCAGGTTATTTTAAAGACCACGCGTGGCCTGATGTGGGGACCGTTTTCTCTGGAGAGGACTGACCAGGCAGCCACGTTTGGGAAAAACAACGGCGCACTTTCTGCGGCTTAGTTTGTTGTGCAACTGAATATAATGTCCCCACGTCAGTTATTAGGAGGGAATCACTGGAAACTGAGCTCATCGCGTTATCTTTTTTGTTTATTCTGCTATCTAAAGATAGCCTAAAGATATCAAAATCATACTTGTGTAACCTACACAAATTGTTACGAAATCGTCTTAATTTGTAAAAACTGAACATGTAACTTAATATAAAAATATACAATATATATAAAAAATATATATATATATATACTCGAGCAGTAATGGGACTAATCAGACAGATAGGCATCATATCAGATTGATGTGTGATTAATACGGCTTGTATTGATATGTAAAGTGGAGTGTGTACCAATGGTCTCGCCAATAACCCCCCCCCCCCCCTATATTGCCTGTACCGCTGCTATACGCCTAAATATATTTTCGCCTATCTGTCTCTATCAACCAGAAGCCCCCTCCTTCCCCAAACGCACACACACACACACACTCGCGCGCACACAAATGATGCATTAGATGCATTGAATGTATTTGTTGTGCAAGTTTGAAAAGGCGGCGATAATCTGGGAGTGAGAGATAAGGAACACCAATTTATTCAGCAGCACTTTGGACCCCGCTTGCAGCCTCGGTCGGTGCTGACACCCCCAGCAGTTTGCTGATAACGATTAGGCCATTTATTATCTTCACAGTGAACAAAGATTGCGTGGTGCCGATGAAATATTACCCCTGGTAATAATCAGAAGGAGAAGGGCCTTGGCATCTAATGCAATGTGCATATAATATCGTCTCTGTCGAAAACCGTACACAACCACGCGCGCGCCCACACACACACACACATACAGGCGCATACACGTCTCGTGCAGAACATGCATAAGATTGATTAAGAGTGCAGGTATACACAAATATAACATTAGGCTGTAATGTCGTGAAGTCGATTATTTATACAGGTAATCAGTCATCGTGTAATAATAACGATAAGCCAACATGTGGTGGTATCATTGCAAGAGCTAATTATTTCGTGACAGTGACGAAATAGTTGATTTTGTACAAACTTATTTCTCTACTTAACCATCTGCTTTTAACTTGATTGACAGCTCTGGTGAAATGTTGTGGACTGGAAGACGCTATTGTCACCATTTTAAATGATTTAATTGGATTTGGTTAAAAGGCGTAATATAGGCTAACCTATATCAAATATAGGCTATTGTTTTTTTTAATCATCAGTTCATCAATATGGATTTATAGACAGTCTACACGTGCCGATTAAAAAATGTAGCTCATAAATATACCCCCCAACAAGTTAACCTATTTTTCAAAGAATATATATTATATTATACGTTACAGATGCAAAAAATATACACACAAACGTTAAAAAAAAGATATTTTCCTATTTTTAAAGCTTCGCGGGTGTTATGAATCAAACATTTCGAGAGACCTTTCGGCACTTCATTCATATAACAACGTTATATTTCTGTAGAAGCCCATTGAGCCAAAACTGGATTTTTGCAGCTCTTGCATCTTTGCTCTGGTGATTTTGAACATTGAAACAAATGTTATTTATTCAGTCAGACTTCACGTGTCTCCCCCCCCCCGCCCCCCCCTGCTCCCTTCTTTCTTGTGTGCATGGCTCTGCACTCGGGGGAGCACCAGCCCCGAGTTGCAGAAGTCCTCGCGCCCCTTGCACCTGCCCGGCTCCAGCGCCGAGCACGAGCCTGGGTCGCGTGCAGGAGATTTTAGGGGCTTTGCATGTTTTACAAAGTTGTTGTTACTCTGTGGGATTTAAAGCACACACAAAAAAAAGGAGGAGGGCATGAGGGTGTGGTGGGGGGGCATCTTTCTTCCTTAGCACTATTTAACGGGTCAGGATGGGAGAGAGGGGGGGGGGGGTGTCGAGTCATGAAGCAGAATCTCAATAAGTCAATTACAACCAGTTTGTTTATGTGACAGCAGTTTTTTTTAATTAAAAACACGTAGCCTTGCTCCTTTCCCCGTTCCAAACTCACAGAGATTGTTATGTTGCTGCTGAGACAGGTGTGGGGGGGTGGGGGGGGGGGGGGGACCAGGGAGTCCTCACCCAAATGCATTTAGTAGAGTTGCATTATCACTACAGAAGTGAAACCGCCTATTGTTCTTACGCCCGCGCGCACATCGGACCTGGGGTCCTTCAGATAAAACGATCAAACGCGCGGGATCCTGAGTGAGGGGCCAGCTCACCGCTATCGATCCCCTCCTGGGAGCTCAGGTACACTGCTGCCAGCCTCTGTCTGTCTGTCTGAGCGGCCCCCGGAAGAAGGGCTGACGTGCCATTACGTTGCTGTTGCTCATACGGCCACTGAAGTTTTTTTGCTCATATTCACAGAGGTTCGGATACAGCGAGAGAGGAGAGGAGGGAGGGAGGGACGGATCGCACGCACACACACACACACATACGCGCGTGCGCGGACACAGCGCTCTCCGCCGGGTGATCAGACAAGCGAGCAGCGGCTCCAGGCCCCCCCGGTTGGTCCATGTTGTCTCGACGGCGTCTTGAATAAAAACGAATAGCAGCAGGGCTCGGCTGCACACCTTTCGTCGTCGGGTTTATTCCGTGCATGTGACGTGGGAGTGAATCGGATGGACCCACTTTCTGTGGTTTGTCTCAGAAAGCGCAACCGATCCGCTCACCTAAAACTGACACGGTGAGTGAATGACCAATACTTTTTGTTTGTTTTAATTTGCCATATTTTGTTCTCCTGTTTGGAAAATATATTTATTTGTATACTTAAATCGCGAAATATTTACGACAATATATACTTATGTATAGAGGCTGTAAAAGTGTGAGAAATGAAAATAAAAGACATCCATCGTGTTCTGTTGCAAAAAAAAAAACAATAGCTTATTTTTCTTCAGCAAGATTGTACTTTCATACTTTGTTCAAAGACCCCGATTGCAGCTTCATTACCTTCACATTCAGCGGTGGGACGTTAACCTCCAGAACGTCTGAGAAGAAAACGTTAGAATTGGATTAAACGTGGAAAGAATGTAGACAGAAAGACTCGTTGTTAGCTAATTTTTTACAGACATCATCTTTCTTTCAATCTTTTTTTTTTACATTATAAAGTATCTAAATTATTTTTATAAACGAGTGGGTAGTAAAAAAGAGAAAAAGCCCACATTGATAATTAACATTAATAATAATATTGCATACAAGTCGTAAATACGAACGATAATTAATTCTGTTGTTGCCCACTTCGTTTTGCTGCGGGCAAGGTGATATTCCTGCAGGCCAAAATAAAAGAAGAAATACACTCGATCCCGAAATGGATTACTGTATCATCAGCACGATGTTAGGCACCACAAAGGCATTGGATTGTCACGCTTTAAAATGCATAATGACTTGAGCACTCATCTTTCATCAGCAGAGAGAGCAATCACATCCTCACAATGCTGGGGCAGAGACAGGGGCGGGCGGGGGTCTCCCGTGCAGGAGCTGCACACTATGTGTGGCACCTTTTACAACAAGCCTCCCGCTCCCTCTATTTAACCATAGGGCGACGTGTGCAAGATACTGATCCGGGGGAGGACAAAAAAAGAGAAAGTAACTCTCTGAAGCGCCGGTATTGGAAACAGGCTGTGTGCAAGAAAGCAACCTCTGGACTGAATAAGTATGACTGATCACATTGAAACACAGTTGTTGTGGAGCTGCACCTCTGATAGTTTGATTGATCAACATACACACACAAAAAGTAAGGGTATCATCCCCCCCCCCCCCCCCCTTTTGTTAAGTGCATGCGTCGTGTCCTGCCCTATTCTGAAACGTTATTATTCTCCGCTCAAACTCGTCCAGGCCCCTCGGCCATCAGTTATATGGCCCCTGTGTCTGTGCTTGTGTCCATAAAGCCCCCCCCCCCCCACCCCTTAGTGCCCTGGCTCGATCTAATTAGCCGTGAGTAAAGGGGACAATGATGCTTCAGCTGGTTTGTGTCATTCTCTCCTCCCTGGCTCTGCTTATCTTCACAAGCACCACTGTGGCTCTTCACACCCCCCTGCCCACCCCCCCACCCCCCCCCCCCTCTACCCCCCCCCCCCCCCCCAGCACACACACCTCAAACACCCACACGTTCGCACAGTCACACACCTCCGCTCTGGATAATGATGGATGACCGTGCCCAATGGGAACAAACAGGTAGATAAAGCCAATCCCATTTAATAGTAGCACGGATCGGAATGATAATCTCGTTGTTCATTAGCCACTGGGTCTGCACATGCGACACCGTTCGTTGCACACACGGCCCTTGTGCGGCGCAGGGGGTGCTGCGGAGGGATAGTATTCTCCAGCCCGGGATGTAGGGTGAAACAATACTGCTGTGTCCTTGAGAACGACAGAGGGAGAGCAAAGAGCCAACCCCCCCCCCCCCCCTCCTCCCCCACTAACCCTTCCTCACCGTCTACCGTCTTTTGTTCCAGCACAGATACAAATGGGATTAATGAAGGTATAAATTACTGAAGGCTAAATCCTGCTGAGTAATCCATTGTGCAAACGTGTAAACGGGCAATGGGCGTGTGTACGCTGCTGCAGCAGCCTTAGACAGACCCACAACTCAGCCAACCCAGCCCACGGCCACTGCAGGTTACAGTAACGTGTTACAGTGCTGAGGAGTAGGGAAGGAGGGGGGCATTATTAATCTCAAGAACAAGAACATCGCTCGTTCATGCATACTTGAACAGAGGGAGTCGTTGTTGCCTCGGGTTCAAGCACAGCATGTATTTGATAGAAACATGAAATAGCAATATAATTTTTTTTAACACACACACACACTTTGTGTTTCGATCGTCCATCTTCGCATGAAAACAATGACTAACTATACAAAAAAAAAGTAAGTTCTCACTGCACCTGCCAACTTTTCACTGGAATGTCAGTTATTCAGGTAGCAGGGCCCTCTGTGGCCCAACATGCACTAATTTGTTGATTTTAGGAGTTGACAAGCTCAAAGGGCTGAGCTCGTCAACTCATTGCCTCTGGCAGCATGCCACTGATTTACCGACTGACGACTGACACACACACACGCACACACACACGTTTACACAGCAGGTATAGCAGCGGATCAGAGCATATTGTGGTCCTAATGACCTGGATCGTGGATACCGTTCCATCAGGGTTGTGGCTATGAGGGGTATTTTGCTCGGAGAATTTTTTTTTTTTCAGGTACCACAAGCTTCACGTGACACCCCCCTTCACACCCCCCCCCCCCCGTGATTCTGTGACGTCAAGTCCAGGCGTCAGTCTGGCGGACCAGTCGCTCCCTCCAATTATTCCTTGTCAATCACAAACAGACACACGCACACTCAAATTGTTAGTAGGCCTGTATCTTCGTGGGCACATGCATGGATTTGTGCGCTTGTTCTACAATGGGAGGAAGTTTTTTGATTGTATTTTATTTAGCCTAAACGCTCTTAACCATGTATTTTTTTTCCCCTTCATCGACACAGGCAGAAAGTATATAAGGGCGGCAAATTATAATGAGGTCGATAATACCGATATGAAACGACCCTCTATTGTTTGATTTCTGTTCTGATTTGCATCGTTCAGTTCTAACTGACGGCGTTAAGAGACGCTGATGGTCACCGACTGGTTTCCATATAGGCGAGGCCTTGCGCCCATCCCTGGTTCCGCCAAGTGAGAAAGAGGCGCCATTCGTATGCAAACTGCAGTGTTTGATTGCTCTGTCCCCAAGACAAAAACCACTGTTGTCGCAAGAGGAATGCCCTGCTACTAATTAAAGACAATTAGGCACTCCCAACAATGGGGCCCAAATTGGTGGTAATAAATCGACTCCTCCCGTGTTGTTTTTAGAGGTGCTAAAATAATATATTTACGTTAACAGCAGTTTCGAACAAAAGCAAAACCTAGACTTATTGTCAGTGATGCGAGGTTCAATCAGAAGTGGGACATCTTAGCATCACTTAAAAGACTTGAAAATGTCTCAGAAATTATTTCTATTTTATGAAGGAGATTTACAGCAGATTACGCTTTCTATACCATTATAATAGGCATATAAGCCATATATTGTGCAGAGTGAATTCCCCACTTATGTTGGATGTCTGTCTTTCGGCTTATAACTACCGGCTAAAAAAAGCAGATTATCAGGGACCGATTGCTCATTCAGTGTGATCTTCATGAGAGAGAAAGACCCCCGAGAAATTACACTGCTGATTGATAAGTCTTTTAGTTTTTGTCGGTGCGGGGGAATGGAAATTGAAAGGAGAGCAGAGCCGTGATGCAGCGAGCCAATTGTGGCAGGGCTGGTTGTCATTGGCTCAGACCGAAGCCCCGCCCCGCGTGGCTTGATATGGGAATTTACTGGCGCCAGCCGCATCAGTCTGCGCCACATCTCGTTAATGAGCCCGAGCGCTGCATGGATCAAGAGGTTTACACAAGCTGCATTCGGAGTCAGCTGATCGGAATTGCAACAGGTATCAAGAGGAAAGATGTGTATTGTTTTAAACTTTCTACAGGGACTGGATGTGCTGCTTTGAGAATGAGATAGCTTTTTTTTCTTTCTGTGTATACCTTTAATCATTACGATCTGAAAATGTGCAAAGTCTACGTGTCAACTGCTAGGATTAGATGAGACTATATGTATATATACATTTCTGTAACTGATGCCTCTTCCTCGCACTGAAGGAGAGATGTATCTTCCACTGTGTTTATTCGACTAAATTAACATTTTGTTTACGTCTCATTGCAGGTTAAACGGAGGAGAACGGAGACCGGGTTATTTGAGGATTCTATTTCTAACGTATCAATAAATACAGCCGAGACTTTCACATCTCAGGAGCTATATTGTGAGCAGGATTTAACTTCCACTGGGAGGCAAACACCGCGTAAAAGTTTCCCAGCACACACAGAGAGAGAGGGAGAGAGTCCTTCGGAGGAAAGGACCATGGAGGTCGCAGCAGCCGATCAGTCTCGGTGGATGGCGCATCATCACGCAGTGCTGAACGGCCAGCACCCGGACTCTCACCACCACAGTCTGAGCCACAACTACATGGAGCCCATGGCGCCTTTACTGCCCCAGGACGAAGTTGACATGTTTCTCAACCACTTGGACTCTCAAGGGAACCCTTACTACGCCAACTCCCGGGCAAGGGTCACGTACAGCCAAGCGCACGGTAAGATGCGCGCAAGTAGTGGCCTTTTCAACGGAGGAGTGTGAGGGGAAATTGGGAAGAAAAAAAAAGTGTAGCCTACATTTGATTTGTTGCTGTAGTTGTTTACACTTGGGACAATATGTTCCATACACGGGAGCTTTTTATATTACATTTATTTTTCGTGTGTATTAGTTTGTGTGTGGCTCTCTGGGTTCTCTGTTCATTTAACACGCAAAACTGTTTTGTGGACTATTTATACAAGAAGAAAAAAAAATCCATCTTGACTTCATGGGCCAATTCACCAACATAAAAGGAATTTCTAGCAAATGACAGCGAGAGGAAAGGGAAGTATGTCATTTAACCCCTCTCTGGGGCAGGGGTTTCTGGAGGGAGAGCAAGAGAAAGAGAGAGAGGCACTTCCCGGATATAAAATAAAACCCGCAAATTTACTAATAACAATCTTTAGTCCGGGAGCTGCAGTCGATGATAACGGCCCTGGCGAGAAGCTACTTTAACTGTGTTTTCTGCTGTAAATAGGTATTTATTGATGCTATCTGAAATAGACCGTATGTATGAGGAGACTGTCATTTAATTGAAAATCATTTTAATTGTGAGGGGGGGGGAAATCTCATTTTAAATTAACAAAAAGATTTTATCTTACTTCTGGATCTAAATGTCGGAATCGATTAATTCTGAGTATTTAGCAGGTAAGATAATACATATGTATGGTATATATGTATCAAAAGAGGCTTTCGAAAAAAGTAATATATTTTTTGGGGTCGGTTTTCAGCTCGTCTCACGGGGAACCAGGTTTGCCGACCACACCTCATCCACAGCCCCGGCATTCCCTGGCTGGACCCCGGAAAAGCGGCCCTCTCTGCGGCTCACCACCACAACGCCTGGGCGGTCAGCCACTTCAGCAAACCCGGTCTGCACCCCGCCGGCTCCGGCTACCCCTGCAGCAGCAGCACCGGCACGGCGCCGGTCTCGTCGCTCACGGTGTCCCACTCCAACACGCACCTCTACAGCTTTCCCCCTACCCCTCCGAAAGACGTGTCCCCGGACCCCGGCCCTACCTCTCCGACCTCCAGCGCGACCAGAATGGACGAGAAGGAGTCGATCAAGTACCAAGTGCAGCTCACGGACGGCATGAAGATGGAGAGCTGCAGTCCGCTGCGCGGAGGCTTGGCCTCGATGAACGGCCAGGGCCCGACGACGCACCACCCGATCCCCACCTACCCCGGCTACTCTCTGCATACGCCCCACGAGTACAGCGGCAGTCTCTTCCACCCCGGCAGCCTGCTCGGTGGATCCTCTTCCAGCTTTACGCCGAAATGCAAGAGCAAGGCTCGGTCGAGCTCAGGTGAGTCTCACGCGCGTTTCTCACTCATACAATGGCAGATTAAATTGATAGAGCCTTTCGAAATTATTATTATTATGGTGGATTCAGCTGAGACGTGAATCATGTACACCCCATAGTTTACCCCACACGTTTGTCACCATAGAGTCGAATGCTATAAATGCCCCCCTCCAAATTTGAGCGTTGCGTATGCGTTATTTTTTTTAATGATTTATCTGTATTCGTTTATTAATTATCTGCAATAATCTTGGTTTAGTTAATTGTTGATTGCTGATGTCACTTTAGACAAGACTTGTTACTCCAGTAGTTTCGTATGTCCCAAAGAGAGTTCATGTCCATATCGGTTCCTCATGTCTTCCAGAGTTATCTTTTGTCCCATCGCGCTCTTTGCCACTTAAAAAGACTTCTCCTTAGTGAGGAATCGACTCATCAAACTCATCAGTCTAAGCTGCACCAGCTATTTACCAGGTTTCATCATCAGCTATCATTACATGTTACTGTGTGCGACCTCAAAGGAAAGGAACCCGGGATTAGAAATTAGCTAATTAAATTAAACAATTATTCATTTATGACAGAAAATAAACTAAATATTTATTGAGAGAGAATAGACAATATTTAAAAATAGGTTCCATCAACTTAATTCGTTTGACGTCGATATTCAGCCGTCGAATTGACTTCTTCTTTGCGCCACAGACTTGTTTTCTTTTAAATGTGTCCCGTATTGCACTTAAAAAAACGAAGGAGTCACGACGCCCTGGCTCCTGCCATATCCTGTATACCTCCAAGTGAACAAATCACGACCTCCACCCCCGCCCACAGCTCTCCGTTGTCCTAACAAAGCACAGGCGACAAAGCCCTGCTGTTTGTGTGTTTAAGCGTGGCCTTGGCCCAGTACACCGACACATCCAGTAGACTCGCTGCAGATGAAACGACACCCTATATGCACAACTTTGGAGAATAGTTCACTGGGTGACACTAATAATCATGTGCACAATTGTTTTTGCATTTTTTTAATATAATGTTGAGCCTGGTACTGTATGTGCTCGGAGTAATATTAAGACTTAATGTCTGGCATCAATTTGAAAAACAAGCTCAGTCGCTGTAATTTTCCTACTTTGCTCCAGCTGTTGTAGCTACTTTAAAATAATGGACCAGAAAATGAATAATCTAGAAACACCAGGCTTGAAATGTGGCTGTGTAATTATAGATATTGTCCTCCATTGTGCACGTGCTTTTCAATACACCTGGGCAATGCGCTGCAGCTGATAATCTGATTAAATGCGAGTTGTTGTTGCAAAAATAAATGGGACATGTGACCTTTAAAAGAAGCTGGCCAGACTGTGTCTGAATTAGTGACACACATATTATGAAAAAGGTGCTTATCTATCAAAGTCAATGATCGTTGTGCAAAAGGCCACAATGACATTTCAGCAGTGTTACTATACATTTTCACACACAGCTTCCTCTTTTCCTACTTATTTCAACACTAAACATTTCATAAGACATAAATACATCGGTCATTGCTGAGGCATATTTTAAGTGATCATGCACCCGCTTTAATGTGGTCGCCTAACATTGCAAAATGCTTTAGAGGAAGAGAAGGGAGGTACAAAAAAATAAAACGCAGGCGAGATGCATTTCAAAAGGAACCTAGCTTTTTGCTCAGGTCAGATTCCATTGTAGAGCGAGGGTGGGACTGTGGGTGTCGCTGGTATTATAATAGGAATAATGAGATGATGCTCTAGGGAGAGAGGGATACTTGAATTAAATGAATCGGTCGGTTTAGCAACAGGCTGTTTGAAGTCAGTTTAACCTGAAAGAGGGAGGAGGGCATATGGGAATAACTAGAAAAGGCTGTTTTTTTTAGCTTTTTTTTTTTTTTGAAAAGCAAAACTATGTAGTTTACATTCAGTTACCATTTCATGGGCAGCCAACTGGTGCAAGCTTTTACAACACTATCGGCCACATTTAATACCACCACCAAACACGCATGCTTCCTCCTGGTGCCCACTGAGCTGATAAATAATGCAGTCCTAATTTGATGGCGCTTCTCACACTTCTGGATGTGTTCTGGCTGTTTCTGGCCTCCCCGCCGTGGATCAGTTTACATAAAGGTGTCTTTGTCCAGGACAGCCGTGCATACACCTTGCACTCTGATATGGACATTCATTCATCCTCATCATGAGGCAGATTTTCACTTCATATCCCAGGGTCGGCCTAGCAGAGCAGCGGGTCGCCGGGCCGGACAAGCGGGTGTATGGGTTGCTTCTGACGGATGGTGAATTTTTTAATTATATAAAATTTCTTCTCTCCTCTTCCCCCTGAACTTTATGCAGAGGGCCGTGAATGTGTAAACTGCGGTGCCACCTCCACCCCTCTGTGGCGAAGAGACGGCACCGGACACTACCTGTGCAACGCCTGCGGACTGTACCACAAGATGAACGGCCAGAACCGACCTCTCATCAAGCCCAAACGCAGACTGGTGAGTAGCCCCACTCCATCGCGCCACTGGGAAAGGGCACCCACATGAGCACAAAGCAGATGCGGGCCAACACAATTCCAGGAAAGTTATATTTTCCCTATGATCTTCCTGGGATTGTCGGTCCCTCTCGCCCCCCGATGATCCGCCTTCATGGCCTGCTACAATACTGCTACTATTGCATTGTTCTCGCTATCATTATTGCTGGTACTTCTGATACTGTTACTGATACCATTGCCCATGCTGCTTTATAGTTAACACCAGGCTTGAGTAAATGAAAAGCAGCGTTCTTGTAGTGGATGTACCACTGCACAGCCACTTTAGACGCCACTGAAGGTGAACACATTTCTGGGTCACATAATTCATTCATTTCGTGGCTTTCAATTGTTATTGTGTATATTATTCATCTTTTAAAAAGGTGTACACAAAGCAATGTTGCAAATATTATGTTGATATTTTACACTAGCTCCTTAAATCCTTTATTGCTCAGCCATTTTTTTTATTCAAATTGGTTGGTACTAATTCAGTTAATTAGAATAAGTAAAAAAATAAAAAAATAAACACGTGCCATTTCAAATGTATTAAAAGAATGAAAAAAAGTGTAACTGTAACAAATTATACATGCTACATCTGACTAATACAAATAATAATAATGTACGAATGGATTACTCGCTCCTACAAGGATTTTAAATGAATACATTATACAAAATGTAATGCTGGCACAACCTTTAGCCTTTTTCAGTCTGGGCTAATCATGATTGCCTCTATGAGCATTATTGTTCGTTAACAGATAATGCAACTCGCCAACGACATGTTGGCTATTCAAAAAGAATACATATTTTTTATATCCATGTGTTATTAGTGCTCCACTTTGTTCCTCCTCGTGAACCCCCCCCGTCCCCCCCCCCTCTCCTAAAAAAAAAAAACCTCCATTACATTTTCCACTGGGTCGGCCCATACTTGCTGTAGCTTTTTGCATTTTCAGCTCAAGTGTTTTTCAGAGTTTGTGTTCAAAGGGGCATCCAGTTGTTTCCTATCCGGATATCTGTCCGGCCCAGATAAGGAAGTCGGGCTCCCGGCTGTTTCCGCCTTGAACCAGCGCGCCGCATTCACTGTGTCCAGACTGACATACACTGTAAAGAGATTATCACAACACTAGAGGAGCCGCTTGTGTGCGAGCAGGCGGACCGCGAGGGGCGGGCGTTGGAAAAAAGAAACGGATCGGTGTTCGTCTCTTGTTGGTCCTTCTCGATCCGCAGTGGCACGACATTAAATGGCTCTTTAAAAAAAAAAAAAAAAAAAAAAGTTAGGTTACATGTTTAATTTCGCATGAGAAGGACCAGGGTTGTTGTTGTTGTTGTTATTGTTGTAGCAGCAGCTCTCCAGGTCAATAGCGACGAGTGAACCTGAACATAATTTTCAGGAAATGCGTGGACGCTGCCCGCAGAGCGAAGAGCCCGAGGCTGCTCGCATGTAGAGCTAATGTTTCTTGTTATGTGTGAAGAATTGATCCGCAATGGATAGCAGGAGCACAAAGCCGGCCAGGGCACCGGGACACTTGTAACCCTAATTCCCGGGATCAGGATGAATGGAGTGGTTTAGAAAAGTCAAATTTGTCAAACTGTTAATAACGGGAATATTTATTTTAAATTCATTGAATATGACGAACAGAGTGTCTGCGGGACCGTGCACCTGACGCCCACGTGCCTTCTTACGCTAATTAACGCTACGAAAGGTAATCATGGCGCAGCGGTCAACATGCAACTGATTTGACGGCGGAATGAAGTTCTTATTTTTTGTCGTCGCCACCCCCCCCACACACACACAAAAAACCGTATTCACGCCTATTCATTGAGAGCGATGTCAGCGTTTTCCAACGTGTGAACGCGACGCAGCCATACTCACGCCGCATTTTCTCTGTCGCTTCCCCCCCCCCTTCAGTCCGCGGCCCGGCGCGCAGGCACCTGCTGCGCGAACTGCCAGACCACCATCACCACGCTGTGGAGGCGCAACGGCAACGGGGACCCCGTGTGCAACGCCTGCGGCCTTTACTACAAACTGCACAACGTGAGTAGCCTGCAACCACAACCACAACAACAACAACAACAACAAAAGAAACAAACAACATCAACCACATCCTTGCACTCAACTGCAGTTGTTTTTTTTTTTGTGGGGTGGGGGCTGGGGGGTGTGTTGGAGGCGTTTGTCGTTAGCTGGTCAAGTGGGCGGACAGCTCCTATCGATTTAGGAGCCGAGGAACTGTGAGGGTGTCGAAGCGGAGCCTGCTCACCCTGTCGGGCAGATCCCACCGGTCGCCTTGTTTTATTAATCCGTCGTTGTTTCAATGGGGGGCGGTACTCCCCGGAGAGGCTGCAGGGTGGGACTGTCATTCAGTGGAACGGCGTCGGTTACACTGATGAGGATTTGTCTGAGGCTGCTCCTTTCAGCTCCAGCCGGGCACCTCGTCCCCATGTATTCATATTGACCACGACTGTTCTGTTTGAAATTAGACAAAAGCCTCCCAAAACGCCCCCGGACTCGGCCGTTTAAATGCAGCCATATATGCAAAAACAGATGCTCAATATCAATAGCAGTCATTTCAGGTTGCAATCCGTAATTTTGTGCTGCGGAACAAATGTGTGTAACTCCTAACAGGAAGTGCAGTATGTGGCATGTTAATGGGGGCATTTTAAATTACGAGCTGGCAGCAAAATAAACCCGCACCCAACCTATCGTGTCTACTACTCACAGTCAGTGAGGCTTTTTGTCTGCCGTGCCTTGAGCTAATGTGCCGTTCTCCACAGGTCAACAGGCCCCTGACCATGAAGAAAGAAGGCATCCAGACACGCAACCGCAAGATGTCCAGCAAGTCCAAGAGGAACAAGCGAGGGGGGGACGGCTTCGACGAGCTATCCAAGTGCATGCAGGACAAGGTCTCCCCCTTCGGTGGTGGACCCGGCCTTACTAGCCACATGACCCACATGGGTCACCTGCCCCCCTTCAGCCACACGGGACACATGCTGCCCACCCCCACGCCCATTCACCCTTCATTCGGTCACCCCCACCACTCCAATCGCTCTCCGGTCTGGGCCGAGCCCCTGAGTCACTGAGAGCCCCCCCCCCCTTTCCAGACCCCCCCCCCCCACCACCGTAGGAGCCGCCACGTCGCCATTAACACTAAATGGCCTCCGCGTCGCGCCGTAAGCTGAGTAGACCCGTTTCATCGTGTACAGTAGTCGGAAGGGGAGACACTTTCAGTTTGACTCGATGACCGAACGCCGCGTCGTTCCTGAGCTCACTGATGGGACCCTGCAAAGCAGGACTTTAGCGAAGTCCGCAAAGAGCTAATGCCACGAGGGGTTTCTTAGTCCCTCGGTGACCGAAGGCTTTGCAGGAATGGAGTGAACGGAGACGCCTGTCATTCCTTTTGCTTGTTTTTACTAAGTCACTTTGGTACCCACCTCTCCATGACCCTGTAACGGGAGACTCGCCAGAGGTCCTAAAAAGAAACGCTGTGTTTTTTTGTTTTTTTTTTCCGCCTCACAGCCATCTCGTTATATTCTGAGATACGTGCACCCTGTCCCTCCACGGGCCGCCGTCCTTAACGGACAAACCGCCTCAGCGCTGGAGGCCTTCAGGCTCCGGGGAGACGCAGACCACAGCACCCACAAACCAGTGCTCCCCTCACATGCTGGATTGTACGCCACCACATCGCTCAGCACCTGATTTTAATAATGGACTTTTATGGAAGAATACGCCGTAAATAGAGTGTTTATAAATGCTTGATTGCTATTATTGTTGGTATAGTTGATGTGATAATTATTGCTACCATAATTTATTTTCCCTCTTCGAGCTTTCGTCAAAGACACATGGAAACCAATGATTTAAAAAGGTCCAGTGTATAGGATTTCGGGGGATCATTGGAGAAATGGAATACCATATCCATAGCTATGTGTTCATTGGTGTATAACTACCTGAAATTAAGAATACATATTTTTTCACTAGCTTAGATTGAAGTATTTATATCTACATAGGGAGCAGGTCCCCTTCAAGGAGTCCGCCACGTTGCACCGCCATGTTTCTACAGAATGCTAGACAACGTTTTTACGTTGGGTCACCGAGGCTCTCCGACGCACTCCGGAACGAGGGGTATTCGGTCGGTTGCAGTCTGCAACTCACCGCTGGATGCCCCCCAATCCTCCACACTGGTCCTTTAAATGTCATACTCATTGTGTAGAGAAAAACACTGACCATAAGAAATGTCCCTAAGCTGTACGTTTTTATCATTTTTCCATCTTACAAAAGTAAAGGAAATAAAGGAAAATAAAGTTTAATACTAAAAGTAAGACCTGTCACTGCCTCGTACGTTAAGTTTGTCTCTTGTCATTCTTCTGCACACAAAAATACAGGCATAAGACTGAACGCCCGTTTTAATGAAAAGTACTTGATTATTAAAATCACAAGGGTATATCAGATGCATCAAGGGACACTCTGTGATCCCTTGAGCGTGGTAATGCTTTGGTCAGGCTCCGCCTCTATCTGTGACGGCGTGTTAAGAGAAGGCCCCTTTGTGGAGCTGAGGCCCCCGGGGCTGGACCATTGTACCCAGACAGCAGACTCCAGCGCAGTCACACATGCTCAAGTACACACACATTGGGAAAAAAAACAACACAAACATCAATTCACCTAACTCTTTCCAAGATATCTCATCCAACGTGTCAAATGTTTTATATTTATGAATTTTTTTCGAGTCATGAGTGCAGTTCAGCCTTCGCTCCCTGTGACTGCTGGAGTAAGCCCGCTCTCTTGGCGTTGGCGGTGATGGGAGTGAGAGGAAGGACAGCGGCTCTTTAGTGGGAAAGAGAGAGAGAGAGAGAGAGGAAGGAAAGGCAATCAGGCGACCTGAGCAAACACGTGGGGGTCTGCTCAGATCCTTTGCACACAGATGTGCACGCAGCTGAGGCTGCCAGGAAGCAGGCTCTGTTACTCCCTCATCTCAGACTCTTTCTTTTTCTTTCCCTTTGTTTATCTTTTTTTTTTCTCACCCTCTTTGTTTTGGTCTGTTTGTCTTTTACTCTCCATTCTCTCTCTCTCTCTCTCTCTCTTTCCGCATAGCTCTCTCTCTCTCTCTCTCTCGGCCTTGCACCCGCCATTTGGCCGATTACAGTCAAGTAGAGGGGCTGGAGAAACTTTGAACAGAGCCAGCCACTAATGAGTCTGCTCGATTAGGGCCAATTGGAGGTCATCATCACTGAGTTCAGCAAAGCCTCAAACACCCACAACACGAGCCCTCCGCCTTAAAACGGTCCAAGCTAAAAGGGGACAGCTACCCCTCCCTGAACTCTCACATCTGCTGGACTGCTGCGGAGGTTGATCTGCTGGGGTTTCCCAGGGGTCGACCAAATTAGAAATAATATTTATCCAGGGACTTATATAGGTGCTGTTTTGTTATCCAGTGTAGCTGTAGCACTGCCTTGTCAGCTTATGCTCCATCGTAGCACCCACATAACCTAACTAGCTGCACACACACACACACACACACACACACACACAGCACTGACACTCTGCATCTAGGTGTCTGTTTTCAGAGACAGGCGGGGGGGGGGGGGGGGGGGGGGGGGGGGGAATCCACTCGCTGAACACCAGTGAAACTGTAACGCTTGACTGCCAGCAAGCCGTCTAACCATCTGGGTGTTTTGTGCGGCGGGCTGCGTGCGGGTCCGCTGCTCCGGCGGGTTTGCGTGCTGCAGCAGCCCGGCGAGGCCCGCTCGGCCCGGGGCTTGGCCCGGCTCCCGAAAGCCTGAGAGGGGGGAGACGGAGAGAGAGAGAGAGAGAGAGAGAGCCAGAGCTCTTCAATGAGGCCCTCCACAGGGGAAAGAGCAGGCCTCCCAAAAATAATACAGAGGTCTGCCAGACCAGCGCCTTCCAGAGCGGCCCCCGGCCTGAACACACGGCCATGAACACGCGTGCGTAGGTACGGGGGGAAGGTTCCGTGGACGTAGAAGCCCGGGTTTGAGGAAGGCACGGGCGGCAGTCCATCTCCTCGGCTTTACCAGACATTTGGAAGCAGGCACATGACACGTTCTTGAAATGAATGCTCGGCTGTGTTTTGGTCACAAGCGTGAGCCGGCGCTTTTCCACTTTTTTTCATGGTTACATTTTTTTCAGACTGCGTCATGGGAGGGGTTTTCTAAACATGTTTACTCGCCGGAGTCTCACCGGAGCAGCAGCGGCTACATTCAACAGGGCCTCCACCTCCTGACTCACATCAGGAATTATGGGACACGAACAGAGCCATAAAATAGGATGTTACTTATCGGCACTATCAAAGTGGCGTTCCATTGAGGAGATGAAGGGGAGAGATCTCGGGTGCGTCGGCGGGGTGAACATGGTGGCCACCTAGATCAGAGCACCGAGAGGTTTACGACTTCAACCTGGAACTGGATGTTTCAACTCCCTAACCTCCCAGTCTTTCTCCCCTGTGCTTTTCCGTTTGTGCCCCCCCCCCTCACCCCCACACACACTTCCCCTACACACACCACTCCACGCCACCACGACTAGCGCCCATTCCCTCTGGCCTCCGTGTAACTCTCCATTTCTTCATATTCCGTCTTCTGCGTCCCCCCCCCCGCCCCCCCCTAGTACTCCCACTCTTTACCCGTCTCCCACTCCCCCAGTATATTTGTTTTTCCATCAAATTGAATTAGCAGAATCAAAAGGTATCTCGACCATCCCCTCGCAAAGTTGAGTTAGGGAGAGGGAGACACAGAAGATGAAAGGAAGTGGAGCACAGTTCAGATGCAGGTCTCTTAGTGTGTGTGTTGCAGTGGGGGTTGACCTTTGCCTGGGTCTAGCTAAAAAAGCATCCCTCCTTCCTCAGACCCCTAGAAGGATATTAAGGCTGCAGGACGGGACGGTATTTAGATAATACAAACATGGGGACATTTATTTCTGCTGGTATTTGTCATAACGTTCAGTCAACGTGTTTGTCGACCTTGGAACTCGTGCTTTCTCATTTCACGTTGGAGCATTTACTGAGCAACCACTGTAGTACAGGCGGAGGAACAGTGATGCGTACTTTGATCAGACCAACAAATGAACTTCCTCTTTTTGTGGATCAAGAGAAATTCATAGAAATACCCTTCTCACGGGGCCTGACAGGAAAAAGGTTGGTGCGTTTAGTAAAACACCTGGTGAACGCTATTTTTGGAAAACCCACACAAACTATTTGACGCTAGAACGACTCTCACCACTCCTAAATTGAATCAAGCCTAACCTGTGACGATGATGCGATTGCCGACGCTTTGACTGTAATAACCGTGAGTCGGAGGGAGCGCCGGGCAGATGGACACTGATGACCTCAGCTGACCTGACCTGCCAGATCTCACCGATAACGTCTCTCCAAATGTCAGAAATTTGTTTTTGGCATTGCGCCACTTTGTAGGTTCCCCGCATGACAAAAAGGGCCTTTTTTGACTTTTTCTTTTTAATGTCATGCCCAACATAGAAATATTGCTATACGAGCAACAGCTGCATACCAAGCTTGACTGAGAGAGCAGCAAAAAAAAAAAAAAAAAAAGGGAGTGAGAAGTTCAAACAGGAAATACTTATGGTGTACGATTAGGACCAATTAAGACCATCTGAAAGAGACAGTAAAAAGAGATTTATTACATGGGTTACTATTTAAGTATAATTCTCTCTACGGTTCCATTCGGCAGTCTAACATCCTGTATCACAAGCTATTCAAAAAACCTTCAGCTTTGTTAATTTTGTTAATCATTTGGGCCAATTCCCCTTCATGAAACTCCCAGACTATGCTCAAACCCATCAACGAACCATGTGACTAAATGGACTCTTTTCAATATGTTTTTAGGTTTACTTGATGGTTGCATGGTTTACGTTAAAATAAAACAAAAAAAACGTTAATCTCAATCTCATTGAAAATCCCCACAAAACCCCGTTGACCTCAGTAATAACACATTGATTTTTTTTTTTTTTACCAGCATGTTAATTTGAAAGTGGAAACAAGAAGCAAGTAAAGAAACAGGAAAGTGTTTTACATCATTCATGGGTGGCTGAAGCTTATTGCTGCAGTCTGTGGTTTTGGAAACAGTTTCTGAGTAGAGCATCGTAATAATGAGCGAGGTTTGAGGGGACGTAGTAACACTTCTTTGTGGCTGCTACCGTCCCCGATGAATATCCTCGCTCTTACTCGGGTGTCCGTGCCCGCTGAGGGAGACGCTACTGCTATGCTACCGCCATGCTAGCACGTCCACTTCTTCTGTTTGCACACAGTCCCGGCGGAAATGGGGCGAGTGTAAAATAACCGACGGCACCATGAATCAGCATCCTTTTTCTGACCTTTTTTCCCATTCTGGTCCCCTTCGCACACTCGCTTTTCTACCGCAGCCGCAGTCGGTAATAGGATTAAAACAGTAGCTGACAGAAGCAGGGCGTGGAGACGCAGCGCAGCCCTCACTGGACTCGCCCTGAAAACCAGGTCAGTCTGCTTTCAGGTGCATTCAGGATGTTCACCTGGGACAGGTAGTGTTTGGCCCTCATTCATGTCCTGTTCTGCTGAGCTGAGGCCCTCCTGCTGCTCACCTGCTGCGACAGACAAATTCATCCCCACTGTCTGAGGACAAATGAGCCCATTCATCTGGAGGCTCCCTTTGACACACTGGAAGGGGGGGGGGGTGGGGGGGGAGGAGGCAAGTACTGTACAAGTACTAATGCCTGGGAGGGCTCGGGGGAATGTGCGTCTGGACCAGCCATCCTCTTCCTCGCCCATATAATGTCCCCTCGCCATTCCCGCCCCCCCTTCCCCCCCGCCTGCCCAGCTCCACCTGCTTTCACTGGCAGGTAACAGGAGAAAGGCGTGAGTGGGGGGAGCCCTCCCCCCCTGGACGTATCCTCTGGACACTCCCACAGGGACTGATGACCAGACAGAGAACGGGAGGACTGCGGAGGACAGTGGGAGCCCGCTGAGACCTGCCGTGCCCTCCTCCGAATCCCACGCTGTTCTGTTCTATTGTGGACTAACGACGGCTGCTTGTGTGGCCGATTAAGTGACAGAGCTGCTCCGCGGCTGCCCAGAAATCCCCTCAAGCCTTCATTCTCATGCATCACGTTGTCTTCTCAACAAAGCACGGGCTTCTCTCAATGCCTCAACGTGCTCAGGAGCTTCCGGAGTGTTTGTGACACCAAGGTACCATTAAGATTATTATTTGTCTCCCCCCCCCCCCCGAGGAAATTCTTCTTTTTATGAACATGCATCATTGTGGAGGCGTGTTGGGACAGTGTCTTGAGCAGTTGGAGCCTCTCTCAAGTGCACCTCGGCAGTGCAGAGGTAAACCGGGCCTGTCTCCTGCTTCTAGCACCACCACACCGATGAGCTCATTTTGTCATTTACACAGAGACTTTATTGCTTTTATGGCTTTGTGCACCCGACACTTGTCAGGTTAATACTGATGGGCACAACCATAAACACACACAGGCCATTTATTGCATGCCAGTCTTGGCAGATGGAAAAATTAATTAAACATTCTGCTTAATTGACAAAAAACATGATGATTAAACTACTAACCCGAGAGCCATGAGGATATTTTGGGGAGAGATGAAAAATAATTTTAGTGTTACTTCTAAAGGGCAAAATTGGTGTATGTAAAAATTAGATTAAGTAGATCAAAAAAAGAAAGGACTTTTTTAATATCTATTACTTCAGCAATAACCATAACATTTGTGAATTGGACCAAATACCTGCTCCTCAGGACCGGAGACATGTGCGGACCTGCAACCATTATACAGTGCATGCCAGCATTTATCAGTGGCATCACATGCACATAAACTCATACGTGCACACACGCACACACAAACACACACACACACACTCGTAGTGCTGGCTTATCTGCTGAGAATCGGTTTAAAAAAGGCGGTGTGCTCATTCATTGGCGCAGTGGGATGTTGCAACGCTAGCGCCTAACTGGTCCTTATCTCCCTTGAGCAGACTGCACAGTTTGATATGCATCTGTCATATTTGTCGGAAAGAAAAGACACCGCGGCGAGAGCGCGATGAGTCAAAAAACGGGCCAGCGACATGAACTCGCTTCCCTGCGGTTTCTGCATGACCGTGATCATTTAGCTCGGCTGCGTCGTCTCTCCGGTTAAAAAGATACCCCCCCCCCCCCCCCAGACGAAACCAGTCCCGCGCAGTTTGGGCATCACGATGCCGAGTGCTTGTCGTTTTGTAGGTTTTTTTCGTGCACGTGGATATCACGGTACACGGGATCGTGCCGCGCCCACATGCCTGCACAGACGTACGCTTTGGCATTTGCGCTGCCCTCGTAAAAGAAAACACAAATCCTGGGGGGGGAGATTGTCATCGTTCCATCATGGCCATCACCATGACGACAGATAAGGCCGTGTCCTCTTGTCATCATAGACGCCTCGCATCAGCTCCATCTGCCGCTGTGGCTAGCTGAGCCTCAGACTCTGCGGGTATGAGTGCCTATCGGAGGGCTATCTGTGCAGATAAGGGCCGGGGGAAGAGACAGCGGAGCATCACGTTAACAAACCCGGGCTGCGCACGGCACTTCAGGATGCAAAGAATACAGCCAGACTCGATGGTGTGAGAGTTTTAAGTTGTACACGGGTCCTGAACACAAACACGTAGTTGTGTGCGAGTGAACATGCGGGCCAACGACGTCAGAGGCTCACACGTTCCCTCTCCTCCCTCTGGAGGGTCGGGGTCGTTAGAGGGGCCAAAAGGTCACGCAGGCAGGGGTAATCCTTGTTCTTTTGCTGCGGTTAAGTCAAGTCTATTTCTCCGCGACAGTGTTTACGCCTCTGGTTGCCTTTTAGCCTGCCAAGCCACCATTAATTGGCATCGGACCCATACGAACACATTATACACACACACACACACACGCGCCGATGCGTGCACTCACACAAATACAGAGCATCTAATCCAGCTAATCCACCCCGCCAGTTGAACAACTGGTAACATGGTTAATCAGCCATGTAAAAAATAAAGACAAGACCAAATTGAGTGATTGAATTATTCCATTTACTCGTGTGATTAAAACATTTCACCCGTGCCATGGCTCACTGGAGATCATCTTGAGAAGAAAAGAAAAGAAGAAGCAAACAACACACAAAAATTAATTAAAAGTCAGTGATGTAAATGGCTTCATTCAATTATTATTATGCAAAGCTCTGTTGCATGAAAACTGACACGCAGAGACACAACAAATTAGCCTAGAAGAAAAATAGGCAACCAGGGGCCACTTTGAAACTCTTTCAAAAGGCCAAGGCAGACTTCTCGACACAGGAGAGACTTTTCTACAAACAAGGGAAGCACTCTCTCCTGAAAGGGAAGAACCAGTTTACAGGCGGCAGAAACGCTCGCTGGACACAAGTTCGTTCGAGCTCGCTCCGACCTCGGGTCACTTCCCCAGAAGCCCTTGCGCACGGCGTGACATCATAGGCCAACCGGGGTGTGTGTGCGGGCGGGGGATGTAGCGGGGCGGGGTGGGGCGGGGCGGGGGGGGTCATGGTGAAGCGTGCTGAGACAGTAGGGTGCAGACCCCGAACTATGAGGCGTAGTGAGACAAAGGAAAAGTGTGGAGGGCGAGAGAGAGAGAGAGAGAGAGAGAGAGAGAGAGAGGGCTCTCTGATTCGTTTCCTTGGCAGGATGACAAAACTGTGTGGAATGCGGCGGAGAGGGGAAAGAGAAGCGATCAAGAGCTCAAGAACGAGAAAGGGGGGAACGGAATAGACGACAGACGAGGGGGGGGAAAGAGGCCTGACGAATGAGCCCTGCGATGGCCGGGCCCTTCCGTTGATCCGTTTCAACCTTTCCCACCCGTTACTATTCTCTGTTTCTGTTTTCAAGCATCTTTCGCGACGACACAGCCGCTTGCGACGCGCCCGTCTCACACACACACACACACACACACACACACACACACACACACACATAGATACACGCACACACATACAATTACAGTGGAGAGGGCAAAAGGCTGCCACTGTCAGCTACATTTCACAGCAGCCAATCATGGCGTGGTGTGCCAGGCCTGCGGCCAACCACTGCTCATGCACTGGGTAAACACTACCACCTCTGCCCCACGGTGCCCCCCCCCCCCCCGCCGTCCCCCAACAGGCTGGTAGACTGCCGTCCAACATGTGAACCCAGTCACACATGCGGGCATGTGATTCATGGCGTGAGCCTTTGAGATGACAGCATCCCTGAGCCTCCGTTACACAAGAGCACACGCACTCACAATCACAACTCCTGTCAAGCCTGGGGGGGTCGGGGGGGGGGGCATTTAACTTGGAAACACCACCTTGGCACGGTGTTTTGTTTTTAATTTGACAGTGATGAAAATGCTCTGCCTTGGCATAATGCACTCTTAATAGCGCTATTACAGCATCTACAAGCTGCGGCAGCCGATCCTGGTTTGGAGGACAGTCACACTGCAGGAGAGGACAGCGAGGCAGTTATCGACAAAGTTGGTGTCCGAGTGTCCCAGCGGACATCAAGTCGTGTGCTCTTTTCTCGGCACTGACAAAAGTTCATGGTGATGCGGCGGTTTGTTCAGAGGCCTCAACCAAGGCCTCGTCTTTGCTAAGTCAGGTCATGAGTCATTTGCGCAGTCTTCCTGAGTTCAAATGTATTTTGGCTTCATTTTATGCACATCATGTGACAGTAGTCAGCCAGAGTGCCCCCCCCCCCCCTCCCTCCTCCACGGCTCCACGGGTCCTCTTCCCTCCTCTGCTTCTCCTCATGCCCCTTCCACTCCCCCCCCCCCCCCCCCCCCCCCAACTTCTACTGGCGCCTGCATGGTTAGTTAGGGATCGCCACAGGACATCATGTGACAAACAAGCAAACACACAAACACACTTGTGAGCACACACACACACACACGCGCGCGCACACACACACATTCAAACATGTAAACTACAAGCACCAACACATCCATTGGTCATTCTCCCATCCATTGACTTCTTTCATGTGGGCTGTGTTGAATGAGCAGCGTAGCGCTCCAACAACGGAGTCCATTCTACTGGCAGAGTGGAGGCTGTGTGTCCGCTCCTGTTAGTCCCGGCAGCGGCCAGACGCACCTTGAGGCAAAATGTTATCTATCACTCGCTGTGGTTTGCAGCCTTGCCAAATCTGGGATTTGTTACTTGTTTTTTTACATGACAAATTCAGTTAAGCTGACCATGAATCTGACTTTTTTTTTTTTTTTTTCATTTTTAAATAATTGATGTGCCTTGTTAATATTTCTGAAAAAGAAAAACAGCTGAGGCTTCAAGCGCTTATAGGATATACGAGGGGGGACTTCGCCATTTTGTGACTTCTGGATTGTCAGAACAACAGGAAATAGGAATATCTTGAAAGAAGGCCAGAATTAGGATAACACCCTGTTGATCCCCCCGACACCCTTACCTACGGCTTCCATCCCAGCCCCGGCTCGTCCGAACCCCCCCCCCCCCCCAAAAGCTCCCCCCCCTCCTTCGCTGGCAGACCTCCAACGTCTGAAACTCTATACGGGGCCGACTCTGCCTTTTCCCCAAAATGTAGGAAGCCATTAGCGACATCAAATCATTACTTCAGGAAAAGGGAGAGAGCGATGCGTGGGTGGGGTGGGGTGGGGGTTGGATTGGGTGGGGTGGGGGTGGGGGTGGGGGTGGGGAGAAAATGGACGTACGACGAAAGAAAGGAAAAGGACAAGTGAAAGGACAAGACGCACACAGAAATAGAGAGATATCAGATTTCTGCTGATCTCACTCGCTCCATTACAATAATGTGCAGGGACCCGTTTTACTAACACATAATGGAATGATACCCATAATAAAAACTGGATGCAACACACAAACACAACTGAAAACATTTTTATTTTTACCAGAGAAACTGCAGAAAAATCCTCAGCTTGTGTCAGCACAAAACAGACAAAACTCAAAATAACGTAAACAAAAACAAACCACCAATGGTGATTGATTCCTCTTTTTGTGCACTCCTCAACTTCCACTCCCCCCCCCCCCCCTCCCCCCGACTCTCGCCCCCTCACTCTTTTACTGCACTGTCACCTCGACACTGATCCAGTTCAAATGTAAACCGGCTTAGGTCTTCATTCCTCGCTTTAAACCGTATCAAATGTATCAAAGCAGAGGCTCGGCGGTGTCCTTGGCTACGGAGGGGTCAGCGCGGGGCCACACGGGGGGGCCACGGACTCTACTCAATTAGCTGAAGAGCCAGTTAGTCTGTCCGAAACCCCACTCCTTGTGCGTCGGTGCCCGTGTGTGTGGTGTGGCGGGCGGCGACAGTGTGTGCGCGCGTCACCAGCTCTGTCCGTGCACACACACACACACACACACACACACGCGCGGCGCGGCGATGTCCTGTGTGTGTGTGTGTGTGTGTGTGTGTGTGTGTGTGTGTGTGTGCGTGAGACTGAGCGCGCGTGGGGCTGTGTACAGGGTTAATGGGTCAGCTCACGGTTGTAAGGGGCATGAGTGAATATAATTGTGTGTGCGTGTGTGTGTAAATGTGTCTGGCAGAGACATGAAGTCTCAAAAGCGCCACCAACCAAAAGGGGGAAATATGTGGAAGGTTGGCCTACGGGTTAAGGACGATAATGCGGTAACGTTATTTCTCTGGTGGTGAGCAGCCTCGGAGGAGTCCTCCATTGGAACATAGAGCACATCGCCCTGTTCTTGTCACAGCCGTGAAAATCCTTTTATTTCCTTCTAAAGATGCCACAGAACCCAATCCCCTATTAGATTTAAAAATAGAAAACCTTTTCAAGCGAAAACGATCAAACAGCATCACAAAGTCACAACTTGTGACCGGGATGTTTGCTTAAGACATTTAACACAAGTGATTCATTCATCCATTTTGTTGATTACTATCTGCCATTTATGTCTCATTTAAAAACATAATTTGGCTATTTCTCAGTTTTTTTGTTTTAATCCCTGGGGAGGTTCTCTCACATGGAGTGTTTGTCCTGCGATAGGGTCCTTGCACCCGACCTCTGACCTTTCCTGCAACATGTTGGTGCATCCGTGGTTGATAGATATGTGGGAAAGCTCTCATTATTTAACCATCTTGTCCTATCATGGAACCAGAGGAGCAGAAGAAGGATCCCAGGAGAATTTGATTACAGTCATTTTTTCCAATCTCATCAGCTACTATTGGACGCAATCGAACTAATTATCCAAAGTGGAAACACAGTTTGGCTAAACAGTCGAAAAGAGAATCGACAAGACACTGAATAAGTTCTTATTTCACAATAACAATGTGTATTGTTTTGTTGAATTGTTGAATTATCCCCGCTGCTATTTCTTTACCTATTCAAATGATCTCTATCATTATGGTGAACATATTTTTGGGGGCTCCGGTGGTCCCTTAGGGGCCCTCCAGCTCTAACGGATCCTCCTCCAAATCTCCATCCCAAGCCCATCACTCTTCCTCAGGCACTCCACTGTCAATCTCAGCCTGATCTGGGAACCAGGTCTTATCTGATCCCCCAGGGCTCCCTGGAGGGGGTGAGGGGCGTAGGGGGTAGATGTGAGGCGTCCCAGGCCAAGCCAAGCCAAGCCAAGCCAAGCCATGTCTACACCCCCGAGTCTCCCCATGAACAGATACCGCAACACCGAACACCCGGAGACCTGAAAGCCAACTGTGAGAATGTACGTTTTAGTTGTTGGCGGCGTGGCGGCTTCGAACAAATAGAAAGGAGTAAATAACAAACATAATGAGTAATAAACGTCATACAAATGGTTTTGAAATCCTACAAGCTATTTGCCGTTAATGTTGAATAAGTAAACCGACAGTACAGTGTTACAGTAGTTATCGTACCATGCATAAATATTAGCAATAAGCATGGCGAATTTGGTAAAATACATTTTGTTTATTGATGTGTGTGACTGGCTAAATTTAATAAAATTATCTGAATTAATCGTTTTATACGATACGTTTTTCTCTGAAATATACTGGAGCACAAGCAGCCTGGAACTATAGCATAACACAGAAAAACTCAAGTATCTACAAGTTGTGACACAGAACGTGTAATATCAAATGTGACCCCCCTACTGTGACAACATTATGATGGATTGTAAAGTCAGGTGTCCCTTATAGAGGGACATATACTTATATCTAAGTGAAGGCGTCGGTCAGTGTGTTATGACGTTGTGCCGGTGTGTTGAATTCCTTTTATCGATGGATTCAATCATGCAGAAATAAGCTCCGTCAGGTCTTGTAGCTATTCGTCCCGAGGCTCGTCCATCAGACGGTAGATTCAATTGGAGCCTTTTAATTAATAATGCCGTTTATCGGGGGGGTGGGGGGGGGGGAGCAGCTTGTCCTTGTAATTGGGACGCCTGATTAGGCTCTGGAGGAAGCTTTTAAGCCGGCAAGGTTATCAGTTCTCCTCCCCACTGCCTGTCGTCGTCTCCTCAACCAGGGCTCCCGCTTGCCTTGTCTGATCACTTCTATTGCATTATCTTCCCCTGCTGCTTCGTCTGTCTTTTCCTTTTTCAATCTCCTCTCCGCTGCATTCAACAGGTGTCGGCCACGGACATTCCTCCAGTGAGGAGCGAGCCGTCAGTGCGCTACACACGTCAATGCTTCACATTTTCATTCATTGTTTCGTCGACTCCCCGCAGTCGGGTTTAATGCCACAGAAAGTGAGGCTCAGCACTCGGAGAGCTGGACAGCTCCTGTCCGACCTGATACGAACGAGGACCTATCGATCCGGGCAGGCGGTGGTTGGGAGGCCCTAATGCATTTACACCCTTGCTGTAGGGCCTCTGCGCATTCTGTTTGTCCCTCTTAATTACAGCTACACTATAACAGATCCATACAGCTCCCCTGATACTCAATGACTTTCTCTGGGCTCTCCTGTTCTCCCCATTTTCTCCCCCAGCCTCGGCCGCTCCTCTGGGATCCCTGGGGCATTATCTATAACGGCAGAGTTTGTAAGGCCAGTCTGCTGCTGGCGTGGCTGATGTGTTTTGTTGTGTGCTTTCAAATTGATTCAAATTGACCAATCGTGCATGGCAAAAATGAGGAAGCGCACACAACTGTCGACTGGGGCTCCATGGACTGAGATGCTTTGACTTAGAAATACAGTAAAAGCATTAGATCTTATAATACAAATCATGGGATCTGATTTGGAGAATATATTATATATATATATATATATATATATATATATATTACCGGTTTTTAAGTAGTTTTAGTCTTGACTGCAAGATAAGCTCAAGGACAATGAGAGATCCAAACTAAAAGACAAAGTGAGGGGAAGGAACTGAAAGAGTATTTAATTTCATTATTATAAATTACTGCTTCTGACGGAACAAACAAGATTCTTGTGAGTGTGGGACCAAAACATCTCTTCTGTCCCCCCTTCCTCCATCTCATGTCTTCCTGTGTCTTGGTATGCTGTGATCTCTGAGGAACACCCCACCCTGTCTCGATGTCAAACTCTCAACCCCACCTTTATTCCCTCAAAAAGCTGTCTTGTTAACTGCATTTTTGCATTTCTGCACACCCCTGACTTGGTTTTAACACCCGGTGCCACATTCACTCAAAAAGAGAAATCAGTGGAGCAATGTAGTACAAGACATCCGGTTCAAAAAGAAGTGTTGGATAGTTTAACTTCTTCTTAAGAAACCAACAGCACACGTTCAGATGACTCACAGCAATAAAAAAATGAATCACTGTGGATAGAAACAAACCAAATGTCCTAGCATGCATAAAACACTTTAATATCCCATGTGACTAATATCTAACAGGGGGATAATGGAGTTAGGGGGTTTGGGGAGATCTGTGGTCTTTGGCCGCTTGTTTAGAGAAGACATGTAAATCATCCGAGAATAGTCTTGAACTGAGCCCAAGGGGGGATCAGGGGGTGTTGGGGGGTGAGGGGGATGAGGAGAGAGCTCAGTCCGTTTATGACAGCAAGGATTCAAACACTTAACACCGTCACATGTTATTGTTCTTTATGTATGACTCCGAAATATGTCATTTGGCAGGTGCTCATTTCTAGTGTTTCTAGTGTTGTTGCATTTAGCCTTAAATCCAATTGACTTGTGATGTCACAAGTGTGTGGTGTTCTTCATTCAAAGGTCAGACATTAAAAAAACCAAACCATCCCAAAGAAATAATAACGGTTGATAAAATGTCTGTGTTTCATGTACAAAGTTATTTATTCCCTATTTTCTTTATACGTCTTTTTTCTCTGCACTTCTCGTTGGTTTGAAGTGGACGGGCCCCAGTGGGAATGAGCTCACATACTTTGATGCAGCATTCAGGATTTTGCAAGTCCTGAGAAAACTAAGAGTTATTAATTGTAAAATCTATAGATATGGCAGATATATATTTAGTATTGTTAAGCATTGCTTTCATTTTACAGGAACATTTTTTGCCCCCCATGTTCGAAGCAGACCTGCATAACAGTAGCATTAATGGTATGCTAATGGTACCCATTACATTAAAACATTATCCGGCTTTTCTTTTCAGGTGGTACCCAATCATTTAGTTCTGTGCACAAGCAGCCTTTCCTGTTCTGTCCTTCTTCCTTCGCAGCAATTCCAGCACAATGCGTTTGTTTTTTTGTTGTCAATTCTGATAAAAGGACAGTCTCCTGGCTGTAGAGACACAGAAAGTTGGTTTGGAGGCAACCTGCCTGGCCCTGTTGAGAGGGGGGGGGGGGGGCTCTTGGCAGTCTACTGAGCACGTAGCTGTTGTGACCTTTTTTTTCCCCTTGCAAGAAAATAAACGGAGAAAGACATATTTGACTGGGAGCCTTAATCTTATTTAACGATTGTCTCAAGATGTCTTCCACTGGGCATAAAATTACACTCACACACAATCAAGAACAAAGTTGCTCTGCCTACAGAAGTATAAAAAAATAAATAAAAAAAAATACATTGCAATTGACTGTGTGCCAGAGGAATTTTACCAAAAGTCCTAGAAGATGCCAATTGCATAAACTTCATGGTGATGTAGGACCGGCGCTGACTCATTGCACCACACTGACTCACTTTCGTCAATGGAAATGGTCCTTTCCCACTGCTCTGTTTTTAGTGTGGGAGTTCTGTCCCGCGGCCCATCCGTTGACTGGTCCTAATCCAGTTAGGGGCTGAGGGGGTCTGGCGTTTCCCGTTTGGCTGAGCAGGCTGCGCTAAATGAGGTTTTTACTTGCCCCGGGGAGCCCAACTTTAATGGACCCTGGTAAATGAATACATAAAGAAGAGATGCAGGCCGGGGGAAGGGAAGGCTGCTCGGAAACAGAGGAGAAGGAAGGACAGTGACAGTAATGAACAGGTAGAGGGACCGCTCAATCCACAGCGAATCTCTCTCCCTCTCTCAGATAATCAATGACAAAGCGGCATCACAAAGACAAGGAGGAAAAACAAATCTAGTGATGTCTACCGGCAGCCGCCGCCGCAAAAAAAGAGTTCATTAAGGTAAAGGCTATAACGTTAAGCTCCTAGTGACCCAGCGTGGAGGCGTCAGATGTCTATACGCTGCTCAGTGCACTTCCTCTCTCCCAGTATTGGAAAGAAACTATTGTGTGTATGAATGTATTTATACGCTGTAGCCACCGTTGGAGCCCTTTGGTACAGTTAGAAAATAGCTCCCTCTATATCCCAGCAACGGTTCCCCCTCACACACACACACACACACACGGACACACAAACAAACAGACCTCCACTCCACCCTTTCCCACTGGGTCCATGGGACGGGCCCTGGACTCAGGGGAAATGAGGTAACACACACACACACACACCCAAACACACACACACACACGCATACACACACACCGGCCATGTAGCGCCATGCAGGCCGCTGCTCTGCTTTGTCCATCAAAGCTGTCAATCTCAGGGTATTTTTATTTTTTTTATGGCCCTGCACACCAACCCCACATCTCCACCCACAGACCTCAACGCACCTTTTAAGGCACAGATTACTTGGTCCTGCCGGTTGCCGTGGTAACCATCCAGATGTTGGCCTCTGATTAGCTGTCTATGGTCAAATGAAATCAGAAGAGGTGTGATAAGATCACGAGGCGACAGAGACTAGGAGAGTGGTGGCTGCAAGCAGGAGGGAGGAGGGGGGTTGGGGGGGGGAGAGGGAGGGGGGGGGCGTAGAAAGTCATAGAAAGGGGAGGCGGGGACATCAGCGAGGGGTTTGCACACATATTCACACATTTTCATGCAATTCACTGGGGAGTGCTATGATTTGACCCGAGTACCTCCATTTTCCGTCAGTGTAATCTTCTGTCTTTCAGGAAAAGATGGCACCCCCATTTTCCCCCACTCAAAACCAAACAATCACGCTCTCTGTTTGTTTTCTGAATGAGAATGCGCCCACAACATTTACCGCCAAGGCAGAGAGCGCCTTTGACTCTTCGCCTTTCTCCTGAGAGCTTCAAAACAGAAGCGGGCGGATGTAGCGGAGCGGCCCCGCTCCTCCCGCAGAGGGCTCGATGCTACGTGACCCACATGACTTTGAATTGCCAGTCGACGCTGCGCTTTCTCTCCAGCGAGGCCCGATGCAGCGCGCGATTACGCGGGCCGCGAGTCGCACAATCAATTGGCTTTCATGCAAACTCCGAACAGCGCTTCTCTTCTCCCCCATACCTGTCCTGCAAGTGCCTAATCGCATCCCGAGTCCCATTTCCTGTCAATGAAATTACATTAAACATCTCCCTCTAGGTCCTTGTCCAAAGTGACCCCAAACTCGGAGAGACTGATAAGGGTGCTAACTAGGTAAAGGCTGAAGCACTTCCCAGTGTTGGGCCACTGAAAAGAGCCACAGCGAGGAGAGCGACGGGGAACTCGGCCCTGCCCCTGCTCGCTCCATTTTCCAATAAAACCCAGCAATCAGATCAGAGCTGCTTTAAATGGACGACTTGATGGCAGCAGGCTGCATTAGCCGCTGGTGTTTTCCCAATTTGATTAGACGGAGACAGTGACAGTTTCCAGCTAAAAGAGGCAGGTAACACACAAACAGAAGGGGCAACATTTACTGCTATTTTAATAGACAAGACACACACACACACACACACACACACACACACACACACGTCAGGGATATGAATTTAAGTTTGCGTTAAAGAAAGATGGGCATGATCATGAATGGAGGGCACTCACGCACACGCAGACACACACACACGCAGGACCTCTTGTGGCCATTTTTTGGTGTGAATTGGGGCGTTCCCGGGGGGCAGATGTCGTCACGGCTGCGCAGTCGGCCACTTGATGTCTCCAAGTGGTCGTCGGGCAGTCATTTGGGGCGTATTAGCAGCTCCTTTAGGGCAAAGGTCGTTCCCTGAGGCGATGTTACGTGTGTGCTCTTGTTCAGAAGTGCGTGTGCCTGTTGGTCTGCAGGGTGATTTATGAACGAAACAAACGACTGTCTCTCTCACATTAAAACGTTCCAGAGATTCTGTGCAACTGTCAGTCCTGCTGTGTTTTAGATTTGGTTACAAATGAATAGATGGCTACGTGACCAATAAACATTTAGGTTTTGTCTACGTTTTAGTTTTTTCGTAATGAAACCTCTGAATACTTTGCATTTTTTAGTTCATGAGTAGGTGATATTTTATGGCTCAATTCGGGGAATGTATAATTACCCCGGATGGTTTTTACATACACAGTGGCACACTTTGCCACCACGCACGTGTCTCAAGGGAGTACCGGGCCATAAGCTGATACGTGCAACCTGCAGTGTCACAAAAATGGTTGCCACACCTCGGATGGCTGCAACCTCCTTCCGTGCAGCAGCAGCTCCTCACAGGGACGTGCGGCGGAGAGAAGGGGACCCCCGGGGTGTGCTTATCGGGTAAAACAAACCTCGAGGATGCACAGCAATGGCCGGGTCATATGAGAATGCACGTGTGTTGGTGGAGGCTGGAACCACGGGCTCCTTATCGCAGGGCCAGACGGAGAGGAGTGAGACTGTACTTCACAGATTTTGACGGCCAGTGAAGCCCAGCACCTGGACCAAGAGAGAAAAAGAGGGGAAGGAGAGTCGTATCTGCGGTAAGTGCAGCGTCCCCGGCCCGAATCTTAGAGACGGAGGAAACCTGGCCACGTCAAGAGGGGTAAGACTTTTAGCCGTTTTTTTTAAGCTGTTTTAATGATTTAGACCGTTTTTATGTTGGTTCCTTTAGCAATCTACAATTTCAGCAGTTCCACAGTTCTGTCAAATTAACTCCTCTTACCGCTTTGTGCCAAATGGCAGAAAGAAGAAAAAAAAAATGTAGATGGGAAAGATTTAAATGAGTTTACTCGTGCATAACTGTGTGAGCCGATGGAAGCGGACCAGCGGCTGTCTTTAGGTGTTTTATGCTGGAAACACATTTGTGCAGCGCTGCGCTACCTGACGCCTTCTGATCCTGTGGCTGATGATGGACTGCAGATCAGCCAGTTAATTTAGGCCAGATAAAAGCCTCTCATCTCCGCCGAGGTAGATTACTGTAATGGCAGCCTTCTCATCTTTTGATCTTTTTTTTTTTTTTTACTGCTGCGTCGGTTCATTTGCATGTGTCAGAGATACAGCTTTATTTAGGGCGCTTATTAATGGAAACAGGAGGGATTCCAGATACTGAAACCTGAGGGAGATTAGCACTGACCCCCCCCCCCCGCCCCACCCCCCTGGATCTCGCATGATGTTTCTTCACGTACATTTACGTGCACGCGACATAGAATACAAACACACATGTGGATGAGTAAGATGTTGACGGACACGTTTAAACCCACCGACGCTGTGTGTGCACAAACAGCGTATTAAGAGCGTAGCTACAACACACACACACACACACTTCAGACAAACACAAATATTCCTTCATGTCTGCCCCTCACTGACAGCATGCTGGACTTCTAAGCGTTCTCTGAGGCCTCGCGGTCTGTCATCTTCCTGTCTCTCCCCGGCTTGCTTCGCTCCGGCAGATATGGTCGATGTGGACGTGTACTTTGTCCAGATCATCCGTGAGATGAGATGAGAGGAAGTGGGAGGTATTGTTCTTCCCGCGGCGCTAAGCCCCTGGGCGATTACCCTGTCAGGAGGGAGAACTCAGCGCCGGCGCCGACTGCCACGAACCGCCGCTAAATCCCAACTGATCGCAAAAGAGGCCGATTTTTTTTTACACTTTAGATTCCACCCATCTCTTAATGCGGCCCGATGAGGCAGAGGATCTTCGCCTCTCCCTCATCTTATCCGCCGCCACCATCCTCCTCAGACGCCGGCGTCAACCCCTAAGCCCAGCGCTGCGGGGGATAAGACTCTACGCCTTGTCAGGCCAGATCAATGTGATTTTACAACGCAGTCCGAGAGAGGGGCCCGCAATGCCGGCTGAACAACAGCGCGCAGCCCCTTCCGCATGCATCCAAAGTGACTCCCGCCACCTCCGTGTAGCCAGCGTGCTCAAGTAAGGGAGCTCTATCTCACCACGCTGTCGTAGCACAAAACCTGCCAACTGCATCTCCTACATCTGAGTACTTCACACATACCTGCACCACACCCTCCCCTCCCCCCCCCCCCCCCCCCCCGCCGCCAAAGCATTTCTTTGGAGCGATCACTCGAGAATGCTTCCCTCGAAATGACACTGCAGTGACACGTGTGTGTGTGTGTGTGTGTAATAGAGGACGTATATCAATTAAAAATGTAACGGCAATTAGCACAGCGCAGTCCATGATGCAGTCAATTGAAATATTATTCAGGTTTCTACTTTCATTTCCTTCTGTAAAAGGATGAAAAGTGTGTGGTTGCACTGAAAATAAGGCTCAGGGGCAGTTTGACTAAAGGTGAAATGAGAAATAACAGAAAAATGGTTCCACATTAAAGCATCCAGCTGCATGATGACATCCTCCTCTCCGCCAAGTCCTCCGACTGATTTCCTGTTTGGGTTTGATTATCATATAGGGCCGCTCCAGTATATCATCCCCTCCCTCTCTTCTCTTCTCCTCCTCCTTTAGTTTTTACGAGTGACAGTTGGGAATAAAGTAGAGCGTAAATCTCTGGCAGTAATAAAGCTGCTCAGGCCATGTTCCTTCCTAATGCTGGTTGGTCTCTCCCTCATCACAAAAATTTGTACTTTTAAAATGTTTTACAAGACAAGACCCGACTGCTTTGCGTCGCTCCCGCTAAGTTGTCCTCAAGTGTCAGCTCTCGGTCCAGGTTGAACGCCTATTGGGAGATCGTCATGTCTCGCGCAAACACATCCCGGCGAGGAGCAAAACGCACATTATACTACGCACACAGTCTGAGGGCGCTCACATGCTAAGCACCACACACACACAAACAATTTTGAACACACACACACACACTTCCCGTTGCCTGACCACATTCCTGTAAAGGGCGGCCATGAATCTTGATCAGGAATCCGCGTCCTCTGCTGGTACGGCGGCCCGTGGCAGCACTCCTCCTATCCCCATTAAAGTCATCCTTGGGTGGGCAGGAGAGCCGCGTACCTCCCTGACCTCCATCCATCAGCCAGGAGGGAGTGCTCCTCTGCTCCCAGATCCATCTGCTCTAGCACGCAGCACATGTGCACACACACACACCGACGCACACACACACACACACACACACACACACACACACCCTGCAGCAGCATCTTACCTGTCCTTAGCTCGCAGGTGTCAAAACATGCAGCAACAGCTCCAAACACACAGCCTACAAACATCCGTCAACTGTGAGATAACAATGTCAAGTGTTCAGATATTCACTCACACATTTTCTACTTATTCGTGGCCACTAATAAGACCGAATGCCTTCAGAAAAACGTGAGGGTGATCACACGATCCACTTGACTTGTACGTGACTTATAAAGTAAACACAGCACACACACATCTTTAATTCACAAATTGTTTGGATCTCGGCCCAGACGCGCTTCCGCATTCAGGGGTAAGAGATGAGCGTGAGCGCTCGCAGGTGGGTGTCAGGAGGCCCGAATAATTCCCCAAATCAACGCAGCATGTCGTTTGCAGAATTCAGCCGACTGCCGGTGCTAAACCGACTCAGTGTGATCTCTGTGTTCAAAGCTAACCCAGCGTTTACCCCAAACCAGAGTTCGGTGACTGTTGATCAGATTTTTTGTTTTTAATCGTCAATGTACGAATACAAAAGTGCACAAAAGGGAACACTTGCATGTGTGTGTGTTTTTTTCTGTCCCACGGTAGCACTAAGCGAGCTTACTTTCCCAGCGCGCATTCTCCATATGACAAGTTACACTAACCATACACTAAGCCATCCTAATCGGGAAAAAAAAAACGTTTTTCTCCTCTGCTTTGGAAGCTGCTTCAGAAGAACAGTCTCTAGGTTGAATGTAAGGGCCAACTCTGTGTTTTAAATGGAGGATGCAGCCTGGTCGCCTTCGTGTACCGGTAGAGTTAAGAAGACGACGTCCTGCCGCTTTTTACCAACGCTGTGATCATCAGAGCAGACGGCACTGTGCTCCCGAACAACAGGTCGCATTTATGAGTCGCTCTCAAACTCTGTATGAAGTGCAGATGAGCTGTGAGGGTTGGGCCGTGTTGAACAGATGACCGCGGCGTTCACAGAGAGGAGGAGACAGAACGGAGGGCTGAGACTCAGTGTGAGCTGTGTGGTCCGTCTTCACCAGATGTTCAATGCGATGCAAAACTCATCTTTTTTTTCCATTCTCCCATCATCAAGGCGTTTGTCTAAAAATCTCAGTGACTGGTACCTGGCTCCGTCAACTCACAGGCCCAAAAGAAGCCACGTTACTGGCGGAAGCCTGAACAAATATTTGACGCTAAGTATTTCACTTACTCACAATTCTCTGTGACGAGCAAAATCAACTCGGGGCCCGACCTGAACCTCTCAGTGAAAAATGAATCCCCGGAGCATAAGCTCGAAAAAATAAAGTGTCAGGGCGGCCATTTTGCCAGTTAGAGCATGTTGGGTCAGACAAACAGACCCTGAGGCTGCCACGGTGTCAGAGGCCAAAGGCTGAGAGCCTCAGCGGCGTGCAGGAAAAAGCCTCCCACATGTACTAAAAATGCAGTCCGTAAACAACAGATTAGTTCAGTAACGGGGGGGGGGGGGGGGCGTTTTAAGAAATACGTGGCGACGCGGATACCTAACGCACACATGTCAGCACTCCCCCCCCCTGTCCCGGTCCATCAGTCGGTTTCTCACAGGGGTGGGACTGTGGGAACCACGCTGTCACTTCCTGTGCCCGCGGGCCTCGGCCCGATCGTCATCAGATAAGAGCCGCGGCGCTGCCACTCGGAGCCGGGCCGCGGCTTCACATGCTGGGAGAGGGGATGTGATAAGGACATAACTCGCCGGGGAAAAAAAAACGTCTTGATCTCGATTGTCACCCCATTCGAACCGACCCCCCCCCCCCCACCCCCCACCAAAATAGTTGTTTGGAGACAAGGTTTCTTTTTGTCTTTCGCTCATAATTACGCTCCCTTTCATCTGCCCCCCTGTTCCCCTTGACCCCTACTCGGGGGGGGGGGGGTCAGTGGCCAGGATATCCCACTCTCCTCGGGCCAATAATGTGCCTTTTAGGGTGGATGAAGAGGGGCATTCATGCCACGCAGACAGGAGAGCAGCGAGGAGAGTAATCACTCCATCACACTCTGCCCCCGTCTGTCCCAGCTCCTGCCCAAAACACCCAAACAGCTCGCCTCCATCCTCACATCAAAGAACCGGACCCCGGACTGCGGCCTCCACTTCAGCGCTCTCGCAGCACAGAAGGGCAACTGTGTTACCAGCCGCAGCCCAAACCCCCCCCCCCCCCCCCCCCCCGAGAGGCTTCACAATCTCATCCGATGATAACGCTGAGGGAGACGGGCCGACACTCAGATGAATTGAACTCGCTTAGGTGGACGCGGCGCGACATTTACGCGCGGGACTCGGATCAAACGCCTAATGCGGCCCGGTGCGATGAGTCACTAAAGGAAGTGTGTGGATCTTGGGGAATTTTCCATGAGCCATGAGACGTGGGCAGACACACGCTGTACGTACATTAGCATTGTTTCTGAGCAGCCTTCACGGGGAGGTGGTCTGGGTTGCATTAAACTAGTCCCCGGAGGAGGGCTGAGCAACACCAACTGTTAACGTTACGAAACGTATTTCAAAGTGTCGCAGCAGATTTATGGGATGTCCATATGTGTGTCTTGTGCTTTTACTTTTCTGCAAAACGTTGGAGGGCCTCTCTTGAACTCTGCATGCAAAGAACAATAAGCAAAGTGTGAAGCAGTATCTTAAAACATTCCAGTAGGAGGAAAAAAAAAATGAGGTGAAGAATGACTGGAATTCTGCCAAAATCTCTGACAAGCCGACTGCATGGAAACCTGTACGAAGTAAAGCGCAGGGCTCCACGATACATCCATGGTCGCCGTGTGTTTGATAGTTTGCTTTTTATACGTGGAGATGAGGAAACAACTCGCTTGCAACTCCGCTTGTCAGTTAGCTCGACTCCAGCACCGATGGGTCAGATCCGGGGGGGGGGGGGGGGGGGAGGGGGGGGCGAGACGCTGCTCCGTCGGCCCGCCGTGACTCGCACAGCTGCAGGCACAGCGGTTGGATTTCAGTGGGCCCCCGTAGGCGAAGGTGAAATAGTGAGCCCCTGTTGGTATGTCACATTTTACACATCGCATCCAATAAGGACGTCAGAGACCCGCCAAGATATAAGAAAAAAAAAGGACAGAGCGGTGATGGCCGGGCTCGATCCGGGCCTCGTGCAGCCACGGCCTAATAGACCTGAGCCAGTCAGCCCCGCAGCCTTTCAGCCTTTAGAGTTTCACTGTGATCAATAGCTGGATTAATTGCTGAAAGGACAGGGGGAGGAGCGGAGAGAGGAGAAGGAGGAGGTCGTCAGAGCCTCGGGCAGGGGAGGGTTTTCAGGAGGTGGGGGTTAAGATGCTGCTGACAGGCAGGGAAAGCCAAAGGGATTTAAAAGGCGAGGAGAGGGGAGCCGGAGTTGGAGCAGTGAGATCTGGAAGAACCAGCCTCAATCCCCCCTCCACCCTACCCCAACCCCACCCTACCCTACCCCACCCCCACCCTACCCCAGGTCACCTGGCAGCGCGCGGGGCGGCGCGCCGTCAGATTAGGATCTGAGAGCAGGAGATAACGGGTTTATTGCCCCCTGGACGGGGCTGTTGGAGCCAGGGAGGAAGGAGGGCAGGCCAGGCAGGGCAAGCAGGCCGGGGCAGTAGGGGAAGTAGGGGGGGGGGGGTGAATAGTGGTGGGCGTTGGTGTTTGTTTTAACCTGGGGAGCGCTATGCAGCCAGAGAGGGCCGTTCTATACAATAGCACCCCGGCAGGCCCGTAAACACACACACTTGGGGGGTTAGAATACTGGCAGCACCACTCAGCTCATCCATCACACGCACACAGACGGACACACACACAAGAACTCACACACAGACACAAACAGATACACGCACACACTCATCAGCTCTGCATGAGTGTCGGGTGTGTCTCCATGGCGGCGTTAGTAGCTACACAACTTGATCGTCTAGTGTTAAGTGAATGACCTATTTTGTATATAATCACGTTTGCCGTTTACACACATGAGCGCCGGTGGAGTGCTTTCGCATCCCAACGTTTCCCATTAGGAATACCACTCTCCCATTGATCAACAGTGTGCACTCGCAAGCCACCTGAGTTATTGAAAATGGGATAAGACTGATCCTATTACGAGCAAACACGGAACAGCGTGAGAAATCTATACGTATTTCACACCACTGCGATCTCTGGTCACAGAATGCTGTGCACGTACCAGGAGCCTGTATTAGCTTTGCTTGTCTGGCCCAGGCGGCGCAGGAGAGATAAGGAGAGCGGATATGAGAAGTATGAAAAATAGCACTGTGATAGGATGATCAGTGAGAATGAGCAATACGGGCTGCGGTGACAAATGGGACAGGGAGCCAAAGAGGAGAGCGATGCAAAGCAGCTTTAGAGCCGAGGACAGAGCGATTTTTCCAAGAGGAGCGGAAGCCGAACATACTTTCTCAGAGCAGGTCAATAATACCCTCCTGATATCAGTCATTTATTCGGGTTTTTTTTTAACTCTCTGAGAGTCTGAAACGGAACCGTGATGTTGCTGCATTTTCCTTTTCTACACTGCAGTTAATTTCTCACATTAGCTGTGAACGCCAGCATCGGAATAGACGTGCTTTAGCTCTCGCTCTCAATACACCAATACGATTATATTACATGACACGTCTGGGTGTTTTCCAAGGAACAATTTGACCAAACAATTGGAAATAGACACACATCAAGAGAAATAGGATGAATGGCACAGATCCTCCTCAAACACACAAACCCCCCACTTTCTCTCCAACACTCACTCTCATACACACACATTTAAAGGATTGAGGGGCCCTGCGGAGTGGCACGTGAGCGGCCCTCTGTCAGCTGTGTTTGCAGTGAGGCAGGCGAGGGGCGCTCTGCACCCCCGAAAGAGAGAGTGGCGACCCAGGGAAATGGGAGAAAGGGAAGGGGTGGGGGGGGCTGTGTGGAAAGGCCAAAGCCCGAGTGGAGAGAAAAGATCATCCATAAAACAGCTTTCCTCCAGAGAGAGAGAGTGAGAGAGAGAGATTGAGAGAGACAGGAGGGGGCTGTTGGAACAATGCCCCCTGAGCTGCAGGTGCAATGGCTAAGACCAAGTGTGTGTGTGTGTGTGTGTGTCTGTGTGTGTGTGTGTAGAGAGAGAGCACTTTCTTTTTTGTGTTAATTGAGCTGATCTGTTGTCTTTTCTCTGCTGCAAGTTTAAATCACAGCTGATTAACATGTGGCCTTGTAGAGCTCCTGTGTGAACAAAGTGTGTGTGTGTGTGTGTGTGTGCGTGTGCGTGTGCGTGTGCGTGTTGCAGAGGGAGCTGCGCTGCCAGTGTGAGCAGAGTAATGACACAGGCACACGGTCTGTAGACACAGGCGGACAGAGAGTGTTAACTTGATTTGCACTTGTATGGTGCACAGAGCAATGGTTAACACATCTGAATAAAGGCTTTGTGCGCTACATGTCGCACAATTGGACGTGCACAGAGGCGTCACTCAGCCACTAGATTAAAGAGCATAATCGGAAGATTAAAGGCTTTACGTCTGGGAACAGTGGAACGGGGCATTCAGCGCACCTACTGTACCACCACAAATTCATATCCCAATCACAACGTTGCATCACTCCTAACTGTCCTAACACAGCCGTCCCTTTCATGATGGAGTGAATTTGCACATCTAACCTCAGAGGACAGTTATTGTGACCCCGTAGGTTAAACAAAGACAACTTGAATATTGTTGAGGTTCACATCAAAACAGTTCGGCGACTGAGCTTATTAAGGTCCGGGCCCCTGACGCCGATGGTCTGTCCCCGACACCAGTCCCGCAGCGAGAGATCCTGATATTCAGACCCCGGGCCGACTGGTCGGCCCTGTTTGGACAACTGGTTCCCATCGTACACTGGGGCATCACAGGAGGAACGGCCCCGCAGCCCGGGGCCACAACAGGGCCTCCGTGCTAACAGGCTGGTGGATCGGTACTCAGGTACCACCCACCGGCGTTAGAGGTGGTCTTCAGCCACACACACACACACACACGCCAGCGCACGCACACAAAGGAGCAGAATTTGTGTGAATAAACAGTGGATTGATGCATGTCAGCTCTAACTCGCACACAAACTTAACGCACCTCACGGTGAGGGCCCCGGGGGCCATCGGCGGGGGCGCTGAAACAGAAACATGTGTCAGGCCTCAAAGAAGACACTCGCCTCACAGAGGAGTTTGTCCCCCCCCCCCCCCCCGCTCCTCCCCCATCCCACACCTCGGCCCGTCCCTTTCATAGGAGATTTTTGGGAGAGAGAGAGAGAGAGAGCGCGGAGCAGAGGGTGAAGATGAGGAACCGTGATATGGAAGACAGCGAGCAGAGAGAGACGGAGCCATTTTGCTCTCTCCACCCCTCTCTCTGCAGATATTACTGCTTAATTAAAAGGGCAGCATGTGCTAAGTATTATTCCAGCTGAGATCTTTATCTTCAGCCTATGTAATGTGATCTTCAGCAGGCTTACAGCTACATTTTTGAGCAAATTTCCTTCCTATTCTTTGCCCTTATTTCCTCTCGGCCCACGTGTGTTTCTTGCTGTCGTTGCAATCTTTTTGCGTGTCTGTGTTGTGAGTGAGTGAGTGTGTGTGTGAGCCCGAGCCGCGAGCCGAGCTGTTTTGCATGTTAATTAATGTAATATTTTGTACACCACTCGGGAGCGTGTAAGTGTTCTCTTGAATTTGTTCCAATTAGGAAACATCCCTGAGGCACAAATTGGTTTGGAAACACTGAAAATTTTGCCATGTTTTAACATATTTGAGGGACGATGAAGAACGTGAACACACTGCAGAGTTTACACACACTCCAAATGTTTTGAGCAAAAAGTTTGTGTGCACTGTAGAGTCCGACAGCCGTGGACTCCTCGTCTTCATCATCTCGACTTTTAACACGCCTGCCACTTATTCTGTAACCACGGAGACGGTGGCCCGACCCTCGTGCCTCCTAAAGAACTTTGTAAAACGTAAAAGTGCAACAGCGCGACACCGCAACACGACGGGACGCACCACGGCTTCTGTCCTCTCCTTCAAATCCGCTCATTAGGAAGGAAAACACACAGCAGATTCACATTCAACACACACTCACATGTACAAACACACACACACACAGTATAGCACGACTGCCAAGTAACTCATGTATCATGGCTACTGGAGGGGTGGCCCCGAGTCCCTTTTTGCATTTTTTTTTTCTCCAAAAGAGTGGCTTTGGACTCACATTCAATCATCTGGTAAATTAGTTTAATCCTGGAGCAAATCTGTCCCTCTCCTGGGACGCTTCCAGAGGTGTCAATTGGAGATAAGGCCGGTGTGACAATAAAGCCACCAAACCACGTGGAGAGGGCGAAGGGGGGGGGGGTCTTTCATACGTTTGATTTGATTTATGGGAGCAGAAAGAAAGAGAGCAGTTTCCTTTGTCATCAGACTGTTCAACATATTGAAAAGAATGATGTGGACACAAGTGTTACTTTACAAATATTACATTTGAGAGATGGATAAAAGTAATAAATAAAACTGTTTATTTCTATCAACATAATATTGGTGCCTTTTAAAAAATATAAGGTACCTTTTAAAAACATATTGCTGGTCTTCATGTGTAATTAATAAGGAATTAATTTATTGGGGCGTTTTGGTGCTTTCTCTTATGGTTAATCTCTGACTTTATAGAGCCCCATTGGGTGTTTTCATATGATTGGCAGTTATATTTATCATTGTGCATGATTGTTCGTTAGCAGCTGGACCAATGGTATACAGACGTTCCTCAAAGGCATAAACAACACACACACACACACACACACGCACACACACACACACACACACACACACACACTTGTGCACTACATACAAACAGTCTACAGCCCCTGCAGACCACTTCTGCCCTCTGTTGACTGTGAATGGGACGGCGGCAGCAGGATGGAAGGTGGAATTAAACACGATGTAGGGATACATTTTTGATTAAATGTGGTTTCATGCACAGAATCCAGTCAAAGCACAACATCATTTGTCGCTTAATTGGCGATGAACAGCTGGTTAAAACATTGAGGAACAGGAAACTTCTTTTGTTAAAAGTCTAAACCATTGGTTTAAACTACGACCTAAACAATAATGCTCTATCAAATGAATTGTAACAATCTTCATTTGATTTGATATATTTTATATTCGGATAACCTACACAACGTAAACCTGGACCAGGTATTACATTGTTTACAATAAAAATTGTAGTTTCATCACAAATTATTTTGTGTGGTGTTTAACAAAAACTCATGATAGAAAAATATTCAAATGATCCGTCAACCGCAGTATTTTTGATTTGTTTCTTTAAAAAAAAAATCTGAATTATTTTTCTATGACTACTGATGCTGAATAATAAAAAGTCGGATCCCATCAACCGATCTTTTCTGTCACTCTGTCCACACAATAAAAGTATTCCAATCAAAACCATAAAAGTTTTCACAAACAGTGTGAAACGATGAATACGCTGCTGAATGGAAAAACCAGAGCGGGGCTGATTTAATGTGGGTCATTTTAAAATTAAAACAAGTGCACAGAGGAAACAAAAAGAGCAGATGTGGGAAGGAAACTTCAAAATGCTCTTTGAGGAAAATGAGATCACAGGCTGCAATTATATAATTCTTGTCAAGTGATGGTGGCGATAGCCTAAGAGGAATGCTTGCAGGCGTGTGCGCGCACACACACACACACACACACACACACACACACACACACACACACACACACACACACACAAATAAACTCCATTGGGATAATAGCCTCCTTGACTGCATTCTTAAATGTTGGAAGATGATGGGTGTCACATGGGGGTCAGGTACAGGAAGAATATGTGTAAGTATGTGTGTGTGTGTGTGTGTGTGTCTCAGGCCCTGAACACTGGGCCCCTAATAAAAGCACTCCTTCTGATTTCCTCTTTTGGTTTTTGTTTTTGCCCATTTGCTCGTTCTCTTTCTGGTTGTGATGAAAGTCAAAAAGCCGAGCGTTCCCAAGTGTTCCCTGATGCCGAGTGCAGATTTGAAGTGGGAGCATGACTTATGAAGTGTGTGTGTGTGTGTGTGTGTGTGGGTTTGTGCGTGCGTGTGCTTCCAGTGTCTACGGGCTTTGAGAAACAGTCAATCTTGATATGGCTCCTTCACATGGACTACGACACGAACGCATGAATACACAGTGAATAAGTCAGCAACAGCGCGTTGCGAGTCCTCCAGACGAGCGTTCGGAATAAACCGAGCATTCATGCTGTGGCCTACGTATCCTGGATGCTACACATCTCTACATCTCCCAGTTTACAAAACCCATTTACAACACTGGGGGGGACTGGAACACAAAAGGTTCCAGTCTGAGCCCTCGTCATCTGTCCACACACACACACACACACACACACACACACACACACACACACACACACACACACACACACACACACACACACACACACACACACATGGCCAATGGTGGGGCCAGTGGGTCTGCTGCTGGGTTCCCATGGAGCCTCACTGGTCTGGTGGAGGCACTTTGTCTGAAGCTGGTGCAGACTACAGTAGACTCCAGAGGAGATGCCTATCAGCTACTGGCTATGCTACGGCCTGGAGGAGAGAGGGGGAGGGGGGGGGGCTACAATACAAGATGCTGAATGAAAAAATAGGAATGGGAGGAGCATAGAAACAGGAGAAGAAAATACAAAAAAATCATCCTGAACTTTACGAGGCTACGGTGAAGCAGTGCGAGTTGTGTAGTCCAGATATTGACTGTAGCGCTGGAAGCCATAGGCAAGTGATGACAGGCAGAGTAAAGTAAAGTGAAACTGAGGGTGAGTCAGGTCGGTGACACACTAAAGGTCAACATGGAGCGCGACCTCTCCAGGTGCGGCCTCCTCACTCAGCTCCAACACATCAAGCACTCGTCCCCTTTTTCTTCCGCCACTTCTTTTGTTCTTCGTTTTCTCCTTCTAAGTGATCTCTGACAAGTTTGAAATGCTATTAAATACACAGTTCATCTCTCACTCTGACAAGGTTTCGTAAGCTGCTGAGCAACGATAGGAGCAACAACAACAAAAAAAGCCGGATGCGATGGTTAATGTGATTGCTCTCTGCCCTCTTATTCTCTAATCACTGCCCCTCTCTCATTTCTGAGCCCGTGCGGGGCTCACGGATCCGGTGGTTAGCCGCCGCCGCAGTGGTAGCAGACGGATCTAATGTGTGCTGTCTGCTGCATGCCGGCTTCTTAGTCAGAGCGTGAGGCCGCAGGTTGGGGGAGATGGAAGGGGGTGGGTGGGGGTGGGGGGGGTGGAGGGACTTGCACCGTGACCCAAGGATCTCCACGGCCTCTGTCAGCGGAAAATTAGATTACAACAGTCGGACTAGGGGGTGGAACTGAAGAGGGGGCGTCAAGCAGTCTAAATATGGAGAGCTCAGAATGTCTATAATCACTTTATACAAGTTACATGAACCAACAGACTTATCTCCTCCTCGCTGTCCAGATTGCCCATTCCAGTGTCAAGAGTATGTGTGTGTGTGTGTGTGTGTGTCGTTAAACCTCTACCACACAAATCCTCTGGTGGTACCTCCACGGTGTCCTTTTACAGTGAATCAGAATAGAAAAAGTGTTCCGAGGAGGAGGGATGCATTTGAATGGGCGGTTTTGAACCAGAAGAAAGCCAAAACAGGCCAATCCAGATGGAGCCATTCAGAGTGTGAGAAACGGGGCACAACGCTCCACTGACACTCGACATAATAGTAAAGATCAACCCAAGGTGGGAAATTGTTTCCTTTTTTTTTATTAAGCCCCAAAAGTCTAAGAAAGATGGGAAGAAAGATGATTGACTTCCATCATCAGAAGACAGCCAGAGAAAGAGGGGTGAAAAGAACAACGGGAAGTGGGCCGGATGGTGCAGCAGACGGCCGCGGTGACGAGAAAGAGCTGGAGGGGGGGGGGGGGGGGGGGCGGAGGGAGGGGGGGAAGGGGGGGGGGGTTTGACGGACAAAGACAGAGCAGAAAATTGAAGTACATGTAACATGACACAAATGGACAAAAGTATTTAGCTAATGATTTATTATTAAACAGAGCGGGCAGCCCCCCCCCGGCTCGGGCCAGGCCCCGGCCCTATTGTAGGGAGATGGAGAGGCAGATAAGCGGGGCTGTAATGGCAGTCAGATGGCAGGTGGGCCGGCCGAATCCGGGGTTAATCACTGCTAAGTGCTGTGGAGAGGGGAGGACACGGGGCCTGGCCGCAACACTGTATCCTGGGGGTGGGGGGGGGGCATTGGGAGGACAGGTAAGTCGGCCCAGGTAACCCGCCTCAGCGGCTCAGAGGGACAGCTGGACTCTCGCACTGGTCGGCTAATGGTGTTAATTCGAGAGAGTCGCCACAATGACACGTTGCATCAACGCACTCCTCCTCCTCCTCCTCCTCCTCCTCGCGCTCCGTCTTGCTCTTTCAAAACCATGTTAGGGCTCTTTTGTGCGCGCTCCACCCTGCCTTTATTGCTCCGAGCGTTTCCGAGTAACACAAGTGATTTAATCTGTCTGAGAGGAAGGAGAGACGCCTGCGCAGCTGAAGCCAAACAGAGAGGTCCGCGGAGCTTCGAGTGGAACTCTTCTCAGACAAAACGGTGCAACTTCAAGTCGTTTTCGATTCACAGGTGGACGAAATGAAGGGGCCAACGTAATGGGTACTGGAACATGGTTGTAATGGAGGCCTCGGACGTCCAATGCCGCAACTGAAGACAACACCAACGCTGATATTATTGTGAAAGTCCCTCTCTAGTTTCAGTTCATTCACTTTTTTTTACACCAGTAGCCTCCTGTCGGTGGCTGTTTTCCACAAACTGAGCTGCATTTCGCCTGCAGCGCATATCAGACTACCCCCCCCCCCCACCCTCCCCTAAAAAAAGACAGCCTCTTCTACCGCAGCATGAAATGCGGGCCGCCGTTTTTTTTTTTCAACAGCGGATGACAAACCCCATAATGAAAGCAGTAATTGGAACAACATTTCAGCTGGCCCAAGCGCGGCAAACCCTGCCGCCCCCCCCCCCCCAAATCATTCCCAAACGTCCCGCGAATCAAAACAAAACACGGCGAAAGGAACACAACTTTTACAGGGCGGTGACTCCCGATGGGCCATTTCTGCCGGAGACTCCAGTCTGCGAGGAGGTGGGCCTTTGCTGAGCCCCCTAACATGAAACAGCCCGCATTCTGCTGGGGTCGAAGAAAAAAACACGAAAAAAAAACGAGCCTTTCGGTGCACTTTTCGCTCCAGCACACAAGAGCTGTTGTTGTGTTTGGACAGAAAAAAGCTGCACAAAAGAATTTCCACTTCAACACACACACAAACACTACTACATCTTTTAAACAACACCCGACCCTACAGCCTGGCTCATTCCTCTGCCTGCTCCTATAAAAAAGGAGTCGTCGTAAACAACGGATGAAGTCATCCGGGTTTTGGAAGACGAGCAGAAGAGAGGTCAAGTTGAACAGAGAGCCTTAGTTTAAATCATCTGCTTGTAGTAAACAGTCGAGAGGGACATCTATCAGCCGGGGCACGTGCCGCTGACAGTATAATAATAAGGTTGTGGGGAGCCGAAGCGTGCCCTGAGAGCAGATGAAGAGAGAGAGAGAGGGAGAGAGAGAGAGACACGGACGAGGAAGGAGAGGACAAAATAGAAATTGAAAAAAAGTAGCTCATCACCTTCTCTCCATCGGCAGCGCGGCGGGGCGGCGCTGGTGTGACCGAACACAGTAACACACTGCGGACCCTGTTCATTATCGCAAGGTTACTGTTCATTGTTGGACGTGACCCCCCCCCCCCCCCCACCGGCGGACATGAGTGACAAGGTGGGCAGGCCCGGGGGCCGTGTGCTACTGTGCAGGATAATTACCTCATGACGACAAAGTGAACTTTGATGTACAGTCTCCCCCCCCCCCCACCACTGGAACGCTTCGATGACCTTAGAGCTGGTATTTGTGCACTGTGCCTGTGGATGTTTGCATAGAAAAAATGTCTGCATGCGGACACTAAATGAGTACGCTCTCTCTCTCTCTGACACACACACACACACACACACACAGACACACAAGGGCTTCAGCCAGCCAGCAAGCTTGATGTCAATCACACGGGTGTCTAATTAAAAGTAACGGGAGGAAGCTGCTGGGGACAGCAAACGCTATCGGACTCACATTTTCATATGAATGGGCCTTTTTTTTTTAATTAAACTCAACGGCTAATAAGCCTCTGTATCCAGACCGTGTAGCAGTTTAACAGACAAAGAGCCACAAAGAAAACACACTTACACACACACACACACACACACACGCATGCACGGAAAAGAATGGGGGATGAGAGCTAAAGACAGAAGGGTGAATAATGAAGAGTCAGGAGGAGAGTGATGCTTTGCCTTTGAACCTGTTGGCTCTTCTTTGTTTGTGGAGGCGCTCTGCCAGCAGCTATTGTCAACAAAGTTTGTTTAGTGTTGATGGTATTAAAGAACACAGCCCAACAGAATTTGCCTTTTACCATGAGACAGGGAGGGGTGGGGGGTGAGGTGGGGGGGGGGGGGGGGGGGATGAAAGAGCGGTAAAAGAAAGAGCACAAAGCGCTATCTCTTCTTCAGATGAAAAGGAGAGTCTACAAACAGTTTTGGCACGTGTGCGTCTGTTATTGTGTCCCACAGCGAAAAGGGAATTATTATAAATGTGTTTGAGTCAGGGTGACTGGATCAAACACAAAACAGCAATAAAAAAGAACCAGCTGTCTTTAGTAAAGCGGGGAAACGCAACACAATGAGAGTATTTGGGGTATCATAAAATTAAATGTTACTGTAAAATCTTATTTCCCATCAATGGACTTAGCAGCTATTGAAATGTTCATAAAAGCATGACAGCACAATTCAGTGACACGAATTTGATGCTTAGCGGCGTGGTTATGTGATGATCAGAGTTGTACTGCCAGGCTCTAACAATGACATTTAGCAGCTTCCAAAAAAAACAGCTTTGTTCACGAGCCAGACACAATTAGTGTGTTGATCCTCTTCTATGGGAAATTAGCAAGCCTCTCAAATCCGGCACATCTGAAAGAAGGAAAAAAAAAAAAAAAAAAAAAAAAAAGAAGAAAAGGAGAGATTTTCCTTCATCGACATCGCTCCCTTCTCATGTCAACATTACCTCGGCGGACACACATGATCCCACCAGGTTGCCAAGGCGTGTGTGGAGAGAGAATGGGGACAAAAGGCTAAATAAATGGGACGTATCATTCCCATACTGCTAAGATTTCTCTGCGGAGGAGATTATGGTTCCGTTCTAACAAACACGACAAATCTCCATTTTCCCCAACCTTTTACAGCAGATAAAGGGCCTTGGATCGTTTTTCTACACTAAACCCCAGATCAACTTCTCCTCAGCTATTCAAACCACCCAGCAGGTTGTTTCCAAATGGCTTGAAAGTGAGCCTGGAGATAGCCGGCTCTGCCATCTCAAATGAGCTCCCCCCGCCCCCCCCGCCGCCGCCGCCACGTTCGCTCCACTCAATCCACTCGCTAATTCTCCCTCCTTCTTGCTTCTTCAGAAACTTTTAACATCGTGACCCGGAGAAACATTTGCAAACTATAACAATAAAATTAACTTGTAATGAGCAAAATAATTGCACATCAAACGCCGCTCGGTGGTGGAGCGCTACCTCGGAAGAAAGGGCCCAATTTACAGATTACATGGCTCATGACTACCGAAGTTCATAAAAAAAAAAAAAAACAGAGAAATTGGTTGTGAAGTGAGGAAAAAAAGGGTCCTTCCAAAACGACTCCGAAGCGTACTTTAAACTTGTGTAATGGATACGCTGCGGGCAACCGGGCAAATTTACCATGCAAAGAATCTCCATTCTGCACGCAGCACTTCAAAGGCGAAAGGAACTGAGTTCCAGAGAGCCAGTGGGCACAGGGAGAGGGAGGGGGCGGGGGGCGGGGGGGGGGGGATGAACTGAACTCGAGATGCACATTTGTCTCCTGGAGTGACAGAAATGTGCGAGGGGGGGGGGGGGGGGGGGTGTTCGGAACGAGAGATTTAGCTGATCTAGGGCAGAGACGCAGTTCAGTCAACACCACAGCGCTCCCTCGATCGAGGAGAATCCTAATGTAGAGAAATGCTGAGAAAGTCAAAATGGCGGGGAAAGTCTCTAAAGTCGGCCCGGGACCGGAGAGCTTTTTTTTCTTCTTTCTCTCCTCTGCAGAGGAACCACAGAAGGGAAGAGAGATGTGAGGTGGAGATGGCTTTACGCGACGAGGCCTGGTTGTTTGTGTCGCACGTTCCTCTATCGGTGGCCCTCTATGTCGGGCTGGTGGAGAAAGGAGAGGTGGAGATTACATTAGCAACGATGACGAGGTGCCGTGCCGCACCTCGCCATCAGACACACACACACACACACACACACACAGTAGATGACGCGGGAAAACACTTAAAACTTTATCAAACAAGCCGAGCAAAATGTATGATTTTCTATTTATTTATTGTCCTATAGAATACATGCCTGTATATAAATAGATATATCTGATGTTAAAAGGTCAAATAAAAGGCATCAAAGTTTCCTCAGACTAATGTGTTGCCATTTCTTTGGCTGTCTCAAAATATTCAAAGGAGACATTTTCTCGGCCCCGATGGTTCAAGCTCATTTCTCACATTGCCGCCGCTTTCACCCCTCCCTGGTTGTGCCCCTCCCTCGCCCCTTTCTCCCTCGCCCCTCTCTCCCTCGCCCCTCTCTCGCTCACTAGGCAGTCTCCTTCTCCTGTTCTGGGCTCTTATCTGATGGGGGCTCTGCCACTGTTTGTATAAAACACTGTTTATAAGGGGTTGCATATGTTAAAACATTAAAAGACACATTAGTGTGCACACATTCTTACGCGCGCACGCACGCACACACACACACATACACTAATGATGCATATACTGAAGTTGAGCTGTTCCTTTTATATGGTCAAAAACAACACAGACACATGCACAGCATGGCAGACACATTAATAGTATTCATCATAATACTTTTATGGTTTTTAGTTGATTGACTTACTCTTTTTTATGAACATACACTCACTAATAATGTAGGTTAAGGAAAGTCCAGTTAACATGACAGTGTTTCACTTATGAACAGACCTACAGAATGTAAGTACTTTTTTAGTCCAATGAGATTTGCAAGACAAGGCCAAAAAGAACCAGTGTTTTGGTTAAAATAGCCAATCAATAAAAAGTTTAAAAACACAAATTACATAATTCCACATCCCAAATTTCCGTGGTCACATTTCAAAATGCTTTGCCTGAATTTGACATGAGAAAAAATATGTTTTTCATAAACGTTATTGGTTCATTTTCTCTTCTCACTGATTATCAGGGTTTCAATGTCTACCATTCACTATTGGATTCCAATCTTCAAAGAATAGAAACAATTAGCCAGAAACGTCAAGACAATCCGCAATAAAAAAAACCTTCTTTTATGTGCATACAGCATCAAACCTTCTTTTGAAGACACTGATCTGAAGACCATATTATTGGGTTCCCCCTGTCCTCTCTAGCAAAGTGAAGGCCAGTGATAATCGCTGTTTGCAGCAACCCACACAAGACATTGGTCCTCCCATCGGTCTCGCCTCATCTGCCTGGCCGGTTTACCGCTATTGTGCTCAATTCAAATTCCGCCATTTGTTTTCTCTGAAAATTAGGTTACCTCTGGAAATTTGCACTAATTCACTAAAGTTACGCAAACCTCAGGCTCCGGCCGTTGAAACGGTCTTGTTTATTTAACATGCAACTTGAACTCTGTGACTTTTACGTCAACTCTGGCTCCACCCGTTGCCTCCTCCGTCCTTCTCTATTCTTAGACCCTCAGACATTGACCAACGGTCCACGTGGAGATACCTTCGCTGGTCTGGGATTATAATGGTAAACCAGAAAGGGGGGGGGGGGGGGGGGGGGATAAAAAGATGCTGTGAGATGCATCAAGACGTGGTTTCACTTGGGGGAATTTGACCTCTCAGCTCATGTCCCAGAAATATGGCTCCTTGGTATCCAACAGTGGCTCCCTGTGCTCTGGTCAGTCACGTCAACGTGTCTCTTCCTGTGTGGACGGAGGCCTTTAAACCAAGCAGGCGGGGAGGGGGGGGGGGTTCCCAGGAGGTGGAGGAGTGAGAGTTGTGTATAGATTGGAAAAGGGTGCTGTCAACAGAGACGAACCTTTCGCCCCCGACACGTGACCCCGACAACTTCCGGGTCGCGTCTTCGATGGCCTCCATGAAGGTCATTCAGAGTGCCAGCAGTGTTTCACATGACCTCCAGCACATCACATTCCTCCACACTAATATCGCGTGGCCCCTTCCCGCCCCCCCCCCCTCCATCTCCCACTTGCCCGCTCACAGTCTACTTAGGTCACATCCGATCATGTCGGTCTGACCACAGAGACGCAGAGTGTCGATGGCGGCTGTTTGATGTGTGAACATTAGAGCGGGGCGGGCTTTGGTGTCGACAGCTGAGTCATCGGGGGTTAATGAAGACGAGCACCAGTGCAGCGGCCTTAAACGCGGCGTGCGCGCTCTCCGGCCACGCGTGACTGAAGATCATCATCATCATCATCATCATTAGAGCTGAGGGGATGCAGCGATGAGCTCATCGGGAGGAGATGATGGGGCTCATTTGTCATGTCCATGTCGGGGGGGAACAACTCATCCACTCAAGGAAAGTGTGAAATGTATCGAGCTTCACATTCATTCTGATACTTAGATTTTGTTTGACAGATACTTGTCAGAAATTAAATGTCAGTTTCTTGTATATGCGCAAAACGAGGGGTGAGTCTTTTTTAACAAATACACTGGTAATGACGATAATCAAGGTAATAAGGAAATTAAATATTGATATAAAGTTATGATATGATATTTAGTTAATAATTCAGGACCCTTCGGCTATTTTATATACATTTATGGTTTAAAACTCTTTCTACTTCTCCCTGCACGTACCGTATTTTGAGTTCCATCAATTCACCTAATATGAATGTATAAATACAAGAGTAACATGTTATCAAGAAGTCTTTTTACCACAATAATCGTGCAGTGCGGCAGCAACAAAATATTTTTTGTAGTACACTGGAGTAGCACCATATCTGAGATTGAGAGAAACCGTTGTTAAAATGAACAGATGGAAATATATACTTTTGGCTAATTCTTTGAATCACATTTAAAGCAAAATACTCCTGGAAATTAATAACTAAAAAGTGGTAATACATTTTTAATGATTTAATGCATCTAGAAATATAGTCCTGCGCACTGCGAGTGCATTAATTGAATTCATAATGTAATCTCACTACATTACGGAGCTTTCTGTCAACTCAATGGTCAAATTTGGGTGGATACACAGCGAGTCGTGTCTGGGGCAGGCTACGGGTTGCACTGAGGTCACGTGACGGGTTCCCACAGAAACGCTGCTTCTCGAAAGCCACAGGAAGCAGAGTTTAGGGACAGACTAATGGACAATCATTAGGCCTTCTGGCTCCGTTCACTTTCATTCGTTTGACTAGTGTGAGAACATAGAGCCTCCAGCACCGCCGGCACGGGAAGGCAGCGGTATCTGCACTATGTTCATTACGCTGCACAAGTGATAGCCCATTTTCCCATTTCTTGGCTTTAATTCATTTTAATTCATCCTCTAGTTGAGCCATTTCCCCGGCCGCCCCGCTCTGCTCAGTCTCCAGGTCTCTTCTTTATCTCTTGAATCCCTTCTGATTGGTGCAACTGAATGAAACACGGAAAAAAAGAACAAAACGAAGAACAAATAACATCTATGAAGTTTCCTCTTTGAGGTAAATAAGCTCATCCGCTGATCCTCGACCGCCTCGCCTCCCTGACTTACTTCCTGACTTACTTCCTTACTTACTTCCTGTGTTCTGCTCAAAACTTTGGATAACCCAATATTATAGTGTTCTGTCCCCCCCCCGTCTCAGCACCTGTCCAGTCTGCCTCAACTGGACCACATTGGATGGATGAAAGGACGGGCTACAAGCAATATGGCTAAAGTATGCGTGAGAGACAGCCAAAAGAGGGAGACCAATGTGGGCCAGAAGAGAGCTTGCTCAATGGTGCGTGCATGATGTGTGTGTGTGTGTGTATTTAGGGGGCAGCAAGGATGGTAGATGTCAACATTCTTTCTCCAGAGAGCCGGTGAATATTTGCATAATTTCTTTTCCCCACAAGCAACAAAGAAAGAAAGGCGACGCTGGTACAAAAACTAAATTGACGAGGGAACAATAGCAGCCTGAAGGGTCACTTTGAGGGGACTAAAATGTCCTCAATCGTGCTTTAATATTTTGTCAGGCTAGTTTTGGGACATGCTATATATTGCCAGAGCTCAGTCAAACTCTCGCTTTGTCCGATTTGACAAGCAAAACACATTCAACCTGAATAGTTCTCACATGGTCAAAAAAACCGAAATGAGAAGAAAACAATGCCCTTCATTTCACTTGTCAGTATCCGTTGACTTTGCAGCAAGCCAGGAATGAGCAGCAGCAGATAGAGCCACAGGGGATGGTGGACATATCAATGATTAATGCTCTTCCTTCCAGGTTTGAGATGCATTATTCGCTAAAGACCACAAGGCCCCACGTCACATCCAAACGAGTGGAACGACTGCTAACAATCCGAGTGCCACAGCCCGGATTGGACCGCTAAATCAAAAGCACACACGGTTTGAGTTAACCCGGATGAGTTTGCAAACTGGGTCAAGATTTACAGAGGGGCAATGAAAAAGTGAAACGCGGATAGTGGTTGCTGTGTTAAAAAGTTGGGTGAAAGCTCTGAGGGGGTTAAGGGGACACACGCAGCTGGCAGAGAGGCAGGTGTGGGGGGGGGGGGGGGAGGAGGGGGGGAGCGAGAGGGGGCGAACGAGCAGGCAAAGATGGATGATGGATGGTGTTGATACAGGAGGCAGCAGCCCCGCTTTATCTAGGCAGCACAAGCCAGACCTGCCGGGGTGATGGGTGGGCTGTCAGCCCTTTGTTTATGGACCACCGCCCATCTCCCATCTCGTGTATATATATATATATATATATATATATATATATGCCCCAAAAGCCTAGATCACTCAAAATAGCGCCCACCTCACCACTCTTTGTCTGCTCATCTCCGACTGTCTTTGTTTTCCATTTTCTTTGCTAACAAATGGTGTTGAGTCTCCTCAAGTTTGTGTTAAATGCACAGAGGCAGAGGAAGCAGTCTGCAAGAAGAATCCGTTCAATATTTCTCCGCGGGGTTTGCAAAATGTGAAGAAAAAAGAAGAAAAAAAACATTAATTGTAATCACTTGGCTGTTGATAATGAAATTTGTCTTTGAGACGTTTGAGTCCTCAGAGCAGGAATGAGGAAGAAAGAGGAGGATGGGAAGAAGTGAACCTAATCCAACCGTATCCCCACAAGTTGCACGCTTGCAATTAACGACTGGTTGGTTTATCAGTCCGCGACGGGTGATTGCCGTTTTTTTAATCATTTTCTTTCTCTACACGGTTTCTTCCACTCTATCAGTTCTTCCCGCTCTTATCGTCTCGCCCGTCCCCGCGCCGTCTCGCTTCCCGCCCCTTCTCTGTTCCACGCCGCCTCCGCCCTGTTGGGTTTCACGTGGAGCTGCGGTCTCACGCTGTGTCCGGTCTTTAAGCAAAAGCTTTGATTTTGAGTTTAAAATCCGCCTATGGTTGTCCTTTGACCACCTTCCACACTGCACACAATCTATGACCGAGACTTAACAATGGAGACAAGGGTCAACGGAATCAATCCAGGTTCCTGGATTGGAAGTCAGATCCTGTTTGAGTCTTTGGCTGAGGACAAATAGAGGGTTTGTGTTTGGGCCTTTTCTTCCTGACTCATCCAGTCACATAGCTGTAGTCCTCTGGCAGAAACCAACAACCACCTCCTCTTTAACTTGCCTTTGTTAGTGTGATTGATTTGGAGAACTGAAATGTGCCTCGCGTTGATCGATCTGTCCCATTGATTGGGTGCCTGCCTCCCCCCCCCCTCCCCCGCCCTTGGCATGGTAATAAATGAGGGGCATGACGGTGCGTTGACGAAGCAGCAGTTATGGCTTCCCTAATTTCCCCGACGCCTCACACCGATAGAGAGTCACCTCTTTGGTGTGCAAGATGTGTGTGTGTATTTTCACGTTCGTATGGCACAGAGCTTGTGCGTGAGTGTGTGTGTGTGTGTGTGTGTGTGGACTACTACTCCTCCTCTGGTCAAGGTGCTATTGAGAGCGTTATCTCTGTGTGCGTGAGGTTGCCTCACTAACCCGGGAACACCATTCCTACCAATCCCAGGGAGCCGAGCGGCGTGTTCGGGGTGGCTTGTTGCTAGCCACATTCTCCCCCGGTGGGCTATAACTCATCTCCAGACGGTGGATGGGGCCTTATCTCGGTTCCCCTCCGCAGGCCCGGCCCTCGCCTTCTCTGTCTTGAGGAAAAGATTCTGTGGTGGCGCGGTGTGTGTGTGAGTTATAGTTGGGGTTAAGGTGACTGAATAGGCTTGTCTGTTTGAGTTGTCTGAGTGAATTTATGGGAGGAATGTGATGGCGTGCGTGTGCACACTTATACAGTATGTGTCGCGTGTCTGCTCATCTTAATGGATCCGATCGCAGGAGGTAAAACACTGTTGTCAGAGGTTATTTATTCCAGTGAAGGGCATCGTTGCAGTCGCATCCGAGGGTTGCCCCCTCCCTCCCTCCCTCCCTCCCTTCTTACCCCCACCCATCCACCCAATCCACCTACCCAATCCACACCGCCTCTCTCTGTCATCTCAGCCTATCAATCAAAAATGTATTAAGTCCGGAGTCGTGGCCCGATCAAAGGCAGAATTCCTGGGAGGAGAGCAGATAAGGCCTATCTCATTAATAAGTGCTTTACCATCGTCGGGGCCCCCGCGCCTCGCCACACCCTGCCTGCCTCCCTTTGATATCTAATTATCCATCCGTTTCATTCTGTCAGAGAGGGAGGAGAGGGACGACTCACAGTGTCATCGCAACCAAATACTGTTGCATGTGTGCGTGTCTGCGTGCGTCGGGAATCCGGGGCGAGCATCGCGACACGCAGCGAATCCAAACGGGCAGAGAGTGGCACATGTAAACAAATGCAAATAAGGTGCTCCCGCGAAAAAAGGCAAGTGGGCCCGGCGTGTTTGTTTGGCACCCCCCCTCCTGAAAAGCTGTCATGCGTGTGGTGCGATCCGCAGGATGGAGAGAGGGATCTATTTTTTTCACGGATTGTGGCACCAACAGCCGCCGAGGCGCACAAATCCACCTTTTAGCAATCTGCAGGAGCAGTGAGCTCCGAGAGTCCCCGAAAAGAGCTGAAGACGGACAAGACAGTGGGCGGGGGCGAGGAAAGGAAACAAGATGTTAAAACATCAAGAAACAATATTGAGGGAAGGGGGCAATGGAAGGGAGTGCATGGGCTAAGAGGATTTTTCTTAGCCCATGCTCCTGGGTAAAGACTGATGGACAAAAGAAGAAGAAGAAGAAGAAGAAATGAAGACGGAAGGGAGAGGCAGACAGGATAAATGAGAGAATGGGAAACGGGAGGGAGAGAAAGAGCGGGGCATTCTCTTTCCCTTCTCTCCTTGGTTTCTCTGTAAGAGTAGCTCAGGAAGATAAGGCTAAAAGGTCCGTCAGTCTGTCGGGGAACAATCCGTTCTGTGTCTCTCCCCTTTTTCTCTCTCCCTCTCTCTCTCTCCCTCTCTCTCTCTCTCTCTCTCTCTCTCTCACTCCCCCCCCTCAAGATACTGCCTTTCTCTCTCCGTCTAATGGCACAACTCAGATTTCTTGTGATGCCTCTTGTGATATGGCTCATCTCTGGTGGCATGGTTTACTGACATCACTTGTCCAATACAATATACTCTCAACCAGCCACAAGTCTGTCAAAAGAGTGAAAGTCTTTCAACACTTTTGGGGCCGTTTCTCTTTCAAGAACAAACTTTAAATCTAGCTAATGTTCAAACCAGTGTCACCAATTGATATAAAAAGGAGACCGTTCAAACTCCGGAATTAAAAAAGGCTGAAACGATGTCTTCATTTAAACTGAGCTGTTCAAACCCTCGTCCCTAATCGCTCAAAGCAGAGCTCGGAGACAAACACAGAACCAGGAGGATTTAGAAGAACAAAACTGAAACAAAACACAGGCCTACGTTCCCAACAATGACTCCAAAGCCTTCCTCCCCATCCCATGTCCTCCTTTAAAAAAGAAAGACCTTCATCTCTTTGGCGTTGCTGTTATGAAGAGACTTTCTAAAAGAGGAGAGACGAGGTGTGTCAAAAGACTTGGGTCAAAATGTTTACAAAGGCCGACTTTTAATCCATCACAGCTTCCTCTGCTTTTAATTCCTGTTTCATGGGATTAAAATGAAATGAAATGTATTAAAAAAAAAAAAATTAATTTATTGCTGAAAAACATATTCTTCTGTTTTTAAACGCATGGGTTTTAAGACTGAGAGGGAATCTACAAAGGCGAGAATCAAAGTCAAAGAAGCAAATTAGTTCCTTAAACTCCCATTCCATTTTGTATTTATACATTTCTAAAAGAAATTTTGATGTAAATCCAGCCAACAATGGTCTCTCTCTCTCTCTCTCTCTCTCTCTCTCTCTCTCTGTGTGTTTTTCTCTCCCTGACCTGTTATGAAGCTGCCTGAGGGCTTGAATAACTGTCTGGTGCCATGCTGCCTTACCCTTAAGGCGTTGTGGGAGATGAAGAAGAGGTCAGAAGAGGGGTGTGTGTGTGTGTGTGTGTGTGTGTGTGTGTGTGCGTGCGTGTGTGTGTGTGTGAAGGTGCACGCCCGTGGCTGTTCATCGAGCCTGGACAGATGGATGCATGGGCAGAGAATGGGAAGAATGTGCGTCAATGGAAAGACATGGGATCAAGTGGAAAGGAAGACGCGTGTACTGCAATCATGGGACACACAGGGCTACACAACAGAGGACACGCAGTAGCAGAAAGTCATGTGATGAAGACATCAAATCGGCTGCATTCAGGCCAGTGGCGCATTCGCAATGACAAAACTTATTTTTATCATCAACTTGGACCATCCATACTGGTACTTCCTTAAATTCAAAATGAGATACGATGATGATTTCAATCGCACACACCCACACACACACACCCACACACACACACACACACACACACACACACAACAGCAGCAGAAAGGGCCCTGAGCCGACCTATAATCTTAAGCCAACACCTTTCTCTAGTAGAAGCACTACAGGGTGTGAGAGAACACGTCAGACCCACAAGCAGATGAAAGAGAGGTCAACTCGCCGAGGTGGACCCCTGCGCGGGCGGACCGGCACTGGGGGGGGGGGGGGGGGGGGCGCAGCCTGCTTGGGTGGCACCGCCTGCGGCCCACCTCGGCGGGTCTGGTTGTCATTTGGTTCTGCGGACGCCAGGACGCGGCGGTCCTTCTTTCGTTTTCTTTTTTTTATTTCTCAGATTGTCTCGGCTAAGGTGGGTTAGGAAGGGGTGACGGAGAGGTCAGGGGGGCTCCAGTCAACTGTGCCCCGAGGGGGAATCCTGGGGAGGGATAGTGGAGGGGTGGCCGAGGGAGGGGTGGGGGTATCCCTCAGGAGCCTGGCTCCTCCCAAATGAAAACAAACAAACAGAGTGGTGCTCTGATCTAATCTGACTGGACTAAAGCCCTCCAAACACATCGCCTGGAGCTGCTACTACACAGCAGCTACTTCTGCCCCATCCAGGAACTTAGAAGTAAACTACTGTAACTACTTTATCGCCATTTCACAGGATCTTTACCTCAGGATTACCAGGTAACAACGGCATGAAACGAATGAAACATCAGTTCAGAGGACCCAGTAACTTATTTACAGATATTACCAACAACAATTACCCCGAGGGCTGTACTGAAAACAATCATTTATATTTTCAGACTGCAGGGGGAACAGTATTGTTATAGGCTACTTGCCTGGGAAAGCCTACATCAGGCCCTTTGAATACCCCCCTCCAGCCCCCCGCCCCTTAACATTCCTTCTGTTTTTGTGTTTTGAAGCTTTTGCTATGGTTTAGACAGTAGACTAAACTTCTCAGTGGCTAACTGTTACCACAACACAATGCTAAACAAATTCCTCTTCCTCAGCAGAGCACCCGGCCAATCGCAGCACAGCGTTCGGTCAGCTGACCGGCCGGAGAAGATGAGGGTGAGATTAGCCCAATCAGGGGTCAGGCCGAGGTTATCACAACCACTCCAAAACTAAAACAGATGGAGAACGGAGTGCGGCCCGACACAACATCTTTAGGCCGCGTATTCTTCTGCTCCACTGGACTGGAAGAATGTTCAGACTTAGTTTTGGTTTTTCCAATTCTGGGCCGAGTGGCTTTAACAACAAACTGTAGTGTGGATCAGCATGTGCGAGGCGTACCATGTGACTCATGGGGACACAAGACGCCCAAATCTGACACAATGCTTAATGCATGCTCTCTGGAAGGCCCAAACACACGCTTTCTGCTGATTTATGGTCGTGTAGACGCCGTCTTCATCCTCGTCACTTGTCATTGTTAAAGTCCTAAATACAATAGAATGGCGAGCGCACAAACAGATGTACACAGAGAAGAGGGGGGGGGGAGAAAAGAGAGGGGAAAAGTATTTAAGAGCACTCGCTGTGTTTAAGATTGTAACAACAGGCATCCAGCATTTTGATGCGTCAGTAGAACCCTTTTTAAAGCGTGTACTCTTATTTACAGACCTCCCTACTGGCCTCAATGGAGGTAAAAATAAAAATATGTTGGGTTTGATCCAAACATCGTTTCCGTCGTCTGTCAGTCTGCTCTGGTTTCTTCCCCCCCCCCCCCCCCCCCCACTTTGTCTATTTTTGCTTAATTGTTTGCTTGTTCTTTTCATTATCTCTCCATCTGGAATTCAACTCCCTGCAGTGAGAAACATAAGGCCCCTATCAGTCCATTGCTCCTCCTCCCCCTCTGCAGCGCTCATGCACCTAGACGAGATGCAGCGGTGATTAACAGCGCCACGACAAGGCGACGCAAGACGTTTGTCACGACAGAGAAAACAAACAAACAAAAAGCGACGAGATAAAATGATGGAAATATGTACCCGCTCTTATCACAGATGCTAATTGTTTCCGTGTGGGAGGGGAGGGCGACGTGAGGGAGGGGAAAGAGGAACTTGAGAATCTCCTCCCTGCGCGTTTGGCCTGCGCCTGACTTCAGAGCTAAGCCCTCTCTCAAGAGAAGGTCAACACCAGGTTCAACTTTTCACCTCGACAGCCGGGGAGAACGCACCAAATGCCGAGGATTAGGCCTCCGGTGCGCATGCAACAGCGCCTGGCCTTCACTGCACCACGCAGCACACCTAGCACACAACTCAATGTTGCATTTCCAATTTAAAATACATTTTACGCGGAAAAATGTCTGGTAAATAATTCACACAAAATATGGGCGGTAATCGGCCAAAATATTATTACCATTTACTACAGTAAATTAAATGACTTTGACGTCATCGTAGGTTACATCTTTAAAGTCAGATTACCCACAAAGTGCATTTTGATGGAATTCTGGTGATCAACATTGAACCCTCAAAGTCCACAGAATATCAAAGCGGTTGGGAGGTGTGCACTAAGCCAGTATATGACCCTTCATTTTCACTTTTGGCCGACATGGTGCAATGCATTATGTGAGTGCACATTTTATCAGTATCAGTGTGTGTGTGTGTGTGTGTGTGTGTGTGTGTGTGTGTGTGGGCATGACGATGTCAGCGTCGGTCAGGTGTAACTGAACAGACAGACAGACAGACAGGCAGGCAGGCAGGCTGGCGGCCGGCTGGCGTCAGCGGGCACACGCCCGTCACGACACACCACACGCCGAGCAGCCGCATACCGCAGCACCCACACTGCGTGCACACAATGAGCGCTCAGTCCCCCGCATCACGCACCAGCGGCGGCAGCAATGTGAAATATTCACACAAGGACAAAAGGTAGAGGGAGGGGGGGGGGGGGGTTGGAGGGGGGGGACCTGGGAGGTGAGCGCGGAGGAAAAGAGTTGAAAAAGTGTGGTTGAAGTGAGAGGGTTGATGTGAAGTAAAATCACTTGAGACAAAACTCGAGCGTCCAGACACACGCGCGCTGCAGAGGGGTTTGACTGGGGCCCTTTTAGCATTTTCATGAAGAATAATGTTGATTTGGGGACAGCTGCAAATGCAACTTTCATTTTCAGACTGACTTGGACAAAAAAAAAACATGTTAATTTCAGAATTATTATTCTTATACTTTGATTCCAGCTATTGTAATAATTTGCTACAATGAATCATTCGTGTTATGCCCAAATGATCATTTTTACCACTATTTTAAATAATGAAATTATTGTTTGAGTCCTATATAAAGGAAAAAACGCACAAACGCGCTCAGATTTGCTGCTCTTCGCTCTTTTGCATGATTGTAAATTAAAGTATTCAACTTCACTTTGGGCTCCATTTTTTCACAATTTTACAACATTTAATAGAAGAAGAAGAATTGGAGTGATCACAAAAATGATTGAGATAATAATCAAAATCGATCATCCAGAGATGCTGCACACATCACTAGTTTAAAAAAGTCAATTACACAAAATGTTGCAGTGAAACATTTAGTGAAAGATTTAGTTTTAGCTTAGTTTCACGCAGTGTCTGTGTGAAACTAAGTAGGCCGTTTCTCTTAAAAAATGTAATTCGAACCACCATCAAACATGTAATGTTTCCGTGCTTTATAAGAAGGGAAAAACTGCAAAGGTCCTTGGAAATAACTGTCATCCCCCAATAGTCAAACCTGGCTGTGGGACCTGAGCTGAGACGCTCCCGATGTTGTGCAGCCCTCTCCCGCCCTCTAGTGGAGAGTAAGAGCCCTCCACCCACCGCCTGCCTTCGCTGCACGACCCTCCTCATCAAAACTCCGAGTGACCTGATGTGTGTGACCTTGAGGGGATCCGGGGGATGAACAGCAAAGATATTAATTCCAGCCATGTGTGAAGAAGTCGCTCGAGCATTTTCCTTAACCGGGGCCAGTGGAGTACAGTGGGGCCCTCTCAAGCTATTGCCCGACACCCTGAGCCCCGCACATCTGGTGTTAATCAGCCAAGCTTACACAAACACACACACACACACAGACACACACACACACACACACACACAAAGAGACAGACACACTCAAGCAAACACTGCGGCAAAGACCCCCTTAAGAAAATCCTTCTCAACTCCTGAACTTCCGACATGACTGGGGTCAACACACTTGTCCTGGATCTGTTAGTACAAACAGCACAGCTATGTAATAAGAGCTGGTGAGTTGTACCAGTGCCGTGTGCACACACAGACACACACAAAAAGCTGGGCAAGAACAGCACAAAATGACAATGAATGCAAAAATACACAAATTCAAATGACTATATAAGGGGGGACAGAGACGAGATGAGGTGTTGATGAAACAAATTTGTATCAAACAAGTCACAACAACACAATCAGAGGGACTTTAGCACAGGCTGCACAACGACAGTACCTGTACTAAGCTACCAATGAATGTCTCAGTAAAAGATTGATGTTTGTAAAAAGAGAAGATGTCCCAATAATTGAGCCAAAAAATACCAGGACGTTATAATCCTGCTTTTCTGGCTGTTCTGACTCACAATTCCTTGCAACACAGCGATAAGATCAAAGTCCAAGGTGACTTGTTATAAGGAGTAGTAGTAGTATGTCCCAATTACCTGTGTACTGCCTGCAACAGGAAGTACTTTACAAGGGTAAGTGCAGTGTGTGATTAAAGACAAAAATGAACGCAACTCAAGAGCTCAACAAGTTCAAGAGGCAGGCAGAGCAAAAAAGTGTCCACTCAACAACAAAGCTTTCAATTATGACAACAAAAAGTCATTCATGGCAATAAGTGAAATAAAGACAGAAAAGAGACTAAGAGTTAAGGTAAATAATTTTTACATTTTCTCCAATTGAAATCAAACTAAACAAAAATATTACGTGTATGTTTGTGTGTACTTATTTCCCATTGTAGCTGTACTCCACTTGTTGCACAGCCTTAGCCTTCATTATGCTGCTGACCGTTGTTTTCTACTCAATACCCAACATGTTGTTGTGTTTCGTAACAAGTCAAAATTATTAAATTACATCATGTGTTCCATAGAAATCTTTATTTTCACATTTGCAAGCAAATTGGCCCTGACGCTATGAGTAAGTCATTGGCTCATGTATGGTATTATCAGAGGCTTTTATTTTGGAATGGTAGATCCTGGTTATATGTCCTGGTTATATGTTTTCAGCTCTTGATAGTACCAAACACTCTCAAAACAGGCATCAGACAACAATTTTAAAAAAAAAGTTGTTACATATCTTGCAAAATGACAAACATTTGTCTATCTCCATTCATGGTCCATTTCATCTCATTTATTACAGTACGAGTAATTATGCTCATTCTCAGTTTCTCTCACTGTTTTGTTACCATTTATGATGCTTCCAACTGATTGAAACAGGACAATCGTTCATAGAGTCCCGTGATGAAGCCAGAGCCTTCATACAGGCCGATTTGAATATGTCATTTATGAATTGAAGTTAATGCGTTGGACATGGATGCTCAACCTGTTTTTTTTTCACACTCGTTTAAAGAGGCCTGACACAACGTAGTCTGTTGCATCTCCGTCGATGAGGCCCGTTCCGTTGCTGTGAACAAACCAGCAGGGAACATTCTCTCCGTTCTTCACATCCCTCCTGAAGTCTCTCTGCCAGCCTCTGTGTGGGCCGAGACAGAGACGCCACAAGGGCCATTTATTCATTCGGGACACACGTTGCATGCAACTCTTCCACGTTGAGATATAGCAATTGGATGTATCCGTAGGCATACCTGGTCACATTGAGCTCCTGTCCTTTCACGTACATGGTGGCATCTGGCTTCTCTGTAACTTCACCTGGACGCAGGTCGGACACTTCGTATTCAATCCCGTGGTAGAACTGACCTGGAAGACGACCCAGAAATCGTTGTTTAGTTAAAGCGCTCTGGCCCTGTAATTCTCCAATACCAGGTGCCAACTACAGTTAAAATAAGTTGAGCTTTAGTATGCCCGTTTTAGAGTAACACTGAGAGAAAAGCACTCGGCGAGATGGCGACTCTTTGCCGTCCTGGCTCCCAGATGGTGGAACGAGCTCTCTGATGACATCAGGACCGCAGAGAGCCTCTACATCTTCTGTCGAAAAAACTCAAGACACACCTCTTTAGACTCTACCTTGCACCGTAGCACTAACAAATCGTAGCACTTAAATTGTACTTATAATGGCACTTTTCTATAACATGTTTTGAAACTGCTTATTTGACAAAAGTTTGTATCTCTACGGTTGAAATGCACTTATTATAAGTCACTTTGGATAAAAGCGTCAGCTAAATGACATGTAATGTAAAGTACTATGCATAGAAGTTACAAAATAAAATACACAAGGCCATCCATTCATGGAATTTAAAAATGCAATCCACATCACTTCATTTTGACTGTTCGTGAGACATTAAAACGTGTAATCTACGTGTGTGTGTCGTACCTAGTAGGCCATGAACAGAGGGGGACAGGAGGTGGCTGTCCAGGGTGTAGAAACCCAAGTAGTCCTGGTGGTACGGGTGCTTCGCCCAAACCTTGTGTAGCAGGATGACAAACTTGACAGAATCCTTTAGGCTGACTGTCAGGCTGCGATCCTTGGTCAAGAAAAGATCCATTCTGGGGGAGAAATAAAGGGAAGGAGGTGACAACTGGTCATCCTGAACTGGGTTTTTTTTGTAGAGAGAAAGCTGTCCTTGACTTCCTTACTTGGGTCCTTTGACAGAAGCTGAATCAGACCACAACAATTTGACCTGTGTGCCATCCTGGAGCACTGTGATGTCCTTGGTGCTCACCTCCAGCCTCACACCCAGAGTCTGGTGAGCAACGCCAAAGCGGCCAAAGTAGGTGTTGATTTTACCACCGGGAGCAATCTTCTTGTCTCCGATGGTTTGGCCATTGACCAAAATACCTGAGGAGACATTGTGAGTTTCAGTCACTCTAACCGCTCGGTGTAATTAGGTAGGAAGAAAGTCGTGATGGATCAGGAGGACCCAGGCCTCACCTTGTGTCGGGTCTCTGACCAGGTTGAAAATAGTTCCCGGTTCATCGTCGATGTTGAAACACAGCGCGTCGTGTCTGTCAGGAAGCTCTATCAGGAAATGAGGATCTCCATCCACTGCGGGCGGTGACACATTAGAGTGACGAGCACAATGGAAATTACTCTGTTTTCCGCGGACGGCAACATGTCAACAGGACTAAGTGTCTACACGATTTGGACTTGATGATGGCGCTAATTGAAGAGTCTGGGGATCACCAGCATCATTGTGACTCATCCGCTGAGGACCATAAACATCTGCACTGAATTTCTTGGCAAGTGATATCATTGTCGTTGTGATGGACTGACAATGGCTGATAGTGTACTTACCTAAATATGTGTGTGATGCCGGGTAAGCAGCAAACGAAGGGGGGGCGTATCTATGTGCTAGAAAACGGAACAAATTATTTGAAAATTAAAAGCCACGCAGAGAATTGACTTAATCTCAGAATTATATTTTTATTTTTATGCTGTATGGTGAAAACAAACTTACACATTCGTTCTGACTGTTGTCTTTGGTCTGTCAAGAAGAAAAAACAAATGGACAATTAAATGTAAATGTGTGAAAAAAAAGTCAGTAATACTTTTTGGCTTTACAAGAAAAAAAAAAAAAGCTTTTCTTTCCTCACTCACCTTCAGTCAGTTTATCAGCAACGAGGGGGCTGCCTGGTCCGTCCTCGGTTTCGGGCTTGGTGACCACCATGGAGGTGAGAGTGGTGACGAAGCTGTACTCCAGAGACATCTGCAGCGCCTTGGCTGTGGCGTTTGCTTTGTCGTCTGGGGAACCTGTCTTGCTGCGTGTGACCAATAGGAAACAAAGATGAGTGGATCCGGGGTATCAGCTTGAACTGATTTAGCCTGCTAAAGAACAGACCTCTGCTCCAGCAGTTGCTGGATGGTGAGGTAGGCCCACAGACGCTCTGTGAAATCCCCAAAGATGTACTCCTCGTTCGGGTACATCACGTCCCAGTCCACAGCACTGGCCTGGCCCTGCACCTTGAAGTCCTCCTCAAACTGTAGGGGGGGAGAGAAACGGAGAAACAAAAAGATCTCTAAACAAACAGAGGTCTCAGCATCGTCTCAGCGTCGTCTCTTGTTCCTAGCGCCACCACCTCCTCACCCCTTGGCCAAACACTTCCACCATGAAGTTGTCCAGATCGTTGTCCGTCAGACGACCGGCCACCACGATCTCTGAGCCGTTGTATAACTGGGTGTAGTGGTTGGTGGTCAGCGAGTCCACAGCGTTGTCCGTGTAACGCAGATCCACCTCTGAAAGGAGAGGACTGGCCACCTCCTGATAGAAACCCTGGACCAAATGCATACGCACACTGAATTCCATGTGTTTGTACTTTATTAGAATATTATAATGTTATCTGAAATAGTTTTTATACAATTGCAGAAGAAGTTGACATTATATGCGTTTTTGGAGGCTGTGTAGCATCACACTGGCTCACTTAACAAAAAGGGAATGGTATTCTTGCATTGCAAGGATTTTTAAAGGGTAAGCACAACAGGCAGAAGCATGAAGCTAAAGTGCGATGTGCAAACTCATGTGCAAGTTTTTAGACGCGTTCCTGCAGCAACTTCCATCAGTAGTTAGTATATTTTGAATTCAACCTAAGATGACGTGAGAAATGGCTTAGAAATACGTATTGACGGCTCCACCTGAAGTTGAACGGCCGCATCTGAGCCCTCGAAAATTCGCCGGGCGACTCCGTTGTTTTGTTTGCTCATCACATCCAGAAAGGAGTAATCCACATCCTTTCCAAATCCAAGACAGAACATAGACATGTTTCCTCCGATGGCAGAATGAACATTGGTCTGAATGGTCGGCAGATGAGTCTCTCCTTCAAACGCACAGGTACAACATGTAGGAAGTAAATACATTAAATGTGCTCTCACACAAATATACAGTGGGAAATACAGTAGGTGCACACCCTCTGGCTGCTCACCCGCGTTTGGCATTCCATCTGTCAGTAAAATAATCATATCCACGCTCCTCTCTGGAAGCTTCTTCTCCTGCCTGTCTTTGAACAGCATTTCGACGCCTCTCAAAACACCGCCATTGATGTTAGTTCCTTGAAGTGACAAATTAAAAAAAACACAAATATTTAGTAAGAGCGTACATTTCTGTGATTTAGGGAGTTAAATTGACATTTAGCGATTAAGTTGTGTGACTTGTTTTGCTATTAACCTCCTTGGTCCTTTATGTTTCTGACGTAAGCCATGCCTTCAGCCACATTTTCCTTAGTTGCTTTGGTGAGTGATTCCCTCCAAGGTTGGATTTGATCATTAAACTGGATGAGGGCAAAGTGGTCCTCTTCGTCGAGGTCTTCGAGGATGGCCAGCAATGCCTCCCGTGTCTGCAAGGAGTAACAAGGACAGTGGTCAGAATACTTTGCAGAATGTGCAAATGCACGGCTCCAAAAAAAAACAGCTAAATGTTGAAACGGTTCCCCCGACCTGTTTAATCTTCATTCCCCACATTGATCCGCTCCTGTCAATCACAAACACCACATTCTTTGGGACTCTGGGCAGGTCAGGCGGAGCAAAGAAGTGCACGAAGTATCCGTTCACAATCTGAAGGGATGAGGATCAGTGAGCAGTAATGTGCAGGAAAGAAGAACTTTTCCCGTTTCTAAAATGACATCTTGTTAAATAATTCAGCCTCAAGAAAAATGACCTTAAAGTGAATCTGAATAGTTTTACACGTGAAGCCTGATTGAAAAGGGCATTAATCAGCAGTTGAGTATTTGTTTACAGCTGACCTGAACGTCCCCGAAACTCTTTGCTCGCTTCACGTCATACTTGATGACAAAATCTCCATCAATGAGCGTTCCCTCACAGCCAGGACACTCCCTCTGCTGCTCCATCGTCGGCGAGAAAGAGATGTGTGCCTGACACAGGGATGACCATACGACCAGTTAGCTTACTCTGGCCTCTCGGAACAATCATTTTGTTGAAACGGGGTGGGAAAAGCAGTGAGGATCTCCGAAATGGATCAGAGAAAACTTCCCTGTTGAATCGTGTACCTTGTTGTCTGTGACGGTTTTCTCCACCAGGGGGAGCAGCTCATTTGAGAGGAATGTTGCATGGGCATCCACAAAGGAAAGGCCCTGAGGCTCATAGATGTTCGTCACAATCTGTCCCCCCCCCCCCCCCCCCCCACACACACACACACACAGAGAGAAAGAGGCAGATATAATCTGTAAGGTAAATCACTCATTCAATATTTGAAATGACCAAAGAGCGATTTGAATGTGGATTCACCTGAAACTCGTGCACCGGTTGTTTGGGTTTGAGTCGAGTCAGTATCTCATACTGGCCTAGCTTCCTCTGCAGGAGCTCCTCGTAGGTCAGAATGAAAGTCACGTTACTTTCAGCCGCGACGTTCACAGACACCGAAAACTTCTCCATCTTCCTTCCAGAAGCTCTGCGATGAAACACAAGTTTGAAAACCACGGGGCCCCGAGTCAGGGAGAGCTGCGACACAGAACGCTTTTTTTTTTTTTTTTAAATGCGGGTTTAATAATCTGGAACTACTCACTTGACCAGGCCAGCGGTCTGTCCAGAGGAAACAGCCTGTTCATACTGTTTCTTGGCTTTCTCTTTCTCCTTCACCTCCCCAACATACACCTCACCATCAATTTCCCTGTGAGGATCGGAGCACGGAGAGTTTAGTAAATCACTGCGTCATCGGGAAAACTGAACTTCAGTCCAGGGCTGTCCAACAAAGATGGTCGCTGTGCACAACAGCAATGTGGACGCAGCGGAAATCACGCTGGAGACCCACTGACATGCTGAAGTTGACGATGAAGGCCGTCTTGGGCAGCTCCACCTCGAAGAAGATCTCCTGGGAGAAGTTGGCCTTGTTCAGCGCCTTGGAGGTGGTGACGGTGTGAGCGAAACGAGAAGTCACCGTGCAATCCACCTTGACGCTGTACACCTCCACCTGAGACGGAAGGAGCGGTAGAGGGGTCGGAAGCCCCCCGCGACCATAAAGCACTTCAACATGCAGCCTTCCCGTGGTGAGATCTGCTGTTTTCATGTTGTTTCAGACTAAGCTGGATGAGAGGCCAAAGCTTGCTGCCAGTTAAACAACATTAGTCACTGATTCCACAGTGGTAATGTGGAGTGAGGTGCGATTTGGTGAGTCAACCCCTTGCCGTTTGCTTCAGACGGGGATAGAGGGAACATTCACAAATTAAACTCCCTTTCAGCTTTTTGTTGCTTAATCATTTTTTTTGACCTGTAAATTAATCTGCCAAAGAAGGGATCATAGATCGACAGTTTCTCATTCTTTTATTTATTACGTTTTGGTTCTGCTCCTTTAATTTGCTGCATAGCATTACATGATAATTACAAAACCACTGAAGTGAATAATTTAAATCCCTGTGATCATTGATAGAAACAAACCGTACTCATGGTTCATTTTCTTACCGTGGCTACTTTTGTACTTCTTTTCTGTAAGAAACAAAAGAAACAAAAAGGAGATTCTTCTTGAATTTGAACAATCATGACTATGTAAGTTCGGCAATTTTACCTGGCCAATATTGTATCACCATAGCCTTGATTATTTTAAACATTTTTCCCACTTTAACGTCTAATATAAAAGGACTGTCTGTTCGTAAATTGCTTAAAGTTGCGTAAAGTACCTGCAGGGATATAGCAGCTCCTCTTGTTTCCTTAAATAAGAATACAGCAGGCTTAATCATCATGATGTCAAGATAAAAAACGCATTCTGTGTTGTGTATGTAAACAAGCTATAAAACACACCGTGATGGTGAAAGAGAGAATTTGGCAACAAAAAAAAAGAACCACCAGAGCCAAAATATACTTTTCCTGTAGAATAATGGGGGGGGTTTTTTCAAAAAAAGACCATGGAAAGTCTGTGTGTGAAGTTACCTGCAGAGCTTCATGACCCCCGGAGATGACCAGAGCCCCCTGGGCCAGGCCGGGCAGCAGGAGGCAGGCGCTCCCCCACAGCAGCAGCAGCAGTCCAACACCCTGCAGTCCAGACATGACCAAACCCCTACTAAACAGCGTTTGGCTTCAGTGCTGAGAAAAAAAGACTCTCGGTCCAGGAGGAGGAGGAGGAGGAGGAGGAGGAGGAGGAGGAGGAGGGACAAAGCGCGTGTTGGTGTTTGCTTTGCCTCGGAGCTTTTGACCAACAGACCTGAGCTCAATGTGCAGGAGGCCTTGGAGGTTTAGTGGAACAGAGTTCTGCTTGGGGGGGGGGGGGGGTTGTGAATTTAGATTAGTAGCATTTAGCATAAAACAGTAGTTTGAGTAATAACCAAAGTGTTATTTAGTGTAATTATTAACATAGTATAAAGCGTCCCAGCGAGTTCATACTGAAGCGTCATACCTGTGTTGCTGTGTCTCAATCGTGTATTTCTATATGTTAAAAAGCCTGTTTTGGATTACTTTTTTTTGCAGTTTTGACTCTTTATCTAAAACTCGTGGTGAGGCGGCACACAGACCTCACAGACCAGAAACTTTCAGTAACACACGCACCAACAGAACGAAAAGGCACAGTTTATACCTTTCTTTGACCGTTCGACTTTCACCTGCTTCGTATTCGTGTTTACTTCATTTCCCATTTGCAGGGAGGCAAACAGTCTCTACTGTTTGCCTCCCTGCAATGCGTGCCAGTAAATCAGGACAGACCGTTGTCTGTTTTCTGGAGTTAAATTGTCCACCAGAAGCTTAGTGGTAGATTTGGGCCACAGGCATGTTGCATAGAGAGAAATCAGACTATTGAGACCCGATACTGGGACTAAATAAACTTGACTACGTTCTTTGAAAGAAAAGTCATCGTCTGCGTCTATGAGGCTGTGTTAAACGGGATGGAGATCGACACACGGCGAAAATCACCCACTTGAGAATTGGTTTAAAAACTTGAATCCTCTCAACCTGAATTGAATGAACTCTTTGCCTGACCGTTGCCCTGTGTTTGTATTGGTTAGGGATCAGTGTTTGTGGTAAACCTCAAATGCAAAAATGTTAGCCTATTATGAAAAAACAAAACAATGAAGGTCTTTGTGTTTCGCAAAGTCCCCTTTCATTTTAGTTTATACCAGGATTTAAGTTGTGTACAGTCATAACAAACAAATTAGAACCGGCCGTAACAATTTGTTTGACCACTTGGGTAAAGGAACTGACTTTATCCATGAAAAATGACCAGTAAAAATAACATTTCAGTACAGCGGAAATCATTTATTTAGCAAAAATGTTCAGTTAAAAATAAAAAGAATAAAAAAATCGGACAAATCTCACATTTCACACACAGTTCGTCCACCACAGTACAATCCAATCCTCCACATCAGCATGAGTTACAAACTAAAACTGCTTGCTTAACAGTGTTGTCACACAATATACCGGCATAAAAAGTATGCAATCTGTCTCTCTTACATCATCATATCTTCATTAAAAAGATCTTCTGGATCCATGTAATCAGCTGCATCAGAACCCTACAGACGGCAGCGTGCTTCTTCTTTGACCCGCCCCGGGTCTACTTGCCGAACACACTGGCTCCAGGAGCTTTGGCCTCCGCAGGCTGTCCCAGAGCCGTCTCTGTCCCGGTCCTCACGCCGCTGAACACGGACGGAGCCACTTTGCCCGCACGTTCTGACCGCAGAGGGGGACACGGACAACAGAGCTTGAACTAAAATATCTGCAACAGCTGTAGCGGTTTCACCCTTGTGTCGGTCTTGTTTTTCGGACGCACCTCTCTCGCCCCACGGGCTTATTCCCAGTAAAAAGAAAAAGGGTATTTTCACCCGTTTACAGTACGTGAAGAAACCATTTCAGTATCTGTGACGGCACGAATTCAAAACGTAATGGTGCAGCCGTTGAGAACAACTTCCCTGGTGGTCTAGTGGTTAGGATTCGGCGCTCTCACCGCCGCGGCCCGGGTTCGATTCCCGGTCAGGGAACGACATTTTACCACCTAACTCGGTACCAACTAGCATAATCAAAAATGTTTTAGCTGAAAACTGAACACAGAATGCAAAGGATTGATGAAGACTGCATAAAAACCTATGGTAATTTACATTAGGATTACATGAATGTGGACATGGTTTAGCATAAAGCATACGTGATACATATGCTTTATAAAAAGGCAGAACTGCACGAATAAATGTTGTTCATCGATAGGGAAATCTACATGTATTTAGTTCTTCATCGCTTATCATTTCAAACATTTATTTAAAAATGCATGTAAGGATTAACACGTGAATTCTTTTTGTCTTCTGTTTCTCTTTAATTACATCTGACATGGTGACAGAGTCAGAGGGAACGACATTAGCAAAAGGCTTTACTCACCACACTCCATCATGACCTCATAGGTCTTACTCTTGACCTCGCCCCTCAGTCCCAGTTTACCGCGGGCTCCTTTCAGGTCCTCCTCCTTCATCGGGGGACGCTTCTTCTTCTTCATCTCGGCTGGCTGGAGTGAAAAACAAAGATGGGAAGGTTATGACTGTTACGGAAAAAGCGAGAGGGAAGCGGGTCCGTCTCAAAGCAAATGTGTTCAATACCGAAACAGCTTATTTCACCAAACGTACCTGTGACATGGTGATTGAAGCTGTTCGTATAGACTCCACAGACCAGAGACGGATATTCACTTTTAAGTCTTCTGTGTCCCCCTATCAAGCCTTATATATAGTCCTACTTTAGACCCAGTGAGCGAGTCAGGCCCCCTGCCCCTGTGTGCGCTCTGCCTGTTGTCAGTGTGTATTATTAGGTGTGACGTGAGCCATGCTACAGCTGCAATGGGTCTCCCTCCTTTTACCCATGAGGTCACAGGCCAACAGCTGGTCATTCAGCGCCCATCTTAAGCGGTTTGTTTTTCTCTTGTCCAGCCTGACAAAACACATTGCTACAACTTGACTCAAGACTGTCTCTTTGGGTAAAAAATGATTTCTAAATCTGTGAAGACTGTCGTAAGATTCACACCTTTATACAAAGGAAGATCCGGTGGTTCAAATTTAGTATTTGCGCCAATTGCTTAATCTTCTAAATCTGTGTGAGTCAATATTGTCAGGGGGAAAGACTATCCTGGGAGAGTGATGCTTCTTAAATGTATCTTTCATTGATTCTCTTTGCGTCGCCCAGCTTGTGAAATAGTGAGTAAAGTTACTCCGTCATCGCAGAGCAGACAGTTACACCTCATTCTGACACTGTGGGGGCTCAGACTCCTCAGTGTTGCCTGAACTGTCTGCCTTACTCGGATAAGAGAAAAGACTCAACTGGTCACATAGACAGCATAAATATATTCAGTATAAAGGTCAAAAGTCAAGAAAAGCAATGTTTTTACTGATTTGATGTATCATCTTGCTATGTTATAAAGACATGATCAATGATTTTTCAGAGCGAGCATGATCTGAATATTTTGAAGGCAGATAACATATTAAGAGTAACGGGAGAGGCAAAGACACACAATCTCACAACGACGCCTGTCGCTAAACGCGTGTCTTACCGTTTGCCGTTTGTAAGACGTGACCAGATGGATGTATTTTTGGATGTAGAATCACTGAATGACTGAAGGTCAGATAGCTCCAGTGGTGAATGCACCTCTAACCAAATCTGTAGTGTGTGTGTGTGTGTGTGTGTGTGTTTGTCAAAGTGTAGCAAAAACACACACAATTGTTTGCGTTCTTTCGATCCCCTCGTAGATCTCCCGCATCGATCCGGTGGTGCCACGGGTTTTGTGTACCGACACAGGATGAAACGCCGTCAGGACGGCTGTGGGAGAATCACGATAGTGTTTCACATTTTTTTTTTATTGGAAAAGCATTTATAATGATAATTTACCCCACACCACTTGCCATGTCGTCATCTCGTAGTTTCACATCGCTAAATACTCAAAGCCCTCTTTGTCCCAGCTGAGGAGAAATTTGCTTCTCCGTTAAAACGCGCGTGCCATTTATTCCCCGTCGACGGGCCAAAAGCATCCCGATGAAATCATCCTCCCCATCACCGCGCTTACTAAGTTACAGTACAAGTCACTCTCCGTTTAGTAGAAACAGGACCAGCTGCAACCCTCGGACACATGCATGCAGCACACGCCAGTACATGCAGGTATACTGTATATTTACACCCCCCCCCCCCGCCCCCCCTTTCTCCCGCCTGTCTGGTCCACGGTCACTTAACAGTTGAGGTCGATGCATGTCACATTCTTAACATCAGAGCCAGCTGAATGCTGCTTCATGCCTAAACACCTGAAGCTCTGAATAAAAAGTCGCAAAAAAAAAAAAAAAAACTATCAAAACAAACAAAAACCTGCTGGTATTTTCCCTCAGGCACATTATTGTAACAAAAACACTAAAATCCCACAAAGACAAAAGGAAAAGTTAAGCTTTGAGGAATTGGAAATTGTGCAATAGATGGTTCCCACATCTACTCTCTCTGTTGGAGGAATAAAGAACACTTTTGAGACAAGCACAGTCGCCTTTTTTGGCCCAAAAAGAACGATCAAAAACTATTAAAGAAAAACAAGACCCCGACAACTTGAAATGAGAGCAAAGACACGACGAGAACACACAATCAGTGTCACAAACAAACACAGACGGCAGACACAAGCTGAGCTGATAGCACTCCTGTACTTGCAGTCCGACAGGCCCTAAAATGGAAGGTTTGTGCTCTTTGACATGGTAACAGCACACAACAGGATATGCAGTAGTGAGGGGTGGAACTGGAAAGAGTTCCACTTTGCATCAATGCAGTGATTCAAGCACTCTGACGCGATGCTCGTCTTGGTTAAAGGTGTGTCCGTGAACACCCTCTCTCTCTCACACACACACACACACACACACACACACTTATAGGCATCCCAGGCCATGGTGGTACATCTACATGAGGAAACAAAAGGTAAGACATGTTTCAAATGGAATCGACCTATCAGGAATACAATCACCCAAGAGGACACGATAGACGATCACATGTAACAAACCCACCCAACAGTTTTGCATGATGTTTGGTTCTGTTGTGGCCCGTTAGATTCATCCCCGACACCCCCCCCCCACACACACACACACACACACACACACACACACGAGTCCAAACAGTATCAGACCAGTGTTACGGTTTTCCTATTATGCATACAAGAAGGATTTAACAATGTTAATTTTGTTGATGATTCTTTTGCCCCTCATTTTTTTTTTCTTCAAAAACACAACACCTCACGACAGGAGTGTCACATCAAGATGAGACAGCGCTCCGATGTACCTGGTTTACCGTAAAGATATCTCCCAGAGTGTTGAGCATGTTGTCAGGTTAGACATAGTTCCTTCAGGGGTCAACGACAAAAGGGCTTAGACTACAGTACACTCTTGTGTCACAGGGCATCCTGGGGCTGAAAGGATTGTGTCTACTCCGAAGGCCGACACTGGATCTTTGTGGGACAGCTCGGATGAGGCACGCGCGTCAAACCGGGATCCCCATGCGCAGCTTCTTCTTCTTCACGGCCTTCAGGCCGGTGAGGCGTCGGACGTCGTCTTCGTCAGACTCGTCCATTTCATCGTCTGCTGAGAAGAGGATCTGGAAAATAGCGGGGGGGGGGGGGGGGGGGGGAAGCGGACAAAGAGTCGGTCAAATCTGTGGCACGCAGCTTCGTGTGCTGCTAGGAAGGAACACTGGTTTTCACAAACGGTGGAAGGAAAGACTAGTCAGATCTACACAGAAATGTAGGTGGGTTGGTAGAAATATTCAGCTTTCAACGGCTCAAAGTAGTAACACAGATCACAGGGACACCCTTAACTCTCGTCAGATCACAACAGGGGGAGGGGAAGCTGCACAAAGGAGTTTCCAAAAGGCACATTATTTGCAAAACTTGATCGTGATCAATAAGAGGGTGCAGCACTTTCCTATTTCACTTCCATTGACTCTCAAAAAACAATTAAAAAAAGAAATGTAACAGCAGCGTTGCCCTCTCAGTTCTAGGGCTTCAGACGTCAGAAAAGCATCAAAACGGCCAGGAGAAAATAGAGCGCCAGAAGCAACTATGGAAATTAAACATGCATCTTCTTCCTGTGTGTTGAAAGGAGAAGTTGTGTGTATCACCCTTTCACTACGCTTCCTGTTGTATGCATAAGCTACAAGCCCTTCTCTATAGTGACATGTACACGCTGCTGAATGCTCAACGTGGTCTCGTTTCTTCAAAACTCAAAATGTACTGAAAAGATGAAGAGGCGAGAAACAAAAAAGGGACAGGAGGTATATTTTAAGTCATCTAATTGAGTCACCTTTTTTTCCTAAAATTACATTTCACCCCAATAACGGCAAAAAAACTCGAGCTAGCCAGGAGTCGAACCTAGAATCTTCTGATCCGTAGTCAGACGCGTTATCCATTGCGCCACTAGCCCTCTGGTCTCAGCTCCCTGCTGAAAGCAGTAACATCTGTGTGAGCCGAGCACCGCCCCTCCCCCAACACCCCCAACACCCCCAACACCACCACGCTGTGGTGAGAGCACGCTCACCACTATTGGGGCAGAACACTAGCAGCTTGTGCAACAGACCGTGAAGCGGGCTTTTGTTTGCACTGCTTTGACCATTCAAATGTTAAAAAGCCTTGTAAAGCAGCTTCACATCTCCTTTCATGATTTTAAAAAAAATGAAATGCAAGTAACATTCATAGACAGAACATGGAGTTGCTCAAATCAATGAACCAACTTCAAAAATATCAGCAGTAAAGATGGACAAATGAAAATGAATCATGGGTTTCCATCCTCCTTCTGGGCCTGAAAGCTGAATGTGCCCAAATTAGGGCATGACAAATCCACAAAGTAATGACCCATCTCAAACTGTGTCTGCTATTACTGGAAATCACTGGTATAATTTGCTGCTATTTACCTGTGGTGCTTTGAAAGGAAGGAATGACGCTTCTATCCTGGGCATTAAGAACATTTGACCTGCTCTCATCATGGCTGCCATTTGAAATACTTCACTAAGTTAGGAACCTTCCAAAGTAAAAAATACTGTGCAGTGAGTGGTAGAGTGGTGGGTGTTTTGTCTAATAAGAACTCTGCATTGGACTCATCTGCTTTACAAGCTTATAAAAGAACTGGGGAACCGTGACCTGGGCAACTGTAACAAATTTAAAAAAGATCCTCCAAGCAAGTTTGACCGTTATACACCGGCCATCGGTACCGGAGATCAGGAACAGCGGACAAAAGCGTGCCATGCTGTGTGCCGATTCCCTCCGTCTTCTTCAGCGGTCCACCTCGGAGGTGTTGATAGCAGGTAGGGCTGTGTGCCCAAAAATCCATGCCACGGAATTCAGAAAGATTCTGACGGAATACCGGTAGAAGTCAACACGTCATTGAACCCGAAAAGGACCGCCAGCTACCCCCATCAGCTGTTCGCCGCTTGCTGGCCGGCGGGTTAGCTCGTTAGCGCGCTAACTTGTTGAGGCTGCCATCAGCGGCTCGACAGATTTGCAATAAACCATTTTCTGATCGGATTTTCCAAAACCAAAAACCAGAGGTGTCAAGTAACGGAGAACAAATACTTTGTTCCCTTACTTAGGTAGATTTTCTTTCTCCCAGAAAGCAGTACTTTTATGCTTTTACTCAAGTAAAACGCTTGAGTTGATACTTTTTAAACCCTACTATCTATATTTCTACTTGAGTAATGAATGTGAATACGTTTGACACCTCTGCCAAAAACCCTCCAAACACACACAGACCCTGTCTTGGGCACAAGTTGTGTTGGTGCATCTCTGTTCCTCCCGTATCGCGCTTTCCCGTGTAGCAACAAGGTAACTTCTTGTTGTGAGCTTCATACTGTGGAATGAGGAATTCATACTGTACGAAATCTTATATACCGCCCAGCCCTAATAGCAGGTAAACACATTGGCTAACTATGTATTATTAGTAATATAATACATTATCAGTCTATGCCTGCGATCTTTACTTAGCGTCCGCATTACTAGTGAGACGTACCTCAGACTCAGAGTCGTCATGTGACTGCGCTCGTCTGTAGCGCACCTTGCTGTTGCCCCGCGAGTCCTCCTCTCTCTCCTCCAGCTTCGCTTTTGTTCTGTGCTTCTTCATGAGAAAATTATCTACCACCCAAAACATGAGAGCCTAAAGGAGAAAAACGGAAAGCACTGGCGTGAATGACATTCTGCCCCCGTGGGGATGTAAAATAGGGGATCTGTTGAACAGCAGACTTACGTTGATGAAGAAGGGAACGATGAGCATGACGATGGCCAGTTCCAGGGCAGGGTTCTCTATGGGGTTGAGGAGAGACAGCTGCGACAAAAAGCACAAGAGCGTACACACACACACACACACACACACAAACATTAGCATATATACACAGCACTCCAAGCCTTGGATTAAGAGGTCAAAGGTCAGTAGGCGCAGTGATAAAGTAAAAGGATGGTCTACTGGAGCACACGGAGAGTCATCTAAAGGAGTGTTTACCGAACAGGACAATATGTTGAAGGAATTGTTAAAGTTTTAAGCCGTATTAAATTGCCTATGTAGTTCAAAATAAAAAGATCATGACATTACTGCGCGCTCATTTTTTCTAATTGGTTTAACTCATTTCTTCTCACCTTCTTCCACTCGGGAATGAGGAGGACCAGCATGATTAGGACTTTCTCAAACACCATGATGAGGATGTAGAGGATACACTGGCCCAACCAAGCGGTGCACTGCACTGGCTCGCCTGCGCGTGCGCACACACACGCACACGCACACACACACAAACGGAAGGACAAGTTTCTGTGAAAAAGATGTGCTTAGCTATGTGTACAAATTATGAAGCACAGATCCGAGTTTACTGCTTCAGTGATACGCAAAGTGGCAGAAGAAGAAATGACATTGCAGCACTGCATCATGGAGGACAGATAGCTACTGCCCTCCATTGGGCTTCACAGGCATTTCAGGAATGTTCCAGAGTTCCGACTCGATTGTGACACACACACACACACACACACACACACACACACACACACACACACACACACACACGGTCCTCACCGTATTCACCGAAACGCAGGGAGTCCCACTGCCTCCACTCCACAATCGCACTGACAGCTCTCACCCCAGCGTAGATGAGCAACATGCCCAGAGAAGCGTCCAAAAGGAAGTTAATGAGGTATCTGAGAGACAGAAGGGTAAATGTCATTTGAATTGGTGGTGGGAGCTTTCCTACAAAACGGACTTCAACCCCTTCTTGTGTACTAGTCTAAAATAAAGTTAAATTTAGAACATTCAAACGCAGGATTGACTCACAGGGAGCAAGGATCCTCTTCTGTAAGGTCTGATAAGTAGACATTAGCAAAGTGGATGAACAGCATCCCAATGGCCTGTTTTGAGGTGTCCAGGAACCTGCAGAGACAGTTCATATGCTTCAGAAGCCCTCCGGCGGGATTCATTGATGCCTTTCTAGAGAAAGAATTTAAAGTTGGTTGAGCCATACCAGATTCTCCAGGGTCTCCGCTCGTGCTTTGGCTCCCTGAAGCGTTTCACTGCAAAGGATAAAGTACACCACAGTGATTCATGGGATTTGAATATGGATCACGCAGAAACACAGAATCAATCAAACTGAATATGTTTTGTTTGTATTTAACAGAGTTGAAGTCCCTCAGGGGAGCTGTTATGTGTTCAATGAGCATTTAGTTGGTTTTAAAGGAGGCAGTCTGTTACCTTCAACAGACATTTTTATGTGGACTGACATTCTGCCTTTTCAAGTGGAACTGAATGAGTTAAATTGAGACAGACTAAACACAGGCTAATAACAATATGTTGATGGTCCCAGAGGAAGAAGAACTAGTGGCCCTGGTAAGCACCCTAACCTACTCTGTGGTACAGTAGCTGTGAAATTATTCATTTTATGCCCACAATTTCAGTTCACTGCCAAGTTTACAGGAAACAGAGACATTTCTTTCAGACATGGCAAAAAGGGAGAATCAGAAAAACTTCATTGTTACATCATAATCCGACCATTTCAAGAAAGGAGATAATGCAGAAATGATGAACATTGGGATGTTTGTTGGAAATGTTTGTTTTGAAATATAACTAATTACTCAATGACTAAATGTATCTGTGGGGCTTTTCCCCACAGACCTCACTTTAATTAATCTCTGCGTTTGAATCAGTTAACAATGATTATTAATGAGTGAGAGGGCTTGTCTCCTTTTATCTGTCATTATGCAGCTTGTCACACACAAGCTGCATAATGAGAGGCCACCTTTACTACAATGTGACATCCCCAAGTACATTTTCTAACATCAGATACATTATCATTAGATAATAGCTGGGCTATTACTTTACCTTCTACACAGGCCACTTACTTCACAAAGAGAACCCCACCCCCCCCTCTCAAATCTTGCTCTAAATACTGCTTTGATGCCCAGCCATTTTCTCAATTGACTTGCAGGCCGGCAATACTGCGAACTATGACCTCAGTTTCTGCTTTGAGCGCAAGTATGACTTCAGACTAAAACCCGCCCTGTGTGCAGCTGGGTGGGACGTGACCGGAGCCAGAGGCCTTCTCCGTGTGCTCAGAGAGTGGCCTCGAGGGAACCCAATTTTTTTTTCCAAATGCTAAACATTCCTCATAGCTTTGAAGCTGCTGGGACACAAAAGTGAGGCCCCATGAGGTCACACAGCTGTGGGTGCTGTTCGAGACGCTGACCCAGACGTAAGTTGCCATGTATCCACCACGGCAGACTTCTGACTGCAAATCAGACATCCCTCTAGTGACTTGGAACTGCAGGCCATATTTGAGTGAGCTGCAACGCGCATCTTCAATGCTAGAAGAAGACTTTTAGTCCATCATCACTCTGTTTCCACGAACTGACTGCCACCTGCGAGACATACGCCCTATGATGGGGGGCCCCTCTAAATTTAACCTGTGTAGAAGGAAAGTTCATGTGCATGGAGTTGTGGAGTCAGCTTTTATTAAACCCACAGCCAACCCCTTCACATGAACAGAAGAAGTATCGTGCATTTCACTTAAAAAGACCCAAGAAGTCAATTGTATGGTTGATTGTCAGACTCGGGCCTCACAGCGAATATCAATACCCTTGATTAACCGATCAATGCCATTGGATAATTGCCCTGGCACGTCAGTGGCTGAGTGCCACCCAGCCCGGTGGACATACTCACGCATCAGAATGCTGAAAGCCATCACGGCCAGAAGTCCTTGCAGGAAAATCCCGAACGAGTCCATCAAGGCGCCATTCTCGCAACCCCGGGTCTCCGGACCTGGAGTCGGGGACGCGGACACGGACGTGTTGGCGACGGACAATGGACCTGCCGGTGCCCCGTCCCCGAGCTGGGACAGCACGTTGGGGCCTCCAACCGCGGCCATGGGACAGAAGAGCTGGATAAAGCTTGTCGCGGACTCTCGTGTCCTTCTCAGTCGCCTCCTGCGGTTGTCGGTCGGCCGATTGATATGCTAAGCCGGACAGTCCTCGGCGAAAGATGGTGGCATCCTCTCCCCGTCGAGCGCACACTCACATTCTCCTGCTTCGGACATCCACGATGTGTTGGCTGTTCGGAGTGAAGCCGTCGCCACAAAAAAGGTTGATGGAAGTTGCAATGACTGAGCTGTGACCTGACGTTTACACGTTTACACACTAACGTTCAGAACCAAATGCTAATTTAGGAGGTCTGTGCACCGGTGACATTCGTTGGCTCGACTTAAAAAATGAGAGCTAACGTTAGTACCAGACACACCACACAGGCGTGACATCTGGCTACTTAAATAGACCCCAAACAACGTATGTTAATGCGGGTCACCAAAAAGGGGAATTTTGCGAGAAAACCAACGTTTCAAAGTGAAGCGAGGCGCCCCATCGGCTTTTGCTATCGCTGCTCGCCTATCGTTAGCTAGCTAGCGCCAAGCTAAACGCCGAGTTTAAATAAGCTGGCGCAAGGCAAGTGAAAATGTGTTTTGTTTCCGGCGCCAACAACTGCGGTTGCACTGGTTTATTGTAACTTTAGCGCTCGCAAAAAGTAACTTATCTAAATATATTTTAAAATGAATTGCAGGTCACTCGCGCACATCCCTGCACAGCAGTGCCCACTCATGTTGACAGACGTTGGGGCACGTGACCTGCGTAAGCACGAAATGCATGCTGGGATATGTAGGACTCTTGGTAAATAAACGGACGGGCGTTTCCACCTTATACCCCTGTTTGTTTTTAACTATGTGTATGAAGGTTAATCGTCTTGTATGTAACATAGTAGTCTTCTAGTCTTGTTATTGAGTTGGTAGTTATCTATGTGCTGCAAATGTTGGTAAAAAAAGACCAAAATGGGAAGCCTGCTACAATTGTTCACAGTTTTAATCGCAGTCTTTCACTGGGATAATTTTCAAATACGAATTAAAAAGATGCTCCACAAGTAAAAGAGAAAAACAAAGTTTTGTTGCCCTCACAAAAAATGAAGCACATTACAGTTAATCACATTACAATAACTGATAAAAGAAAACTGATTTACAGAAGCAGTTAAAAAGTATTGTCTGCACATTTATAATTAAGGTAATTGTTAATGAAATGGCTCAAAGAATTGACTGCTGCCAGATTAGATTTTCTAATACATTACATTTGAGAAAGTTCTGTGCAAATATATTGTAGCCTATATTTAAGGAATTTACACATTGCTTATGTAGGTATGCTATGCTAATTGCTCAATTTTTTTTCTTACCCTGTTGCTCTTAAGGATATTCTATTTACACTATATATAAACATGCACATATTTGCATACCACCATACAGTACATGGTTTTGTTTGTGCTTGTATTTGAGTCCTTACTATGTAAACCGCTCTTACATACTGTAGAAGCTTGAACAATAAAGCAACTTGATCTCTTGCAAGGAAGGCCCCCTTTATATCTGTTGTTGACCGGAGAATCTTAATTCAGCTGGATAACAGTTTCAAAGGACGTCAGTATGGTTTAGGGGCCTGATGTTCAAACTAAAATCAACTTCCTTACCTTGCAACGGGACACAATGACTATTATTCCAAAACTGCAATGTACATATCTAGTGGATTCAAAGAAAACTGGCAAACTGTATTTTATGCAATTCTAGAACTTTCAATGTGCAAACATTTTTTGATTGCTTAATTAATGGACCAAACAATCAATGGAATAGCAATAGGGATACAAGCAAATCTCTTTTCAAAACTAGATAGACAAAAGCTCTAGGATACACCTAGTTTAGAGTTTCAGTTAAATTGATTCTGTGAAAAATAATGTTTGTTTTCAAGCGTTTCAGTGTGGGTCTCATCTGTAACAAATTTTTTTTTAAGAAACTGAAATTAGACTTATAGATTATGAGGCAAGACCACCTCATTTCTGACTCCAGCAGACATTAGCAATTGATGAGTAGACACCAAATATTTTAGGCTTAACAATTAAAAGGGAATACCAGTGAATCACAGCTTTTAAGGAAACCACGAATGGCCACAATGGAAATAAAATTGTAGCGTTGGCACTCATTTGTCCACACAAAAAGAAAAGGAAATAAAAAGGAGAATCTAAGACACTGAAGACAAAATACATTAAGAAGCCATCATAAGGACATGAAAACCTTGAACTGTCCTTGATGATGGCTTGCTTTTTTGTGCTTTTCTTTTTTTGTAAAATGTGCTGGAGTCAGTAAAAGGCCTTTACACTTATTTATGATATCAAAGCGTCTCCAGTTCTTCTGTCTTTCAGTCCACCCCTGTGTCTTTCTCAATGAGAGAAATTTGATCTTTTGAAGCTCTTCTTTGTTATTTTTTTCAGTGATCACTAGGAGTCACTTTTTTCCACCTTCTGCCCATGCTTTTACCACACAATGTTGTATACTCAAGTTTCTTAAGGACGTCCAGTGTTGGAAAAGTAAGAATCGGAAAATACAGTGTTATTCACAGAATGAATACAGAGAACAGTATGTAGTCACGTCCATGTTCATTCCACGTCGGCTACGTTGCAAACTGCTGATAAAAAGCCAGCTTGACCCTCTCAATGTGGTGGCACAGCTTGATGGCCGGTCCTAGCTTCAGGTCCATACACTCCTGTACTGTGGGGAGGTTCAGCAGCAGCAGTGCCTGTCCGTCAATCTCCTATGAAAACAATCATTCATATCATTTTTTTTTTTAAACCGTTCGGACTGCTGGAGGGCTGGACATTTTTTTGTTTGTGACCACAACACAAGCTGTGTAATGCCCTCGTTGCGGTAGAAATGACAGAGCTCTCATTCGGAGTGGCCATTGAGTTTTTTTAGCATTTCTTACCTGATCCAAGAAGATCCGTGCCAGAGGTGCACAGTCCGTGGTCCTGATGAAGCGGACCACGTCGGTGACGCTCCACTCCAGGGGGCTGGTTTCCAAACACAACTTCTGCGGGGGCTCAACCTTTGACGTCTGTAGACCCACAAAAAGTGGGTGAGTCAGACAGAGAGGGATCGCACAGCTCAAGGACGTGAGAAGGTATCAAACCAGAACATTTCATAAAAGAAGCAATGGCCGTTTTAGTTTTGCAATAGCTGTTCAGAGCTCAGTTCAGGTCACAGTGAAAACATCCTCCAAAATTGAAATGGCAGAAACGCAGTTGTATTTGATGGGAGAGGCAAAGAGATGAGACTGTGCTCAACATCTTTAATTTTGTCCTTGAGGGATTTTTTTTATTCTATGCCTGGCAGTACACATTAAAGTATTTATTAAAGATACACGACTAGCAAGACCCGATATGAAAACCTATAAAATATATAGGTTAATAGAATGATATAAAAACACTCTGGAATATGACCATTATGTAGTGATAGTCATTTCCAAAGCCGTTGGGGTTTTTGTTACCTTTGGTGACGGAGGTCGGTTCTCATCGTCTGAGAACGAGGGCGAGCGGGGTTTCCGTTTTCGGCGGGTTGGCCTCGGCGTTGCCGGCGGGGACGGGGACGGCGTGGTGGGCCGAGACTTCCCGAGCGACGGTTCAGAATCCTCCTGGAGATCGTCCTGCAGTTCAGAGCCGGAGTCACTCAGGGAGTCATCTTCATCCAGATCTTCTTCCTCTCCACTGCCCTGTGAGCCAAAACACAAGGACAAGTCTATTAGGACGGATTAAAGTGTGAGGAAGAATCAATGTTAACAGCCTTGACTCATGCTTCCTTTAATATAATGCTCCAGGAAGAAAATATGAGCGTGCAAATGTGTGCTGCTACCTGTGGGGACCCAGCAGGCGTGTTGTCCACCGAGGCCGAGGATCGTCTCTTCTTGTGCACAAAGAGCTGCTTCCTCCTCTTCCGCCTCCGGCCTCTTCGCTTCACTCCACCCTCCAGGTTGGTGTGGCCCCCGGGTGGACGTCCAACACGCTTAGTCTTCTTCTTTCCGGAGTAATATGCTTGCGAAACGAAAAACAGGAAATTACGCATTTGACGAGTCTGAGATTTCGAGACTTCATTCAGAGAGATGGACACGGATTGATCAGACGGAAGAGGATGTAAAAGAATCCATGTGGGGGATATCTGCTGTCTGGAGCAAAATGAAAACATAAGTAAATGTGTGCTGCTATCAAAATGCATGACTTTCCTCATCCCAAAAGTGCAGGGGTTCAGTAAAGTGAGCAACGAATCAGTGGCTTTGTGCTGTCCAAAAAAAATAAATCAGTAGAAGAAAAGGTTCACTGCTAGAAGGCACGATTAGAATCATGGCAATTAGAAGTTATGTTCATCGTCTGCCACCCCGGATCATATAATTAACCATTTGAAGTCTCGACAATCAGCAGTCTCCAGTTGCTGTAAAGCACCTACTGTATTTGGTCTTGGTGAGGACAGAGCAGTTCTCGGAGCAGTGTTCCAGAACCATGCGAGGTCCGAACAGGTTGGGGCAGCACTCAAGCTTGATGCAGGTTTTCCTGCAGAAGTCCGCTACGCGGTCCACAGTGCGGACTATTTCCACGGTCGCCCGGTAACTCTTTCCCTTGTACCTGACATAGAAAAGCAAGGATCAACAACAAATCCTTTGTGATCACTCTTTTAGATTCCACACAATGTTAGCTTGATGAAAACAAACAAAACGCAAAATGCCTTGGACTTCCAACACCCTAAAACGAAAAACCTGTCTATAATTTATCCAATAAACGTTGCGACGACCAGCAACGTCTCTCTTAAAAGTAGCCCAGATGCCATCGCAGGCTATTTAATGCTTGAATGGGTCTTGTGCTCCGTTCTGGTGTGCAGCTATTTATTTCCCCTTGTGCATTCAAGGTACACGTTTAATCCAGTTTCACACACGCTCAAAAAGGCCCGTCGTCAAACACCACTACACTCCCTGCAGGTTCTCCACGGAGCCGAGTATTCTGAGCCAAAGGATTAAATGGTGCTTCCCCTCACTTGGCTTTGAGCGTTTCTCCATTGCCCTGCCAGCGGCTCTCCTGGTCCAGCTGCAGCTCCCTCAGCACACGGCTGGGCTTGTATGCAGAGTTTATCAGCAGACCTAAAACCTGGACAAAAGACATGTGGAGGATTAAAGCCCTCGCGGGTCATCTGCATCAGTGCTACGTGCAGCATTTTAACATCAAACAGCTCCCACATTCATTTCGAGAAGGGACTTTCATTGTCGTCAACATGTGACTGTTGTGTGGCAATCCTTTCTGGCCTCTACATTATGCGCCATTGTTCTTAAGAGTATTATGAACTTACCATAGAAGAAGATGCATAGCTCAAGTACAATAATATAACGATACAATCACGACAAATTTTGACTGACACCGTATAACATGCTTAAAGAAACAGTGAATAAGTAGGACACGGCCGATACACACGGCAACGTGTGAATGCACTTCAGAGACTTCAAAGTCTCCAACACGATCAGATTGGTTTGAGTATTTAAAACAAAACAAAATAACTAGTTACAGTTAACAGTTATAAGACTATTCTACAATCATGCTAGGAGCCCTGTGAGTTTATTATACCAGTGCTATAAAAACATGTTGATGCTTAGCAGGTATCTTTTCTACCATGTTCACCATGGAACCAATAACAAACACAAAAAACAGCTGAGGCTGAACACTAGATGTGTGGAGTGGACCAGCCACGCTCACCTCTTTCAGCACGAGGACACAGTTTCCAGGACCGATGAACTGAGGAAGCTCTGCAATGCGTCCCTTGTTAAGGTAAGGCCCAGAGAAACAGCGGTGGTTGAAGTAGATCTTGGGACAGCAGTATTTCCGGTTGCCCTGCCCTGCTGGTGGAAATGCAATGAGATATAAATTCTGAAAACTAACCACAGACTATTGAGAGTCAACAGAAAGGGACACGTCCAAGTCCTTCAATGGGACCTGTGACGCAGCACTCGCCTGTCTCAGAATGGTGGGCCATCTGCTGCTTGACAGTGTCGGGTGACGAGGACTTTGGGGAGTTTCGGCTGTAAAGCGGTGAAAGTTTGGTCAGTTGTGGGAAGGCCAAAGTGACACGAACAATTCAGACCAATAATTTAGTCAACACCTCCGCCCTCCGTTCCTGTACTCACTGTTTCTCAGGCTGCACCACAGCAATCTTCCGCTCTTTTTCAACTGAAACACAAGGACAGACTAATGGGTCCCCAGCCACAGTGTTACATTAGGACACTCGTTTTTAAGTCAGGATACTGTCAGCTACATTATTAGCAATAGCCTCGTTACGACTGATGATTAAAGATGTGTTGAAGGTCCACTGTGATGACTCATGTCGTGTACCTGGCGGTTTAATTGGAGAGATGAGAGGATAGCCGTTTGTCTCGCACCAGCTGACGGGGAAGATGTCGAGGGAGTCCACATGAACTATCAGCTCTGGCATGGGCTGCTTCAGTCCTGCACAAACGTAAACACACAGCTGTTATACCTCCGACTACATCGGTAACCCGTTCAGCTGGAGCAAATATAAAATATATAAAAAGATCATATTAAGACAACCGGATGGAAGGGCAGGTTGATGGTGGATGCATAAGAACATACATCTGCACAAGATTGGAAGTGTGGAAATGAGATGAGGAAGTTAAATAGACAGAAATGACTTTTCTACTTCCACCCTCCTAAAAATAAACACATTATCTGGGCCCTGCTTCTCACCTTCCAGGCTTATCCAGACGTACTGCCCCTTGACCCTGGTGACAGTGGCCACGTGAATGTTCTCCGGTGACAGCAGGTTGATCGCCTCCAGTTTCATGGCTTCTTTGAAGCTGTGCTCACACTGCACCTGACAGGTCAACACAAAGGGAAAGTAGCATTTGTTGGAAGGTAATGCCTAGTGGCTAGGCTAATATGTGGTCCGTCAAAATAAATAAATCCCATTTCCTACATTCAGTCTGTATGGAATACCAAAACACAAAATGTATTCCCTCCTAAGTAATTCAACGTCTGCAAGCAGCCGTGACAACTGTCTGACCTGTCAGCTTAAGGGTATTATAGTATTACAGAGGTGAGAAAACCGTAGTCCCCAAACAGGGCATGAGATACCGTCGATGTTGCACTTTATATGCTGCTACAGTACAATGCTTTCAGAGGAACGTGGTCACTTCCAGTTCCTCTTTCTTTTTTTTTTTAAACCAATACAGACAGAACTTGTATTCATTTAATATTCTGTTTCAGTTAAAACACCACAGCACTTCCCTACAGTAGTTTGTAAGTAATAACGAGGCTTTAGATCCAACACTTTGGTAGGCTAAAAGTGAGGAATCTTGTATTTAGTTGTAGCAAGGTTGTCTTCATGCATGTCTGCACTGCAACTGCAGTAAGAAAAAAATCTACAACTTCACATTTCATTGCTATTTTGGCCATAACAAATGGAGTGTTTGAGCTGATCTCACATTGACCCGTTACTCAACTCCAAATGTTTGCCAGTCTGATGAGATTTTGTAGCGGTGTAAACTGTAAAAAGGCTTTAAAACGAAAGGTTGACCTACAGTTGGGAAGCAATGTTGCGGAGCAGCCTCTGCCTCACACTTTTTTAGGTAATCGGCCCAGTCAAAGTCTGCACCCTGGTATCCTGCACATGAAATAAAGAAAGAATGGAAAGAGAGAGAGAGAGAGAGAAGCAGATAATGGAAACCAATAAAGACATACAGACAGAGAGGAAGAAAAGATAACATTCCTTACTTTCTGATACCAAGGATAATCAATAAAGTCACTGGTCATTAACAATGACATCATGTGACAAATCTGACCTGGTGGAGGGCTAAGCGTTAGTCCATTTTTGAGGCACCACTGAGTGGGGAAGATCCCTGGACTGTCTCTGTGACACAGAAAGGACCTTGCAGCACAATCCGAGTCGTCAATACCACAGAGGTCGTCCATCTTCACAAGGAAGTACTGCTCATTGAACACCTGCAGTGGAGAGAGAGAGAGAGAGGAAATTTTAGGAAACATTCAGAAACTGTTTAACAGCTGTCGAGTCACACCAAAGGCAATTAGGTCAGGAACAGAGGTCAATAAGCAGCCAACAAAGATAAACATTGCAGCACAGGGGACACATTTGATAGGAAAGTCTGTTACCTTGGCGACCGTGGCTGGCCTGATGGAAATAGGAGCCGCAGGGTCAACAGCCTCCAGTTTCATTCCTTCTTTGAAACAATGCGCAGCGATGGTAGGCTGATCCTGTGACAGCGCACAACACACACACACACACACACACACACACACACACACACACACACACACACACACACACACAGAGTTTAGTGGAGAACATCAGAACTCTTTTCACAATGAATATTTCTCAAAGCTTCACTTGCGGATAAGCCATAGACAGAGGTGTGTTTGGGCCAATGAGAGCATGCTGGACAGTACCTTGCTGAGCTCTGCAGTCAGAGCGTCGTCCTGAGGCAGGTCACTGATCCTCAGTCTCACCTCTTCCCACTCGGCCTCCGTCCGCAGGGACAGCAGGTCTGAAACAAACAGATACACGCGAGTCGTAAGGGTGTTTAACAGGAATGACAAAACACAACTGCTAGTTCTCGTTATGGGCATTAAATCAAGTCTCCATAATTAATGAACGAGCAAACCAAAAACAGCTTCTCTCCAAAAAATACTGCGGACCACAAACATATTTGATTATTAAAAATTAGATAATGTCCCCCCAATGTACAAATAGTACAGGGCTAGGATTACTTCAAACGGTATAACGTTTTCCCAAATCAGTTAAATTCACCGCTATTGCTCACTACTTTTCCCAAAAGTGAGGCATCCAGGTACAATAAAAGCCTGGCATTAAACATCAGAGCTTCCCAGTGGTACCAGAAGGTAGATCAGCGGTGTCAGGAGAGAGATACAGCCTCCAGCGCTTCGAACAACTTACATATTAACTTTATTCACTTGCATGAGCAGATCATGGCCCCGAGAACAATAATCTATTTCCCTCCTGAAATCAATTTCAAGGTCTGCCGATACCTTCACACTTTGAATATTGGAGGAAAAGGAATTGGAAAATACTGATATAAGTCACATTATAAAGTTGTGATTACACATTCTTTTTGACGCAGCAATCCTTTGAATGAAAGGAATCAGTATCACAGGATTATATCAAATAGTTAAATATTTGGACATGCATCCATGGAATGTAATCATGTTTTCTTCTATCAGGACAAACCGGCTTCGGCAGTAAACCGCAAGATCAACACATTTGTTTTTTTTTTCTCCCTTTTGTTTCTAAATATAAATATGACTCGCGTCAGTTCCACCGACCTGAGGGAGGCCCGAGGGTGCAGCCGTGCTCTTTGGCCCAGCCGGGTGGGTGGAGGCGTGGGTGGAGGTAAAAGAGCCAGAGGGTTGCGGGCGTGTCGGGGAGGCCCTCGGTGCCCAAAAGGCGCAGCTTCAGCCTTCCCCCGACGTTCTCCTCCACCTCGGCAGCCCAGACGAGCCCCGGATCGGCACCGTCCTGGAGCTCCACGTAGCAGCCGGCACACAGGAGCTCCACCGGGTCCCTACCGCGCTGCGACTGTGTGTGTGGGGGGGGGCGGGAGGTTGTAAATGAGAAGCTGATAGCACATTCACACAAACACAAATGAACACACGCCTAGGCAAGGTGAGGAATTTGCACTCGGGAGAGAATGCACTGCATGACTAAGTGGCAGAACTGAAGCACGCTCGCTGAAAGCTAACTAATGGCGCAAAAGAATTTCACAGGCTGTTCCTGCAGCACATTTGCTTTCAGCGGCACAACCTCGGTACTGTAAACAAAAGCTGGCAGCCGTGTAGGTTTATGGACTTGGGACTTTACTCAGGTTATGCCTGCGAGTGTTCAAGATTGCTACAAGATTGTGTTAACATAAAGATCAACTTCATTCAAAAGTTCAAATTTAAGTGGGACGTTTTTTGCTCTGTGGTTATATCTTAGCAAAATGGGCGCGCAAACAATTGAATTAGGAAATCCAGGCTATAACAGTAGCAACTAAAAGTTGTGTGTGTGCGCTTTAAAACCACAAAGTCGGGGAAAAATATTAACTCCATTTACCATTGTCAGATGGATCACATAAGCACACATACAGGAGTCCATTTAGGTGTAACATCTAAATGGCTTCCGATTCTGATCTGGTTTGCTCTTGGCACCGACAGACTTGAGAGCACATGTGGCGTGTGAGGAGTTTCAGGAGGACAGCTGCCGTGGGCCTCAGCCTTACCAATTCCAGCAGGTTGGCCGGAGCGCTGCACTCCTCGGCCAGTGCCCTTTCCAGCAGGGCCTCCCAGTCCTGGTGCTTCTCGCGCACACCTGGGGAGGAACGTGCACATACTGTGTTTAGTCACGTCGGAAATCACAGCATTTGCTATGAAATAAAGAATACATACGGGAAGTATTTCAATTGTGTGATGGAGCGCCTCACAATATTTCATTTAACGTAACATTGACTAAAAATGAACAGAGGAAATACAGGGAAATCGCTTCAGCACGACGACACACTAGCGGCCGTACTTTGTGAGAGACAGAACCATTCATTACAAAAAGAATATGTTGAGTTCCACAGGAAAGTCGGGCTCCACGCAACCCCCCGTGCCACCGGCCGATGCCTTACCCTCCGGAGCCCTGATGGTCTTCCCGTGCTGGCGGCTCCAGCCCAGCGGGTGGAGGTCCGCGGCCATCAGGTCGCACCAGAAGTCGGCGCGCCGGTCCTCCTGGTAGCCCTCGTAGCGCAGCAGCAGCAGCTGGCCACACGTGGTGATGATGTTGGCCACCCAGTACGGACTGTCGGCCTCTGCGCGCACACACACCTCCAGCTTCATGCCCGGGGTCAGCCCCGTCTGCAGGCCCTGGTCCACCTGAGACCAGGACGGAGGAACGGAGACGCATGGACGCATTAACTATCAGCGCACGCTCTCGGTGAGGCCATCTCTACTTGCATTCTGCAGCTAGTTACATAAAAGCCACTTACGAAAGCAGACAAAAGAACACAAAGGAAGTGAGAGGACTGCTTTTATGTTATGACGCCATAGGCTTTTATTCCAATTAAACCTGCCGGCTCAGCACACAGCTCAGAATCGTGTGTTAACACTAGATTTTATAGAAGCGTTATTACTGGTGACAATACAGCGACCTGTGTGCTCATGCTGTTGATTGCTTCATGGCGTCTACTGCCGCTGTTTCATCATTTGGAGTCATACTATCGGATGTAATACAAAGTTGCAAACTTGCGGTTCCTTCAGAACTCTGCACGGGTGTTTAGCAGCCGATAATGAATATTTTTTTATTTCCCTGGTGACGCGCGTTGAAGCTGTGGAAGGCGTCGGCACCCACATGTTTGAAGGCGTGGTGGGGTACGGACACGGCTCCAGTCTCCTCCAGGTAGTCATCCCAGTTGAAGTCTGATGCATCCTGAGCGGAGTCTCTGTCTGGAAAACACACAACACGTTCCTCGTTTTTCCAAACCACTTTGGCGACATTTTTATCTTAGCGATTTCACGCAGCTGTTCACAGAGTAGGTCTTACCAGACTCCAGCAACTCCTGACTCATGCTGGTGGCCCCTCAAGCCTGCAACAAGGGGCTCTGAGGAGGATCATAGGAGAAGGATTATTATCCAGCGAGAAAATGAAGAGCACCGGTTTTAACCTCTGGCGACCCAGAGACAAAAACCTAGATTTGGACCTGTGGAAATCCGCTGCAGTTTTCTATGACTTTCAACATGCAGTTTGCAGGGCTCCACATTAGTAAAGAGTCTGTATCGCTGTATCAGATAATGAGCAGGTTTCTGTTTGGTTGCATCAGCCCGCTCAGCAGTTCACAAGCCAAATTGTATATGCAAAAAAAAAAAATAGAGCTGCAAACCGAAAGGGGAGACGCACTACCACGTTAACAACAAGGAGGCGCGTCCATCTAGCCGCACGCAACGTGCCTGCCAGCGACCACGGGTAGTTACAACATCATGAGTCAACATCTGTACGCACTAAAATACCAGCAACCAAAACACCACGCAAGGTCATCCAAGACTAAATCTAGCAGGCAAAATTAAATGAATTAGCATTTGTTTAGATTTTTCAGCCTTTCTAAAAAAATTAAGGTCTCCGAGGCCTAGGAAATAAAACAGTTTGTTGCTATTTCAATATTCAGGTGCCTCAGTCTGGTCCTCGACTCATCGATGCAAAACAGGAGAGGGGTGGCGATGAATGAAATCTCAAATCATATGCTGCACATTTGCCTTTCATTAGGGTGGCCGCGGCAAGACACCAGATGGCCGGCTTCGTAATCACTGGGAAATATTTTAAAACTATGCTAATCTAATCCAACTCCACCTCCTCTTCTTGTGTAACTCATTTGGACTTTTATTTTTACGGTATTGTATAACTTCCCCTGCCCCGACGAGGAGAAGATGTCAAACCGAGCTTTGACTCGTCCAAACTGACCGGGAGCATTGTGCGAAAGCAGATGAAATGGGTTTGGGCAACAAGGGGGACGCCGTGAATGAGACAGAAGGGAGCGCTGGGCGTGACAAAGGTGGAGAGAGAGCGGTGCGCGGGGTGCTGAGGAGAGCCGCTCCGTCACCGCGGCTCCATTCAGCTGGCCTGTCAGGCCCGTCTTTGTCATGCCTGACGTCTCTATTAAAACCGGGGGGGCCGCCATCAGAAGCCCCCCCCTCCCCCGAGGAGCGGGCTGCCGCCGCGACCCCCCCGTGCTCCACCCGGATCAGCGCCACCTTTCACCCGCGACCCTGACCCAGACTCCCTATGTCTTTCTCCCCCTCCCTCTGACACACACACACACACCAGAGGGCCTTATTGTCCCGGGGGGGGGGGGGGGGGGGGGTTCACACTCTTGACATGGGATTGGAAAAAAAGAGGTGGACAGAAATACGGGCCTTAAGTGAAGAAGTAGTATTCTAAAGGTCTGACGATGAGCCGGAGACGTAACGCAACATTTAGAAACACTTCTAAAAAGGACTATCAACTCAAATTTCTTTGGCTTCATGTATAGCGAGCGGTCCGTGTGGTTTGTTTTGGGTCTTTCTGCAAAGACCGGCGGAGACTGACTGAACCCGAAAGATAAAAAGGGCCAAATGTGCACACACCCACGCAAACACACGCACAAACCCACTACATCCTCTTTTACAAGTACTCGGTGAATCATGTTCTCATCTGTACTTAGCATGCACCGAGAGGCGGCATTTCGAAAAAACAAGCCCTCTGGAGGTCTGTGGTTGGGAAGTGCAGACTGACAAATCGCACATTCACACATGGATAATATAATCAAAGACAACTTTCAATAAAATTGAATGACTTGTTGAAACATTTCCCTTATTCTATGGCATCTGCTTAATTATTTCCAATTGTTTCATCCCAATTGTCTGTGTTATCAATATGTGTCACTGCAAAGCTTAAAAGTTCCTTTCAAAATACAAAAACAATGTTTTCTTACCCGTAACACTATCAAGCTTAGCAATTAGTTTTCAGGTTTTCATTGATCAGTCTTGGACATTTCTGCCCTTCGACCCTCATGAAACAAAATAGACCGCAAGTTTTCCTGTTGTCCTTCGCGCTTAAAAAAAAAACAGCAGTCGAACTCATTCTAAATCACCAGCACTGTGGACCGTTTTCATAGGAACCATCTCTTTGCTAGAAAATAAATAATAGAAAACTGTTACCATGGAAGCGTGTGATGACGATCAAGCTGAACAGCAGTCGAGAGCTTAAAAATATTTTTGTTATGGTGTGGTGGCAGAAAAATCATGGACTGACTTCTCCTTGACAACATAAAAACCAAAACCATCTGGGGGTCAATAGCTCTAAGTATAGAGGGGCTTTCTTCTTCTTCTTTCTATCTCGGTGAAATAAGGGCATTGAAACAAGAGGGTACAGACACTGAACAACAAGAATCCAGACAGTATAATTTCCTCATGAAAGCCAAAGTACAAAGTGCTATTTCTAGTGTTTGCGGTTTGAAGCTGCACAGGCTTTCTGCGCTCCTGATGTCATTGGGGAGATGGCCTGCTAATATCTGTCAAACGGACTTCTCCTTCTGTCAACGGGCCTCCCTGCTGTAACCACAGCACCAAAAAAAGGGGGGGGGGAGGGGGCGGGGGTGATGGTGAAAATGAAAGAAAAAAAGAAATTCACCTTTACTCCACAAAGTGCGCACACACGTAACGACAGAAGCGATCACGCTTCGGACCGCGGCACGTCCACCGGGAGGGGGGGGGGGGGACACAGCGGGTCACTCGAGTTGCACAACACGGGGAAGTTAAGTAAGCGATAAGTCAACGTGCAAATACGGCAACAAACGCGAACAAACCTCCGGAGCAAACCTCCTGACCGCCAGCTGTTCGAGGCACACGGCATCATTATGTAAGGAAATATACGGGAGGTACAAGCGCTATAAAAAAAATTAAAAAAAACAACAACAACAACAAAAAAGACCGGGGATCTCCGCACAAGCGCTGAACCGAAACTAGCTTTTGCGCCAGACAAACCAACCGCCGCAGCGTTTGGTTTCATCGATGTGCCGCTAACGCAACGAGAGAGAGAGAGAGAGAGAGAGAGAGAGACTACAGCGCCGAACGGTCTAACTTTCACAATGAGGAGAACATGACAGAGCGGCGACCGAGAGACGCGCATTTTGAACGACCCCTGTGATGAATAAACACGCGGTCGCGGATGCGCGCGGGGACGCTGGACGCACGGTGTGTCCGAGTCAAGTTACTGGACGTCGGCGGGCGTGAGCGAACAAGAGCAGCCCGACGAGCGGCGAGGGCGCTTTTGCACTCGACCGAACCCGGCTCATCTTTTTTTTTTGAGAGACGGGAAAAAAGACGGACGCGCGGCCTCGGTGAGAAACACGGCGAGGGGCTCGTAACCGACAACACGCAGCACGTGAATATTAAGTCGAAAAATTCGCCTCTTACCGATAAGTAGTTTTTCCAAGTGGGTTTTTTTTTTTTTTTTTTAGATGCCGTTCCTCTCCGCCTGCTCGCTCCGCAGCAACGTTGAGCTGACGCGAGGAGGACCGCAGAGTCGCCGGTTGACTCTTTCAAAATAAAACGGCTACGTGAGCGGAAGTCGGGTTCGCGCTCGACGCCGCGGCGGGTCCTTTTCGCGTTGCGGGGTTGAACGGCGACGTTCCGGTGTTGCTCCGGTAAATATCTCGCTAGCTTGACGCGGTTCTCGTCCACGACCTCATTCCAATATGGCACAAATGGCCACTGCGCATGTTCGGTCGCCTTTATGCCTGTGAGCCCGGCTACATCACACTGACTTCCATCTTCACACACACACACAGAGACACACAATAAAATACCACACAGTCACAATAAAAATCTAGAAAACCTCACAAAAGAAAAAAACTGAGTTAAGCCGATTAATTACTACCGTTTGCTTTGTTTCAGACAATAACACGAGGGTCAACACGTCCACTCGGTAAATTAGGTTTATCCCCAGCGGAATCAACACTTAGTTAACGGTTGAGCTGGAATTAATTGCACATATAATCGACCCACTTTCGATAAGTGGAGTTTTCTGCCACGAAAAAGCAATTTGTTCTTCCACAAAGTAGCCTGTGGATTTTGTTATTGAAGGTGACCTCGAGTGGCTTGATTTTCAATAGTGCAATATTTTTTTTTAAGTGCATAAAATACCCTGGCTGAATGGGCAAGTGCTTTTTTAAATAAATTCCAACAACGCCCTGCTATGACTGAATCCGAGTCTATATGCCATCGCTGCACAGGGCTGTCAAGTCGGGTTTTGGGATAAGAGGGTGGGAGAAACTGCTGGAAATATGCCTCCACACTGTGATTGCAATTCTCAAAGTGCATCCATTTCGTATTTTGAATGTAATACCCTCATTACATAAGCGTATTTCTCGTTTTGGACGTCGTTTCTATGAGCCGGAAAGACCCCGAAACAGCTTTTGCCGCTCACTTGCTATACTGCCTCAGATAATTCTCCACAATAGACCAACCCTTCGGATGGTTATTACAACAAAAGAAAAAAATATATATATGGACGCACTGGGGTGAAATCAGTCGCTCACAATGAATGCGAGCTACAGAAAAGCTGTCGGATCGTGAACAGCAGAAACAATCGGAGAGCCATGAATACATCAAAAGGGGGCAGGCATTTACTCCGAAATTCAGTCAGTCATTTTATTTAACTGCGGAGGTTCTCCCCATACAAGCTTTCAAACAAAAGACTGTATGTGATGATCGGGTTGTTCGGTTCAATAATTAACAGAGAAAGAAAAAAAACATGTAATTGTTGCTTTTGGTATTTTTTTTTTTTTTTTAAATGTGTCGGCGTGATTTCCTTTATTTTAAGACGTCTACAACTTCAACGCCGCAGCGGTCTTTTGACGCCGTTCGCATGAAGGCAAATGTCTCAACAACTTGCATCGGTTTATTGCTCGGTGCACTGCGCTGTTGCGTGCCTCGTGATAGTTATTGGTTTACCGTGGACATCCTGCACTAGGCACGGGATTACTGCTGGGGGGGGGGGGGGGGGGGGGGACAGAGGACGAGGACAAGTCATAAGCCGTGCGCACTGCAGGAATGTCTCCTCGCCTTTCCTGCACACGCGGAGATGCAGTTATATCACCTGACCGCTAGATGTCAGCGAAGGCCGGCCCGTCTTTCTCTCGTGGGCGCGGATAACATCCCTGTGGTACTTGCAAATGTTTTGGTGCCTTTGCAAAATGATTTACATTTTCTGAAGTGAGGCACTACCGTCAGTGCCGACTCCTTAAGATCCAGCAAACAACGGGTGTAAACCAGCAGCGACCAGAGGACCACACCATAACGGCAGGAATGCAGTGCTGTCATTTCTATGGCACACTAACCCTTTTCTATTTTGACATTTCTGAAAAACGTCTACTTATAAAGCTTTTAGCTTTTAGATCAGTCTCAAACTCATGCAAATGAAAACCAAAATGTGAACAAGTGACACTGGCTGAAAGGGATTTAAGAGTTTGTTAGGTATTTTTATTTATAATCAGATGTAAAAGATGAGTAAAAAAAAAAAAAAAAAAAACCATAACTCACAGGCACCTCATCGGAATGTACATATTAATTTCCCATATATAGCACTGTTATTTTCATATTAAAATCCCCACATTTAAGTAACATAACACATTTGAAACACCTAACGCTTACAGTGGAATGCCCATACTTCCCACACAAATTAACACATCCTTCAACACATAGTTTAGTACCAGTACAGGTTTAGTACCATAACATTACAGCCCAACACGTGATGACAGATCAGAAAATCAACAAATAGCCACATGTAGCTTTTGTTGCTGACGGACACCGAAGGGCCAATTAAAATACTTGACAAAATTTAAAACAGATTAACGCCTTTGCGGTTATGTTAGACTCTGTATTCTCAAGACAGTGCAGTAAATGATGGAGTAAGTTATTCAGTTGTGCAATTACATTAATTCGATTCAGAAGAATCTTAAATCCTGTGAATTCAAATACAGTACTTTCGATAATTTGTTTAGATTCAAAGTGTCGTCACAAGGAAAAATGACGGAAAAGTAAGAATATTTACTGTCCCCACTCGCCAGCATTGATTATGCAAATCTCCCTTAATTTCCCTGGAACGTTATATTATTTTATACAACTATAAATGTTTGACAATGGAAACAAGACTATTGCCTTAGACGCCAGCATTCCTCCTGGATTCATCTTATCTCTCCTCATCTGAGAGGAACAACAGAGGTCATAGTCAAGCTCAAATCTCTCCATGTTCTTGTCATTCACCCACTTGAACTTAAAGGCCATTTCCAAGTCCAGGGCCAACACCGTGTTCCCAAAGGGGCCGTTCAGTGTTTTTTTTTTATTTATTTTTTTATTTGGTAATCATGTTTTCCAGTTTGGGGTTGATGAAGGAAAAGCCAGCGAACGCTGCCTGGTCCATGGAATCGATGAAGTTCTTGTCCGCGTGGGAGAGCCGCGGCTTCTCGCTCAGGAACTCTCGGTCAAAGTTGCTGCTGTCGCTGGGGGATTTCTGTGGGTGGCGGGTCAGAGATTTCAGTAAGTTCACGGAAGCCATCGGATTTCATACGATCATACTCACACACACACACACACATCATCAAGTCCCTCCACGGTCAGTTAAGAAACCAAAAACTAGTCACGGAATCGTACCACTTTTGGCTTAAAAGGCGGGTCCATCTCTCTGTTCTCCAGCGCTGGCCAGTTGATGGTTTTGAAGAACGGATGGGCACGGATGTCACGCACCACCCCCAACCTGCGAGTGGGATCTCGCTCAAACAGCTAGAAATGATGATGGAGAGAAAGAAGGCGGTTGTGAATCATATTGACAACTAACGTGAATACCGCAAACACTGCGTCTGCCCTCGTGGAACGCGGTGGGCCTGAGGACAACCTGCGTATCCCGTTGGGGTACCTGTTCAATGAGGTTCTTGGCCTCCTTGGTGATCCACCGGGGGTAATGGGGGGTGTCCGACCGGATGGACTCAAAAAGCTCATCCTCATCGTCGCCCTGGAAGGGCGACTGACCGATCAGCATCTCGTACACCAGCACACCGAAAGACCACCAGTCCACCGAGAAGGTGTACTTCTGTCCTAGCAGGATCTGAGAGGAGAGGCCGCTTAACGAAAACAACCTGTTTTACATCAGTGACAACAACAACAAGGGAGGGGTGCAATGTGACATCTAACCTCCGGCGCGATGTAGTCTGGTGTCCCACAAAACGTGGTGGCTCTGACGTCTCCAAACACGCGCTCTTTGCACATGCCAAAGTCTGCTATCTTGATGTGCCCGTCCTTGTCCAGCATCACGTTGTCAAGCTTCAGATCTCTGAGGAGAGCCAAAGGAAGACACGTTATACAATGCAACCTCGTCTCCAGTGGGGCATATTCTGTTTGGAGTTCTGCGGTTTAACAAGAGAGATTGGGCTCTGGCCTCGTCCGTTGCAGTAACGAGTTGATCATAGAGACTGCAGGTGTCGGAGCAGCTCTGAGATCTTACCTGTAGATGATTCCCCTCGAGTGGAGAAACTGCAGTCCCACTATTATCTCCGCAGCATAGAATCTGAAGGTTGAAATGTGCAAAAATAAAAAAATAAAACATTAAACACAGCTTTACCGTGTTTAAGAGGCAGTTGCATACCCGCCAATGTGGAAAATGACAGTTGCTGTAACGCTCACAGTTCTTTGTCCCCCCCCCCCCCCCCCCCCGAGTACTTACGTGGCTCTGTTGAGGTCAAAGCGGCCTTTGTCTTGGATGTGGAACATCAAGTCTCCTCCATTCAGGTACTCCATCACAAAGAAGAGGTGCTCCTGTGGAAAAAAACACATTACTGTTCGCTTGCTCTCGGCCGACAAATGAGACATGAAGAGGGTCTGAGAGAGAGAGAAGGAGGGAGGGAGGGGGGCGGGGGGGGGCGGAGTCAGGGGCTGGGAGCATCACCATCAACACCTGCGAGTTGTGACTATTGTCCGGGTTAGTTCCCCGTCAGAGAACAGGCTTTGTCACATGGCTCACTAGTATACGTTAAATATCCCCGCGCTTACTTTAGACTGGAATGTGGAGTAGAGGTGCGTGAGGAAGGGGTTTTCCCAGGCGAGGGCCAAGACTCTCTTCTCCACCATGGTGCACTCCACGTCGTCGTCCATGAGAACAACATCCTTCTTCAGGACCTTCACGGCGAAATACTGGCCCTGCCCCTTCAGCTCTGCCAGAAGCACCTGGGGTGTCAAAGCATCACCAGCGTGACGACGCAGGTCTCATAGGTTACACTCATAGCAAAGTTGAAATCAAGGAGGTTGTTTATAGTTCATGAAATCAATGAATGAACCAAATAGCATGGTTACTAATAAAATGATCTGTGACCTTGAGACCAAAAATGGACCATCACTGGCATTTTCATGGTCATATTTGATTGATAACGGTCGTCTACAAAGCTTACATCTACATGGAAACAATTTTCCATTTTGACTTTTTTTTTTTTTTTTTTTACACCCCATGTAATGTGTAACACCATTGCCATAACATGTTGGCACAATGTTTGACGTGTCTCCTATCTCTATGTCTACACCATTATTTCGTGTTCATTTGAGGATGTGAACGTGGGGATTGTCGGGCTTACCTTGCCGAAGCTGCCTTTCCCCAGCACCTTGTGGAATACCAGTTGATTTAAGTTGAGGCTTGCACGGGGAGCTGTCGGTGCGACTGGGGCTGCAGCCGGGCCCTCGGGTACCTTGCTGTCTGCTATAGGTGCACATTTGCACACAGAGTAAATGCATGTGCAAACCGTGATGCACAGATGCTTTCAAACTCGAACATGGGTTTAATCACCAAAATGACTACTTTTTTTATTGAACCGTAAATGACAAAACTTGATTCAAAGGGTCTTACCACTAGGGTCTAGCGATGCACTATTGATGCCTTGATAGATCCCAATATCTTCTGTATTAGAGTCATCAGACCTCTTGACAGATTTCTAAGGATGTAAAAAAAGGTTTGGTACAATAGTCTTGAGATTGTACATCCACAATCAGTCATTTGTACTCTCTTATCACCACTGACCAGAATAAAAGGAACAGAGAGTCCATGGGAATTAAAATAAAACAGTTTGTTGCAGTACCAACCTGGCTGATTTGAAGCAGAGCCTCTGCCAGTAGTTTCTGGTTGATTCCACACAGATTGGCCACTTTTTTCTTACAGTTAACATGGACATTCATGGCACACTCTGGTCAGAGGAAAGAAAATAGATGGGTTTGGTGGAGATACAAAAGAAAGAAACAGAAATAAAGTCATGGGCATGGGAGGAGGCAAGAGAAAGGCCCACATATCTTCTTGCATAATAGAGTAGAAAAAAAACCCCACATTACCTTCACATTTAAGGCCCTGTTTGTAGAGACCCCAGAGCAGACTGCCACAGTGTTCACAGAAAGTGGGGCTCCTGTAGTTATGGAGCTTGAAGCGATGCGGCACATCAATATTGAAGCGTTCTCTCTGGAACTACAAGCACACAGGGAACAATTGAAACACACGGGAAGCTGCCGTGCGATAATAAAAAGGTGACACATGCACGATCGGGATTTTTGATTTAGTTTTAGCTGCATTTGAGATTAATTAAATTTGCATTGTTTCGAGTAAGGAAAACAGTGCATGTGCACAAGTGCATAAATGCTATAAAAGGAAAGAGTGTCAGATCTGAGGTGAGGTTTTTGCACTAATGTTGGAGAACATGGGCTTTGCTCACCATAGTCTCCCGACTGTTGGCTGCTGTCCCAGTGCACCTGCCGATGATTTTTTCAATGCATCTTTTGTGGATTGCCGCATTGCATTCTGGGTGAAATGAATGAATGAATGAATATTTTGTTAACCGATAGGAACCCAAGAGGATGAAATCTGATAAAAATGCCAATGTCATTTAGCGAAAAACACTCACGTCTGCACTTGTAACCTTGCTTGTTGAGCCCCCTGAATGGAAAGGAAGAAAAGGGAATGCAATTTAATCTTTGTAACGGGGCCAACAATAAAAATATGGCTTCTTATATGAAAGGAATATATTCGGAATGTTTTTTTTTCAATAGAATGCATGTTATTTTGACAGTGATGTCCTGTAGCAGACGAGCATATCATTGGCCTACTCCTTTATGAAACCAGTTACCACCTAACATCTGTGTTCTCTGCAAAGTATTACGCTCTTGCAAAAACAAGCATGCAAAAAGCATGAGACACCCATTACTGGAGTTGACACTGCAATAACTCATGGGGTTTATTTTTTTTAACAGCATAACAGAAGCTTGAGATTGAACATTTTAAATATGAAACCAAAGACGGCATCATCTTCTATAGCAGTGGTAGGAGGTTGGTCAACTTAACAGCTTTGTGGGATTTCCCAAGACAGTGGCTCATCTCACAATAGCAGTCCTGCTGCCGTTTCTACCATTACAAACCCCCCACTGCTCCATTAAGGAAACTAGAACCGCTACTAATTGCTCTTTTGAGAAGCACCCGTGGGGGAAGGTGGGCTGGACTTTTCTTCTTGGAAAACCAATGTTTTTGTCTCATTTGCTAGGTTACAGCTTAAACGGTCTGGAATGATCAAAGCTGAGTCAGAGTGTCATCTTAATTCGAACCCAATGATAAGTGCAAAAAACAAGGAGACAGAAAAATCATCTGCTTTCAGGGGGAAAAAAAGGATGACATAATAATGACAGATATGACATGGTATCTCACCAGACAAACTCTCTGCAGACAGAACAGAAGGTGGGTTGGTTAAAGAAGGTGGCGGTAAACTCGTGGTTCTTGACCTCGTGGACTTTGGGCTGCTTGACAGCTCCTCTCCTCCTGTTGAGGGTCGTCATTCCGTCCTCACAAGAAACCTTGACTGATCGCTGAGGCGTGGCTGAGGGGAGAGATTGATTTACAAATCAAACAACGGTGTCCTTCAAACAGCTTTAAAGTGCAGTGTCATCTACAGAAAATGAAAAAAAAAAAAAAAAGATATCAATGGTGCAGTGACATGGCGGTCAATTATTTAAGCACCCAAACCTTTTACAATCTAGCGGGTGAGCTTTATTGGCCTTAAATTACATCACAATAATAAATGAGTCATCTTCTCCAATAGCCAAAGGCTGTTTAATCAAAAGGACTTAGTAGCTACACAAGGGGGAGCCTAGGTTACTGTTGCTAAATACAGGGTTCACACAGAAAAAGGACCTCTTTTATAAGCAGCTTCAACTGACGGGTGGGGTCAAAGGTCACCCAGAGACCACAGCAAAAGAGGCTTGAGAGAAGCAAACAAAGAAGGCCCGAAACTAAGAACGGGAGGGTAAATGTCTGGACAGGGGTGACAGAGATGTGATAATTAAAAAAAAAAAAAAAAGGAGTAGCCTTACAGAGACAAGAGATAAGACAATAAAAAGAGTGATGAGAGAGGCAGATAAACTAATTTCCCGTCTGCCACTCCACTGACAGATGTTTATGTTTGGACGGCGCGTCGGTGAGCTGAGGCGAGACGGTGGGCGTGAGAGAGAGAGAGAGAGCGAGAGAGAGAGAGGGTGGGCAAGAGAAAGAAGACAGACCGCTGAGGGCTGTTCACACATCGCTAAAAATACTCCAGGCTGCTTTTCAGGAAACCTGTGGAGTGTGTAGGAGGGAGCTGATGGAGTATGGAGCCCTTTTCATAACAGCAGACGCACCCCCCCCCACTCCCCCCTTCCCCCTCGCATTTATTGCTGGGGGGGAAGGGGGGGGCTAGCAGTTGAACACAGCACTGCTGGTTAGTACTGGCTTGCTTAACTTCTGCTTCTTCAACATGAAGTGAAACTACAGAAGAGTTTTGAAAGCCAAGAAGGTCCGTTATTTGATATGGACTGGTGCGATATGAGGTGCGATTACCATCCCAAAAGTTCACCCTGAGCTGTGCCCGAAACATTCATCATTGTGTTCTACAGAGTTGCATTGACAGCCTCGATGCGTGTTGACGTCCTTGAAGGACTGCGATAGTGCACTAGTTTTATATGGCCACACCCTGACAAGCTTAACTTGATACATGTCAGCACAAAGATTTACCCGTGCGTGGCTTTTTTTTTTAGGGAGGCAGTTTATTGCAGCGCAGCTGGCACAGAACTCCGCACTCACGAGATTTCCACAACAGCTATCAAGTTTGGCTGGATTTGTGTGTTAGAAGAGCAACGGATTGAAACTATAGATTTGAAATCTGCTCAGCCGGATGAGAGCACATAAAGTCAGTCGGAGTGATTTTCTGTGCATATACATGAGAGTGCTGTCATTTTGCACAACATGTGATGTGACCAACTAATGGTTGTTTATGAGTCGAATGAACCCATTGGTGTCGTCGGTCTTTAGAAGAAACAGACAAAAATATAGAGAACCAATCCAGCATCGGTTCCTTATATTTGACGTGGTGCAGCAGTTGTCCCTGGTGGTCTAGTGGTTAGGATTCGGCGCTCTCACCGCCGCGGCCCGGGTTCGATTCCCGGTCAGGGAACACTATCTTTGTTGAGTTGTGAAGCTGGACTGCCTTTAGTTGTTCAGATCGGGAATTTATGTCTGGGATATTTTGAATAGTATCAAATGGTTTTGGGCTCATCTAAAAATAATACTTTCATCTCGCTTATTCCCAACAGGATTTTAGCAACATTTTAATGTGACATAAATTGCCACATTTGTCAATTTAGTCTGATCTAACCCCAGCCACATGAGCCTGATGAAGCAGATTAGATTTTGAATTGATACACTTTTTAAATAAATATCAAGAAATATCTTTTCTGAACTATTGTCATACCAATATAATATAATAAAAAAAACAGGTTTCCAGGGGCTTTAAGCTGCAGCAGTTTTACCTGCATCGGTTTCCTCCAAGAAGAACTGCACGGCCATCTGGACCTTCCCTGACGGGAGCAGGTCCAGCCAGAACTCAGTAAAGCCGCTGGTCTTGGACTTCTTGCAGCGTTCCGACAGTACAGACAATCCGACCGTGGCCTTGGCGATTGGCTCCTCGGCGCTCAGCATCAAGACCACTTCCAAGACCCGGCCCTCATAGATATGAGCATCAAAGGTGGTCTTCCACGCTGGGTACATGGTGGGCTTCCTCTGGACCAAGGTCTTTCCTCGCTCTGTAAAAAAAAAAACACAACGGGATCATCACAAGACGTTCTTTTACCTGCTCGGGTAAAGTCACAGCGACGGAGCAATTTCTGCCCGGATTGTACGCTGGAGCCAAGTTTGCAAGTGGGTTCTTGAGCCCAGCAGATGGTGGCTGTTAAAGCAATTGAACTTGGCACATCAGGTCTCCCCTGCTGCTTATCTAGTTATGACCGTTTGTGTGGGTGCACATACCTGTGTTGACAGACTCCTTCATCTTGATGGCGCAGATGGGAGGTTCGTTCAGAGAGAGCAGAACGCCCACATCAAAATCATTGAAGGCGATACGCAGGAAGGGTGCCATGGTGACTGCTCACCTTCAAGAAAAAAAAAAAAGAAAAAAAAGTCAGTCAGTCAGAAGGTCGTACACACATTATGGTCAGAGGATAGAGGAGCCCCAAATGTCTTGATACACATAGGTTTTTCTTTGGATTGCTCAAGCTCTGAACTTAAACAAGAAGGAAGAGAGTCTATGGAAAACCACAGAGGAAGTTTCAACTCAAGACGTAAGATTGGAAACTAACAGCCATTGATGAGGCAAGAAGAAACTGACTCATTCATGAATCTTGTGCACAGTTTTGGACTTCCAGAGAGAAAAGAAAGAAAGACAAACACACTCAAATGACAAACAAAAGGTAAAAGAAAAGCAGTTTCTGCTACCTTATAGTTTTCACATTCATTTTGTGGGACTTTTTCAAACCAGAAATGGTGCTGTCTCTTAACTCTCTACTTGGTTCTGAATCACGCAGGATTAGGTCTTCCATGCTGACAAAGTCAAATTATCTACTTCAACTCAGACCTATTCTGATGCATTTTTCTGGTGCAGAGTGCAGAACTAAAACAGAAACCACAGCTTGCAAAAGTATCTCCCGCTTGCTTCACCTCGACTGAATTGCTGCACTGACAGATTTGTTCAGCACTAGTTCCATTGTGTTTGGTACATTTCCTCTTCGCAAAATTCTTGTGGGGTTCGAACAACATGTCCTACCGGAGTCGTTATTAACCTGCTCAGCTAACATGGTCCATTCTATACATTTTAAGTAAATCACTATCAAGTAGTGTCTCTCTCCATGAAGCAGTGCACAGCGTTAATGAACGGCTTCTGCAATGGATCTGCATTTACTTACTGGACTTTTTATATTATTAAGGTTGTTTCACAGAGCACATATTTTACCAGAGGGAACAAAAAGGCATATCCACCCACATCCAAAATTGTAAAGTAGCAACAAATGTTTGAATGAATTCCTTCACACTGCACTGCTGGTGCTTTTACGATCTTTGACTTGACCGGATGGTGTTTAGATTTTCTAAAAAGACGGTATTTTTGTAGAGTAATTGCTAAATGCACAGAAACATGTCCATGTCCTACACTTCTGGAAAAGTACTGCAGAAATGGCCTCTAATTCCCCAGTTTTTTTTCTTCAAAAACACAATGTGGAGCAGCAGCTCGTCAATACAAGTGACTGTGTACTGTATATTAGGAAGCATGGGGGCCCAAGCTTCTGGCTTGATTTCCCAACACAAGAAAGAAGAGTCCGCATGGTGAAGTGAATCAGTAACACTGGACGTCTGAATACAAAACACTGGAGGTGCCATTTGCTTTAAGGAAGCTTAATAGCATTTTGAGCTGAGGGAGGCTCTGTTGTTGCTGTGTAATCTTTGAATGACCCTGCTGACCTGCCGGAGATCTTTAAAAAAAAAAAAAGGGTCCAAGAACTATTCATGTTCTCTAGTTAGCCCACGCATGCTTACATACAGACAGACAGACAGAGAGACAACCCAAACATAATGTTAACCAAAGTTATGGAGTTTTCCAGATGTGAAACACACACTTTGACATCCATTTTTAGAGTCTGTTTCCTCTCCGCTTTACACAGACACACAAAGTCGCTTATGTTGGCCTACACATACCCCGGCATTTTTACAAAAGAAAAGAGAGCCTTGTTTCTCTAGAGAGAGAGTGGAAAAAATGAGCACATGCAATTGGGGAAGGGGTGGGTAAAGAGCAAAAGGGAGGGGAAAAAAGAAAACACACACTCAGAAGCCATGAGGAGAAATCAGACTCGATGAGAGAACCAGATTTGCCTTCAGTCAGCTTCCAGTGAGATGGATATTTGGATAAAGTGTGTGTGTGTGAGACCTCAACCAGCTTTGGCGACACTGAGGCTTTTGTCCTAAACTACAAAACACAGACGCAGCAAAAGTAACAAAGTATCAGTAAATGTCAAATTGATTATGTGTTAACTCTCCAAATAATTTGTAAATCATACACTGACTGGAAGAAGGTAAGCAGGGCAACAAATATGTGACTATGACAGGTCATTAAATGCTACTTTGACTTGAAAAGAAAATCCCTGTCACCCTTTTTGGCTGATCGGAGGAGGCTGTATGAACTTAACTTATGACCTCCATCCCACACATTTTTGAAAGTAAATAATAAAATAGGTTATTATATAACAAAAAAAAAATTAACCTTCAATAATAATGACGTGAAACCCTTACTACATAACATGCATTGTAGCACAAGAGACATGCGTGACTGTCCACAATGGATGTACCCGCAAAGTCATGTTCAGTGAAGCACCACAAACCAGTCAATGCTTCGGTATGCGCAAAGTAAGTGGTTATGTCATTCAAAAGGAACAACTGGTCCAGCAGGTCCGGGCAGGTTGGGGACTCACTTTCGGGAATAAACGTGTAGACAATGCGGGCAGTGGAATTCTGTGAAGTCAGGTTCCCTAAATCAGTCCACCTGAGTAATGCGTGTCACCTCACCAGACTGCAGGCAAAAAGCCTGTGAAACCATCAAGTCGTGAATGTAGCAGTAAAGGCCTGTGAGAGAACAGTGTCTACTGATGTCATTGATCGCAAAGGAACAAAAAAATAAATAATATATATATATATATATACACACGTTTACATTGAGTTTATTCTAACTTGTTATGGCCCCTTAAACTAGGAGTCTAGGCATGAAAAGGGACACAGTTGCACATCGATTATGGCATTGAATGCAGTATTGGCGTTTATTTTTTTAATTTATTAGGTTTTAAATAGAAGATATCCAGCAGATAAAAGGCACCTGACCCTAAACATGCACACGCACCTTGTTCCCATCAGAGATTTTGCCTTGTCACAGGAGGAAACTTAACCAGAGGTGTCAGGTTACTTAAGTAGACATTTTGGGTATCTATAGTTTACTGGAGTATTTATTTTTCAGACAACTTTTTACTTCTACTCCTTACATTTTCACGCAAATATCCGTTCTTTCTACTTCTTAAAAATAGCCTCGTTACTCCTATTTAATTTTGGCTTGCTTTACGGCTTACTCATCGTTCAAAAACACACACACGAAAAAACTATCCGGAATGATCGCGCCATCCGGATTGAGTGATTTGGATTGTGGTCGGATGAGAAGTATAAACATTTACCATCCAGACACCCTATTGGTTTACTCCGCGATGCGCCTGCAGATGGCGCAAATCAGAGTTGACGCCGCGTGGGAAAAGCGGTCGGTGGAAGGTTCCTTTTCATGGCGGCAGGGTGCGGAGGTCGGAGGTCGGTGGTCGGTTCCTCCGCTGGTCGGTGGTAGCGATACAAGCCGATCTCAGTTGGGTATTTAGGGACATGAACCCGCCTCCTCCTCCTCCTTCTCCTCATGCAATGTCCATGTAACATTAAATGAGAATCTTCATGACCATGACCTGCAAGTAGCGCAGCGTCTTCAATAAAGTGATGTATGTCTTAAGTATTAACGTGTGTACGTCCTCCGACTCACGTCATTAAGCCGTCACTGGAACGTGGGTTTTCATTTTATTTGTTCAAGTGCGCATGTGTCCTCTCTTGTTTTAGCGTCGCGTCTCTGAACGTCGCCATGTTTCCGTCATCCGAACGGCAGGTCACGTGATCTGAATGTTCTGTTAACACATTAAGAGTTTGTCCTTAATGGACTTTTTTTTTTAGAGTAGTTTTGAAACCAGTACTTTTATACTTTTACTCAAGTAAAATGCTTGACATAACACTTCAACAAAACCATTTTTAAACCCTAATTTCTATACTTCTACTTGAGTAAGGAATGTGAATACATTTGACACCTCTGCGTGCAACGATTAGCAATGACATTGGCTCAGCGACGGTAGAGGTTACGTAAATAAGACATTCCGATGAGGCAGCATTGTACGACAGGTGGATCCAGAGACAGTCGCACCTAAATGCAGAATGCAGACTCTGTCAAGGTCGTCATTTACACAGGGGCTTTTTCCACTGTGACGCGTCAACAGGCCTCAATTTACACAAACACACACACAAAAGAACAATGTTTGGACATCATTTGGCTGCCTTTCAGGTTCAGGTATTGTCTGTGCGGAGCCATTCCTACTATGGAAATCCAAAAGGCTCGCTGTAAAACTAGCGCAGCAGTAGGGTTCATTAAACAATCAGTACAGCAACATAATTTGAATCGACTGCATGGTCTTCAAATATATATATATATATTTATTTATTTTTAACAGGTTCGTTGGCAACTAGCTGCCTTCTAAAAAAAGGGCACCACAGAAGACAGCTTTTTTTTTAAAAGATAAAAATAAATGATGGTGCCTTAGTAACCGAGGAATTCTTCAGTTGAAGAATTACAAAAAAACGTTAAGTTCCACAACCTCCTACTTTAACGTGTGCAGTTCCTTTAAGAGAACCGTGCTGACGCCACACGTGGATAAAGACGAGCGGAGTGAAAGACACCTAGAACAGCCCAGCTGGATGGCGGCGGGCCCGGCGTGGCCCCGCACGCTGAATTAGAGCTGAACAAACACGACTCCACACAACCATAATGTACCTGAACGAGCCGGCGTCAGCCCGGGCCACACGGGCCACCCAAACCCAATAACCTGCTGGGGAGCTGTGTGAATAGACACCCATTGCATGGCAGTGCTCTTTTAGAACAGCTCAAACAGAAACTCTCCCTCCGCGTCGCAAATCAAACAGCGCTGGAATATCAGAAAGCACATGATGTACCCTCTGTGCCGTCCGCCCAACCCCATTGATACTTTTGAAAGATGTTCTGAAGTGACTCGGTGGAGGCACCGACATGGAGTCATTTTTCATTTTCTTTATTCCGTTGTGATTTTGAAGAATTCGTCCAAACGAAGCCACGGAATTATCACAAAACTTCCTGTAATCCAAAAGTCTTTCCCTGAGCCTCGGTGGCATGTATTGTTAGCGCATTAACGCGACACAAGTGCACCTGCGCGCTTGCACACGCACACTAATAACCTTGAACAAAGCAGCCTTTAATGAATTTCGTCAGAGAGCGGCTGCAAAGAACCAAAGCCTTCCTTTCTTTCAGCGACCGAGGTTAATGTTGAACACCCGGCCGCCTCTGAAGCCAACCACCCGCGACCTCGCAGAGGTCAAGTCAACACTATTATTACAGATGTTGTCTCGGGAGACGCGAAACAGCAACAAAAAAAAAAAGGAATGAGCGCCGATGTGCACAGTGCACCACAGCCGCTGCAACCATCGGGACAAAAGTAGGACACGGAAGAAAAGGGATTGAGGATTTGAAGAGGAGTGAGACCAGCGCTGACTTTGCTGGTTCAAGGACACCGACAGATGATGATGACCATAAACCCGAGAACTGGCAGTAGGAACTCAAACGTATGTGAAACCCGTTCTCTTCCATCGCTGGGCTTTTCTGGCACACTGTCAAACCTGCTATACCAGCATGGATGGAATCCAGCTGCTATTGTGTGTGTGTGTGTGTGTGTGTCTCCTCTCCCCCTGCATTAAGAGCAGTGTCCATTTCTGCTTCGCTTGCAGTTCACAAAGCTTTGGTTAAAAAGGAAGACAAAATAGCATCTGAGCCAGGAGAGCCAAGCAGGAAAGCATGATGTGTGTGTGTGTGTGTTTGTGTGTATATGTGTGTGTGGGGGGGAGAGTGGTATAGTAACAAGAGGCCAAGGGCAAGTAATGTGCCAAACTATCATCTCCCAGTGCTGATTTACCTAATGCATGCCAAACTGCTGCGTGTGTCTGCTGCCTGTGTGTGTGTGTGTGTGTGTGTGTGTGTGTGTGTGTGTGTGTGTGTGTGTGTGTGTGTGTAGGTATGCACAAAGGAAGGGGCTGCTGCTTTAAGAAGAATCACTTGTTGTACGTACTGTAAGAAAAGCTTGTGTCACTTTCCTGTTTTATGGCACAATAATCAAACTGTTTTCAGTTTTGGTCGTTACTGATTTTTATGCTGTTGACAACAATGGTTGAGTTTAAAAAACCAAAAACACTTTGTTCAACGCATACATGCAATACTTATAAAAAAGATATTATTCAATTGTGTATTAATTATTAAAGTAAATAAAATGCTGCCAACATTCAGTACATTTAACGTACACAGTTCAGGTTGGACTTCAAAAGTACACTGGATCAATACCCAGTTCTAAATGCAGAGATTTTATTTCCCTATTGGAGCTGCATCAACTCTGAAGTCCTGTTTGAGGACCAGAAAGCCGCATGCTGTCGAGGGATCGGTACTGGAAGGGCAACTCACTCCGCACTGAGCAGATGTCCCAAACGCGTCCCACCAACGCAGCTCACAAAGCCCCAAGCCAATATTGACACATCAGTAACTGCAGGCAGATGCATGCAGACAGTGTTACCAGTGTTACGCGTCGCCTCCAGAAGACGGCAACAGGATACGGAGTCGGGCCACAAAGGCAGAATTCAGGTTGTAGTTTGTGACACACAGCTTTTTCGTTTCCCCACGAGTGTTGGAAAGGATTATTTCCAAAAATAGGATCATAGTGTCCGGGGAGCTGGACCCCTGTGGATTCAGAAGGCCGAGATGTTTACACCCACAAGAACGCAGGGTAGCGTTCAAGCATCAGCGTATTTACTCATCCTGCGTAGACACATGAGACTTCATTTGGTTGGACACTGGGTCGTTCCCTTTGCGTGTTTTAAACATTTGGATCGATGCCTTTACCCATGACATGTGACGTAAGAGGGGGGGAAAAAAAAGAGTGTTGTGATGTAAATCCTGAGAACTTCTAACAACACCAAGGCTCCCGTAGACAAGGCAAACCGGATCCAGTTCAAGTTAGACCACACTGAGCAAAGTCAAACCAAACAACGCGCTGGAGGGAATTCAACCGAATGGATCTGCACTTGATGTGAGGGTGAAGCTTGTTTTGTAAATACATGTCTTAAATCTTAAATCATTTTCAACGACTCAATAGTTACTTAGAATAAAAACCGGAATCCAAACACAAGGTGTTTTGAAGGGAAGCTTGTCTCTTGTTGCATAATAACACGTGACATTTATAGGCTGATATGGACTTTAAAAAAATGTTTTGTTTGTTTGTTTGTTTGTGTCTGTTCGTTAACATTTTTGATGAATGCCAAAGTTTAGTCGACTAAACTTAGGCAGACCTCCCCTATCACCGATGTGTCACCATAAGAGACAACGCTACACATTAGCACGGGAGACTCGTCCCGGTGAATCGTGGCGGTCAAACGCCTCCGCCCGCGGAACTTTACCACCGCGGCCCGCCGGGGGGGGCGGAGAAACTTCTCTCACACCCAGCAACCCCCCAAAAAAATCCCTTCTGCAACCGAGGTGTTGACGGTAAAGACGGCTACTGTCCCGATCTGTCAAAAAACACCAAATACAAGTCCCCCCCCCACACACACACACACACACACACCGACCACTAAAGAAGTTGAGCCTCTTCTGGAGTAAACCGGGACTTGTCGGGACGTTACCTCTTCCGCTCAGCTGCAGGGTCCTCGGCTCTCGATCCGCGGGCCTCGCGGCGCACTGGCTCCTAAAAACTCGGAAAGCGGTTGAGGAAGTGTTCAGGTCGGTCCTGGAGCTGCTCCTTCGTGCTCTCTCTCTCTCTCTCTCCGCGTGTGTGTGTGAGACTGAGACTGGGCACGTACTGCAGCTCCACAGGGCGGCGCGCTGTGGACGCTGGTCCACGCGTGACGTCAGCCAGGTGACTTTTTTTCCGAACACGCCCATAACGCAGTGCGTGGGTTGGTTTTTAAATTCTTTAGCTGGTCTGTTGTGTATTTTTTTTTTTAACCTTGCCTTGGACTTGGACAATGTGGTAATATTTAAGTTTAGTTTGCAAACCAATCAGGTGGATCTCTTCCGAAATACAGTTTGATTACCGACAGCAGTTGCACATTTGAGTTTTGGGATCCCCCGACAGTGTTTCCCCAAAGTTTAAAAAAAAACACATTGGTGAATTCAGGTATATTGGGACAGCGTAAGTATAAGGCATTTTACTTCTGCCTTGAAAATCCTATGATAAAGCAAACGAGTAAATCAAAGCCGTGTGTATCTTGGGGATTCCCGCAGACAGGTTCATGGATAATTCATTTATGGGTAGTTGTGACGAACGGCCACGCATTTCCATGTTGGCCCGGCCTACAATCACCTCCACGCAAGGCGCAACGCAGAGAGCCACGTGGTGCTGAGTCACCAGTCCCCGCCCACCAACACGGTGTGACTATAAGAGAGAATGGGCCAGTAAATTTAGACACACTGTTGTAAATCCTAAAGAGCTATTTATAGCTCCCAAAAGCCCCCCCAACAACGAAGGGGTATAATAGCTGGCAGGGTTGAATGCTGATAGACGACTGAATAAGACAAGTTACTCATCATGTCGTCACCACCACAAGCATAGTTCTTTCACTAAAAATACAACATCCCCCCCCCCCCCCCTCAGAGAGCTCAGAGAGCTTTGGAACGGGTCAAACATTTGCCGTTAAGGTAGTTACATGTTACATGTTTCAGTATCTAACACACACCAACATCCAATAAAAGATGTGACAGGAAAACAGGTCAGAATGGAACTTTTTCCATTACTTTCACTTCATGGAAAACTTGTCTTATCTTTACCAATGACCTCATGCTCCAGCATTGGTTGTAAATACAAAGTTCCATCCAATGAACCTATGGCAGACATGTTTAATCAGTGAGCCATGGTGCCGCGCCCTGCAGATAAACCTGCCCTGACTTTACACTTCAGTCACTCCTGCTGTCAGTCAGGTTCAACGGGAAAGCAGGGTAGCGAGACCGTCTCCTTCCCGACAGAGTGGCAGATGTCGAGTCATCCGACGGACACGAAGCTAATTCTCTCACGTCTAAAACGTGCCGTCGCCGTCTGCTCCGAGAATCCCAGCTCAAGTTAGTTCAGTTTGAAAAGCGACGACGCTGACTGTGGGCGGTCGCCCTCTGGGTCACGTGATGTCCCTGTAAGAGTACCACAGTGTGAGACCCATCCAGGGCACCCAGACTCTTCCTGTTGTGAGGGCTGTTTTCTTCCCATCCTGGCAGTGCCTGGGCAAACATCACAGTGAGTAATGAGAAAGACAGACGGAAAAAAACAAAAAAACTGTCTCAAATAGAATAAAAAAAACAAAAAAAACAATCCTTCCATCAAGAGACCTGCCACAGGCCAACTCTGCCTTTCTCCATCTGTCCTCGTTTACGTCTCCTTCTCTCATTCGCTGTTTTCAGGTCCCCCCCCCCCCCCCCCCTTTTTCCTGTTCCAAAATCTGAAAACTGATAACGAGAAGGTCATCAAAGTCACTTTCCTCTAAAGTGGGGATGAAAGAGCGTCTGCGTGTGTGTTTGTGTCGTCTCCGCTTGGGAAATGTTTTGCGCTGGAATGCCTGTGATGATGCTTCCTGTCGCGTCCATTAGCGTGCTCAGCTTCTTTTTCTATGCCGCGGGTGCTCTATTGTCTTACACATTTGACATTTCCCCCCCCCCCCCCCCCCTCCGTTGTGAGCGAGAACACTGTGCGAGAAGAGAGATCAGCCCTCACCTCGGTCTGGTGTTGTATTTTATTATTGCATTGGGACAGGATTTTCAGATTACAGGAATGGAAAAATTGCTCAACCGCCTACATGTTGGCAGTTGTTGGGAAGGCTCTTTTGACGTTACCCGCGTACGGTGGGTATCACTGTCTTATCACACCCTCTTTGCTTTCCATATTTATAACTTACAGTGATCTCAGTTTGATTCTGAACTTTATTGGCACTCAAGTAGTTTATGAAATGAAACCCAAGGCACTCTATCTTGAATTCCTTATCGCCCTCCTTTCAAAAGTTTCTCAAAGGAGAAGCGCTCCTTTTTCTATTTTAAGAGTTCCTTTTCTTACAATTTGCAGAGACACTGACATTGAATGCTATTGATCCATACGAGCGGGCAGTTACCTAATCTCTGGTTCCCTGGCGGCTAATGGGGGAGGTTTTTTGAATGTGAGTAAGAGACCATGTGACGGAGTTCACCCTCAAGAGGAGAAGTGGAGACCAGGGTGCCTCGGGGAAATGAGAAAATTTCCCATGTTACATTGCCTTTCTCTCTTTGGTTTTGCTTTTGGTACTTGCAGGGAGTATTGGGTCACTGATGCTCCTGGGATGATGTATTTAGAACAACCCCAATCTTCCATTCTTAATAAGTTAAAGCCACGTCCTTTGCCTTTTCTTTTGTAAGCGCGGGCCTTCTGTATTCAACTCTCTCATTAGTGTTGCAGATGTTAAAAAGAAATAGGCCCAAATACTTTGTGCTTTTTCTTTGTCTTCAAATACGAATGCGAGCACTGAATTCTTTATTTTCGCTGTGCGACTTGGTCGCTCCATATTCGGGGGATTTTTTTTTGTTTTCTACTAAGTCACTTATCTGAGATTGCACGTATTATCCAGCAATCTGACCGGAGCCGGGAGGTTAAAACGCCCGGAGAACAGAATCGCTCACACTGGTCTCTCAACCACAAGGGGATGGAAATGTGTTTTACAACCGGCCAAATTAAATAAGCGACAGTTACCGGTAATGACAGGTCACCCCTCTGGGCAGTACAAATATGTGCCCTTTTTATGAACTAAAGTGCCTCCCTCGGGTAGATAAGTGAGAATTAATGGAATGAAACCCTGTTGATTTATGTTACAGCATAAAGTACAAATGGCTTGACAAATACAGGATGTCTTGTTTTTAGTGAGGGCATCGTCACCCTTTTTAGAATAATAATACCCATAGGTGCTGACAAGAACTGTGAAACCGGAGATCATTGTGTTTTTGAAAAGAGAAAGCCAAAAAATGAAAAATGTTCAGAGGTACAGTCTTGTGAACCACTTCCAAGAGTAAATCCCACACATTTCCAGCAGCAACAGATGAAAGAAAGAAACATGTTGGGATTGGTATTGAGTTGCCCTCGTTATATTTCGGCAGGCCACATTTTTTTTGTGAACAGAATTTAAAAATGTCAACAATATCCATGTAATTGAGTTGTAGAGCTTCTGGAATCTTAAACACACAAGCTGCACAGATACTGCACCTCGACATGCCACACTTACACCAACATCGTCCCTTGGCAAATGCTGCAGCAGTATGATGAGAATATCATACAATACTGTGCGCTGATTGTGAGAAAGGAACACTTTATATAGACATATACACTTAAATACTGTATACATTACTTTATATAATCCCTCTCTTTCCCCATCTTATTTGTCCAAAGCTATAAATGTGTTCAAAACAACAATGAATCTTCAAGTTTCTATTGATTTTCCATTGAAACCGTGAGTAATTAGTCCCTTTCATTTAAAGGTAATTGGTACAAAGTACTGCTGCCCCCTTCTGGATGAGAGAGACATTAAACTAATATTTTAACTAATGACACAAACCGTAGACACCTACAAATAGAAGATGTCGTTGTTTCAGTGTCACCCCAAAATTCCTCCTTTTACGGGGGTTACAAACACGCAAAACAAACACCTGTAGAAGGATAGAAGGTAAAAGGAAATACAAATACAACAGCGTCAACCCTTCCGTAAGTGCTGTTTTAGTGAGACTCACAATAATAGCTGCTGAGATTGTGTCAGACACGTGACTGTTTACTCCTATTTTGTGCAGTGTTTTTGAACTAATCTGTGATGTATATCTGTAACAAATATATAGATATAGGGGCTGAGTAGAAACAGGGGCCGTATGCATGGGATACTGTACTGAAACGGGCATCATAGCACAGGTGTTCATGTCATATACTAAGCTTATATTTAGTACAATGCAATAAATAAACAGCCTCATGTCTAAGAACAGGAAGCACAGTACTGTGAAAGCAGGTCAAGTACACTTTTTAAAGGAGTTTATTTGTATCTATATACACAAACATTTACAGTGCACTATATGCAAGAGGTACAGTCCATTCAAACACTAAGAAACAGGTAGAAAAGCCAAATAGTACTTGATCAACACAAATGTGCATTAGATACAATGTAGTTTGACGGTTTGAAAGACCACCTACAGCCAGGGTCCAAATGTAGTAGATAAAGCCTCTCGGCAGGTTATTCAAGAGATCCTATGCAGGTCGTAATTATTCAAGCAGTAAAGAAAAGTGAAACTCCAAACAAGATGACATCATGACCATGTGTTTCCCTTTGAGTGCAGGTGTGATTTTATCCAGCAGTGTATGTACAGCATGAAAAGAGCAGTCATCGAAATGGCACAAAAGTATTTTCTCTTGTAACTCGACTGTAACCAAACTGTTAAAAATACTAGAGGTTATAGTATAAGCAAGTAGATAAAAAGCTATTGTTATCAAGGTCTCTTCCGGCGACATGACAGTAGTACAGTACTTTGATAATATAAAGATGAAAAAAAGGGGGACAGTTTCGTTTCAGGCACATCATCAATTTACAAATTGCACTGCATTCAACTGGAAGAAATCAATCGGCACTTAAGCACTGTATGCACTTTTTTTTCAAACCCTACAGCTTCAATTACATAAAAAAGCATCTTTGAAAGAGTTTATCCTTAGAAATACTATCGAGTCATGCCAAATATTGTAGATTCAATATAATAGTAACACTGTGTAAAACCTCACAACCAATATAATGTACACTGGGATGATTAAAATGACCTCTCGCTCAGAACATCATGTAACAGCATTTCTAAACAAATATCTGCAGTGTATGCTTCGCAATATATATTCAGAAGATCGACCATCTGAAATGGTGACCAATATTCTCTTGTTTTACTGGCTGCCAATACTACTACAAAGCAACGTTTGTTTGTGATGTTATACCCACCACACTAACAAACGCTGTTTCACATGTAAAAACCGAGGTGACGATGTTCTCCTGCAGAAACAAAGAGTGGTTCAGCAGTCGAGTGGAACCTCAGGTACAAGACGCCAGAATAAAGCAAAGTTGTTGGAGTTGACTTGGTGAAATTCTTTTTGAAGAAGCACTTGATGAAGGCCTCCGTGAACCTCGGCTGGAGCAATGCGACCCCTGGAGGTTTCAAATGTTAGACCGTTCTCCAACGAGAGGCTCTTCACTTTCCCTTCTTTCGCTTCCTTCCTTTACCGACATCCCGTTGGGGTGAATTCCTAGTGGCGGTCTGAGTTCAGTAGCAGCAGGTAGCCATGTTGTGCTCCACAGAGGAGTTCTAGCACTCACAGACAGCAGGGGGCGTGATCCTTTCCCCACAGTGGGTGCTACAAAACCGTGGCCTCCTCCATGGCATTGACCCATCTGAAACGCAAGAAACATGAGACCCTATTCTACAGTTTTGTGGGTGATTTACCTCTTGTCACCTGTTTTTTTTTCCATTTACTTTTTCTGCACAGGAAGGCCACACACAGTAACTAAACCTGTGTAATTCCTGAGCCTTATGTCACCTCTCAGAGAAACAGACTTTAAACGCTATCAGACACGTTTTTGCTAAACACGTTACCTTCGGAGAAGAAAAAAAGAGGGTCACGCCAGAACAAAAATTTTACATCAACGAACAAATCTCGGCGTCCCTGGTGGTCTAGTGGTTAGGATTCGGCGCTCTCACCGCCGCGGCCCGGGTTCGATTCCCGGTCAGGGAACGTATCTTTTAACTCGTGTCACACAGAGTCAAATCCCAAATGAATGCCTACCTGCGTGCAGTTTGGGGATCGTCGGCCCTGAAGGTGTAATACAGAGTTTTCTTGTGGTAGAGCTGGAACGTGTTGCTTTCCTCTCCCTCCGGCCTCTCTGTTAGTTTGACAGTGAACGACTGCAAAGGAAGGCTCTCCGTAGCAACTTTGTCCTGAAGAAACCAGGGTAAACACATCCGTCACAATTGTACGTTAAACACATCAATCTTGCTGTCAGGAGAAATATGCAAATAACAGGCGTGACATTTTCAAAAGCAGTGAACACTCAAGAAAGTCCAAAGAAACAGAAAGAGAGAGCACAGAGAATCCCTTCATTAGTATCTGGACAGTGTTCTGGCCTGGAGGAGAGGATGAACAGTGTGAAATGATGAAGGTTGAGAGGACAGGATTCTGTCATTGGGTGTGCACGTGTTTTGGGGCTGGTGTGGGAGACTCTGTGCCCCCTCACCTCACGGGCTGTGAAGGTGTAGAGCACCTTGTCTTTGAGGAGGAACCACAGACGCTTCCACTTCCTCTTGCTCTTCTTCCGGCGCTGCAGGCTGCCGCTCATTGTGGCTCCCTCCACAGTAAGCGACACCTGATGAAATGCATGAAAGATCAAAGCTTAATTAATTAAGAAAGACCTTAAATCTAACCCAGCTAGACAAAACTTCAAAACTTCAACCAGAATGGGGAGTTTATTACATCTTTTTTTATTGCATGTGCAGGATTGCATTTTAATTTTCGCTAAAATCTAAAAATAGTGAACCCTAGTGGCAGCTTTTGAATTTTGAACAGTAGCACGTGTATGTTAGGCACAGCTCCCTGGTGGTCTAGTGGTTAGGATTCGGCGCTCTCACCGCCGCGGCCCGGGTTCGATTCCCGGTCAGGGAACTTGGCTTTTAACTAACACCAACTTACTTTACCAGTGTTGCACTACGAACTCTTATAATACCAGCACTAAGTGAGTTTGCAGGGGTTTGCGTCGTAATTAAAATGATTCCAGTAAATTTTCTTATTCTTGGCATTTGCGTGATCGTTATGAAAAAGTATTTCGGGTGACACGTTAACGCCACCTGGTTGAGGGCGGAGGAGCTCTTCCTGCTCTTCCACAAGCTGGGTGGCTGCAGGCTCTGGAAGACAGCTGAGAGCGGACGGCTTGCCCGGTGGGTGCGAGGGCTGGAGCTACCCCACGCCCCTGACACGCTGCCACCTACACACACACACACACACAGTTAATACCATATCAAAGGGGAAGGGTAACACCAAGATGTTTTCCTTTCTGCTGTACTGCCCCAGGAGTGAGACACTACCTACAACATACAAGCTGAGATTCACCTCTTTTCCTGAGTTCGGCATAGCAGTGGTCACACACTTTGGCCACCCTGTCTTTGAGGTACTTCAGTGGGTACCTGTTCCTGGAACAAGCCCGACACACCACCTGCTCACATTGAGACAGAATTCAAAGATCTCTAGTGACCTCCAGTCAAGGTCAGTGATCCCATAAAGATCCAGTGCAGTGAAACACAAACAAGCCCCAGTGTTTTGTTGTGTGTGTCCGACCTTGCCGCAGGCGTTGCAGTGGTGTCGTCTCAGCGTGAGGCTGAAGTCAGAGGTGCAGTTCATGCACATCATCACGTGAGAAACCGGGACCAGAACAGGAGCAGCCTCACCCAGGGCCATCCACAACTTCTCACGGGCCTGTGGACACATCTACTGCATTAGATGAGGCGAGAAGGGTGTTTTACGTTTCGTCACTAATGTAAAACACATCAAATTAAAACACAATTTCTGCATCTTAGCCCTTCTTCTTGTATGCAAAACTGCGAGTTGCTTTAACTGAGAGTGCAAGAAATGCTCATTTTGAGTCTTCATGAGTAGCATTCTGAAAATATTGATGATGAACACAAGACAATTGGTTGAAACAGATAATTCAGATACAGTTTACACAAATGTAAGAACCGAACCGCCATCAATTAAAAAAAAAAAAACTTTTTTACCTCACTGCAGGGTCCACCAAACGTACAGAGGCCTGCAGCATGGTCCGCGATGGCTCGACTCAGCGTGTGGAACCAGTCCTCCCTCTCTACCACTGAGCTGAGGAGGGACGCAGACAAAGAATCACACCCGATCGAGAGTCCGGGGAAAGTCACGGACAAATACACACGCGTTTGTGTTGCCGTCCGGATGCTCACCTTGCTGAGAGTGTTATCGTGATGTCTGACACCTCGATCTTGAGACAGTTGAGCACGTTGTCGAGGACCGGTTTGCTCACCTGTGCGAGGGGCGAAAACCGCATCGCAGGTCAGCTTAAGGACACCGATGGTGTTGGAGATAGTCAGAGATAGAGAGATAAATCAATGTACCTTCATCCCAGACAGAGATAACGTGTTCTTGAGCCTGTATTTCCCATCCTGCTGAGGGTAGGTGTACAGCATTATATCGTTCATCTGATGAAGAACATAGAAAGAGGAAAGAAAAGGCATATCATGTAAAATTCGAAAGGAAATTAAAAGAACATCATAGCAGATAAATGACAACGGTACAAATATTAATGATTAAAGACGTCAGAAGATGTCATACCCCCTTATGGTCACCAGGTGGTGGTACTACCTTGAGATAAAAATACACACACCCACAACGCTGCGTTTGTTCTTGCTTTCTAGAAAGCAACTTTCTGGACCAAACTACTTTGTTGATGTTTCCTTTCACAGCGTTCACACACATCTGTGCAGCCCACCAGCGCAACATTCCCATGTAGGCACACAACAAAGTAGGTGTTTATTTGGTCGTCAGACCCGAAGAATTGTGATCGCCTGAACACAGTGAGAGGTTTATTGTTTCTTTCCAGACAAAAGAGATGACATCATTGGTCACACCTAATGTGCGCTCTAAACATCCGCCGTTAAAGGAAGCGTCCAGTAATTCTCCACCCTGCTCCGGGCTCCAGGCCTCCCCTCGCCCTCCCGGGCCTCCTCAGGCAACACTGAGAACCAGGACTGGGTGGGACAGGGCGCCTTTCCCCCCCACAACAACAACAACAACAACAACAACAGCAACAACACAAACAGCCGTGGTTAATGGTTCGCTTGCTGGACTGGGTGGAGACAAAACAGTGGCGGAGCCCGGGCCCGTTTGTCTGCTCCGCCCTTGCACCGCCAATTTAACTCTCAAAGATTCCTTTTCCTCGGAAACCCAACCAAGTGCCAAAGTGAGTGTACTTTTAACAGACGACTTTCCCGGATGACACAAAATATGCACCTACTTGGACCCCTTCGGTGCCGAAGAGATTTGATTTAACCTTGACATTTCATCTCGTCCACTAACATGTCACTTAAATCACCTGCCTCTTTCACTCATACTGTCTTCCCTCTGACAGCTGTTTTTTTTTTTACCTCCATCCTCCTTTGATCCCTTCCCTCACTCGTTCAGCCCGCTTCTCCTTCTTCCCGGAGCCCAGGCTCGTGACATGGCTGCAGCTTCTCCCCGTCATCCGAGGTGAGTGATGGCTTTCATCTTCGTGTTGTCTGGGTTTCTCTTTCCTTTAAAAGCCCATAAATAACACCCGAACCACTGAAGCCGTCAACTTCAAGGAAGCAAATGGCTTTATAACCCTGTGTAGTCTCAATAGTATCAACCAGCAACCCTTTTTAGTTATGGCTCAACTACAGTTCTCTTTAGAGGGACTGGTAGAACGATGGAAAAGAACAAATTGAAGAAAATGAATGGAGAAAGAAATCCATATCTTCACGTTATATTGTATTTGGATCAGCTAGAAGAAGCCAAAATCATTAACGCTGCCCCAGCAGGATGTGCAGCTCCAGCATAATTCATAACATGAGACAGCACGGATTGCACATGGAACAATGGAGTGGGCTTCTCCATTTCACATTACGTGTTTGTGTAGCAGCACCACCCCTCCTCCGACCCAACCTCCTCCTCCCTGCATTCTACAGGGTGTCTGGCCTTCACTTTGCTGTCCGTCCCCTCCCAATACACAGGAAGCCGGCATCCAGTGACCCACACCAAACATCCTGTCAGGAAGTGGGGCCCTGGAAAACAAGTCCTGAGAGGGGAGGAGAGGAGAGGAGTGCAGAGGAGAGGGAGGCCCTCTCTGGATAGGTGTGGTGCCAAGTGGAGGTCTCACAGCCTTGGCCTCGTGAACACCCCCCCCCCCCCCCCGCTTCTCCACCTACCTCGCCGACCTCCACCCAACATTCCCACATATTTGCAGGTGTTTTCTACTGCCGGATTCAACTACTGTTTACGCAAACTCACGGCGTTCACCCAAATGTGGTTCAAATCCAAAGAAGTGTATCAGAGATTCAACCCTTCCAGAGTTACCAACTGTGTGAGGTTACATTTTTGGAAAGTGGGTATAACTTGATGCAAACATGGAGTCTTGAGCCCCCCCCGTGCTGTAATCTTGTTTTTGAATATGACACTTCAACAATCTCAATGAATAGATGCTGTGACAGTGAACGGTTTCTAACAACATAAATAGATAAACCGTAGGGCAGATTTTAAAAATCTTGGCTAATTGATTGTTTGCTTTGAAACACGAGGTTGGTATGGTTCTTCGCACCGAGAAGAGCTGAGAAACCAGTTTCCAAAAAGGGAGAAACAGGAGCTGAAAGTCCTAAACGGAGTCACATGGGAAGAATATTACCAGAAACAGGTGTCGTGGCTGCCTGCTTTTCCTTGAGACCTTCATGAGTGTGCCTTCTTTCACAAAAATCTGCCAAACGAAATAAAAACGCACAAAGGAAAAGACAAATTTACATCAGTTTACATACACTATCATTCAGAATGGAACAACGTGCTGCAGCGTTTCTGCGAGTGACGCAGTGACACGAGCCACATGGTGCTCACCCTCCCGGGCTTCAGGAGGTCCCTCTTGCCCTTCACGCTGTACTCTATGTGGACCAGACGCAGCAGGTTCTCCTGAGGGGGGGGCAGAGAGAGCACAGAGATGGGAAGGAGATTATCCAGTGATGGACGCGAGAGGAGACAAAGAATGAAACTGTCCCTGTTGGTTTCGTGAATGAAAGGGAGGGGGGCGGAAAGGGATGCGATACTGAAAACCGACCAAGAGGAGTAGGGGGGGGGGCAAAGATAAAGGGGAGCCTGTTTCTCCACTATCTGTCAGCCTTTGCGTGTGTGTTTCGCCGCATGTGCATTGAAGAAGAAAAAAGTGAGCGTGATAACCAGAACAGGCAGCGGATGGAACAGATCTGATCTTGACTGTGAGAGGCGAGAAAAGCCTTGTAAATGATCTCCATGAACAGCTCCTCTTTGAGAGGGAGAGAGAGAGGGGGGGGGGGGGGGGTCGGGGGGTACATGTAAGTCATGTCCACCCCTCACACTGCTCCCTTTGAGACAATTCACCTGGGACTCTCTGATGACGTCATCGTTGCTCACCCACGACGTTAATCAACAAGCCTGCAGAGGCCGCCGCCAAAGACGAATGGACCTCGTCTTTACTCCAAGGGTGTCATTTAACCTCGGCTGTCTAAGTTCTTCACGCTTGATCTCCATCCAAAAATTGCTCTTTCATCGCCCCCGAACCAAACATAAAAGGGCGTCTCCATAACGACACCCCGGGCCGCGATGAATGCATAAAAAAACTCCACGGGAGGCTAAACGGCACCGAATGTTCGGAACACATGGAGCGTGTCCAGAGTCAACTCACCCCCTGCTTCAGATTGTCGTTGGCCTGGTCCGCCACCTCGGACACGATCACCAAGGCAGCTGCAACACAAACAGGGAGAGAAAGAGATAGATTTAGGCGCAGCCCAATTCAATTAGGACACTCAGTGACTGTGACTTCGACAAACAGGGTCTGATGCGCGTGGGGCAGCTGCAGTGCGTATGCGCGTGCGAGTGTCAACATCGCTCTGGGCTGCTGAGAAAACACCAGCGCCACGGCTGTGGTTATTTCATTTCCTGTCGTGTTTTGCGGGGGTTTACCTTGCGTGTCCTCGTATTCTTTTGAATCAGGAGAGAGGTTGTTCAGGTAATCTGGAGAAGACGCAGAAAAATCTTCAATTCATGTAAATACCATTTCCATGCAATGTTACGCCTGCTGAGAAACATTTTGGACATTTTTTAACTGTCTTCAAAAAGTCTATTTTTCTATCTCTTGAAGCCTCGGGTAGAAAAACCATTGTTTTAAGGATCTTCGTATTTGTGTGATTGTAGATTTTTAAACTGGCAGCAGAGGCAAAACAGGATTATGAAGCTACAAAATAAACAAACATAGGTGGATCCCAAACCATGAAGAGCCATGTAAATATCTCTAAATCCACTGTGTGGTGTTTGCTCTTGCGTTGTTGCACCTACCAAACAGAGTTTTGGTAGGTAGATATTTCCGCTTCCACTTCCTTATTACTACTGTGCTACTGTCGTTATCAGTTTGAGCCGTCATCAGTTTGCCATCGTTGCTACAGCTTGCCCTCAATGTCCGTTATTGATCAAAAACCGGCACAGACTTGCTTTAAAGATGACTGTGTGCGTCTGTGTGTTACCTGTGAGTAGCATTCGATACTGGAGCACTCTGACAATAACCTGCAGCAGCTGGTGTTTCAGCGGGACTTCAGCTTTCTCTGGGCTTCTTTTCTGCACACACACACACACACACACACCAAGAAAGTCAGGTGATAACACACATATCATCATTTTACATGGGTTACACAAACGTGAGACTTTGTATCTTGTAGAAAAAGGTTTGTTACAATCTGAATACGCAACTGGCGTCTGATCATTCCACTGAGAAAAAAGCATTTCCAATCCTCGGACCTCGCAGCGTCCCTGAACTGCACCTAGAAAAACCCCCTCCTCTGTGAAGGTCACCTTCACAATATGCTGCTGCAAGTCAAGGTTACAAGTGACCATGGGGACACTATCGGACGGGCTGACCTTCACACATCTCCGCAGCACACAAAAAACCCAGAACAACTCCCATTCTTCCTCTCGGAGTAGTCATTTGCAGGTGAAAGGGGGAAGAAATCCGCACAATCAAAGAGAGCTTTAGAAAATCAATCAGGATCTAATTGTCTCTGACAGGTATTTATGCCCTGAGCGGTGGAGGGGCAACAAGGGACAGGGCACACACACACACACACACACGCACACATGCACACAGACACACACACACACACCGTCTGTTATAATCCAATGAAGTCCTATCCTTCATTAGAGAGGCACAGATAGCCCCCTGCGGGAAACAGCATCTTCTATCTTATTTACACTGCACACAAGAGCCCACGCAGACACATTCACAAACACAAACACATACAATATATTATTGATGATGTGCCCCTCCACACAAGCAAACGCGCACGCGCACACACACACACACACACACACACACACACACACACACGCAGACATACACAGAGACCTGCCGATGAGATCACACTGATGTGGCCTGTACGGGGGGAGGGACGAGAGGCGAGTTAAACACACCACCCTTTGTCTTTATTAGCAGAATCTGGAGCACAAGAGTCAAAAAGTAAAAGCGAGAGCTGACGCTGCTTTTAAATGAGCAGGCCCCCGTGAACACTAGCTCCAACTTGTTTACTTCTGTGTCGCATCATGCTTTTTTTTCTCCTTTGTCTTTCGGTCTTCAGCAACCACCTCTGATTAGAGTCCCTCCCACGTTTCTCCCCCCCCCTTCTGATCACTCTACGATCAAGTACAATAATAACCAGCTCTACATTATTATTCACGCTTGGCTTCAGCACTTCCTGTTCTCCTCAAGTGTCCCTTGTAAATTGTCATCCAATTGACACTCGTTCGGAGGAAGTGGCTTTCCAGAGATGGTAATTAGCGTGTGGTTTGTTTGGGTGAGCGAGCCAAATGGAGGAGGAGAGAGGAGGGAGGGTGTGATGCCTCGTGCCGGGAGACACACACACGCACACACACACACACACACACGCACGGACAAACAGACACATCTTTCACACTCTGTCACAGCCAGCTGATGTTTTGCACACACACACACACACACACACACACACACACACACACACACACACACACACACACACACACACACACACACACACACACACACACACACACACACACAGACACTGATCTAATTGGGGAGTTGTAAAAGAGGCTGCTTCTCTAATTAGCTTCTGTCTGCCTCATTGCCCAGCTGCCTTTACAACGAATTCCCTCCATTGCTCTCTCCCCCTATCGCTCTCTGTCCACCTGCTGTGCAGCCTCCTCCTTCTGGGCTTCTTCCACACAGAAAAGATGTTGTGCTTTGGTAAGACATTTCATCCTTTTTTTTTTTTAATTATAAAGAATTTTCACAAGATGCACACGGAATTTGTGTATGCCCCTGCAAAACAATCAGACACCAGGAGCAAAAAGGAACAAACAAACACACACACACACACACACACACACACACACACACGGCACTCTGTTGGCCCATGTTTGTAGATGGTTGGGGAAACAAGCATCTGGCTGTGGAGATGAGGCTTTAAGGGCTGTAAGGGTGCAGCTCTGATCGGATCAGAGTCTGTGGCTACTTCATCACTGTCATCACCCCACCCACAATGAAATTACTATCACTTATACTTCGGGCTAGCGGAGGAGCAAGAGGGCATGACGTGTTGAGGGATTTAATAGGTTAAGGGTTGAAACAAAGCAAGATAATAAAATGGGAGCGATTGATGAAGAATTAACATTTTTCATAAATTCACATTCTTTCGTCCAGTCCTATGAAGTTTAATGACGAGTGAAGCGTCACACAGCCAACAGACAAAGCACACCCGTTCTCTGAGCAGTAGATATGTGGTATCCCATGAAGACGTGCGGTATCCCATGACCTGCACGATCCTGCGCGCTCTCCCTCGGGCCTCCTTTCTGATCATTACCGTGTGGTCACACACACCATGCAATTCCCAAGGCAGTACTTCCAGTCCACGTAACATCTCTCTCTCACACAAACAAAGTCCAGGCCTCAAATAATACGTACACTTATGTGCAATATGGGAAATGTAAATACAATCTGCAGTGTGGTGAGTCAGACTGAGAGGGTTATTGAATGTGTCTGTGGGTGTTTCACAGGTGTGAGACGAATCAGAGTCGTCACATGGACTCCAAACCGACCAATCGTTCTACCGAGTAAAAAATAAATCTATGTCCTTGAACAAGATGGTGCCCTTTGTGCATTCATTCTTCTTTGCAAACCAACCAGTTCATGGCTGCTCCAGGTAGCAGTTTGTGGTTTATGGTGTGAGAAAAGAGATTTAAAATCAACTGCTTGAGGCTAAAATGAAGAGGCACATTATTGACTTATATCGAGGCTATTCAAAGGCTACATTGTTAGATGACTTAGGTCAGGTGTGTGTAAGACACAAAAGGTCAGTGTGACGGTTTACAGTCTCCATCTTGCACCTCCGCTCTCTCCTATTTACATTAGCTCTATTAAAGCCTGCTAGAGCCAAAGCTTTGCTGGGGAAGGGCAGCTGCCTCTGAATATTCATGAGCAGAGACAGTTGGGTCCTTGTCCGCTAGGTTTTCTTATCAAACTAGAAACGCCAGGAACCATTGAGTCAGCAACTCACACGAAGCGAAATGTACTCTTAATGTGTACATTCGGGAAGAAAGGCTCCAAGTTGAGCAGGTAACTTTAAAGTTTAGCAAAAACAGAAGCCTGGTTAGAGCTTTCTTTTAGTCTTTCGTAGCCTTACTTGGCGGTCTTACTCAGGGCGACCTGTGTGACCTGTGTGCCCGGCGCAGGGGTTTTAAACTGTGTGCATTGGGAATCAATTCAATAGAGCAAGACACAGCCGCATGAAATGAGAAATCTATTCCAGTAACTCTGAGGTCTTATCTATTGGCTCTCTTAATATCCTGTCTTTTAGATAAAAATAGTGAATTTCATTATTACCAGCTTGGACTGTGTCCACCCTGTTCAACATAAGGATGAATTGTTGTAGGTCGACCGGGCACAAAATCTGTGGACGGCTTTAAAATGAGCTTTTGTGTGGATTTTAATCCCTGTACCAAAATCCCACTTCACTTCTCCCCAGGGAGCAAAAAAAAGGATGAAGAGCTCCACGCTGGACCAACGACGAGTAGTTGGTGTTAAAATGGATATAAAATATGCAAGCATAAGTGTAAAGGTCGGTTCCCCGGAGAGGGGCGGGAATGAAGGGGGGTTTTCGGGAAAGGCCATTATATCCCCGTGGAAGCCGGGGGTGACAAAATCCAAACTGCGAGTCGCTGAGAGAGTGCCAGGAAAATAGCAGGTCCCTTCTCTGTTCCATGGAAACAAGCACCAGGCTTAACTTTCTCTCCACAAACAAACAGTGACCGTCAAAATACTTCTACCCAGCTACCATAGAAAGGGGCGGATCTTTTCATAATGAGCAGGCTCTGAATTTCAAGTGCGGCACGCAGGGCTCAGTCTGACTACTCGGGTGTTTTACCTCAAATGTCTTGACGATGTTGGCGAATGCTAAGTTCTCCCTGCAGCTCTCCTCCAGTAAGGACATGCTTCGGTCGTACTCCGAGATGAAGGTGTCAAACACCCCAAAGTCCTCCCGATGTGACAGGATCACGTCGACTACCCTTTGGCTCTCCTCCCTTTCAAAGAAATGACAATCAGAGATTTAGAACATTTCGTAAGAACACAAAGTCTACGATGCACTGTGCGTCATAATAAACCCCTCAACCAACCAAATTCTCCCCAAACAAAAAAACGCCATTAACTGAGCTGCGCTATATCAAGGTCTTTATGGATTGTTGTTTGTGATGATTGTGGAACAATCCCAATATTTTGGGTTTAAAAATAATGTATTACTATTTCCAAAGACTAAAGGACTATCATGGATGTTTTACTTGATTTCTTTCCTCGAGTCAGATGACAATACTGCTTCCTCTCATATAAGGGGCATTTGTTAGATAAAATTAGCGTAGCACCGACTTATATGAACAGACATAGGAGTCTTACAGAATGTTGAATTCCTCTAAGAAGCCAATTAGCATCCTAAAACATAAAACCATCTCATTAAAAAATCATAAATCCCCCACTAAATTGAGCATCAACGGAAGTGTACAACAACGCTGGCCAAACCAACAGCAATAATAGTATCACGGGGGTGTTTCTTACCACTGACTGATGCGTTCCTCCAGCTGAGCAAGGATGCTGCTGTGGAGCGTGTAGACCTGGGGGAGCACCCCCAATATCTCTCCTAACCTCTGCTCGTCCAGCGCGGGCTCCCCTTCCTCACCCACCGCCGCCTCGGCCACTGCAGCCCTGAAGTCCTGCACAGGGGAGGGAAACAAGGATCAATGGAGGACAGCTTTTAATGGGGAGACAGAAATGTGGGGTGGAGGGAGAGAGGAATCAAGGATGCGGTCGGTTCATAGAAAGGAGCGAGCGACTAGGCATATAGGAATGAGGAATGAAGGGAAATGCAAGGAAGGAAGGTCAGATCCTCCTAAACATCCTTCCTGCCGCCTTCCCTCCGAATCACCTCAGCTCCTCCTCGCCACTTTGGGCTCTGTCCAGGCATTCCGGAAAGGCGGCACTGTTTGCACAAGAGTTACATACCAGGTGTTGTTGCATAAAGACCTTGGCACTCAATGACACAATGCTCTTTTTGTACATAGTGTCCACTTTTCATTTCTCTGGAGCCACAAGATGAAAAACTGACTCTTACTAACTATGCAATGATTTCAGGTCCACTGAAGTCCATTCAGCACACATAAAACATAAGCAAAAGGCATTACCAGTTGCAGTGTCAGAGACTAAGAGGACTATCATGAGGAATTATAGCACATGGGGGACAAAAACGAGTGGAGAGGTCAATTATCTACTCATGAAATCGAGACAGGAAATGGATAAAAGCAGGTGAATAGTGTCAAGATGCTAGAAAAAGTCTCTGTTCTCCCTGTGGGGCAAAGCTGTCTGGCAAATATATATAAATATATACAGCTAAATAAATCTGTGTGTATAAATATCCGTGTGTCTTTAAGGAGTAGTGTCTGCAGCCCAGACATGCGAGTTGTAGTGAGCTGCATAAAACGAATAGTGTTGTCCATGTTGTCCTGAAAGGTAATGTGATGACACATACTCTTCATCGTGCACAATCAATGCCGTGAGTTAACAACAAGTAACGGCTCAGCTTTGGCTCTGTTTCCCAGGACACACACACACACACACACACACACACACACTCACTCAGCTCCTTGAATGACAGAAGCTTTGCTCTCAATGTTTTGCCGGTCGACTTATCCCTATTTCCCTCATGGGATACAGGTCACAAAGCAACACAAAGCATTTGGTTGAGCAGCAAGCGCAGCACAGAGAATCAGTTCAGAGGTCACAGGCTACAAACAAGAAAAAAAGAATAATTCTGCGCCCCATGTGTTGAAGCAGTTGCAGGGGAAAGTCCTTAGAAAGAAGAGCACGGCCTCCTTTCCTAACGTCGAGACAGGCTCTGGAAATTCTTTGTATTCTTGTTATTCCTTATCAAACAATGGAACAATAGCCCCCGTGTGCCTCTCACTTAACGCTGCTCCCTTTCCACCCCCCCCCCACCAGTGTTTGTGCACGTTGAGCCGCTGGAGTGCTCGCCAGCTGAATTGCTCAGTTTCGTGCTAAATATGACAGTAATCAGTCTGGACCAAACATTAACTCATGCTGTATGTTGACACATCACAGTTTGAAGTCTAAATTATAAGATTCTAAATGCATTATGCAACAGAGCAATGAAATGTCACATGTGAAATGTGGCAGAGAGATCAAATTAGATGGTGTGGTAACACTGAAGAAGAGAGCGAGCCAAGGTCACTTAAAATCTTTGTAAAAACAATAAATTACTATAAAAAATGGATTTGTTGGTTCAGGCTACACTATCAGAATGTCACTGATCCCCATATTGACTAACAACGAATGTTATTGTCTACGTTTTGGCATGCAGCACCTAATTAGTATAATTGAGCATCATGATGAGATTGCAGATTTATGAATATTAGAGCCGTCCATTGTATGACATTTGCATACCTTGCTGTTTAATGGCCTCACATTAAGCAGCTGCTTTTGTAATCCACAGCAGGTGTTCATAAATCATGGTGAGGGGCACACTTAAGACATTCAGGTGAGTCCTTGTTGAAGGTTATACGGTTCAGGCTGACTGATGGGCTTCTCTGGGTTCAATGACTCGACCTGTCAGATCTCCACTGGCAACCATCATCTTAAATAGCAACTCTACCACACCTTTCTTTAAGCGCTGCTGCCCGCCCGACCTCTCTAATTAGAATTAAATAAATGCATGAAGTGTTTCATCGACATTACATTTTGTTTTTGGGTAAATATGCGTCTTTGTTCCTCTTCTGGAACTTCTTCTTCTGACATACGGCGAGTGAGAAGAGATGGAAACAGGGGACAACCGGTGGTAGTGGTTACATTCACTGGAGGAGTATTTTTTGCAGTATTGAAACAAAACCTTCACACTTCTTGGCGTTGTGTTACTCACAGAGCTTATTCCAGTCACCTGACCAAAAACATGCAGATAAACCGACTACAACAAACTGAGACTTTGGGTTTTGGGTCTCATTCCGTCAGCACTCTAAAAGGGGTTCATTCCATGGAACCAGTACAACCACTATAAACACGTCATAGGCCTGTGTGTGACCTTTATGTGGCAGTTCCCCAGAGTTCAGTATCAGAGGACATGTTTCAGTTGAGTAGAAGGACGGGCATCAGCCCCAGTGCCCGGCGTCATTTTACCACCGACCACCACAGAGTGCAACATGTCCGCTTAGTCACCACCAGGAAGTGGGTCTTGCTGCAACAACACTGATAAACCTGAGCAGAGCCCTTACAACAGGAGGGGGGAGGAGGAGGAGGAGACAGAGACTAGGGAGCAGACGCACAGGATATGTGACGTTATCCGTAGGGTTTCGAGAAGGTTTAATAAGCCAGAGACACGTAAATCCAGGGCGACCCGCTTCTGTGGTGTCGGTGGAGCTTTTCTTACCTGGTGAAGGTACTTGAGGGCGCTGACGTGGCTGCAAACACAAACGGGGGGAAAAAACAGATTTAAGTACGTTGTAAAAAAAACAAATTTGCAAAGTTCTCCACGAATAAGGTAATCTTTCTGCTACACTCATGAAAATGATCTAAATTATGCACGATGAGTGTAGCCGGGCCAATAAATTACACGAGACACTCGTGTAATTGGCTGTCAGTTACTCTGCACACACGATGAATTAGCTGAGGAGCAGGGGAGGTCAGAGATTAGATACACGGCCACGAAGAGACCAAAACAAAAAAAATCTGATGTTTGTAGTGACACAAATGCTGAAGGGAGCGTGCAAATGGGGGAATCCCGAGCAGGGGGATACTCACAGTCCTTCTGAGTCGACGAGCTCTTTGGCGACATAGAACGCTCGGGACCGGCCATCGACCTGGGGGACAGGAGGGAGGCGAATGAACAGAGCTCTCCGTACCTCCGAAACATGAATAGGAACCGCTACGCGGCAGCCAAGAGGACCGGCGCGTTCACCCACTTGTAGATGCCTCGTGTCAAAATAAGACGGATTATTCCATTACTGCATTACTGCATGGAGATGACAGCTTTCTCCAACGCGGGACTTTTAAACGCATAGTTGCATTATGTATGAGAGGCCGTGTGTGTGTGTGTGTGTGTGTGTGTGTGTGTGGCGACAGCAACGCTGCCCATTGATTGGGAGGCTAATCACAGGGTTTCAAAACAAATTTGACCCAAAACATAACATTGACGCCATGCAGGGGTTTACCAGCCAGGCTTATTTTTTTCCTATGTGAGGCATTTCACAAATGCTGCATCAAAAGGACGCTGATCACCGTTTCCTCAAAATAAAAAACAAAACCGTTCCATTGAACTGAGCTGTTCCTGAGGCCACCTCAAGTCCCTCTGGTCTTCTTTCCTGTGCTTTTTTTCTACATTTTATTGTGTTTTTTTTATTATTTGGAGAAAAGACAAGATATATGCTTGTCACATGATAGGAGCTGAGGCCTGATTTTTTTTTTTTTTTATTGTAGCGGTGTGGGTGAAGCCCATCTCTCAGTTGCTGTAAAATGGCTGCCTTTTTTACGGTACGGTAAGTCTGAGGGGCTTAAGAAGATTCATTTCGACTAGCTTGATGTCTCCGGACCTTCAAGTTCAACGCTCTCCCGAAGCAATGCAGTTGCGGGTGAATGCAAGCCAAAGCTTTCGTCTTCCACATGAGCACAGTCATTTTCGTCCGGCTTTGTTGCTCGCATGCTATGATTTTATTTTCACTCAATTTATTCAGCGACGAAGTGTACACAATGGAGGGCCTACGACTGGACGCCGCAGCACCAGCCTTTCCCTCGTGTTGAATTGTTGCAGCCGAACCACCTTCATTTGTGTGCCTGGGAGGCGTGTGTCTCACCTGTCTGTCATAGCTCTGCTCGGACTGCCCTTCCTCCTCCTCCGACGTCCGCCCGTGGTCCTCGTCCGCTGACAGCCCGGCAGAGACGGGGTTCAACGGGAAAGGCTCTGTGTAGGCACTACAGACGAAAAGGGCAGCGTGAACACAGTAAATACGAATACGGACACCATGTGGGCTTTAGCGTGTGGTTTAAACATACGACGCATTGATGACACTAATTCCAAAAGAGCAAGTTTATGGTAAATCTCTGCAGCAGCGTGGTCCCAAAGCACAGAGCAATAAGTCCCCCTGTACTATAAATATACACCTTTCCTGTGTGTGTCTCTGAGCATTTCCACTTCTCATGTGGCCTCCTCCAGTGGCCCGGGGTAATCCCTTTCATCATTAGTTCTTCTCACAGATGGCACAGTTGTGTTCGTACACTTGTAATCCTTTTGTATGCTGCGGTACCTGAGGGGGGCCCAGCTGTAGGTCATTTCATATGTAATCCCTCTAAATGCACCTGTGGTAATTATTAATGTCCTCTGACCCATTGAGACCTATTCACTCACATGGCCACGATAATAACGGGATTACGGGTGTTCTCAGAGCATCTACAGGGGAGCTTGTCATATTTCACACAAAAAATGAGAAGAATATGTCGCAACTTCTTGTTCTTTGATTTGATTAAAACAAACAGATCAGATTTTACACCTCATTGTGTAATTTTGTCTATTTTGGACATAATATCCACCGAAAAACAACGAAATATATCACAACATCAGAGTCCATTCATCAATCAGTAGATCAAAAGAAACATAGTCCGAGACATTCTTCTAATCAATATTCTTATTCTTAGTATATAATAGTGGTTTTAAGTCCTTTTTAAGCCTCGATGCCAAACTCTGTCTGGTTCCAACCTCTCAATTGTAAGAATAGGTCTACTGTTTTATTAAAGTGAATATATTTGAATTTTGGAATGCCAGGCAACAAAACAAGTAACGTGAAGACGTCATGTAGGGCTTAGGGAAATAGTGATGGATTTATTCAGGCCTTTGATAAATAGCAATGCCTGTTTGTCCTGATGTCTTAAACGGCTCCCTGTGTTTGGGTGTAGAGGGCTGACGGCTATTAGAGGACAAAAGGTTAATAGAGTTACACAGTGGACTTCATTTCCATTCAGTAACAAACAGACACACACACACACACATAGAGAGACACCCATCAGCCCTATTGAGTGGGCTGGAGAAAGCACCTACAGGCCATTACTCATGGCTGACCTGAGAGCAGACAGATCAACCCAGTGTGGGCTTCTGGGTAATGTTCGGAGGCCTTACAGACCAGGAGGCATTGGTCTTCTTTGAACTCTTTTTAAGGTCTGATTTATTCTGCGAGTGAGGGAAAATCCTTCATATGTTCAAGACAAATGCACCACGGATTCTAACCTTCACCTTTTCACCCGTGACCATCTACAGGGGGAATGTCAGACTCCACGCCTTCTGTGCTACAAATTATTGGATTGAAATAGTTTCATCTTGAACAAACATATCCATTTACTTTGACTAAATGTAATGTATTCTGTACCAATATAGCTAAATTCCTGTCATGAAATGCCAAATATAGTGTAAATCTACTTTCAGTCAGTTCCAGATGATAACGTATCCATATTCAAATCTGTATATATGTTTTAAGGTAATCTGGAGAGCCTTTTAACAAGACCATTAAGGTAATTCTATTGCTCCAGCAGATTGCAATGCCTTTTATAACATGGCAAAGTTAAATCTACTGTGTCAGATTCAGAGAAGGACACAATGACTCTGTGAAAAACACCTGTAGCCCCCCCATTCTCCGGTGAACTTGATGATGCCTGTAATAAGTTATTCAATTGAGCTCAACAGTCAGTATTGAAATATACATTGGGTGCAATCAAAAGGGCCGTTTTTAAGTTGTAATGGCACTATTACAAGAAATAAGGAGACGCTGAATAGGGTCATTAGCCTGCTAAATATAGAATATTGTGATAATGTTGGGGAGATGAAGAGATCGGGGCTAGTTCTAAATTGTTTTCTCCTTTTAGTGATGATCATTACATTTACAACCTGGGGCTGTTGTGCTGCTGCTTTTGTGGCAGTGTGTGACGCATTTATTTGTGGAGATGCTGTTGCTCTGAACCGCTGCTGTCACAAATTCAACGACATGTCATTCGTGGCCACAAATGCAACCGCGTCATAACCTCTGCACCATTGTCCAACACACTATGCCGCTGCACGGTGTGTGAGGCGGGAGGCGGGAGGCATTCCTAACAAAAGGGAGCAAGATTAACAGCAGACCTTAGCATTCCTGGTGGTACCACACCTCCTCTTGTTGTTCAAGGGAGAGTCTGGGAACCCCTACTCCTCCACGGTGACCCTCTTCTCCTCCCTCCGCCCTATCTGTCCTCTCCCGCCTCCATCTCCATGCCTCCCGCCAGTGCCCCACCCTCGTCCCGCATTTCCTGTAAACAGACTGGTGGGAAGCTCCTAGGCTGGACACTTCCTCCCCGGGGATGACCTGGCAATGACCTCAGGGCGCATGGCACCAGGCCTGGCGAGCCAATAAAACACCCTGTCCACTACCTCGCCACACAGCCACCACCCAGTACAACAATGTACTTAAGATGGCTCCCTCATCACTACTAACGCTAACATAACAGTGTGTGTGGGGGGGGGTAGCTGTTTTCAGGGCTCTGTCATCACGCTGAATATATTTGTGTTGAAACTGCTTAAGGGGGAAATTACACCAAAAGGTAAGCTAGATGTACATTATTTGCATATATTAGTATTATTGCACTGAACATACCACCATATCTGTGTTAACTAGGGGCAACAACATATCTACATTCCTGTTCTAAGTCTACCAATTATTTAAAGTTGACAATACACTAAATGGTCTGGAGGTTGATCACCATCACAAATCCTTGGCTTTCTTTGCTTAAAACGCCTCATTTGTTGCTACAAGGCGTGGGCAATTCTGCTGAGACTGCATTATCAGGATGAGCCTCGTCTGAAAAGCTTAGTGAACATGCACGTATACACACCCATGGATGCACACGCAGCCACACACACAAACATACAAATACCGTGGCTGGGTTTGAGATTAATCATCAGTGGGCCTCGTTGTTTTTCCATTGTACGCCGCTTGCTAATGTACATGTCTCTTTGCATACTCTGCATGTTTGTGCGGAAATAATGTCTGAATGGTGCTATACTTTAATCACACAAAGTGGAAACAAGCCCTGGGAATAGCAAAAATCTGCATCTTTTCCTCTGTGGGTCTAAACCAAGTTGTCCAAAGCCTTCTCAGTAAATCACTTCCATCATCAGCTCTGCATCTATGGAACAGCGACGATGTCAAGCTTTGGACACAGTTCATTGTAAGATGTACCCACAGAGGCCGGCACAAATCTACACTACACATGACTTGCATTGAGTGTATACACACTCTCAAATAAACATAAAAAGCCCAGTATAGACACACCAAAGAGTGGCCGTGGCAACAGAAGCGTCTCCGGGGGGAATGCGGTGAAGGCAAGGCCACGGGACAGATAGGTTCTTTGCATCATTGTGAGTGGTGTGAGACTTCTACCACATAATGATTCACATCGATAACATCACTGGGAGAAAAAAGAGCCCTGACAAAGGGAGCATTGTCTGGGAAATGGAAGGGTTTCAAATGTTGGGATGTAAAGTGTAAAGTACACTGTAAATAAACAGTAAGGAAATCATGGTGGCTGCTGCTGCACAGAATTACTTTTGGGGTTTGAACAGTTAAACAACAAGCTAAAACATTTTTGACTTGATAAAATAGTTATAGCAAAATAGAACGGTGGAAGAAGCTTGCGCCACGTAGAACATTAACAAAGTGTGGCAGAAGTAGTGAAAACAAATGCAGAAGCATTTTGCCCCAAGATTGTCTCAAGCCTTTCAAGTAGCTCTTGGTAATGGCCTGTCTCTTTGACTACACACAAGTCATCATACACAACTATTTTATTAAGACTTGAGATAGACTGTAGTCCACAGTGGCTAAAAGCTGAGGCACAGGTTCAGGTAATTTTGTAGAGTCTGAGCGCGGTGATACTTCACTCTATCACACACTGCAGTAAATCCTACAGCCCCTTTAGGGTCCAATGAAAGAGAGGCACTCAGGAGAGAGCTACTTTAATAAAAGCCCTCCTAAACTTAACAATAAGTGTCAGGTACAGGAGAGCAATTACACCAGAGCTGCTCTTGCTCCCTTTCTTCTGTTCTTACTTCACCTCCTCCTCCTTTATACTTTAACGCTTTTCTCTCTGTATTCTTACTCTTCAGCACCTTCATATTAACACATCCCCCTCCCTTTGTCGTCTCACATTTTTTTCATTTGTCTCCACCTCCTCGTGTGAAAAGAACTCCCCCATATTTCTTCACTTTTAATTGCAGCCCTTAATGACTTTTTCTAGTGTGAGGAGCAACCCCGCGCTCAGTGAGCTACCCATTCGCCACCAACCTGTTCTATCACCTCAGACTTTCACGGCAAGCAGCGGCACCAGATGCGACCTCTTAATCCACCAAATGAAAAACAGGAGTAAGCTCTCCCACAAGCATTGTCCATCTTTCCAAAGCCAGCGATGCCTGACACAGCAAGCTGCTCATCTCTCACGGAACAGTTTTCAACAAGAGGGAGATGAGATTCTACTCAGCCAGTGGCCCCCCGCTCTCCTGAGATACAGTGGGACAGTGTAGGAATATTCATTTGAGAAAGACAGGGGTCAAGATTGGACCTTCTGATACCCAGTAGCAGTCAAACATTTGGAAGGTGTGTCCAATGGAGTACAAAGTGAACATGCAGCGTATGCCTCTTGATTATCCATAGTCTTTAATAATCCTGGCATCTATAAGACTAGCTGTAGCACCATTAATAATCATGAGGAAAAAAAAGACATGTCAGGCTTATTATGTTGACGACATCTAATCTAAGAAAAATGACATTTATGTAGATTAAATTGATTCATTATGTAGGCGGTACGAAGTCATAATATGGTGAAAACGACCATTCCAGTTACCAGAGGCTGCAAGCTGATGTCGTAAAATAGCATGCTATGTCCAACCGTCCAAAACCCAAACGTGTCAAAGCAAATATTGACACTTGATGAGTCAGGTGAGTTAACATTTGGTGTAAAATGGTTGCATGGTATCTCCAGTTGTGGTTATGGATGCTGCTGATTAATACGTATTATATTAAAGTGTCAGTACACCCAGAGCTCAAAACCCGGGAAGTTTTCTGAATGTGCTTTTTTGTAACATGAGTGGATCCACCTTTACAGGTTAACATCAGAAGATGCATTTTTAATTTTATGGAGATTTTACTATACCTTTCAGTGTCGTCTTTTGATGCCTGGGTTATGCTGTCAATCCCAGGGAAACTGTTCATATCTACATAGCCGTCATTCTCATTGCAGGCGACAGTACTGCGATTTGGGTCCTCAAAGAATTCGGTGACAGTGTGGGATCTGGTGGGTCTAGTTGGGATCTGGATGTTTTCATAATCTGAGCTCATGGCCGGGATGTTTTCATAGTCTGAGGTGTCGGCACTAGGGAAGGAGATGGAGCGTGGTTTGGTCAAAGGCAGCGGCATTGCGGAGCGCCGAGAACGCTCCTCGAAGGACTCAACTCTGGAGACGCTCCTGCCATAAGCCTTGAGGTCACCTTTCCTCCTCTGGTGGTCTTTGTATAGAACAAAGGGGGATGGCAGTTCTAAAGGATGCTGCTGAGGATTCAGAATGCGGTTCTGAAGCTGAGGAGAGCTGCCGGTGCTTCTACGATCAAGCTCTATGACCCTCATGGGGCCGTGGTGGCTGGACTCGGAGGAAGAGCGAGAAGAGCGGACACTTCCATCGCTGAAACCCTTCGAATCTGACTTCCTCTTGAACTTGAGTGCCAGGAAGCGCTTGAAGGAGGACTTCTTCTTTGTAGAAATGTCGTTGGGTTCATGCTGGATCAAGAGTGATGGGGAACTCTTCGTGACAGGTCTTTTAGTTATGTATGCCAGCTCAAAGGGTGGTGGGATGTCCACTAGAGACGTTGGTGTGGAAATGCCACTGGATGATTGATGGCTACGCTGGGAGAAGCTTCCAGAAGAAGTTATGACACATGGGAGAGAAAGGGTATCATCTTTCCTCTTCATCCTAATGTCATCCTTCAGAGAGTGGTTGATCTCTGTGGGACTGGTCAACGTCAATGCTGGACCCTCTGCCGATTGGGAATAAAACAACAAACGTTGAGACTTCATTGACGGGATCAAACACTTGACCCCAGGCTTCTGTGATTGGCTAAGAGGTTCGTTGGTTTTATCTAAGGCCACTGTGCAGTAGTCATGAGTCTGGTACTCCGTCCCGGTCTCCTCGGGTACAGTTTCTGGAACATAACCTTGAACCTTCCCAGAATAAGACCGTGATCGTGTGACAATAGTCTTCCGATCAATTGTCACAAAGTTCTCCCCTTCGGAGTCAAACCCTGCCTCCTCATATATATGCTCCTCGCTGTCTGAGTCTGTGTCCTCATTGTAAGGCACAATATGGCAGTCCAGTTCCTCAATGTCTTCTTCAAAGGCTTCCGTTGTGTGGGCAAACACCACCCGGTTGGTGAGCTCCGGGGTACGGCCCACGTCGAGGTCTGATGGCACTGTGATGTTGCACAACCTGAGGCGAGGCTGGCAGCTTGTTCGCTGGCTGAGGAAGGCCTGCTCTCGTTTAGCCGTTCTCTCTCTTACAGTTTTTCCTTTAATATGCTTCTTTTCCGTTTCTTCATCTTCGTCATCATCACCTATCTCAACGTAATCTTCCGATGAGACACACTCCAGATGCTTGTCTTCTGCTTGAAGGCAGAGGGAATCGTCAATATCTGCATACTCGTCTGTTGACTCGCTGTCCTTCGCTTTGTCTTTTTGCAGGTTCAACTGCTCTGTCGCCTCCTCAATCTCACCCTGTTCTAAGAGGACCTGCTCATCATCTAGCTTGTCCACGTCACCTGATGACACATAGAAAGGTTCCTGGTTAGAAGCACCTGCCGTTTGCAGTTCATCTGAGGGCTTTTCATCTGTTTCCTCCTGACCCCACTCTGGGTCGGCTGTGCCTGTAACATCTGGTGGAAGAGATTCGATAACTGAATAAGGCCCAAAAACATCCTCAGTGCTGGACGTAAAGCGGAAACAGCCAGAGAGGTCCTTGGTGGCCCGTTCTGGTTGCCATACCTCTGTTTCAGCTGGGTCACAAGACTCATAAATATCACTAGCATCATCTGTGGGGCCAATCACATCGTAGGGATACTCCTCAGTCACAGTTGGAAGCACACTGAATCCAAATGCAAATCCTCCAGCTTCCAACTCAGTCCCATCTGTGTGTAAACAGTGCACAATGTCACCACATTGTTCACTGTCTGTTTCATTGTGTCCAGCATCATTGTCCTTATCAACCTGACTGAGGGACTGTTGATCAAGGTTCTTTTCCTCTACATGTTTGGGTCCCAAAGAGTCACAATCTTGCCTTTTTGATAAACAATTTGGTTCCTCTTCTTCCTCCTCCTCTCCCGTTTTATCCTCCATCTCTCCAGGATTGAGGGAAGAAATTGATGTTTTCTCATCATCAGTGTGATTACCCACTTCAGGCTGGCTGAAGTTTTTTTCAGTGTTTTCCTCCTCAGGAATATTACCATTAGAACCATCATCAGCTTTTACATTGTCCTCAGAGTCATTGCTGTTGGCATCATAATCTAATATATCTACACATGTTTCTGTTTTCCCCTCAATTTCTCCTTCTGCTATGTAATCTTTATCATTGTGTCTGATGTCAACGTCATTAACCCCATCCTCGCTTTTCTCCTCTGTGTCTTGGTTGTTTGCAGCCGTTTCATGAAGATCTTCTGCCTTCCCATCGTAGTGAGCCAGGTCTCCATTACTTAGGCTTTGTGGGGTGCAAGACTCCCCCTGTGCATGGGGCTCATTCAGGCGTCTGGGCTTGGTGCCGACAGCAGGTTTTGGAGCACAGACAGGAGGACACGGCCTGGACATCAGCTTGGAATGCACTTTGATGGTCAGGTGACTGCGGACCTTTGGTCGAGGGACTTGCAGTGTATTTTGAAAATCTGTGAAAAGAGAGTAAAAGTAAAAGTAAGTAAATGATGCTTAGTAATTATTAAACTTAATATCAGTTTCCACAGTGGAGAAAGTAGGTCCTGCTTTGGTAGAGAATGCTAAGAGGGGGTCAGGTCGTGTACAAAAGTCAGTGACATGCAGAATGCCGCACGGGAAATTATCGGCAGGAAAAACAACAGAGCCACAGGGTACTTAGAGGAGGAACAATCACATCTCACTGTCTGGGAAATGTAACACGCAGGTTGCAGAAGTAACAAATAATAGCTAAATGCGGTTAAAGCATCAAATATAATTTTGTTATTGGTCCTTTTATTTATTTCAACATACTAAATATTTAAAATGAAGGATTATTTATTTAGATTATTTGTTTAATCCGACATCAACACGTCCTTATCATTGTGTGTGTTGCATTAGAATTTGATAAATTGTGAAGTCATCAAAGAGCACTTCCTATACAATTTTAAATGGTCATGGAACACACCCCGTACTGTAAAAAGTGTGTACACCCCTGTTCTCTTCCTGTTATTTCGTACCTGCCCTGACGCACATCCTTTTAAACCCTGTGTGCACTCTGAGTGTTTCTCTCCCTGTCAATGTCTCCCTCTAACTCCAAGTCTAACAGGAGCTTTTGAAGAAACTAGTGTATAGCTTTCCAACCCACGCATACATACGCATTTGTTCTCTACTATCGTCATCATGCTCTTCATTTTAAAGTTTCAAGATTCATTAGCTGCTCCGACAGGGCCTCGTTGGACTCAGGACACAGGATGTCCATGGGCCCCCCCATCAGTCTTCCATGAACTTCTCTAGGAGTACAGATTTTTTCACAACACAAATGGACTTCCTTCTCGTCATTCTTCCCCGATTCTCATGAACACACACACACATTCACTGAGGAACACATTTTCTTCTGAAAAGGTCTTTTGAGTGCGTCAAAGAACAATAACACTGGAAGAGAAAACAAGGGTCCCGGTCTGACAAAGCGCCCAACTGCAAACAACAGGATATGAATTATGCAACAAGAATTCAATTAAAATAAATGTTTGAAAACAAAGGAAGAGATAGACACTGGGACCTTGGGCCAAACGCACAGGATATGATGTCAGACCATCACAAAATGTCAGACCGTTAAATCTGAACCACCTGTCTAAAAGTCAGTGAAAAGGCTGTAGAACAAAACAAGATATTGTCTTTGAAAGCAATGTTTCGTTCAACAGAAATCACACACAATATGACTAATTTCAACTATTTTCACTGAATACATTCCAGGGCACTGCAGATGACCTGCTATGTGTAATTTCCCAAAACATGGATTATACTGTAATCCTAAAAACTAATCCCTGTACAGATTTCCCTGGTGCAGTCTTCCACGTAAAGCAACTTCATCCAATACTATGGATTTAAACTCAAAATGATGAATATAGAATTCATCCCATATAGATTTTTGTAATTCGAAAACTAGCAGCATCATTGTCATGAAAAATACCTGTTTGATTGATATTTGATTTTACCTGTTACCTAACTGATACAAAGGGCGGAATTAAGTTAGATTCGAAGATTCGCTTTTATGTGAAATAGTTGGGAAATAAATAGATGTGTTCACACAGGATCACCACAATGGAAATAATTGGAGTTTGCACCAAAAATCTCACACTTTCTGTGCTGTGAAAACGCTTAAAGTTTACTTTAAAAATGAACATTAACTATAGATACAAAAAAACAACCTGTGTTCATTGTGGGGCATCATCATCCAATCATCCACGGGAGCCGACAGTTATCCTCATGTTTCCCCACCGCGTCGCTCGAAATGACGTGGAAACTTAATCCACAATTCCGACAAAAAAGAAAAAAATCAAGCAGAAAAAGCAAGAGTATTTGCATCGGTTGTCTTGTTCTGGTTTCAGCAGTTTACTTGTGGAAGACGTCGGTGTTCGCAGAGTTGCAGTTGAGCCTTCCGCCGGCGTGCATCATCTCCACTGCTGGTGCACCACTACGCCGGTGCGCTCTTGTGTGGAAACGGGTGGTGCTGCTTAGCGCAGGACCAGCCTACAGCCCCCCTAACCCCTCCCTCCCCCTCCTCTCTCTCTCTCTCTCTCTCTCTCTCTCTCTCTCTCTCTCTCTCTCTCTGTATGTGTCACTATGCGCAGCGTAACATCTGGGGAATTGTTCATTCGCATCTGGTTATCTTCTGTTTTAGCACACTGCTCTACAGATGTGGGGTCATAGCGGCGCAGTAGAGGTGGCACGGCTCAAATCCACTCAGTGGGAGAGATTTGGACTAAAACACTAAAGAGATAAGCATGGGTTTCATTCTGATGATGGTCATCAAATCTACAGTTATGTTTTTGAACATCACTCTTTTTTAATGAGATCTTAATGGAAAGGTGTATATACAGAGGATCAAGCATATATTCTTTTTAGTGTTAATGCCTTTTCTATTATTTCCTTAAACACAGAGGTTCCTAAATACAATTTCTCTAGGACACCAAAGCTTTTGCTGTTGGCAGGGCTTCCTGGCCCGGCATCTGTTGCATGATGGAATGAATGCAATTCTTTAAAAACCTCTCTCTTCATAACAGGAAACCGCTCTCCCTGTTTCCTGCACAACAGGCAAAACTTCCTTAGCAACAGATGGGAAAGGTTCCTGGTGTTAACCCCTTGAGTAACCTCTGATGGATCTGATCGGCTGGTGCTTTGCGCTTCGAGGAACAGACAAACCTTGACAAGCTTCAGCCTGGGACCCGATGTGGGCTTTCAAGGACAGAGGCACCTTGTGCAACACAGGGGGAGGCTGATCGTCTCCCACTTGGAGTCTTTAATCTGAAAAACCCCAACACCCACACCTTGAAGGTCAAACAAAGTTGCAGACTTCTGTGAGATTTGAAATGTAGCGCAGCTCGAGTATCAGCTGCGCTCTGCTCCTGGCTGCTGCAGCGCCACACAATACGCACACAGCGAAATTCCCACTCCAGGAATATGGTGCAGGAAGAATCAAGCTCTGCTGCAGGTGCAGAGCTTCGGTGGACTCAAGGAGGTAGTTAGAGAGAATCCATGTCATCATCACCCCCATCTTATCTGTGCAGTGTCTCATTAAATGCTATAAGTATAATGATGCCATTTCTAAATGATTAAGCATCTCACTAAAGAGGGTAGTTAATATGAAATCACTTGTGTTGAAGAGGAGCACCGTTGGGTTTGCTGCAGTAATTAAGCTGTTTATTTGTGTGGATGGGATGCCGAATCATGTACTTTGCAGCAAAATGCCACCAAAAGAATGAACTTATTACAACGAGAAACTGTAATTACCATTACAGAGTGGTGATGCCAAGTTTTTAATGTGTCAGTAGTAGCACATTTATAGTGGCCATAAAGTAATCTTTTGTTTTTGAACTGCACGACTAAAGATAGCTCCAATCTGGACTTTTGGCTGTGCCAAATTTCCTCTCTCAAGAGTATTCCACTCACAATTGCTAAATACAACCTTTTTTTTTTTGGTTTCATTTGTCAAAAATATGTTTTGCTTTTGCAGAGTGCGCAAATAGAACCTGTCAAGAGTATTGTGTCCTGTGGCTGCAGAAAAGAATGGCTTTCAGAATAAATATCCCTCCAGATGTGGCACAGACGGTCAAAACATGTTTTTGGATGGAGTACTCAAAATTTCCTGGACTGCCTGTAGCTGCGCGCTGTGTTTGTCACCCCACCTGGAACATGACTGGACTGGAAGAAAAAAGGGGAATGGAGACATTGGGAAAAACACGCTGTACTTAACGGGGGGGGGGGACAAACAGACTCCATCTCCCCTGCACTCGGCTGCACACGCAATGCCAAACAGGAAAGGGATCAGGGAAAGGGGTCAGCAACGTGTTCCCAGAGCTGAGGCAATCTATAAACATATAAGCATTGCCAGCCGCTGGACACTGGACTCAATGGATGTGCTGGGTGTTTTTATTCCCCTCTGAGACCACAGCTATGTGACAGCACCACGTTAATGCAGCCGATGACTGGAAAGCATCAGGACGTAACGTCTTCTTTAACGTTTGTGGCAGCTTTGCAACAGAAAACAGTTTCTGAGAAGATAAAGCAGTAAATTAAACAGCTTTAGTATAATAGGTTCATGTATTGATCTACGTGATACACACGAGCAATCAGGCTTGCTCTGTTTAAGGTGACCCAAACACCTTTGTAATTGGACGGCAAAGCGTTTGACTGCTGTAACTGATCAAATCACTATTGACATGTTTTATTGATTCCCAGTGGGGTGACCACAGCCCCGAGCTTTAGATTCTGATCAAGGAACTTCGGAGTAGAGGGTATGGAAAAGAGGACAATAGACAACGGAGAGCAGACTTAATAAGAATAACAGAAAAGTTTGGATGCATTTTCAAAGAGCTGCAACAACATCGCTAATGCATTAATACACGAAACCACATCAATGGCTGGTGCCCAAGAAACTTCATGCATAAAACCTGAGCGAAATAAGAAAACCCTGTTGTCAGCACTGAATACTGCATTCTACCAACAATATTATAACAATATTATACAATAACACACACACACACACACACACACACACACACACACACACACACACACACACACACACACACAGACACACACACACACACACACACAGACACACACACACACACACAGTGTTGAAAGCCAGCACTTCATCAAAAAGCAGCAAATACAGATTTAATTCCCCACAGGGCCTTCAGAACTCTACAAGAAATCAATGAAACCGACCCACATCATTGGTGTCATTTGAATAACAAAGACACTTTGCATTACACTCAAAACTGCCCAGGATGTGGATTTCCCCGATGTCACAAGGCACTTTGGAAAAATGCCCCATAACTGATCCAAATAATGATTGAGAGGTATACCCATGGCTCATTCGATCACGTTCATGTCATTTCAGAAGGGCTGTTTGTGTTAAGGCCGGCCTGTGAACCCAACCCAAGATAAAATGGCCGCAGTTCTTTATTATACAAAATAACATACAAAGTACTGTTGCTCAGCACTAAAAGGCCACGGCTACAATAGCTGTCACCCTGCCGTTAATTACCCACAAGTCAAAAGAGTAGGTCAGACTCTGATAACGGATGAATTTTGTTATTCTTTTCCTTTTTTGCCAAAGAGACAATCCACCGAACGGCACTGTAAAAACAATGATTTAATGATTCAATATAGAACTCACAACGAAACACGGCATTTATGTCCTCTCCGAATTAAGCACAATGGCACAGTCAAAATATTTTGGCGTCACAGATTAACGAGCGCTGTTGAGTCTTTTCATTGTGAGGGACTGTTGAGTTAATGTGGTCCATATCTGAAGGGTTTTACCGTATTACATATATTTGCACAATCTCTGGGGTGTATTTGTGTTTAACATTTTAATGGCCCACGTGGCAATACAACACATATTTCCCACGTGGAATCTGCTCGGCAAAGTGTGCGTGTCCATGTGAAGTGCGTGTCGTCCACAGGATCTCGAAAGAAGCCCAGAGCCAGGATCTACTTACTCCAGTGTTTTGTGACTGGGAGGATGCAGAGACGTGACACACTTCTCTGCCAGAGCTGCTGTACAGTCTGGCTGTGGTTGTGTTCAATTTTGTGTAAACGTATGTAACAACATGCAAGAGAAGGAACATGTGAACTGAACCCAAGCATAAGGCTGCGTCCAACATCATGCTGGAGTGCATTTGCTGCAGACATTTATTCCTTTGTGATTCTACAGAGTTGAAAAATTAAACATGGTCCTTGAAGGTATCAAAATAAACACACGCACACACACACACACACACACAATCAGACCAACCCATAAAACATCTGATAAATCAGTACCATTCATTGTGAGCAGTAGCATGTGCATAAATTGCGTGCTCTACAAAAACAATGACACTCCCACGCACACATCACAAGAGGGAAAACATATCTGGGGGCTTTCCAACTTCTTCTGACAATGCATGTTTCATCACAGATATGGATGAGCGATGTGATGCCTGCGTGCATGTGTGTGTTCACTCAGCCCCGCTGTGGACGGACGCACCAGAGTGTGTGGAAAACACAGATGGTTGTTGCTTTTGCTTCTTCCGTCATGACCTGTGTGACCTTTCACACAAAGATAACAGGGCGGTCTCTTATCCCCAGGACCCCCCCCCCCCCCCCCCACTCCGCTGGGCCTGGCAGCTCAGACAGAGGACTTCCTCCCTTCGAGCTGTCTGATAGAACAATATCAACAGCCAGCACCACAAACTCCCTTTTTGTGTCTCCACAGGCTTTTGTTTTGGAACGATTAAGTCCTTTTCAATCAAGACGGCTCCGTCACGGACAGGAAATGAGAGATCTGAATTCAAATAAGATGTAGCCTTGTAGCTACAATGTAAGACCCCTTCTAACTCACTGGCCTTTTATATTTTTGTGCTCAGATGAGAATTGCTATCCATGCCATGCAGCACATGTGCTCTGATCATAAGTTTGAGCAGATTTTGAAGTTGAAATCAGAAAAAATATATTTTTTTTTTAAGTTTTTTAATTAAATTACGTTGGCCTCGTCTCGGGATCATTGTGCTGTATACATTTGTGCTCACACATCTCTGTACTGTGTCTCAGCTTTCCCACAGCAAGTGTAGATAATGACATTTTACTCCAGAGAGAAAATCATTTAATCATATTCCTTGAAGGATGAGACTTCCCACGAAACACAACTAACGAAAACTGACCAAGACTCAAACCAGATCTTTTCAAATGTGTCAGAACATAAGAAAACTCAATGAATTCCATCAGCAGCTCGGCTCCGTGGGTTCAGAAAATGTTCCTCCAATGGCAGTAATGCAGCATTTCGTGAGGGTTATTTTTAGCTGCGGATCAATATGCCTTTGAATTTAAAGTATTTTCAGCATCTAGACAGTGTAAGTGGGGTTCCCGGTGATGAAGTAACATGTCACCCAGTGCAACAGTGTGGCTCGCTGGTGTGTTTCTAATTTTGTTGTTTTGGACGACAATGGAGCTCTATGGCACAGAGGAATAAGCTGTGCAAACACAGACAGTACCTGCTAGTATAGTATCAATTCATTGTTGATTTTGTCCTTTTTTTGTTGACCATACAACATCACCAGACTTCTTTTCATCTTTTTTCATTTTTATCTCATTTCACTTTTAACTTCACTCCCTCCAGCTCATTTTGTCCCATTTTGTTGTTTGTTTTTGTCTCCTTTCTGAATGCATGCCGTGCCTTGTTGCTATTGACCGGGTCATGGTGAATTGTTGCTATATTTCCCTGGATATTGATGTTTAAGCTGTGAGCACAAGGTGAGGCTTATATTGCAGCACGTACAGGTTTATTACACTATGTTTGACCTCTTTGTATCTATTTATCCCCTTGTTTTTTTCTGTCCTAATAGCCTGTAACATCCTCATTCAAGTTTTGTTTCATTTCCTTTCTTTTATTTATATTCTTGTGCACAAAGACACAGTGAAACACTCTCGAGGGACATGAGCAGGCGAGCTGTCCTGTCTCTGGTCAGATAGTTTGCTGAGGTGGTTTAAGCCGGGCTCTCATGTATTCTCATGCACAACCAGCCTCGAGGGATGAAGGGTGTGGCGGAGGGAAGGATGCTTCATGCACAACCTTATGGGTTTTCTACCGACATCAGCACAAACAGCACGGTCAATTTTCATTTATGGAAGAAGCAAAAACCACCATGTGTGTAATATGCTTTAGCGTGTATATTTGACCATGTGATTTATCACAACAACAATGTGCAGGTCACAGCATTGCTCCGCTGTGGTTTGACTGTCTCTCGGTGGGGAGCAGGAGAAGGAGTCTGCATTATCTATGGGTAATAGCGATGAGTGTCATTCCCAACACTGTCAATCAGCAGCTATCACTCCTATGGAGGAGGTGTGTTTCCATGGCAACCTAGAGGTCAAAAGGGTCAACCCTGATACAATGGACAATCAACCAATCGTTACTGTCGTCGCAACACATTCGCAGGGTTATATTGCCTGAGTTGTCATTATTTGGTGCAGCGCCAATCCCTCTTGCTCCGTCTCCTGGGACTCACTTTCTCTCCTCACCCCTCATTGACCCAGTGGCCATTGTCTCTAATGCTCACACTTGTTTTCTTGAGTGGGGTCTTGCTCTGCTGGATCATATTGGTTTATGAATTCAGCTCTGTGGCACCAGTGCGCTAACCGAGATTTAAATGTCAGGTGATGGAGCCACTTAAAGTGTGAGTGGCTAACAAAGATATACTGCTGTAGAGAAAGTGTGAAACATATCCGACTGTTATTGAGAAATACATGTTGAAATAGGAGCAACAATTCAGGTTAAGCTAATAAAATGTGGCTTATTGGATCAACGAGATATGTGCAAATGACATTGCTGTCAGTGGACTAAGTTAGACAGCAGACTGTAATGAAACACTATGTCAGTAATGTCATTAAAACCTTCCCAGCTCTGTAGACTGTGTCATCTTAAACTGATCTAAAGTTGGCATAAGGATGGCAATATTGCAAGGTCCCCCCCCCCTCCCCATGGTTGTATGTATGTAGCCATTCCTGTCAGAAATTATTATTTTTGCCTATTGTGTTGTGAATGCAGGACATTAAAAAATATAACATTCAGGAGAGAACAAGCATCAGTGCTCTTTCTATAGTAGCAGCAATAGGTCCCCACTGAAAAAATACGTACCTTCAAGCAGTATGCACATTTGATGACTTCCATTACAAAGTTTGTGCAAACACACACATAAACAGCCCATAAAACCATAGGTATCCTCCTTGGGGCAAACCTCACTATTGGATTACTGTTTTCCCCAGGATGGACACAAGCTTATTGTGCTGAACAAAGCCCTGCTCCCCTCAGCAACAACACCTTTCAGCAGGTTTCCCCTCCGGCCTTTGGGAGCTGAGTGTGTGTGTGTGTGTGTGTGTAATTCCATCTGCACTAGTTAATTTAATTATTTCCATTTTTGATGATCTATTTGATTGAGTTGTGGATATCATATTTCGATGTTAATTTTTGCAATTGCCTTTTTTTAAATTTGATGCCTGCCTCATTTTAAGTGTTGGGCCGTAATGCTGCGTCTAATAATGGTCGGCAGGTGTGTCTCATGATTAAATGTAGGTGTGCCGCATCGCCCCCTGTGTGGTAGACAGACAGGCAGGCATGCAGAAGTTAGTGCAGCGTAGATTTGAACGTTTTTAAAACTTTTTTGGATTACAGGTTTTGCATCCTGAATCATCTCGCTTTTGACCGAGTTTGTGTAAAACCGTGGCACGGACACGCCACCTCACTGTTGGACATTTGAGTTACATGTGCACAAGGAGGTGCTCCATAATTACCCACAGCTGCCCTTTTCATTTCTCTTGAGGTCAAGGGTCGGGGTCGGCTTGGCTCTTACAGCTGGCGCAACTATCGTGTCAGTGAAATGAGATGTAATATGTGGCGGGGTGAAGTGTCTTTGATCAAATCAATGCGTCCTTGCGGCGGACAGTGAGCCGCGGTGACGGGTGGGGAAATGAAGCTTTTTTTTCCAGCTGAGATGGAACAGGAGATGTCTCCGTCGGATGGATAACAGCCGAGCCCCTGAGCTTCCTGCGGAGACTCTTACCGCGTCAATTACAAGACGCTCACATTTGCACTACTAGGCTGTACGCTACAGTGACTTCAGGCTAAAAGGGGTGCACATAAACAGGTAATTACATCAGCCTTCTTTCAAATTTGAAGCATCAAATCTGATCAACGATCAAAGCACGTTTGTGCAACAGATTTTTGTTTTGCTCCGCTGTCCTAACCTGCAAAAGACAAGGCGGTCACAATCTCATCTTCGATGTGCATCCATTACTGTGTGGAATTGTAATGGGACAAAGTCACTACAAGGGCAGAGCCAAACACTAACATGATTATGGTAATGACTGACAAAAAGCTCCACCTCTTAGTAGCCGGGAGATGCGCAATGAAAAGGAAATACCTCAGAATTATTCAAACACATAAAATAGCTGTGATGTCATTGACTTTCACTTCTGTCAGACAAGTGATTGGCGAATGTTGTTGATACCTCCAAAGGTATTCAATCACTGTGATGCAAGGAGGTGTGGGGGGATTTGGCAGGGTACAATATAACATGCCAACGTTTTATTTCACACATTTTCAGCTAATGTAATTAGCTGGAATCCAAATTGAACATGTTAGAGACCTTTAGAAGATAATTCGGCCAAATGGCCTGGTTAAATTTCAGATTAAACACGCCCAAGTAGTTGACTAACCAGTCAAAGTAATATTTTCCTCTGGTATGATGTGGAAAATACATACAATAATCAATCAATCAGGCAAGTGGCACGCGTTGCTTAAAACCTTCAGCAAAAGCAAAAAAAAATGATGAAGTGAAAAATGATGACAACATCCTCTTAGCTTTATTAGTATCAACTGAATACATGCCGTGATTACAGAATGAACTGTATCTCTGTCAGATTGGGTGGATTAGAACGCTCCGTGGTAAACTAGTCTTTGCCTATTTCATGGCATATCGGAGTCAGTGTGAGGTTTTTTACGCATATTATAACAATACTTTGCACGCCTGACATTGTCCTACTAATCCTGCACTGCTGAAGGGAGCAGCAGCCACCCAGACAAGTGTCACGTCCCAAAAAACACCTCCTGTGAGCCACCAGCCTTTCAACAGCAACATCCCACCTCAGCAAAATACACGCAGTGATCTAATATACAGTACGTGTGATCACTCGAGCATGTGCTGAAATGCCAGTGCTCAGTACCACTTGTGTACATGCACAGATGGTGCCCCCCCCCCCCCCCCCCACTACCTCCCCCACACCCCTACCACTACCACCTTCCAATCCTCGTTTTCCGAAAATACACACGCTGGATTTATGTTCTAACCCATTAGCAACTTTCTCTTTGGCTCTTCGTCTCTTCTTTTAATTGCTACGGTCTCTCACCTTTTCTGCTCTACGCACAGGGGAGAAAATTCTACGAGAGGGTGTTGCCTCTATGTGGGGCAGGAGCAGTATTATGTGGAGGCCCGGCTTTGAATCAAGAGACAAAGGAAATCCTGTGCAGATCCACCTGAGGCTGGACCAACGCGCAGGATTGGCCCTTTGTCTGAGACAACTTTATAGAATGCTTCAAATAAACTGCAATGGAAATCTCCATTTCTGTTAATGTTACCAGTTTGAGGCAATAAGAAAAATCCAAATCCACAATAAATAATGATCTCCTCCGTTTTACCCCCATTAATGTTTTCATCACTTTCCCTTTAACACGTGGTGGTAGTTCTCACCGCAGTATCACCAAGAGAGGAATATAACCCAGAAGTCTTATCACACAGTAGCTCAAGGGTCCTCGTATTTCAGCAACTGACACAGGCACCTTGCATTATCACATAATAAAAATGATAGCGGAACACTGACTTTACCAATTGTGTTGAGGCAAGTAGAGTAGGCCTTTGTGCTTCTTTTCATGCGGTGGCAGCAGATGCTTTAGTTCAACACCAAGCTAGGTGTGAGCGAGGCATCAACTGCCGGGGACATTTTTTGGGTGGATCGAGCAAAAAAAAAACACAGGATTAGCAACTGTGATATGTGCGAACACATGTCAAGAAATACCACTCTGTTAATTCATCATGGACCTGACTTCCAATGTGTGTTGGACTAAGGTTTTTCCCTTAACATCATAAAGTGGTGAATTTTGAGGACAGCTTAGCAATGATGGAGTTGTATTGATCCTCCAGCAACAGGCCACATACTAAATCTCCATTGTGACAGCTGTGATTGAACACCTTATTTATTTATTTATTTATCACACACATTTGCCTGTGGGTTTTCTATGTGATGAAGAAATCTGTGTTGATGGTCAGCGATTAGTGACGAGCAGAAATTCAAATTTGAACAAGAAGTGTTTTACCGTTGAGCAGCCTTCTCATACACAAAGAAGACAATGTGTAAAATACAAATAGATACAACTAAAAGCTTCAGTGGGAATCGCACAGGCTGTTTGCAATGTGCTTGCAGGGACTCTAATGAGGTCAAGTCTCACAAAAGCATCTCAGTTGGAAATGGAGTACTTTTACAGTCTTTAGATCAGCGAGCTACATTTTGTGGAGCAGTGATTCTTCTTTTTGTTTCAATGAAGCATGATGGTTAATTGACAGTTTCCCATTTTTTTGCTATTATTAAATTGCTATTTAAAATAATTGTTTGTGATTGAAAGTTTAGATTTCCAAATTAATTCCATACCGTATAACGGTAGCAATGAGCATTATATTTAACCGTTTGCATAGAAAACGACTGGAGAGATTGACTTTGGTCGACACTTTGTATTTCTCTTCAAGATGCGCAACCCGATGGCGATTGTAAAATTGGTGTCTGAACACCATGCCCAACCACCGCGTATATCACCCAAGTGTCAGAGCTTGCACAGACACCATCGCATTCCAAGTAGCCCACATTAAAGTTATGAATCTTTTAAACACTCCTGCAAGCTGCCATTATGTGTAGGGCAAGATTTGATACGAGTGTAATACATGAATGAAATAGTTGTTAGCATGGTTCTGTGTTATAATGTGTTTAACTCGTGCTTATTGCAAGATATTTACTCCCAAAACAGTCTGCATAATAAAGACACAAATATACCTTCATACAGAACCCTTTTCTACTTCTACAGGGGTTTATAAACATGATGGATATGCTTAATCACATTTTCTATTTCATTATTAATCTGTTTCTCAACAGCTGTTTTCACAAACCTGTTCAAAATTAATTATGAGATGTCGGGCAGTCACTGTACACGCTGCTAGCTAATACTGAACAGACAAAACCTCTCCGACATGCCACGTTCAGGAATTTCGCAAACCAATTTAAAGATAAAAGAATTAAAAATGAGAAAAATGCACAAAACTATTGCCCTAAATCATGACGAAGAACGTCTGTGCTCAAGCGCGGACGACCTGGCACATGATGCACACACAGCACTGACTAAAACAAGCTGTTTTGGTGAAGCAGTAAATCCCCGTTAGAAGAGGTGTGGCGAGGGAGTGCTGGGCTCTGATCCCTTTCTGCCCCCGGGCTCAATATGGTAATGCCTGCCCCCACTACACACCGGGCCGTGGGCCCGAGGACACAACCAGGATTTCCTCTCTTTTATTACCTCATTTCACTTCAACGGATGTTTGGGTGGGTGAGTAGTACGGGCAGGTGAGTGTCAGGGCTGGCAATCACTCGGGGTGATGCGGGGTGACAGTGACGTACGATGGAGGGAAAAGGGGGCGGAGGTAGACAGAGAGAGAGAGAGAGAGAGAGAGAGTAATCATTTGCCTTGGTGATGATGAGGTGCCAGGTGGCCAGAGTTGAGAAAAGAGATTTGTGCAACATACAATTGTGTTGGTGCGGGTGCCTGCCTCTGTGTTTTATTCATTCAGTATACTAAGTCACGTGATGGCCATTACTTCATTGAGTGGCCCACAAGAGCTGGTTAATACCGCTCGGCAACCACTGTAATAAATAAATTAGCACTCTTGTTTTTAATCAAGATTGCGCTCTAATGAGTATTCATATTGTGGTAACCCAGGGGGAGTGAGGCCAGATTCGGGCGTAAAATAAGAAACTCAGACAGCAAATGCAAACAAAAAGGGTCCTTTTAATAACAAAGGTCAAAAACTACGGCTCTTCCAACCGGCTTCCAAACTGAAATATGTGGCGTCTCCTCCTACGTGGCGCCCGCTTCCTTGTCCTGTTAGGAGCAGAGTAGAGTAGAGCGGTGAGTCCTGGGGGTTACCTCCTCTCCGACGTCTGCTCCCGTCCGGTCTCTTCTCCTCTCCTTATCTAGGGTCTGCTCTGATTACCAGATAGGCCGCAGGTGTGACCAGTGCCACGTTCCCAGTGGCTGGAGCACCTGCACAGGATAATAAATCCCCCTTATCACCTCCCCCAACCGGAGCTTGGGGCTCCGCCCCAAGTGCTTTGTTCCTCCCCCTGGTTTGCCACACACCCCCTCCACCAGCTCCAGGTTGGGGCTAGGAGCGTCAACGAGATAGCATTCTTCCCTCCTGGACAAGGCGTCTGCGTTTCCATGTGCTTTTCCCGACCTGTGCTCAACAGAAAAATTAAAGTTTTGCAGTTCGAGGAACCACCGTGTAACTCGTGCATTAGTGTCTTTGGCTGTAGACATCCATCTCAGTGGTGCGTGATCCGTTACCAGGGTGAATTTTCTGCCCAGGAGGTAATACCGCAGCTTTGTCAGGGCCCATTTTATTGCCAAACATTCTTTCTCCAACGTTGAATAATTGATCTCATGCTTTAGCAACTTACGGCTGATATAGGTCACTGGGTGTTCTTCTCCTCCTCTGACCTGGGACAGCACGGCTCCAAGCCCTGATCCAGAGGCATCTGTATGGACGATGAACGTGTCCTCAAAATTAGGGGTGCTTAAAATTGGCTCGGTGCACAGGGCCCTCCGAAGGGTTGTAAAGGCTGCCTCAGCTTCGGTGCTCCAGAGGACCTGGTGTGGGTGGCTGTTTTTCGTCATCTCGTGTAAAGGGGCTGCAATAGTAGCAAAGTGGGGTATAAAGCACTGATAATAGCCGACCAGGCCGAGGAACGTTTTTACTTGCCGCTTCGTGGCTGGCTTAGGCCAGGTGGCAATGGCCTCCACTTTCCGGGATTGGGGTCTCACACTGCCTCTCCCAATGGTGTAGCCGAGGTATTCCGCCTCCTCCAGGCCAAGGTGGCACTTTTTTGGGTTGGCGGTCAGGCCAGCTCTCCGTAGGCTTCCCAGGACAGCTTTCAGGTGGCCTACATGGGTGGTCCAGTCGGGGCTGTGTATGACCACATCATCTAGGTAGGCCGCTGCATACTCCCGATGAGGTCGGAGCACCTGGTCCATCATTCTTTGGAACGTAGCTGGCGCTCCGTGGACTCCGAAGGGCAGGACTCTATAGTGGTACAGGCCTTCTGGGGTAGCAAACGCTGTCTTCTCTTTGGCGGTTTCTGTGAGGGGAACCTGCCAGTAACCTTTAGTGAGGTCGAGCGTGGACACAAACCGGGCTGGGCCTAATCGCTCTATTAACTCATCAACCCTCGGCATGGGGTAAGCGTCAAATTTTGAGATTTCGTTCAATTTTCTAAAATCATTGCAGAATCTCTCGCTGCCGTCGGGTTTTGGAGTCAACACAATCGGGCTGGACCATGCACTGTGTGACTCCTCAATAACGCCCATCTCCAACATCCTTCTCACCTCTTCTTTGATGGTCTCCCTTTTTGCCTCTGGTATGCGGTAGGGTCGGAGCCTCACCTTTTTCCCAGGTTCGGTGATGATGTCGTGGTTAATCACCGTGGTCCTTCCCGGCATGTCTGAAAAAACATCTTTGAACTGCCCAGTTAGTTCCACCATGTCTTGCCGGTGGGTCGGACTCAGATGGGGGCCCAGAGGTACCTGTGAGGGGACACGATCTTGGGTTTCGGTGGTTAGTGCGGCCATCGGAACACTGTCAGGGGCGTGCCATCTCTTCAACAGATTAATGTGATATATTTGGCAGATTTTCCTCCTTCCCGGTTGTCTTACCTTATAATTCACCTCCCCCACCCTTTCGATCACCTCATAGGGTCCATGCCACTTTGCCAGGAATTTGCATTCCACCGTTGGAATCAGGACCAAGACAAACTCTCCCGGCTGGAACTCCCGTAGCTGAGCTCTACGGTTATAGATTCTGGCTTGGGCGTGTTGGGCTTGTTGCATATGCTCCCGCACCAGGGGCCATACCTTAGCCATCCTGTCCTGCATCTGGTCGACATACTCTATGGCGGAGCGATGGGCTGATGGCTGTTGCTCCCATGCTTCTTTGGCCAGGTCCAGCATGCCCCTGGGTCTCCGTCCATACAGCAGCTCAAATGGTGAGAACCCTGTGGACGCCTGGGGCACTTCGCGGATTGAGAACAAGACAAAGGGGATTAGTTGGTCCCAGTTTTTCCCCTCCACGTCAATAGCCTTCCTTAGCATTTGTTTTAAGGTTTTATTGAAACGTTCTACCAGGCCGTCCGTCTGTGGGTGGTAGACAGAGGTTCGTATTTGGCTCACCTTCAGCAGTTTACACATCTCCTTCATCACCCGAGACATGAAACAGGTTCCCTGGTCAGTAAGGACTTCCTTTGCAATCCCAACTCTACTAAAGAGAAGGAATAATTCTCTCGCCACCGCTTTAGCACTTGCGGTGCGTAACGGGACCGCCTCTGGGTACCGGGTGGCATAATCCATGATAACCAGGATAAACCGGTGCCCCCTACTGGACTTCGGCAAGGGGCCTACTATATCCATGGCCACCCTCTGGAATGGGATGTCGATTATTGGTAGTGGTATTAGTGGATTCTGGTAGTTTACCTTCGGCGCCGTCTTCTGGCATTGTGGGCAGATTTGGCAATAATCCTGGACCGCCTTCTTCACCCCCGGCCAGTAGAAGCGCTCCCGGACTCGGTCGTAGGTTTTCTCCACCCCCAAATGAGCTCCCAACAGGTGGAAGTGGGCTAGGTACAACACTTTGTTAATATAGCGCTTGGGGACTAGCAACTGTTCCACCACCCGTTCCTCCAGCTTTGCCACCCTATACAAGAGGCCATTCTTGATTGAAAAGTGTGGAAAGGTGCTAGCACTTACCCCCGCCACCGGTTCTCCCTCGACCACAGCCAGGTTCTGTCGCGCTTGTTCCAGGTTAGGGTCCTCCCACTGGGCCGTCCCAAACTGCCCGGGCCTGGTGGAAGATGCCTCTTCTGCCGGTGGGAACTCCGAAAAAGCCTCGTTCGAAGACCCTTCAGTTAGTCGGGGATCCCTCCTTGTCGGGGCCTCCGCTGGGGCCGGGGCCTCCGCTGGGGCCAGGGCCTCCTCCTCTGTCCCTTCTGCAGATGACGTGGTTGGGCTAGATGGGGCTGCACAGGCATGTGCCACCTTGACTTTCTGGTCCCTACAAGGTTTCTTGGTGGGACAGTTTCTTCGGTGGCCAGCAGTCCTACATGCCCACAAACGCCAGAATATCGGGCAGTCCCGCCCAATCAGCACTGGTACCGGCAGATTTTCCACTAAGCCCGCAACAACCTCAAATGTGCCCCTGGTGGTCTGGACCTTAATGTGGGTCGTGGGATACTCTCGTGAATCCCCGTGGACACAGGAGACTGGGATAGGGGGTCCCCTGGGGCCAGAGGTCAACCCGGGCCGTAGGAGGGTGACCGCACTGCCGGAGTCGAGTAGGGCTTCAGCATCCTGGGTCCCTATTCTGACCGGCAGCTTTGGGGCCCTTGCGCCCTCATGAGCCCAGCACGTGGTAAGATAGCTGTCGGCCTTCCGTGGGGAGTCGGAGGAGCCCGCCGTAGGCATCAGAATGTCTTCTCCCGGACAATTCCACGCTATATGGCCCTCTTGTCCACAGGCAAAGCATTTTCGCCGGTCCGGATTCACAAAGGGGCGGCGCTGGAGGGATGGCTGGGGCGGACCCCCTTGGGGCCTCGGGCTTGGGGCCAGTGCCTCCGTGTCGCTCTTCCTCAGCCTCTGCCTGTCTCTCCTGGGGTCCGATTGGCTGGGTGGCCTACTGCTTTGCATCAACTGTACCGTGACCTGGTGATTCTCCAACAGCGTCACTAGGGCATCTACTGTCTCTGGGCAGCTTTGAGAAGCGTGTCGTTTGGCATCCCCGGGTAAAGCTCTGATACAGCGATCCATGGCAACTCTGTCAATCGCTGGAGGCCCCTCCCCCGAGGTTAACCAACTGCGTGTCAATCGCATCAGCGTTGCAATTTGCGGCCGCACTGGGGCAGTAGCGTCATACTCCCAGGCGTGGAACTGTTGGGCCCTCGTCTGCAGGTTGTGTCCATAATGGGCCAAAAACGCAGCTTTCAATGCCCCATACTGGTTTACGTCAGCGGGGGAAAGGTCCCGGCAGGCTTTTTGAGCTTCGCCAATTAAAAAAGGGGCTAGAATTCCTGCCCATTGTGCTCTAGGCCAACGTTCCCTCTCTGCAGTCCTTTCAAAAACCTCTAGGTAGGCCTCAATGTCATCCTCACCGGTCTGCTTGGTGAGAACTTTACTGGGTTCCGTAGGCCTCTCTGGCTTTACCAGATGCTGTCCAAGAGTAGTGATGGCGTCCTGTAAGGCTTGAAGACTCTGGGCCTGCTGGGTTTGGGTCTGGATGAGCTGTGTCAGTGCATTCTCCATGGTTCTCCGTGTCTCTCTCGGAGTACCTATTTTAGCCTGAATCTTTAGCGACAGACCGTCATGCCCGCATCCTCCACCAAAATGTGGTAACCCAGGGGGAGTGAGGCCAGATTCGGGCGTAAAATAAGAAACTCAGACAGCAAATGCAAACAAAAAGGGTCCTTTTAATAACAAAGGTCAAAAACTACGGCTCTTCCAACCGGCTTCCAAACTGAAATATGTGGCGTCTCCTCCTACGTGGCGCCCGCTTCCTTGTCCTGTTAGGAGCAGAGTAGAGTAGAGCGGTGAGTCCTGGGGGTTACCTCCTCTCCGACGTCTGCTCCCGTCCGGTCTCTTCTCCTCTCCTTATCTAGGGTCTGCTCTGATTACCAGATAGGCCGCAGGTGTGACCAGTGCCACGTTCCCAGTGGCTGGAGCACCTGCACAGGATAATAAATCCCCCTTATCACCTCCCCCAACCGGAGCTTGGGGCTCCGCCCCAAGTGCTTTGTTCCTCCCCCTGGTTTGCCACACACCCCCTCCACCAGCTCCAGGTTGGGGCTAGGAGCGTCAACGAGATAGCATTCTTCCCTCCTGGACAAGGCGTCTGCGTTTCCATGTGCTTTTCCCGACCTGTGCTCAACAGAAAAATTAAAGTTTTGCAGTTCGAGGAACCACCGTGTAACTCGTGCATTAGTGTCTTTGGCTGTAGACATCCATCTCAGTGGTGCGTGATCCGTTACCAGGGTGAATTTTCTGCCCAGGAGGTAATACCGCAGCTTTGTCAGGGCCCATTTTATTGCCAAACATTCTTTCTCCAACGTTGAATAATTGATCTCATGCTTTAGCAACTTACGGCTGATATAGGTCACTGGGTGTTCTTCTCCTCCTCTGACCTGGGACAGCACGGCTCCAAGCCCTGATCCAGAGGCATCTGTATGGACGATGAACGTGTCCTCAAAATTAGGGGTGCTTAAAATTGGCTCGGTGCACAGGGCCCTCCGAAGGGTTGTAAAGGCTGCCTCAGCTTCGGTGCTCCAGAGGACCTGGTGTGGGTGGCTGTTTTTCGTCATCTCGTGTAAAGGGGCTGCAATAGTAGCAAAGTGGGGTATAAAGCACTGATAATAGCCGACCAGGCCGAGGAACGTTTTTACTTGCCGCTTCGTGGCTGGCTTAGGCCAGGTGGCAATGGCCTCCACTTTCCGGGATTGGGGTCTCACACTGCCTCTCCCAATGGTGTAGCCGAGGTATTCCGCCTCCTCCAGGCCAAGGTGGCACTTTTTTGGGTTGGCGGTCAGGCCAGCTCTCCGTAGGCTTCCCAGGACAGCTTTCAGGTGGCCTACATGGGTGGTCCAGTCGGGGCTGTGTATGACCACATCATCTAGGTAGGCCGCTGCATACTCCCGATGAGGTCGGAGCACCTGGTCCATCATTCTTTGGAACGTAGCTGGCGCTCCGTGGACTCCGAAGGGCAGGACTCTATAGTGGTACAGGCCTTCTGGGGTAGCAAACGCTGTCTTCTCTTTGGCGGTTTCTGTGAGGGGAACCTGCCAGTAACCTTTAGTGAGGTCGAGCGTGGACACAAACCGGGCTGGGCCTAATCGCTCTATTAACTCATCAACCCTCGGCATGGGGTAAGCGTCAAATTTTGAGATTTCGTTCAATTTTCTAAAATCATTGCAGAATCTCTCGCTGCCGTCGGGTTTTGGAGTCAACACAATCGGGCTGGACCATGCACTGTGTGACTCCTCAATAACGCCCATCTCCAACATCCTTCTCACCTCTTCTTTGATGGTCTCCCTTTTTGCCTCTGGTATGCGGTAGGGTCGGAGCCTCACCTTTTTCCCAGGTTCGGTGATGATGTCGTGGTTAATCACCGTGGTCCTTCCCGGCATGTCTGAAAAAACATCTTTGAACTGCCCAGTTAGTTCCACCATGTCTTGCCGGTGGGTCGGACTCAGATGGGGGCCCAGAGGTACCTGTGAGGGGACACGATCTTGGGTTTCGGTGGTTAGTGCGGCCATCGGAACACTGTCAGGGGCGTGCCATCTCTTCAACAGATTAATGTGATATATTTGGCAGATTTTCCTCCTTCCCGGTTGTCTTACCTTATAATTCACCTCCCCCACCCTTTCGATCACCTCATAGGGTCCATGCCACTTTGCCAGGAATTTGCATTCCACCGTTGGAATCAGGACCAAGACAAACTCTCCCGGCTGGAACTCCCGTAGCTGAGCTCTACGGTTATAGATTCTGGCTTGGGCGTGTTGGGCTTGTTGCATATGCTCCCGCACCAGGGGCCATACCTTAGCCATCCTGTCCTGCATCTGGTCGACATACTCTATGGCGGAGCGATGGGCTGATGGCTGTTGCTCCCATGCTTCTTTGGCCAGGTCCAGCATGCCCCTGGGTCTCCGTCCATACAGCAGCTCAAATGGTGAGAACCCTGTGGACGCCTGGGGCACTTCGCGGATTGAGAACAAGACAAAGGGGATTAGTTGGTCCCAGTTTTTCCCCTCCACGTCAATAGCCTTCCTTAGCATTTGTTTTAAGGTTTTATTGAAACGTTCTACCAGGCCGTCCGTCTGTGGGTGGTAGACAGAGGTTCGTATTTGGCTCACCTTCAGCAGTTTACACATCTCCTTCATCACCCGAGACATGAAACAGGTTCCCTGGTCAGTAAGGACTTCCTTTGCAATCCCAACTCTACTAAAGAGAAGGAATAATTCTCTCGCCACCGCTTTAGCACTTGCGGTGCGTAACGGGACCGCCTCTGGGTACCGGGTGGCATAATCCATGATAACCAGGATAAACCGGTGCCCCCTACTGGACTTCGGCAAGGGGCCTACTATATCCATGGCCACCCTCTGGAATGGGATGTCGATTATTGGTAGTGGTATTAGTGGATTCTGGTAGTTTACCTTCGGCGCCGTCTTCTGGCATTGTGGGCAGATTTGGCAATAATCCTGGACCGCCTTCTTCACCCCCGGCCAGTAGAAGCGCTCCCGGACTCGGTCGTAGGTTTTCTCCACCCCCAAATGAGCTCCCAACAGGTGGAAGTGGGCTAGGTACAACACTTTGTTAATATAGCGCTTGGGGACTAGCAACTGTTCCACCACCCGTTCCTCCAGCTTTGCCACCCTATACAAGAGGCCATTCTTGATTGAAAAGTGTGGAAAGGTGCTAGCACTTACCCCCGCCACCGGTTCTCCCTCGACCACAGCCAGGTTCTGTCGCGCTTGTTCCAGGTTAGGGTCCTCCCACTGGGCCGTCCCAAACTGCCCGGGCCTGGTGGAAGATGCCTCTTCTGCCGGTGGGAACTCCGAAAAAGCCTCGTTCGAAGACCCTTCAGTTAGTCGGGGATCCCTCCTTGTCGGGGCCTCCGCTGGGGCCGGGGCCTCCGCTGGGGCCAGGGCCTCCTCCTCTGTCCCTTCTGCAGATGACGTGGTTGGGCTAGATGGGGCTGCACAGGCATGTGCCACCTTGACTTTCTGGTCCCTACAAGGTTTCTTGGTGGGACAGTTTCTTCGGTGGCCAGCAGTCCTACATGCCCACAAACGCCAGAATATCGGGCAGTCCCGCCCAATCAGCACTGGTACCGGCAGATTTTCCACTAAGCCCGCAACAACCTCAAATGTGCCCCTGGTGGTCTGGACCTTAATGTGGGTCGTGGGATACTCTCGTGAATCCCCGTGGACACAGGAGACTGGGATAGGGGGTCCCCTGGGGCCAGAGGTCAACCCGGGCCGTAGGAGGGTGACCGCACTGCCGGAGTCGAGTAGGGCTTCAGCATCCTGGGTCCCTATTCTGACCGGCAGCTTTGGGGCCCTTGCGCCCTCATGAGCCCAGCACGTGGTAAGATAGCTGTCGGCCTTCCGTGGGGAGTCGGAGGAGCCCGCCGTAGGCATCAGAATGTCTTCTCCCGGACAATTCCACGCTATATGGCCCTCTTGTCCACAGGCAAAGCATTTTCGCCGGTCCGGATTCACAAAGGGGCGGCGCTGGAGGGATGGCTGGGGCGGACCCCCTTGGGGCCTCGGGCTTGGGGCCAGTGCCTCCGTGTCGCTCTTCCTCAGCCTCTGCCTGTCTCTCCTGGGGTCCGATTGGCTGGGTGGCCTACTGCTTTGCATCAACTGTACCGTGACCTGGTGATTCTCCAACAGCGTCACTAGGGCATCTACTGTCTCTGGGCAGCTTTGAGAAGCGTGTCGTTTGGCATCCCCGGGTAAAGCTCTGATACAGCGATCCATGGCAACTCTGTCAATCGCTGGAGGCCCCTCCCCCGAGGTTAACCAACTGCGTGTCAATCGCATCAGCGTTGCAATTTGCGGCCGCACTGGGGCAGTAGCGTCATACTCCCAGGCGTGGAACTGTTGGGCCCTCGTCTGCAGGTTGTGTCCATAATGGGCCAAAATCGCAGCTTTCAATGCCCCATACTGGTTTACGTCAGCGGGGGAAAGGTCCCGGCAGGCTTTTTGAGCGTAAAATAAGAAACTCAGACAGCAAATGCAAACAAAAAGGGTCCTTTTAATAACAAAGGTCAAAAACTACGGCTCTTCCAACCGGCTTCCAAACTGAAATATGTGGCGTCTCCTCCTACGTGGCGCCCGCTTCCTTGTCCTGTTAGGAGCAGAGTAGAGTAGAGCGGTGAGTCCTGGGGGTTACCTCCTCTCCGACGTCTGCTCCCGTCCGGTCTCTTCTCCTCTCCTTATCTAGGGTCTGCTCTGATTACCAGATAGGCCGCAGGTGTGACCAGTGCCACGTTCCCAGTGGCTGGAGCACCTGCACAGGATAATAAATCCCCCTTATCACCTCCCCCAACCGGAGCTTGGGGCTCCGCCCCAAGTGCTTTGTTCCTCCCCCTGGTTTGCCACAATATGGTGGGTCATCCTGTGTTACTTCATCAAACAGAGCTGATAAACCTTAGTTTTTACTTGTATCTTCTTGACGTAACCTTTATTTTTATAAAAAAGGTCTTTTGGCAATCACTTCTATTATTAAGATGGACAGATGTTGACAGTGAGTTATCAACACCTAGGAAATACCGAAAACATAAGTGAGTTTGACGAGAGCGGTGACCGTAAAACCTAAACAGTTCAATCCTGCCCACAAAACCATGTTGATTACAGCGGCATTTAACTATGCTGCATGTTTGCATAGGTTTGGATTATTTTAACATTTGCTGTTGATGTTTGTGAGTATAACTGCATGATAACCAAAGCTGCAAAAAATAATATCCACGTTGTTTTTAAAAATAAAGAAAATGTAAAACTCTTGTCATTCTTTTCATTTGAGGGATGAGAGGGATTCAAACTGGCTCAAGTTAGTCCACCACTGAGGTGTTAACAAAGCAGTCACATCTTATGATCATCATGGCTGTTTAATGGGGTGATAAATTGTTAAGTGTATTCATAGCACAAATTATGACTCGTTACAGTGCAGGCTGCGGATGTACAGCAACCATAAAGCTAGGAAGTCAAGAGGAAAACACAAATGAATAATGCTACATTTGATTAATGTGTGTAACGTCAAAATGAGTAATGTACAGCTGAAATGCTCCGCTGTTGTTAGTACGGTTGGCCACTTTGCATGAATCAGAGTGAAAAGTAAAAATAAAAAAATGAAACCCTTTTCATTATGTGATTCAGCCGTGCTCAAACACCCACATGGCTGCATATGAAAATGAGTTATGGTTCAGCTGGAGAAACAACAGCATTAAGAGCCAGCTGTTTTAATACACTTTAACGCAATGCAATGGAGTTTTTGTGACGGTGCTTTTATGACAGCATGCCTTCTTTGAGGCGTCATTTTTACAATGCGAATCTGACGAGCAACTTGACTCTCGGGTGCACTCGGGGGTGCACCGCTGTTTATTAGTTTATTATTTCATTTAAATATCACGTGTAAACACGTGAGTCCGCTGACAGAGGAGGTAAGCCCGTTAGTCGTATTTGTCGTCTTACGGCCGGTTCAGAGGCCCAGCGGCCTCTCTCCTCAGCCACGTTCTCAATGGTGAGGAAGGATGTACCCCACTTCCTAAAGCTCCACCCTGCCCCATGCTGTGCAGAGGAAAGAGGAGAACACAGGGCCTGAGGGTATGATCAGCATGGACGGTCTTTATCATGAATCATGAGTGTTTATAAGGTTGGTCATTCCTTAACCCGAGGGAGTTCAGGTTTGGTCGGTTTGATTTGCATTCGGTGCACTCAAAGAAGCAAAACTAGCACAAGTAAAACGAAATAGACCAAAAATTCCCAGAATCAATGTTCCGCCATCAATCCAACGATTAAAGAGCCACTGCTCTGCTTTATCACCTCAAAGTGTACAGGATCAATGGCAGGTTTGAGATTTTGATGGAAAAGGAAAATCTCATTCCCCGCGCCACAGCCTCTGTCAACAGCAGGGATGAGAAATGGACCGTTGGGTTATGGTTGCGCTCATTTTTACCCTAAGGTGACATTAGAGTGGTACTTGATGTGAGCATGGGGGTATTTGGGCTCACAGAGTGCTGCCTCCTGGCCTGGTGTACTTTGACTTTGTGCTTGTGCTCATTTGCATGCATGGACACAACAAACCACACAACACATTTTAGGAAAAAAGGGAGCTTCCTTTCTGATATGCTTCTTTGATTGAAACATGTAACCTTGAGGTGTGTGTTCTCTGCCACTTCATATCTAGGTGTGTTTCACTCCTGTGAGCAAATTCCTGGGTGACTGCTGACAAACTGAATGTTGTCTTCACAATAAACCCCGTCTCCTTTTAGACAGGAGGGGACAATAGTGATAGAGGAACAGCAGGAATGGTCGAGCAGGAAGCACGCTGAGGAGGACAGGAAATCGGAAGCGCAAAGCAGGAATAAACGTCGTTGAAATAGCCGCAGGGAAATTTCCGTTGACTGTCTTCAGGTTCCCCTGCAAGTCATTCCTCTGGTGTCCTTGAACGACACAGAGAGAGAGAGAGAGAGAGAGAGAGAGCCTCTCCCAAAGTTGGGCGGAATATATCGAGGTTGATATTAACACTACAGTGATGCGAGTCAGCAGAATGGAGACGTGGGTACGTGCAATTACTGGTCTCGTGACATTTGAGCGGCGTGTGCAATATATGCACACAAGCCTGAGTGACAAAAGCATGAGAAAACAGCGCGGCCATCAGTCCCTCTGTACAGAGTGGGGCCGGACCAACAATCTGGTGGGTATCCAAAAAAAGGTTCCAGCTTTCAAGAAAAATGGGTTGAAACTTTATGACAGAGTTCAAATTTACGCTATTTCTTGCCACGAATTTGATCAGAAGGATGAAACCACTGACATATCGGTACTCTAAACACAAAGGTGCTCCCAGCAGGTGGTTAGATAAGCTTAGCGTAACAAACAATATTGTTTTTTTCTTACTCAGCCTTTTTTTCCCTGTATAAAGACTTGAGACGTTATTTCATTAATTTACCCTATTCATTTGCCAGGAAGTGTGACTAATATGAGTGCACATATAAAACAAAGATTCATCAAAGTGCTGTTTCTTATTTTTAAATGTCCTTCACTGTGAAACAATATTCAGTAAGCAATGGACATCTTTTTACTTGAAATATAACTGCCGTGTTTTGGTCAAACTGGAACCTTTAACACACGCTATTCAATTAGATGACCGGGACACATTTTTTTTTAGGTCTAAACCATTCATGGGATGAACGATTGTGGGGAAAAAAATCTATGTGTTAAAAGGTTGAGTTCTCCACCCCTTTTGGCAGGAAGTGTCGAGCGCACGTCGTCAGTGGGGCCCTGCCCATCGGAAACAGCGAGAACAAAGTGAAAACCAGCAATGACGCCACACCCCTCCTGCACAGAAGATGGATTTGTGTTGTTGAACACCTTAGTGATGTCGCAACGACCCTCCGTGACGTCTGGTCCGGCCTCTTCACTTCGCGTCATGTTACATTGTTGACTATTTGTTTCACAACTAATGCAAAGCGGTTACTTTAAACTTTAAATAACACATTTACAGTGAGTTTAAACCCCTCTCACGTTGTATCAGCCTGTCTGGCCTCTTAGTCAAACGAAAGAGGTCGAGACAAACCCACGGCCCCAAACCATGAAACACAGCATGGTTGCACTTATGCATGGGACTTATTTATCGCTCTTCTTGGCAATTGTGAAACAAATACAGTCCAGGCAATTTCCTTTAAAGGTAGACACATCCATCACATATTATATAATTTAATAAATACCCCACATGCTAGAAATTCCCTGCCTTTATAGAAAAAAAAGTGAAAAGACTGAAATTTCTTTGCCCTGCAGATTCAGACAGATTTGGGAAGCCAACATAATGTAATAACATTTGAGGATAAGACACGAGGATGTGCTCAAACACACACATATTGGTGTCATACAGCAATACAACACTGTTTAGTTGAGTGTATATGGAGGCTGATTGAATTGTGAGCAGTGGCTATAAATCACTGCAGCCCTAATCAAAGCACTACAACAGAGAAAGTCATCAATCACTTACTTCTGCACAACACAACACCAGCCCGTAGCGTCTCCTTGTCTTCTGGCCGGGAAGCCCCACTCTGTGCCTAACACGCCGCACATTGCTGACACATTATCATTAGCACAATCAACACCACTTTGGACGTCCTGACGGAGAGCCGTCAAATGGCAAATGGATATAGAGATATATGAGGCTGTTAATCTGACAAACTCTGATGACCATGTCGATGCATGCCAAACGAAAAAGGGTTCTCTCAAAGGATGGAAGGCTGGACGAGGAAAACGTGGAGAAAAAAAAAAAAAAACAGCTCCTCTGAGGTTCTACGTCCAACCAAGGTGTCACACTGCAATGAAGCATTCCAAGTAATGGTTTATTTACCTCTGGACTCGTCAATCTCTGCGTGGACAAGCAAAGTGTGGTTGGCTGTGATGGATGGCAGAGAGCTGGGTCACCTCAAAGGCACGGCGGTGACATTCAGAGTCCCTCTTTAAGGTGGGGGAATGACAGATGGCATTTCAATGGAATCTGTAAAAATGTGTCAGCAATGGGAGATATCGTGACTTCTACCCCCATTCTGCCCTACTTTCCACTTCAACACTTGATGGTTTAAAGACCTTTGAAATAATGCTTCCGGCAAAACCAATAAAGGAGAAATTGTTTGAACCTGAAATTTACTGGGCACAATCATACCTGCTGAAGTGCCTTTGAGTAATACTCCCAGAGCAATCTTCTTCATTTAAAATATAACTGATATATTAGTGTCTCGTGGGTTTCTACCTTTTACTTTTTTTGATGAAATTTCATTTAATTTCCCTTTTGTTTAAAATGAGAGCATAGCTGATGTTTAAATGGAAGAGGACAAGACAGACAGGACAAATAGAAAGTGAGAGAGGACGGCTGAGATGGCGGGCAGTCAGCTATGAAGGACATGGCCGCAGCAGTTATTTTTAGTTATCAGTTTTCGGAGGCTCTGAATCGGAACATCTCATTAAAAACCTGAAAAAATCTTGATAATCTATCGAACCATCAAAACTATGGAAAATGAAGCTTTATACTACTTGCCTGCTTTCTGGCTCTCTCGGTCTCTCTTTCACACAAACACACACACACACACACACACACACACACACATACAGGAAAACCACACACGCAGCATCCATAGCATTCCCAAATAATTTCAGAGCACCACCATGGAACCAGTGACATTCGGTGACCTCTGCAAAAAAGTTTCTCCTATATTTCCGATAAAATCAGAGAGTTTGCAGACAGATGGATGAATTAAGTTAATGTGCCCACATGCATGTCTCTTAAAATGCAAAGAAGCCCGTCCAAGGTATATTAATCACTCTGTAATGAGAGATTGAACACCGAGATTCATTAGACCAATGCGGACACCGTAAATCAGATACGTGAGGGAGATGCACTCACTAGTGAAGTCATTAAACCTAATAACAGGATCTAAATTTAATGTCTTATTGATGCTGTGCCTCATGCTGCCAGTCACAATAAAGAAATCCAAAGCAATAGATTTGTGATAAAGTTCATCTTTATGAAGTCAGCTCTTTAACACATATCGTCAACAACAAACAAGAAGTGCCATAAATAAAATGAATTATTGTTAACAGGTTTTATAGGTAATTAAGTTAGGTGCTTAAGTTATAGGGCCGAACCATACAGAGCAAAGCAATTACCCAGTAATTACTAGTTGAGTAAATTATTCAACTGCCTTTGCTATAATTAAACTCACGTCTCTAATCTCCTACATTCCTACAAACATTGCTATGTTTGTATGAAACCTCACAATATTTCGACATATGTGCTAAATACACTTTTGGAATTAATATTTGTGACAGAAGTACAGTTTTGTATGTCGCAGTGTGGAGGATGCGGTGTCTGTAGCAGTGCCGTACAAAAGAAAAGATAAATGGTGCCATCTGTTGGATCTGAAGTGTACTTTCCGTCTTTGCATTGGACTGTTAACAATGCTACCTTCAATACTTTCGGATATATTGCAACTCAGCTAAAACTGCACAGCTAACGCAAAATTAAAGGATATGCCTTTTATTTTCTTCAGCACCTTGCTACAAGTCACAATTTGTCTGTACGGCTTAAATAAAAACATCTGAATCTATGTCAGTTCTTGGGACTATTTCGATACGATTATCCTTGAGAAGTTGTATTTACTACTGTTGACGTAGGCATTGAAGGCATTGACGTGGCCAAACATGGCGGACGCGGATGAGCCGTAAGTAGCTGCCGAAGAAACCAGCAAGAAGCAGTCATTAACTGCCCGAAAGATGCTTTCAAATCTCTTTAACCTACGAAAGCACAGAATGAATGAACCTTCTTTTATTCTATCCTTTTAGGGAGAAGAAAAGAAGGAGAGTAGTGGAGCTGACTGAGAAGTTAGTGATGAATTGGTAGAACTGGCGGAAGGTTTGAGGTTACCAGGCAGGAAGAAGGTTAACGTCAGCTATATGAAGGAGCTAATCGGATATTAGGTTATAAAGAGTGCAGTGACTCTAAGATAGGTTTGACAGATACTGATCAGTGGGTCGTGAGTAGCTAACGCGTCTATACAGTAAAACATTGATGGTAGAGGTCAGAGGTTTTTGCGCTACCTTTTTACAGTTGTCATGTTAGCTATTCACCTAGCCTACCTGCCAGGAGCTGTCCCGTTAAGAGCTTAGCGCTAGATGACCCAGAGGGTGAGAAACGCCCACATGTCAGAAATATCTCATGTGATTCAACGTTATATATTTTTCATGGAGCTGTTCAATAACACAACGTCCTCGATGTTAGAGCAGACGCTACAAATGACTGACATCAAAACACGAGTGCACGTTAACTTATTACTGCACGAACCTCCTAAATTATCGCATGACCTGTAAATAGCGCCTCACTATGTGACAGATTATCACAGTATTATGTTTAGCTTTTGATTGATTGTTCTTTTTTTTCTTCTTTTAGCATGATCCCAATCAAAGAAGCTATAAACTGTTTGTGTAATATCAAACAAAGAAACGTTATTAATGTTATATGCCATCAAATACTACAGATGACACATCCTGAATGCACTTGTACATGTTTCTTTTTCTGCAGGATGGTGGTCGATGGAGCCAGTGGACGTACCTGTGAGTGGGAGGGTCGGTGGAACCATATCAAAAAGTTTCTGGAAAGGTCAGGACCCTTCGCGCATCCTGACTTTGAACCCAGCACCGAGGTAAGAATGATGCAAAATCTGCATTAGTCAACTCTGCCGTCTTGCTTTGCTTTAATACATAATGTTTTCATTGCCTGTCACCACAGTCGTTGCAGTTTATGCTAGAAACCTGCAAAATCCTGGTCATTGGTGCTGGTGGTCTGGGATGTGAGCTGCTGAAAGACCTGGTAGGATCACTATGATATTTTAGAAATATTTGAAGGTACAATTTATTCTTTAATGCACACTTTGTTCCTGTTCATGTTGTGGCTCAGGCTTTATCGGGATTTCGCAACATTCATGTTGTTGACATGGACACCATCGATGTGTCAAACCTAAATCGACAGTTTCTCTTCAGGTCAGAACAATTATATGACGGTTAAATGTAAATTAGGTACCTGTATTATTTGTTTAATGTTACGTTTGAATACAAATTTTTCATTTAACGTGTGGGTGTGACGTTGTACAGACCAAACGACGTAGGCCGACCCAAGGCGGACGTTGCAGCTGATTTTGTCAACAACCGCATACCTGGATGCTGTGTAGTCCCGTATCCTTTTAATCAAACAGCTATGGCAAGATTTTTGATGCTTGATATAAATGCAGTGGATTAATCCAAGTGTAAAATGTTGCAGCTAGAACCATGTCAGAAAGTCACCATTTAAGAATGTAAAGTTTCCTTAGTTGTTGAGTTGTGAAAGCTAGTGGAAATTCTGCTCAAACTAGACTTCTCCTTAACACTTTTGGCAGACATTTTAAGAAAATTCAAGACATAGATGAAACCTTTTATAGACGTAAGGCACATTTAAACATTTTTTCTGTTACAACTTTCCAATTGTGGGGTAGGAGACTTTTTTTTTCATTTTATAATTCAGTTTGATGCAGGGATCATGGTTTGGTAGACTTACTAAACTAATAAAAATAATATGTAGAATAAGAATAAGTAAATGCAACCAAAAAAACGAGCAAAAAATGAATGGATTTTACTTGCAACTTGCTTGTTATTTTGGAGAATTCTTTGTCTTTACCAAAGCACTGCTTCATAGCACTCGTTACCGCTGATTACACATTGAATAGCAACTGACGGGATTATTTTAGATGATTAAATTTTTCCAACAATGCATTTAGTTTTTGCATCATAGGATTGCAGCTTTCACGTTGTTGTTTATCAGACTTTAGACTCAAATTAATGTATCTTTCTTTCATCTAGAATTCCATATAATTGTCTGTGGACTGGACTCTATAGTTGCCAGAAGGTGGATGAATGGAATGCTGGTAAGTTTTTTTTTTTTTTCTCTTCCTTGCAATCTCGCAATGTCACAGTACTTTTGTCTCATTACTTTGGCCACGCATGAGCACACTCCCACAAGTGCTCAGAGATTGCGCGCCAGAAAATGTGTTGGTGTCCCTCTGTCTGCACCTACCCCCCCCTCCCCCTTCCTGAAAACCTGCACTCTGCATTGACCCTGTGTCTTCCTCTGCAGCTGTCTTTGCTGGTGTATGAGGATGGTGTCCTGGACCCAAGTTCCATCGTTCCTTTAATTGACGGTGGGACGGAAGGCTTTAAAGGGAACGCCAGAGTCATCCTCCCTGGCATGACCGCCTGCATCGATTGCACCCTTGAGTTTTACCCTCCTCAGGTGAGATTTCTTCAACATCTTTACAAAAACAACATGTCTTTCCCGGTCAGTTTGTTACTCAAGATAAATGTTTTTTTGTAGATCAACTTCCCCATGTGTACAATAGCCTCGATGCCTCGTTTGCCAGAACATTGCGTCGAGTATGTCCGGATGCTGCTGTGGCCTAAAGAGACGCCCTTTGGAGGTATGAATCACACTGCGATTATCATTTATGTGTAAAGGTGTACGGAAATGTTTAGAAGGATCACTAAGACTGCTGACTTTAAAGACCTTTTAAAACTCACTCGTTTGTGTGCGTGCATGTGTTTCTGTGTGCACAAATGTGTGTGTGTGTGTGTGTGTGTGTGTGTGTATGGATTAGATGGTGTCGTCCTGGATGGGGATGACCCAGAGCACATACAGTGGGTGTACCAAAGATCCCTGGAGAGGGCAGCGGATTTCAACATAACGGGAGTCACATACAGACTAACCCAGGGTGAGCACACATGGCGCATCTAAAGAAACACTGCTAGTGGACTTGCAACTTGCAAAGAAGTAAAAAAAAAAAAAAACAGCTAAAATTGTCTGAATGATTCTAGAAATTTGATACCATTTATTTATTACAATTCAAAAACATCTAAACTATTGATTTTTGTGCTGATCAGCAGATGTATATAATTGCATATTATTGATTGTCCATTTTTAGAAGTACACAAAATGTATATTTTCTCTATTCTATTTGAATGTGTCAGGTGTTGTGAAGAGGATCATTCCCGCTGTAGCGTCTACAAATGCTGTCATAGCCGGTAAGTAGCTTTAACAATTGTGGAGGTGAACTGTGTACCGGATGCCTTTCATAAAGATTGTATGCACTGCCATTTTATAGTCAATCATTTAACGTTATGAGTATAACATCTTTCTTTAAAGAGAACGCTATACCTGGAGATAACAGTTTTTTCCCCGTTTCTTTTACCCAGCTGCTTGCGCAACTGAGGTTTTCAAAATAGCCTCAAGGTAAGTTTTCACGTTCTGCTTGGAAACCATACGCTCAATGTCAAGATCTGTATAAAATGTGTGCCTGTCAATATTTTCCATAGTATTCCCTTTTTCATCTGCAGTGCCTATATACCTCTCAACAACTACATGGTCTTCAATGATGTTGACGGTCTGTACATACACACTTTTGAAGCAGAACGGAAGGTTTGTCCCCGGATTTCATCTGTATATTTGCGACGGTGATACATTTTCTTGCTTGTAAAACCCATATTATTGTTCCCTTCTGATGCAGGAAAACTGTTCAGCCTGCAGCCAAGTACCTCTGAACTTGCACTTTGCTCCATCTTCCAAACTCCAGGAGATGTTGGACCACCTGACAAAGAGTGCTTCCCTGTAGGTTTAGTTGCCATATTAAGATGTATTACTGCGTTGTATCACCCTACGTAACTCCTGCTTATGTATATGTGTATGTATGTATGTATGTATATTGTGGGAGCCCGGTCTTCCGAGAGGAGCCTGGGGCTTCAGGTGAGAATAAGAGTTCAGCCGAGACCCCAGGATTGCAGTGAAGTCAAACAGAAATTTTATTTATTATAACCTGAGGGGAAGAGGGGAGGGGGCATAAGCAAACTCAAAACGCCGGGTTCACCGGGATCGCCGGAGGCATCGGTCAGCTCAGCTGGACTCGTCCTGGAGTGAGAAGGGCAGAGAGATTAGTGTCGTCTCACCCTCCCTTTTACAGGCTCTTGATTGAGGTTCTGATTCAGAACACCTGGGAGGTGCACTTAGGGCCACCTGCTATAGTACCGCCCATCCACTACCACGCCTCTTGGTGGCCGTTGCCTGGCTACCCCAAGCCATGTGGGGCGCTGCTCGCCAGCTGGGCCATCACATACCCCCCCCCTCCGCTCCAAACTACGGAGGGGAGCGGCAGTCCACAGGCAGTCGTCCCTTCTTGACAGGGCATCGGCGTTCCCATGTAGCCTTCCCGCTCTGTGCTCCACTGTGAACTTAAAGTCCTGTAGGTGCAAAAACCAACGGGTTATTCTGGCATTCTTGTCTTTGTTGAAGGCCATCCACTTTAGGGGGGCGTGGTCTGTGACCAATGTGAACTCTCGGCCTAGTAAGTGGTACCTTAGTTTACCTATCGCCCATTTAACTGCTAGGCACTCCTTTTCAATAGTTGCATAATTCTTCTCATGGGGAAGTAGTTTGCGGCTAACAAAGGTGATGGGGTATTCACTTCCATCATGTACTTGGGACAGGACTGCCCCTAGGCCTACCTCTGATGCATCGGTCTGTAGTACGAACCTCTTGCCAAAGTCAGGGGTGTGTAGTACGGTTTCCCCACAGAGGGCTGTCTTCAAGGCATTGAAGGCCAACTGGGCCTGTTCCGTCCACTTTACCCCGTTGGGTGCGTTTTTGCCTGTCAGTTCATGCAAGGGGGCGGCTACCGAAGCAAAGTTAGGGATGAACTGTCTGTAATACCCAACTAGCCCTAGAAATGTTCTCACCTGTCGTTTTGTCTGGGGTTGGGGCCAGGTTGTTATGGCCTCCACCTTCTTTACTTGGGGCTTCACATTTCCTCGGCCGACAGTGTACCCAAGGTAATTCGCCTCCTCCAAGGCGAGGGAGCACTTTGCAGGGTTGGCTGTCAGTCCCGCCTCTCGCAAGGCCTGGAGGACTGCGGCTAGGTGCTGTAGATGCTTCTCCCATGACGTGCTATGGATGACGATGTCGTCGAGGTATGCCGCGGCGTATTCCTGATGGGGCCGCAGTATCTTATCCATTAGCCTCTGAAACGTTGCCGGAGCTCCATGAAGGCCAAATGGGAGCACTTTATAGTGGAAGGCGCCGTCTGGTGTTGAGAAGGCAGTCTTCTCCATGGCCTGGGGGGTGAGCGGTACCTGCCAGTACCCTTTCGTTAAGTCTAGCGTGGAGATGAACCGGGCCGGTCCTAGTCTCTCGACCAGCTCATCTACCCGGGGCATAGGGTAGGTGTCAAACAGAGAAATTTCATTTAATTTTCTGTAGTCATTGCAGAACCTAATGCTTCCGTCCGGCTTTCCAACCAGGACTATAGGACTGGACCAGGCACTGTGTGACTCCTCCACCACCCCAAGGTCAAGCATTTTCCTCACCTCGTCCCTGATGGCCTCCCGTCTGGCCTCGGGGATTCTGTATGGTCGTAGTCTTACGGTCTTTCCCGGCTCTGTTCTGATGTCGTGGGAGATGGCTGTTGTTCGACCTGGGATCTCAGAGAAGACATCTGCGTTCCGGCCAACCAGTTCTCGGAGGTCTTGACCTTGTCTGGATGACAGCTGATCGCCCATTTTCACCGGCGGGAGAACCTGGGGAATCAGGTTAGCTGCCAGGACATTAGTTGGGACCGGAAGGGGCTGATGCCATGGCTTTAGCAAGTTCACATGGTACAATTGTTGGGTTTTCCTACGGCCTGTCTGACGTACCTGGTAGTTTACGGGTCCCACCTGTTCCATTATCTCGTAAGGCCCTTGCCACTTGGCCAAAAACTTGCAATCATTCGTTGGGAGTAAAACCATTACCTTGTCTCCTGGTTTAAACTCTCTCACCTGGGCTCCCCTGTTGTATACCTGGGCCTGCTGTGCTTGGGCTTGCCGCATGTGCTCCCGAACCAGGGGCCAGACTTGGGTCATTCGGTGGTGCATCTGTTCCACATGCTCCACAATACTGCGCTGGGTGGACGGCTGCTGCTCCCAGGCCTCCTTGGCCACATCCAGCAATCCCCGGGGTCTCCGACCGTACAGAAGCTCAAACGGTGAAAATCCTGTTGAACCCTGGGGTACTTCTCGGATAGCAAACAGAATATAAGGCAGCAGTTGGTCCCAGTTTTTACCATCTACGTCGACTACCTTGCGCAGCATGTGCTTTAGGGTTTTGTTGAATCGTTCTACCAGGCCATCAGTCTGTGGGTGGTAGACAGAGGTTCTGATTTTTCTCACCTTAAGTCTTTGGCACAGACAGCTCATCACCTTGGACATAAAGCAGGAGCCTTGGTCAGTCAGGATTCCCTCCGGCAGGCCTACTCTACTGAAGAGTAGGAACATCTCCCGGGCAACCACCTTCCCTGTAGCGGACCGTAGAGGAATTGCCTCCGGGTACCGGGTCGCGTAATCCAGCATAACCAAGATATAGCGGTGGCCACGGCCGGACTTTGGTAGGGGCCCCACTATGTCCATGCCAATCCTACTGAAGGGGGTTTCAATAATGGGGAGGGGTATCAGGGGATTTCGGTATTCTACCTTTGGGGAGTTGAGTTGGCACTCAGCGCAATGTCGGCAGTATTCCTCGACGGCCCTCTTGATCCCCGGCCAGTAGAAACGGCTGAGAACCCGTTCATAAGTCTTCTCTCTTCCCAGGTGGGCTCCTAGTAAGTGGGAGTGGGCTAGATACAACACTTTTGACACATATTCTTTGGGGACAATCAACTGTTCAAATATATCCGCGTTCTTCTTAGTTACTCGGTATAACAGTTTGTCCCGGATCATAAAATGTGGAAATGGTACTTGACTCACCCCATCCTGTTTTTGACCCTCGATCACTTTGACGTCTCTCCAGGCTTGAGTCAGGTTGGGGTCCCGCAGCTGTGCTGAGCCGAATTGTCCTGGCCGGTGACCTTCCATTTCAGCTTCCGGAAAGTGCGAGAACACCTCGTCTGATTGCACGTCTTCCAGGGGCTCAACCTCCGCTGCCCGTTCCGGGTCTGTTGCTGTGGTGTGGGTGCAGACCACCTCACCTCCGTCGTCATCACTAGTGGCTGCTGGACTCCCATCAGGGGACACTACAGCCCAAGCTGGGCGAGTCGCGACAGTTTCTCTCTTTCCAGGTCGCTTCCTGGTTCGCCGTCTGGGGACCCTTGTCTCTGCTGGCCAGTAGCGGGGGAACAGTGGGCTGTCCCGACCGAAAAGCACTGGAACTGGCAGGCGTTCGACGACCCCCACCAGTAGAGAGAATCGTCCTTTAGGAGTGACCACTTGGATTTTGGCCGTTGGATACTTCCGTGTGTCCCCGTGGATGCAGGACACCGCCATCTCTCCCCCCCCCGTGGCACGGGCAAATTCCGGTCGGACCAGGGAGACCATACTTCCGGAGTCTAAAAGTGCCTCTGTGTCCTTCCCAGCAATCTTCACTGGGAACTTTGGGGCGGGGGCTCCCTCATGTGCCCAGCAGGTAGTGAGGTGGTGGCAGGAGAGGCCTTTGTGATCGGTGGACCCGGCTGTCGGCATTGGCTCATCCCGATCTGGACACCCTCTGGCTAGATGTCCCTCTCGGCCACAAGAGAAACAGCGCGGGATTGGAGGAAGCCACTGGGTTCGTTTTACAGCCGGCCCAGTCCCTCCAAACGTCGGTCGGGGTGACGGGGAACTGACAGCTTTGCCTATCATCTCTCTCTCTGCTTTGTTTTTAGGATTGGTTAGCTTGTTATTTTCTGATCGCATCAGACCAGCCATTACTCTGTGATTTTCCAATAAGGCCACTAATGTGTCCACCCCAAGGGGCCCCTGCTGGGCGACGTACCTCTTTGCGTCATTTGGTAGGCCTCGTATACACCGGTGAATTGCCACTCTCTCCACTATGGGTGGCCCCTCTGCTTCTTCCAGCCAGCTCCTGGTGTGACGGACTAGCCCCATCACTTGTGCCCGGACAGGGAGGGTAGGGTCGTAACTCCAGTCATGTACTCGCTGTGCTTTAGCGGGGAGGCTAAGTCCGTATTGAGCTAGGATGGCCGTTTTTAACTTATCATAATTTTCAGCCTCTGCCGCTGAAAGGTCCCGGCAGGCTTTCTGAGCTTCGCCGGTCAGGAAAGGCATGAGGTTGTTCGCCCATTCGGTTCTTGGCCATTTCTCCCTTGTTGCTGCCCTTTCAAACAATGCAATGTAGGTCTCGACATCATCATCTGGCGTGAGTTTCGTCAGCACCTCTTTTGGCTTCCGCTCCTTCGGTCTCCCTGTTGCTCTACACAGCTCTACTACCGCTGTCTGTAGATTGGCTTGCGAGGTCAGCATTGCATTCAAAATTTCTTCCATCTCTGACCTTTTGTTGCCACTCCACGGTGCATCCACTGGTAGCGATGAATCAGGCTGCCCGCATTCTCCACCATATGTGGGAGCCCGGTCTTCCGAGAGGAGCCTGGGGCTTCAGGTGAGAATAAGAGTTCAGCCGAGACCCCAGGATTGCAGTGAAGTCAAACAGAAATTTTATTTATTATAACCTGAGGGGAAGAGGGGAGGGGGCATAAGCAAACTCAAAACGCCGGGTTCACCGGGATCGCCGGAGGCATCGGTCAGCTCAGCTGGACTCGTCCTGGAGTGAGAAGGGCAGAGAGATTAGTGTCGTCTCACCCTCCCTTTTACAGGCTCTTGATTGAGGTTCTGATTCAGAACACCTGGGAGGTGCACTTAGGGCCACCTGCTATAGTACCGCCCATCCACTACCACGCCTCTTGGTGGCCGTTGCCTGGCTACCCCAAGCCATGTGGGGCGCTGCTCGCCAGCTGGGCCATCACAATATATATATATATATATATATATGCACCTGCTGGAAGATTTTTTTTCAACATTATACAACAACTAAATATACTTTTTATTTTTTTCAGACAGATGAAATCACCTGCTATAACCGCAACAGTGGAAGGAAAGAACAAAACATTATATTTACAGGTAATTGACTAATGTTTCACACTGTTTGTGTCTCTGTTACAGTTTATATAATAAGGCAATCATTCACGTTTTGGTTTGAGCTGACATTGAGTTGGTATTTTGTCTCACAGTCTGTAGCAACAATTGAACAGAGGACCCGGCCAAATCTGTCCAAAACCCTGAAGGGTGAGGTGCTTTATTTACTGAATGTGTTTCCTAGAAATGGCAATGAATTGGTGAGATGAATATACTTTGAAAATGATGACTCACCGCTGTTCTGAACATGTTTTTTTCAGAGCTGGGGCTTTCTGACGGACAAGAGTTGGCGGTAGCTGATGCCACCACACCCCAAACCATGTTGTTCAGACTCCGCTTTACCTCATAGGATGAACTCAAGCACTCTCACAGGCAGTTGTAGTCATTCTTTTTTCTTTGCCAACTATGAATGAATATTTAAAATGGCCTAAAAACTGGAATCATTTACAGCGTTTTAAGTCAGTGTAAATGAGTATACATAATTTCATTGTTTTAATGTGATTATTGACTAATGTTTTGCACTGAAAAGCCAAAATATTACTTCATACTTTGTATTTTCTTTTGGTGATACATTACCTGCAAGGATTTCTGCAATGTGATATCTGCACTAAATGCTCGTTATATGCAAGCAAAGAGACAAAAAATTGTTACTTTGGTAAATATTCTGTACATGTTCTGATTTTGAATATTTATCCAGTTTTTTTAGGTGCTTAACCACTGAAGTGGTAGTTGACAGACAATAATAATGGAATAAAAATGCTTTCGTTTTGTATTTGGTTTGTGTACTCATATGAATTTGTGGGAATTAAAGTGTAATCACTCAAGATTAACGTGTACAATTGAGGCTTCGGATAAAATCTATTTAGTTTCGGATTCCATTCCAATAATAACTGCATTTTTAACTAAAGAAGGTTTAAATGCAAACGTACGTATAGCTTTTATGCACGCACCGATAATCCCTACAAGTGACATCTAGTTAAGTATTTTAGCAATTGAAAATGCATTTTTGTAATTTGCAGCAGTAGACTAGCTTCACGGGTCCGTGACGTCACCCTGCTACGTGGAAAAGGAAGTAGCGGCAAGGCTAACGCTAGGAGAGACAAGTTGAGAGCGACCAAAACAAACGATGACAGACGAGCAAAAGAGCCGAAAAAAGCTCGGATTGTTTGGCTCTTAGCTCCTCTGGATACTGTATTGGAGATAGCTGTATTTCTACACGAGAAATTATGCGACAACGAGCGCCAAGCGGGCGGTGCGCGAGCTGTAACTATCTGGGATTAATGTCCCTTTAACGCTATGCGTTGACTAACTCACGGCGCTGCTAGGTGGCTAAGCGGTAGCTAGCTGTCAACAACGCTTTTCTGGGCCGTACAACATTTGGGAATTGCGAAGAATTGTTCGCACCATGCTATCGTAGATAATGAAAATGCCTAGACAGTTTAAGTGACTGTATTTTGTGTGGTAACGGCACATTAACTGAAGGATTCCGTTTCGCAACTTGGTGATTGCTAGCTAACGTTAGCCTAACAGCCAAGATGAGTTGGTTCAATGCATCTCATCTGTCCACCTTCGCCAAACAAGCTTTAACGACAGCTCAGAAGTCCATCGACCGAGTTCTGGACATCAAAGAAGAGGACGGATGGGGCGATACCGTGGTAATGCCCTTTGATGGTGAGTGGTGTAACACATTGTGCTATTAGCTACTGCTGCCATATGCTAACGTCGATTACGTTAATTTGCTGCAACAACTAAGTTAGTTGTTTTTGTGTATTTTGTGGCAGATGTTACCATGTCTGGGAAGCTGTCATTAAGTGGAGGATGGGGAATGTCGCAGTGGGAAGCGCCCCCCGAGGAAAAGACCATCACTCCTCCTTCCTCCTCTGACGCCATCACCACGCCTGTGACCCGCACAGTCGTGGATGAATCGGAACACTTTTTCAGTGCCTTTCTGCCTCTCGGCGATGGACATGGTTTCACCAACACCCAGGTAGTGTCTGCACCCCCTGCTAAGTCTCAAAGGCAACTGGAGGAGGAGGAGGAGGAGGAGGAGGAAGAGGAAAGTGAAAACAGCAAAGAGGGTGTGGCACAACAAGAAGTGGAGACTCAAAAGTCAGCACCTGCTGACGAGAGTCGTGACAATCAGACAGTTGCTGACAGCCCACAAGTTGAGCCCGAGTCTGCACCCGCAGCAAGCTATGCAGACACTATCCTCCTGCAGCCTGTCTCTCCGTCGTCTTCCAGCGACCTTCCTTGTGACCCAGACAGCGACAAGTGCAGCGAGAACGTTGGCGTTCCAGTTGCTCCAAACACAAAAACAGAGGAGTCAGAGACTGAGCGGGATGCTCCAGATTCTGCACAACCTGCTGCTGTCACTTCTGAACCGGAGAGCTCTCCCCCTTCTGATCCTTCACCCTCGCCGCCGTCTAAAGAAGTACTCCTCGAGCATAAAGACTCAAAGGGTGAGGACCGTCAAAACGATACCCCCTCTCCTCCAGTCAGCGCTTTCTCCTCAGGAACATCGACCACCAGCGACATTGAAGTGCTTGACCATGATTCCGTGTTAAGCGAGAGCTCCGCCAGCTCCAGACAAGAAACCGGGGAGGGCAAGGCCGGCCTTCACCTAATGCAAGGCTCTTTCCAGCTTCTCTCCGCCTCCACCTGTGGAGATTTCCCCCGTCTGGAGGACTATTCCAAACTCACAGAGAGCTGTGGCTCATCCTCGGATGCATTTGAACGCATCGATTCATTCAGTGTGCAGTCATTGGATAGCCGGAGTGTCAGCGAGGTTAACTCGGATGACGAGATCCCTGGCAGTCGGACACTAGCGTCGGTCACTGCAGACCCTCCCCCTTCATCGGTGTCGTCGGCTGAATGCCAGAAGCAGGGAGATGGAGTGGTGGAGAGGGAAGAAAGGGAGGAAGAGGGCTTTACTGATACTATGAGGGACCAGTCGCTGGATGAGATGGAGGAGAGTGGACGGAGTGCTACACCTGTCAATAGTGAGCCGCCTGAGGAGTTGACAGAGCAGGAATCGGAGGCTAATTTAATGCCGTCAGCCTCCGACGCTGAGGAACAGATCACTCAACCAATCACAGAAGAGATGAGAAGTGTGACGACAGTTCAGATTTTGGAGCTTCAAAAGGTAACGTGATCAATGTGATTCTAGTTAGCCGACAATCAATTGTAAAAATGTGTCTGTGTGTGCAAACAAAGTCCATATACCTGTATGGATCATGTTGAATTTTTAGTTTCTTTTTGTTGATCTTATATCCAGTATGAGCTGTACATCCATGCCACACTTCCAAACAGAAATATGATATTTATATTTATTAAACAATAACATTTATAACTTTTTGGTAACAACTCAGCATTTAAACCAGCTCACTATTTTGCATAGGCATTATGCAAAAACCAATCAAATAGTTTTGCTAAACTTACAACCCCCTAACCCTAAATCATCTTATGAATTCCTTCTGACTTGTCCAGAACTAGACTTTACATTTCACCATATCTTAATTTGCATTTTGTGAACACACTACTATCCTTACGAGTGGCATTTATCTTAACGGGTTCATCGGTGGAACTTTTGCTGTGAAACACAATGAAATACTGCTGGCGTGTCGTAGGTGATTGACGAGCTGTCGAGCCGCCTTGAGAAGAGAGAGTCTCAGCTGCTGGCAGTCAGCAAAGACAAGGCCGTACTGGAGGAGAAGTGTGACAATCTCAAAGAGTGAGTACACGGCGCACACACACACAATGTGAACAATCGCTCTGTGAATAATGTTGATAAGAGAGCTGTTACCGCGGCGCCAATGTTCTTGCTGATACCATAGTAAGTAACAAATGGAATGAGCTTGTTGAATTTGTAAATTAAGATAGAATGTTTTAAATGGTCTTTATCCACATAACTTTTTCATGCATTTATGCAATTATTGTACCTTCACTGAAGAAGTGATGATTTATACATTAAGTCACAGTGATTGTTACAGGCTTGAAATAATTTACTCTCTGCTAATGACACTGTTTATCCTCTAGTGAAGTGATAAGCCTGAAAGAGGAGAGCTTGATGGTTCCATCGCTACAGAATGAGTTCACGCAGCGCATAGCAGATGCAGAGAGGAAGGCTCAACTGGCATGCAAAGAAAGGGACATAGCCAAGAAGGTATATTCATGATCTGAGGTTCCTTTCTCCTTTTACTCTCAATCAGAGCTACAGAGGCTTTATTCTTTCAACAACCATCCCATATTCATATACTTTTATCCAAACTCCAGCATGTCTTTCCAGCGTCAAAAACAACATGTTTCTATGCTACAGGAAATAAAAGGTCTGCGAGAAGAGCTTTCTACAAGACTTCACTCCAGTGATACATTGGAGATCATCAGAGAGAAGGAAGAGCAGATCAGAGGCCTTTTGGAAGAAGGTAAGACTCATTCATGTAGCAGAGTATAATTCTTCTGCTGTACACTCATGAAAATGTTCAACATAAAACCAGGTGAGGCTGACGTAAAACCCAAGCTGCTTTTATTAAAATGATTCCTTTTTAATACGGTGAAACGGCACCAACTCCTGAGAGGCTCGTCTGTAATGATCTGACTGGGGTTATGAATTAATGGAAGATTTATTGCAAATGATATATCTGGGGAGAAATTCTGCTCAAATAAATCTTGAAGCAGAAGAGTGTGGGGAAAAAATAGCTTGCCAGTGATGCAATACTCGGCTATAGCAGGTTTCATCCCAGCATACGTGTCTACTCTTTAAGGCGAAAAGTTGTCCAAGCAGCAGCTGCAGCACAGCAACATCATCAAGAAACTGCGCGTGAAGGAGAAGGAGAGCGACACAAGGATCTCCAAGCAACAGAGGAAAATCCAGGAGCAAGAGGAGGAGCTCAGGCAGCTGCAGGAGGTCAGATTTAAGTACATCAGCCAAATGAATGAATGAATGCATGTTCTCCTTGAAGTTGTGAAATGACTGCTTTCAGCACTTGTGAGGTTTTAGAGACTGTTTTTATTGGGAGGAAGCTTTTCCTGTTGTCGTGTTCAGTCACTTAGGTTCGAAGTGACTTTGACCAGTCGGGGTTTTCTATTGTTTGAAGGCTTTTCCGTTCTTTGACATGTTTTGGGGTTTTCATGAGAAAAAGCTTGAGATAATTTTACAAGATGGGACTTATTATTAGCTTGTAAACTAATTCCTGCATGTCTCTATGTGGATGAAAAGAAAGATGTCATGATGTGATGTTCCTTGTAATGTACTTGCCACTTGTAATACAGATGTATTTTTCCTTCCAACTTATGTAAAATTACTATTTATTTATAGGATTAAATCATCATATAATCATTATATGATTACATTATATACTAATAGTTATGCTTCAATTACCAACTGCAGTGTAATCATGGCTGAGGGTTTTTTGTGTGTTTAGGTCCTAGATGGGAAAGAAGAGGTGGAGAAACAGCACAGGGAGAACATCAAGAAGCTGAACCTGGTGGTGGAGCGGCAGGAGAAGGAGCAGAGCAAGCTGCAGATGGACTCTGAGGAGATGCAGGAGAACAACAGGAGCCTCCAGGCTGCTCTGGACAGCTCTTACAAGTAAACACTGACACACCCTTCCAACTGAATACCACCAACGAGAGCTCTCACTGCAAATGTAATCTCACAATTGGATGAACTTCATATCTCATTGTACTATTTATTATTGGCAGAGGAAACCGTGCAGCCTATGCATTTGAAAAGGGACTCCTTTATTGCGAGGTAGTGATGAAATGAAAATTGAGTTGTTGAGTTCCAACGTTTTTTGTAAAGATGTGTACATCCCCATTGGGTGAACAGTAAGGGATTTGTAACCAATTTGATAGATGATCCCCCAGTTTTAAGGAGATAGAGTAATTCTACATATACGTAAATAATTAATACCCCATCCTCATTGTTTCGTTGCAGCCCCAGTGTGCTGAAGTACCGAGCCAAGCGATAACAAATGTACCCCTTATCTTACATCTTACACCATCTTAGTGGTTGTGATGTTGATGATCTACTTTGATGTCTCTCTTGTCAGGGAACTTGCGGAACTTCACAAGGCTCATGTCAGCAGAACGAGCGAGGCAGAGGAGGCAGCCCTCGGCAGGGAAACGCAAGCCAAGGAGAAGCTGAGCCTGGCTCTTGAGAAGGCCCAGGAGGAGGCCCGTATCCAACAAGAGGCTCTGGCCAACCAGGTAACTCAGGCTGTGGCTGCCCACACAGAGTTTTGCTGTTCATGCAAGTAAAGAGTTCCTAGTTTGCTGATACTCGAAGAACCCAGCGCACCTGGCAAGCGTTACATTTACCCTCCGCACGCTTCGGTGCAGCCTCAATAAACCATAGTCAGCTATTATTTGCTGTGAATAATTTGATTAGCTGTGCTACTGGTCTGTAACCTTACCTGTGCGTATTTTGTTTACTCACTCACAAGCACACGTGGTTTCTGCTATGTGCTTCCTTCACGTTCCCCAGATTTCTTTCCCCTGCCCTGGTGTCGATATCAGAATTACGTTGCCGATTGTAGTGAATGTCTGCATCTTCTTGGTTATTTTGTTGGAGGTGCTATTTAAGCCAAATAGAAATGGTCAGTTACCACGGTCAATAAAAAATGCTAATGTGTTTTATTCTTATTTCACATACATAGCTTCTGTATCTGACATCCATTCATTACTTTGAAACACTGCAAGGTTTAACAGTACATCCTGTTAACTTTGAACAGGTGGCTGACCTGAGAGTGGCTCTGCAGAGAGCTGAGCAGCAGCAAGCGAGAAAAGAAGATTATTTGAGGGAGGAGATCAGTCAGCTGCAGCAGGTAACATAATACACTGGTTAAAAGATGTCGTACCAATCTTGTTCCCTTTGGCTGCAGGTAGGAATAAGCTGAATTATGATCATTTAAATGAATGCACATCATTTGTTATTCTTTCAACTCCCACAGAGGCTCCAGGGGGCTGAGACAAGGAACCAGGAGCTCAGTCAGAGTGTTACCTCGGCAACACGACCCTTACTGCGACAGATTGAGAACTTACAGGCCTCATTAGGCGGACAGACTGCATCCTGGGAAAAACTGGAGAAGAACATCTCCGATAGGCTAGGTAAGATAACTTTATGTAAAACAAAAACCAACATTCACAATTGAGGAACGAAAGCAAAAACATTTTTTTGTTCTCCCTTTGCTTCTCAACAGCAAATGCCCAGGCACAGCTGGCTGTTGCCGTAGAGAAAGAGAGATCTGCAACAGAAGACCTCCTGTCCGTCAAGTCCCAGCTCGCCTCTCTTGAGTCCCAGAACTCGCTGTTCCGTCAGGAGAAGGCCCGACTCCTGGCACAGCTGGATGCCGAGAAGAACAAGCGGGAGAGACTCGAGGATGAGAGCAGCAGGTGACAAATAGCAACTTAAAACTTAAGCCTGCAACGTAAAGAGATGAGGCGCTGATAATAATATAATAATAATGAACATTTTATACAGTTTGTAGCTGCTTGGAGAACAGTATTGCACATTTTACAGTGGAAAGCTTATGTATGATTATCATTATATTGCATACTTTTATTTCCATTCTATGTTGGGCATTTCACTGGGTTATTCCACTGGTCTTGTGTCTGTCCCACAGCTGGTTGATTGTTGTGACCTATTCATTATCTCAATGTAGGGAGCATGTTGATTTGGAAAATCTGCGAGGAGAACACATCCGCCTGCTAGAAGAGGCCAAGAAGGAAAAGGTATCTTCATGCTCCATCTTGCTCTATTTTTTCTCCTCTGTGAAACGACTCCCTCATGTGCATCGTTTTGTTTCTTCCTCCAGCTGCTGCTGACCAATCAGTTAGAGATGGAGAAGATGAAGGTGGAGCAAGAGAAGAAGAAATGCTACCTGGCACATGAGGCACTCAAGGAAAAGGTTCGCAAGGATTTAGAGATTTTTTTATTCTGTTTCATCATAATGTTTCTGTTTAGACGGTTACATTTTGCTAATTCTGTGAAATGTTTTCCCGTTAGGAGCGCAAGACCATGACTCACTCTGTGGGGGAGCCTCCAGACTCAACCACACACTCCCTGTCCCGCTCTAGCTCCATCAGTGGGGCAGACAATGCTGGTCTGCACTCCTCAATTCTTTCCCAGGTACACGTTAGGCATAATGACGACAAGTCGGTCTGTGCATGTCTGGATTGGTGCAGCTTTACCGGCCCTGTACTTTTGTGTCATTCTTCCACAGGATGACTGCATGGATTACTCTTTGGGGAACATGACCATGTCTACGTCGATGAGCGGGACCAACCTGTACGAGGCCGCCAGGCTGTCGGGAGGCTCAAGCATCGTAGAGAACCTCCAGTCTCAGCTCAAACTCAGAGAAGGAGAGATAACACAACTGCAGGTAGCAAATGCCACATAAAGGTTCTTTATGTTACAGTTTGATTGTTCTGCTGCAATCAGTACCACAATTTTGCAGACAGAAGGCTGGCGCAATCTACATAACAAAACAAAAAAGTATTTTAAAGTGGTAAAACAAAATATATTGACAGCAAAATTAGAAAAATAGGTTATGCTCAAAATTAAAACACAACGTTGTACCCTGTTTCTGTTGTTTCAGCTTGAGATCTCTGGTCTTGAGAGGAGTCGTTCAGTGATGGCAGAAGAGCTGGTTCGACTCACCAATCAAAACGACGACATGGAGGAGATGGTGAACGACATCCCCAAGTTGAAAGTTCAACTCAAGGTAACGGCCGTTTAAGCCGATACAGGATAATTTAATGTTGTATGTGCAAAGGTCTGTCTAAGCTGTGTGGCTGTGGATTGCAGGATCTGGAGCAAAGGCACAACACTATCCTGCAGATGTATGGAGAAAAGGCTGAAGAGGCAGAGGAGCTGAGACTGGACCTTGAAGATGTGAAGAACATGTACAAAACCCAGATTGATGAACTGCTAAAGAACCAGAAGTAAACCAACTGTTACAGTTCCCCCATTTTGAGACTCTCACAAACAAATCAATTGACCTTCTCAGCAACACATGCATTCACAGGGGAGGAATATGCAGAGAATTTAGTTAAAACACTGTGTCAAAAGGAAACCCTTATCATTATGTATTTTATTTTAATTCATTATGACATGCTATATTTGAGTGTGGCTGTTGGGATTATGTAGAACATAAAATATATTCTTACAGAATCAGTATGAAGGATAGCCACAGGTTGTGATTGCAGAGTCCATTTGAATTATTTGGTACATTGAATGAAATTTGCTTTTGGGGTAAATTCACCTTTCATAGTATTGTATAAAGTTCAAAGCTGTTGAGGGATGGTCAAGCTTATTTTGCACTACACAAATTCATCCCATTTGTTAAAGCAGAATCAAAATGGTTTGAGGTATATATATATAACAATATTGTACAGCGAATTTCATCAATTACTCCTCAAAGTGATTTTGTGTAGACTTGAGAGTAGTCTGTGATTAAAATGCAGCAGGACATACATTTTAAACCTTATAAATATGTAAATTAATAAACATTTATTTGGGTGGTGAGAAATTCTATGATTGTTCATATAAATGATTTGGTTTAACACAATAGAAATCTGAATTTGCATTATATTCATACAAAATACTAATTATTTTAGTGCTGCGGCAAAGTCTTCATCAAGGCCAAAATCCCTCTTCTTAAATATTTTATATGGTTAAACCGTATTTTTTACACAGTATTAGCCACACTTGAAATCCACTATAATTTTATATGTTGATGGTTAATCTACACGAGAACAGTTGTGCTTTTTATTGTTGGAAATATTTAATCGTTTACATTCTGATATGAAACATTGAAAAAAGGACACTATCCGACTCTTGCTTTTACCATTTAACGGTTTATTTTCTCATTTCTGAGCTCAGCCTTTCATCTACCCCCTTGTTATATGATCTATCTTGGTTTTGAACATCACCACTTACCTTGTAATGGTAACATTTAGACTTTAAGGGTTCTCTCAGGACAATGCGCGGGGCACAGCGCCCCCCTGCGGCCGTCGCCGGGTATTACAAACCCTGCCACAAGGTTTCCGGTGTTATGGCGACCACCGGCAACATCATCGCTTCAGTCTGGAGAATTTCAGGGCAAGCATTCAGGTAAAACGCCTTTCACTCCAACAGAAAGTGACCACGTGCAGTCCAACCATCGATAGTTAAATATATGCACGTCGGGGGAATTTTAAATATATTTCCCTGCTCGGCTCCAGACACATCGGTGTTAATTCACAGCTTGAATCAACGTGAAGGGAGCCGAGGCTTTGTCAAGAAGTAACGTTAACGGGATGTGTCAGCCGCCACTTCACACACTGGCTTCCAACGAACCGTCAGCACATTGCGGCCCCTGACAAAGACAAAGAGTAAGTCATGGGTTATTATCTCTGTATAACTTATCGCGGCTCGTCACTGACCCGTGCTGGCGGGCTCGCGCCCGTAACGTCTGAAAGATGAGGCGATAAGCGACTCGAACGTTAGTTTGATGCTTGATTTCTGCACATTTGAGCTTTTTTCAGCGTTTACCGGTCAAAGTGATGTTTACTTCTTTCAGAGCCGAAGCACGACAAGTAACGGGATTATATTAAATGCAACCAGCCCCCCCCCCCCCCCGCCCCCCCGAAAAAGTTAGAACGAGCCGTTAAACCGTAATTAGCCGAAAGAAGGGGCTCGTGTTTATGTTTTCCTGTTGTGCTGAGAAGGCATTGAGTTATTTGCACCATCTGCAGTCCTCCTCAGCTCCGTTAGATGTGCAAACAATCAAAAGCAATTGTGACAGAGCACATAGTTTTCTAACTGAAAAACGGTACCTTCTGCAATATTCTTTGTTAATTGATTTCTGTATGAACTTGCAGACTTAAATTGCACGGATCACGGACACTATGATACGACTTGTTTTAGCTACCTGGATCTGCACAGGTCACATTGTTACCAGCTGGCAATTTTCATTTGTTCCTTCAGGCGCAGTTGTGATTGCTCGGACGGGGTCAGGGACTTATCCTCCTCATGAGGCCCTCATATCCCCTGCAGCTACATTCCCACACACTTTCCTGTGTCCACACGCTTGTAAACTGCAGTGTCTGGGATTTGAATTGCAGAGTGCAAGTCTGAGTCTGTGCCTGAGACCTTCTTTTTTTTCTCGTTTTTTACTCCTCAGGGTGCTGTGAAGAGAGGCAGCTATTTCACATGTCTGTGTAATTCTGACTATGATGCTCTTGGTAGCGCTGGGCATCATTTCTTCGTTTGCTGCGGTCCCGACTGAGGAGGCTGAGATCATCGACCACAGAGCACCGGCACCGCTGCTCAACCACAGCTGGACCTCCCTGCCGCCGGAGCACGTTCCCTACTTCCTCTACAACAACAAGAGGGTCGCCAAGCAGTGCCGCCTGGACCCGCTCTGCCCTTTTAAAGTAAGACATGCAACTCGGCGTCAACTTTTCTCCGTTTGAATATTTTCTCAGGGTAGAGCGTGACATTTGAGTGTTGCTTCACTATCGGGAGAATCTCTCAAAAAGCCGTTTTACTGCCAAGTGCTTTGAGATTTAGATCATGACTCACAACCACATGAAACTTGTGTAAATAACTATTATCTTATTATAAGAGATGAATTAGTTTGCCCCTAACTGAAGCTCTGGTTGAGTTGGATTATGTCTGGAGTTTGTAGTAATAAGAGAATGAGAGAAACACATGTTTTAGATACCTACACAAACCCCCCACAAGTGTGTATATATACCCACTTCATACACTTTTTTTTTTTTTTTTTTTTACAGCAGGATGCACTGCGGGATCTGTCTGCCTGTTGGGGCTACGAGAAGAACTGTGATCCGGGGAAGCGCTTTAGCTATCCAGCCTGTACCAAAGCTGACTCTGCATGGTACTGTCCCTCCAATCACATCCACACACCACATGTTCTGATTTCTCTTATATATCCAGTGTCTTATATTACTTCTCATAATTCATGTTACACTGTTTACTTTCTCCATTCTCCTCGCAGACATCCAGGATGTGTCACATGTTCAGTAATTTTAGGTGTCACAAATAATAGGAAGCTTTTATTCATGGTTGTTGAATTTACTAAGTCTCCATTGTTTTTTTTTTATTTAAGTAAACGTGTTCTTACTCATAGCTTGCATTATTGAGTAACCATTAAAGCTGTGCCGTTGCTGATCTGTCAGGGCCCGTTCTCTGGAGGCAGCCCAGGAGCTTTTCTGGAAGCAAGCTGATTTTGGCTACGTCAAGGAGCGCCGCTCTGAGCTCAAAACACTGTGCAAGGCCAGAAAGCCAGTAAGTCTGCCCATTTCCTCAGTTCCCACCGGCCTACCGAGTCAACAGGAAGAAGAAAAAAAACAAAACAAGCAGAAGCAGTGTTGAACAAAAGAGTCTCCAGACAACATACCTGAATATTGGCTTTTCAAACGCAGTATTGTACAATGTCAAGGACGTATAGTAGAGAGACAGCTCTCTAAGGAGTTAATATCACTTGAATATTAAATATGTTTCATTCCTAATATGTTTCTAGGGGGACTCTTCATTGAGATGTAGTAGCCACACTCGCTTCTGTAAGGCAACTAACCTTTACCTGGACCTCCGAAAGCCTCGCAGAAGTCATGAGAGGTCAGTAGATATGAAAGTGACACGTACACAAAATAAACATTAAGCGGACATAAACCCTTTCAACATTGATGTTACAGATACAGGGAGGACTTCATTCAAATGGGTGAGATTGGTGGTTTTTGCAGACTGAACAAGCGATCACTTGCTGTCGGGGGAAAGCACAAGAGCCCCTTACAATCTTGGTGAGTGACTTTGGTATGAGCTCTGAAATTAGTAATGTGAACATAAACATGGAAATGCTTCCTGACCGGGAATCGAACCCATGCCCCGCCAAATCACACCAGGAGACTCTGGGAACTTTTTTTGCTTGACATGCATCCATAGGTCACATTCAGGATTCATGAGGTTCATATGTCTATTTCTTTTTAATGGATTTATGTGGAGGCAAAAATGACACACGAGTTATCTGTTGAGGTGCTTTCCAATTTATTTTTTATAGCATTTCAAGCTTCTGCACCCTCAGGATTATGTTTCTATACACTGAACCCAAGTCTTGAAATCTTAGCTAGGATCAAGAAGACAGGCTACACTACAATGCAAATAGTGATGTCGGAAGATTTTGCCGTGAAAACGCTGGTGACCGTTAGCGTCGCACACTTTCATATATTTTGTAGGAAAAAACTTGTATTTATGTTTTCATGCCTTTTATTTATTTCCAAAGTTAGTAAGTTATTATTTCTTTGTTATTTTTTTAAAATTTGTTGATTAATATTTTCATGTCATTCATGTTTTGAATGATTTGAAGAAACCGGCAGATCAATGACACGGCCAGAGAAGTGACTTTGTTTTGTCAAACATGATAAATGTCGTCTGCCCTTTTCACGTCACTGAATACAATGTAACTGCTGGATCACCACATATAAATTATGTATTTAGGAAAAAACAACTGCTTAGTTCTCCACTTCTACACAATATCTCTCGGGTGTTGTTAAGATCCGGTTTATAAATTACTGGAAAACACATTCCTTCCCCGGAAAGGGGAGACAGTCAGGAATGTGGGGGCTGCCCTCCCCCCCCCCCGCGCCTCTCTTTTGTCTTCCGTCCTTTGTCCTCTGGAGGACAAGCGGGCCAGTGGCGCAATGGATAACGCGTCTGACTACGGATCAGAAGATTCCAGGTTCGACTCCTGGCTGGCTCGTAGTTTTCCTGCTGCGCATTTTCTAGCGATTTGATAATCTCTTATTTTTACGCCCAACAGGTCAAACTTATTGAAATGAAGAACATCAGAAGATGTAACACTTTTATACATGTACCATACTTCCCCTTCTTATATACAGTCTATAGTTTGAACAGAGGACACACTGCTGCAGGTCTGCCAGAGGCCTCTAAATACCACACATTAAAAGCAGGATGCGCTTCCTTACTAAACGTCTTTATTATACTCGTTCCAATCTTTTTTTTTTTTTCAAGATGTTTTAATTGCAAGCAAATACTCGCATCACTTTTACCAATTCCCTGTCAATATTACTGCATTTTTGTGAATTGCTGTCTGTCAAAACTGGTTGATGCTTCCCCTGGCAACCGCCAAAGTCAGACATTTTCCAATATTACACTCATAATCATATTAGGACTTCTATCTGCTTTGAAGAAGTCAGATTTGGGTTGTAATGTTTGTTCCCATGGCCTGCCACAATGTTAAGGCCACATTTGTAACTAGTTACGATACTAAACGTATGTTCTGTGCCGTTTCTGTAGGTATGCTGAGCTGCAGTCATACACAGAGCTGGACTTTCATCCCATACAGGATGGACACTGTGATGTTGTCATTGAAAAGCCCTCTGTTTTCATGAAACTTGATGCTGGTAGGCAATAAACATTTGCATGACTGAATTGTCAGGTAATTATAATGACTCTATTTATATGTTATCCATTTTAGTGCTGGCCTCTGTCAGCCCAATCTGGCTTGCAAGAAAATTACAGTGGCAAAAAAAGCAGGAGTTACATTTGCACCCGATACGCCCCTAGTTACAGTAGTTCTCATACCGTGGGTGGTATATTCTAATGTGCCTGCATGGGTCATAGAAAGGGGAGCAAAATATAAATACCCTGTGGAATCACGTGCTTTCTGATGCAGGAAGCCAACAATAAACTGTCTTTTTATATTTTATTTGATGTGGATTGAGTGGACTTCCTCATACCCATACACACAAGCACTGATATGCCCCACTTAGCTTTAAGTTTTTAAGTAGCTAAAACATTTACACAGGCACAACAATACACAGGCTCTTATGAACAATGCGGGATAGCAAGGATTCTACTCACACTTTTATATGAAACAAAGAAATGTATTGAGAGCTTGAGGATTCCACGTCTTTTAGTTACCAGGCCTAAAACAGTCCGACGTTCACTGAAATAATACTTGTGTGTTTTCCCAACAGGGGTGAACATGTACCACCATTTCTGTGACTTTGTCAACCTCTACATCTCCCAGCACATAAACAACTCCTTCAGCTCCGATATCAACATCATCATGTGGGACACGGTGGGTACCTGACGTCTCCCATCACACATTCAGTAGAGGCAAGGGTGTAATAGAGACGCATATTTTAATTTGTTGTTTCTATTTCATGTCAATCAGCACGTACTGTACCCTGTGGCAATAAAACACGAGGCAGATTATTTCATTTGTCCCGCTGCTACAACCGGATTGGTGACTCCCTCCTTTTGCTCACTTAAGAAATACATGAATAGTCACACATTGGATCTGTTCCTGGGTCACGAGGTGCGACTTTAGATCTCAAAATGCTGTAAAACACTCTGACGTTATTGTTCAAAATAACATCGAATCCAAGCCACACAAAAGTTAAGTTCTACAACACAGCGGGAAAAGCCAAACTAATCTGTCTCTAATTTTGTTTAACGAGTCGGTGGCATATGTGCCCGATCGACGGTAGACATCGCAGGGAAACAGCAGTTGGAAAAACAGTGCTTTGCACACAGCTTTATCCGGCCCTTGTTCCCCTCACTGTGCACAGTGTGGAGGAGGAACAGGGGAAGACAGAAAAGTGACAGGGAGAAGGAAAGCGGTGACCTTTCAGCACGAGCTGCACACTGGAGCAGCGGCAGCCCATCAGATTGTAGCGTGATAACAGATTGTGTGTAAAGCCACAGCTTCGGAGAAATGCAACCCACAGAGTTTGAAAACAGATGTCACAGCCTGGCTCCGCTTGCGGCTGTAGTTGATTCAAATTTTATTGGTTTATTTTTCGTTTCAGATGTAACATTCATTTGATCGACATTTGTCCCTTTCTTTTTTTATGTCTTTTCCCAGAGTGTTTACGGTTATGGTGATCTGTTCAGTGAAACATGGAGGGCCTTCTCAGACGATGACATCATCCACTTGAAGACGTATGACTTGAAAAGAGTAGGTGTAGTGTCACCTCTGTGGGGTCATTGTTCATTTATTTTTTTATACTAAAGGATCTTATTGCTCCCTTAAATGTATTTGTTTTGTATAACCACCCAAATCTGGTTGGTTGTCCCTGTGGGACCAGGTTGGACGTTTACTCGAAAAATCGTGTGTTTAGTGTATATGTACTATATTTGTACTGTACACTATATAAGAGAGACTCTGAAGTTGAACAGAAATTATATTTCATTAGACAAGGTTACAATTATGTTTTATATGTTGTATATCGCCTGATTGCACGAACACTCATCATGATCTATTCACTATTTTCCACAGGTATGTTTTAAAGACGCCTTCTTCTCCCTCCTTCCAAGAATGAGATACGGCCTCTTTTACAATACGCCTCTTGTAAGTTCCACGTATTGATGTGTGTGTGTGTGTGTGTGTGTGTGTTGCCACCGACCAGATGAACCTTACATGTACTTGCTTCCAAAAAAGTCTCACTCAATATTGCTTTGGTTGTGCTTTTGTGTGTTTTTATCTCACATTTTGTGGTAGACATAAACAATGGCAGAAAGTGGTTTAGTCCTAAACGTGCAAGTCAAATATTTATGTGATGTATTCAAAGGCTCAGCATGTGCTCACGCTATTTAAATGATAATTTCAAGATGATACCATGTAAATATGTATTGTCCTGTGGTTGCGGCCTTGGGGTGTGAAATATTGATAGCTCCGCCTCAAGCTGATGCTTTTGATTGCCTCAGCAGCAGCTCATGTCATGTTTACATTCATGTGTTCATATTTACAGCTGCACTGCAGCAGTGTATTTGACTTGAGATATGCTGAGGCTCATACGATATTAGACCCAGGGAGATTAGAAATATTCGTACAATGGTCAGGGCCCCAGTGTGTTGCATGTTTTTCATCTCAACCCAGTGGAATGTAGATGTGTGATGTAATTCAATTCCTTTCAAAATCAGTCAATTTTCTGCGAATGAAAAATCTTTTTGCATGACCATACACAGACAAAGTAATCATTTAAATTTAAATTTTTTAACTGAATGCACTTATGAAAAATAAATACTATGTACACTTTCTGTGTTGATGTCAGGTGTCAGACTGCTACAGTGAAGGGATGTTTAGGGCCTTCTCCCAGCACGTCCTTCATCGACTGAACATCCCACGAGAGGGGCCTAAGGTACGGAGAACGTCATGAACACATTTATAATCCAATACAAGAGTAAGACAGCTAGACATTGGTGATGTTTACGTTCACTGCCGTTGACAGTCTTCTGTCGAGCCTCCCGAGGATGATATGGAAACATTGAAGCCCCCCCCCCTGCACCCTCATACCTAAAAATCAGTAGACATCATATAATGGGGCATATACCCCACCCTAATCTGTCCATCCTGACACATTGAGATCAGTGATGATATTGACCCCTCCCCACCCCTACCAGCTGCAGTAGGGGGGGTGCAGTGTCTCACAGCTCAGCTAATCTTCACCATTTATTCTGGTTTATTTGTCTTTGAAGAATGTTTATTTCTGCCAAGTAAGTGCTTATGTCTTGACAAAATATGGATGGTGATGTCTCTGTAAGTCCCTGGTGGTCTAGTGGTTAGGATTCGGCGCTCTCACCGCCGCGGCCCGGGTTCGATTCCCGGTCAGGGAACATGATGTTTTTAGGCGCTTGTTTATTTCAAGTGAAGGTAGCTTGTCACCTCACATACATAAATAACAAAGTCAATGAAATCGTATAGTCTGGATTCCTGCTGGTTTGGTGCCTTCCTTATGCATGTACCAAAATAACATGAGACAGTAGCAACTGGCTAAGAGTGCTAACAGAACTTTCCTAATGAAGTATTCATTTTTGATAACAGAACCTTTTCAAGCAGCTGTTGATTTTTTTCGCTTTATAACAGAATAGAAAATAGATAATCAGTTAATTTGAGCTGTCGACATCTGTAAAAGCCATTACATCTTATTAATGTTTTGGAAATCAAGTTAAACAGAAACAGCGAATTTCTTTTCGTTGAAAACATTTTTTGACATGAAACTGATCTGAAAAAAAATGACACTGAAAAAAAATGAAATACAAGATTGCATTGCTATATTGGTAATAAAACATGGTAACCATTTTATGATTTCAGTGGAAAATATCGTTTATAAGCAAAAGATCAGGTACTTAAAGTAAATATTATGCTGACCGGCAGAATGAGCAACCGTGTGTGATGAAGAGCTGCGTCTCTACACGCGCCGCGACTCTCTGCAATCAGACTTCCCTGATTTCATTGCCTCGATAAACCCCGGGGAAGAATTCCTCAGCGACTGTACCCTTCTAGGTCTGAAAGATGGATGTGCACACTTGAATACTGCCACAGCCACTTCCTCATTCATCCTACTTCTTCAGGGCTTTTCAAAGGTGTCTTATGATCCCAGGTTTGAAGCACTTGAACGTATCTTTATGACCAGCAAAGCCCGATAGCTTCTCCCGTCCTGTAGAGCAGCTCATTGGGTATTCATGGACTTCGCTGGAAATATGCTTTTTTTTCGACGAGACATGCGGCTGATGGCTCTAACAGGCCTGCGGCTGAACGAGAGGCCATCACTGCCATGACCCTCCTTCTTTCATCTCTAGATTAATGGCACAGCCAGAGACTCACACTGCTGCTCGCCTCGGTTGTGTCCGACTCACCCGCCTCACCCGCCTCACCCGCCCCGCTCCTCTCATCCCACACTACAATCTGCCCAGTCCTGGTCTTTTTCAGAATTGAACCCCTTTTTTTCAATTCTTTTAAAAAATGTATTAAAAAAAGAGAATAAATTAGGTCTGTTTTAAATACATTTGTGTTCACTGCCTCTATAGTGAGGTGTTGAAAATGTGGCTCCATAATTGTGTACAACAGATATGCTGTGGGTGTCATTCATTCTGATTTAAAGATAATGAAGTCATAATCATTATAGTTTATTCTGTTGATTTATTTATATGTTATTAACACAACTGAACACAAGGTGGCAGTAGAAGAATATGTATTACATCATCACACTGTATAAACTAATAAGAACACATCAGAAAACCAATCCTCTGGTTCCACTTGTAAAAATACAAATTGATGTGCTTTTATTTCACGCGTGTGCTGTACAAAATACACATTTTAAACCGGGGCTCTTACCAGCCGCCTATCTTTTCTGCCCTTGGCTGATTGATTATGGGGCGCATTGCTGTTTTCAGGAGGGGCGTGTTCGTGTCACCCTGCTGGCCCGCAGCACAGAATACAGAAGGATATTAAACCAAGTGGAGGTGAGTGAAGCACCAGCCTCCCTCCTCCTCTCTGTCCCTCAACTTTCTTATAGTAGCTCTTTCTGCTCCATCCTGTCCTTTTTCTTCTCTTCTCTGTCTTTAACTCTCTCTCTCTCTCTCTCTCGTGCTTTGTTTACGTCTCTCTCTCTCTCTTGTCCCTACTCAACTCTCTCACGCCCTCAGCTCCTCCTTTCCACCATTGATTTACTGCCCACATCTGTTAAGTGCCTATTTAAAATTGTATTTGCTATAAACAGTTCAAGTAAAAAGGCTGGTGATTTAGATGGACCCTGCCAATAATTGTTTGCTGTCTCATTGATCAGAGACCACATGCCTCTATTGTTGTTACAGCTGGTAAATGCCCTCAAGACTGTTCCTTTACTGGAGGTCAACGTGGTGGACTACAAATACAAGTGAGTTGCGGAGTGTTTGTCACAGTTCTACGGGAGGTATTCGCTGCAGCTACGCACCGGTCACCAATGCAACAAGTGCTGTACGTGTTATAGTAACAGTATTTCCGCAATGAAGATGATTGACATGTGACCCACCGACTGTCTTTCAGGGACGTCCCCTTTCTGGTGCAGTTGAGGATCACCAGTAACTCTGACATCTTTATTGGGATGCACGGGGCGGGTCTCACACACCTCCTCTTCCTCCCCGACTGGGCAGTAGTCTTTGAGCTGTGAGTGACATTTTGTGTGTGTGTGTGTGTGTGTGTGTGTGTGTGTGTGTGTGTGTGTGTGTGTGTGTGTGTGTGTGTGTGTGAAAAAAGGCTGACAGGGAGGCAGGGAGCGCGATGGCAGCGTGCTGCGCCCAAAGTAGCCCTCAGACACTTGACTTTGACATACTGTCTAATTAACCAGCCATTCATCACACCTGGCTACTCCGGGGAGAAGAGCTTTTGCGAGGATGTGTGTGTCATCGAGAGAGAATGATCACGTGTGGGGATTTTTCGTGGGCACTTGTGATGAGACAGACACAGAATGAGCACCACGGTGTGTGCATACAGCTATAAAGAGAAAGAGAGAAAGAGAAAGATTGAGCACAAAAGAAGGAAAGTGGGGCAGACCGGGGAGAGCAAGAGATAAAGTGTGTGCATCTGTCCCTCCCAGATATAATTGTCAGGATGAGAGCTGCTATCGAGATTTGGCTCGGCTTCGGGGCATTCGATACGTGACTTGGCAGAAAATGGACAAAGTGCACCCACAGGACACGGTAGGGGAAACTCCCGCACCAGCCATTAGCTCTCAGGGCCCTCAGTGTGAGCCTTCTCAATTCACCTCACCTTCATCTTCACACACTTACACTCTGATTGCGCTCATTTCTTATGGGCAAATTAAAGGCTTTGTAAAAAAGCGCACTCCGTTCCTGGCGTGTGGCGTGTCCCTCGTCACCTTATTGCAAGGACCTCCTGACAACACAAAGACACACATTTAAGTGCTTTTATGTGTCCCTTTACCGTATACATGTTTCTCCATCGCCTCCCTCAGGGTCACCATCCAACCCTCGGGGACCATCCAAAGTTTACCAACTACTCCTTCGATGTGGGGGAGTTCATGCGCCTCGTGCTGGAGGCAGCGGAACACGTCACCCGTCATCCCAAATGGCAGCACCGTGTCCTCCACGATGAACTCTAGAGTCCCCGCGAGTGTGGGACACAGACATCCGCCCAGTGAAGCCCTGTGAACACGAACCTGACGTTTTTTTGGGGGGGATCTGAAGACCTCTTACCGTTGAGTCATTTTAAATGAAGAGTGTCCTCTTCCGATAGTGGTTCCGGTGGTTTGTCACCTCATTTCTCCGCTGCTTTGGAGAGGTCTGGTTGAGTGAAAGTATGAATGGCGGAAGACTCAGGGTTGAATAGCCTCCACCAGGTCTTATTAGTGTCAAATCAGTTAAAAGACGAGGCGTGTGCATGCAGTCACAGCATCTGGAGAGCGATAAGATGTGTCCTGTGTTTCCTCATTACCGCCGCTGCGTCTACTTCATTCCACGCCGACAAAGTTAGCTAATGAACAGCTGTTACTGCGTCCCTTCACACATCCTGTCACATTTCATCAGTGTCACCTTGATGCCAGCCCCTCTGAGCTATTGATAATCCCACCAAAGTTTCTGAGCATCCAGCACTACTCCAGCCTGATGTGACGAGCAGTGTTCACACCCTGGATTCACGCAGTAACAGCTTTTTTGCTTTTAGTTTGACATTTGAATTGAAGTTTTTGAAGAATTTCTAATAGTGATTGACAAGATTCTGTCTTTCTTAATAGTTAACATGATGTTCTTCTAAAATTGTAACATTTGTTATTTAAACGTGTATGTTTGTTGGTTTGATGCATTGTCAGTATTGGTAAAATGACCAGGGTGCTGCTGGTGACCTTTTACCTTTTTTTTAGGCTTGTGAATGTTAGATTTTATATTTTAGGTAAATTTGACTGAAGTAGAAATAAGCACAATCGGTATTCAGTCTGATGCAATGCGAAGGAGTATTTTGAGCGTTATGTTTTATTTATCAATGATTTCTCTTTGGTCAGGTCTTAGCTTGACTCATAGGAGATTTCATATTCAAAAGCTGTGAAATATTATAAAATAAATGATGCTTAAAAATGCTGAAGAATGTCTTCCTTTCTATGCTTGCCAAATCAGATCAGAAATTTCATTCAAATCTAAATTTAGTATATAATTTTTTGAAGTCTGACCTTGGAGGGGACAACCTGGAATTGGAGGTTCCTCACAAAAGGGCAATTGTCCAGTTTTTACTGTCACCATAATAAATCTGAATGACCTCAAAAACGACTTAGTGAAAAGTGACGCATTGGCGCCACAAGGGGGCAGTACAACATCACATATGAGGCCTGTGCCGAACGCTCGTCCCTGACAGACTTTGTCCAAACAATGTTTAGGGTGAGAACAATTCATTCCCAAACACATCCAGTGGGTCATGATAAGTCACTGTTTGTTCAAGTGTTTGCTCCAATATCACAGGTTTGATGTCAGACCGCGCTTCGGCCCACTTTATTGGGGGTATTGACAGACACTGGGTCTATCTTGGATGGACACTATTTATGGCCGTGCTCGGGTTTCTGCCAGTGACCTCGTAAAGAAATGAAGAATCTCAATGCGGGAGGGTGGGTGTGGGGATCAAAAGCAGAGGAACCAAGATGTCTATTTCCATTGACCTCCATGGCGCCTTTTTTTTTTTTTTTTTCACAGCGCAAAGTGTATCCAAAGTGGAGCACTTGAGCAGAAGAGATGACGTGAGATGCCTATCGGATCACCTAACCCACCATTCATTTTCAAGGGGAAAGCTGGGAATTCTTTGGTGGTGTGGAGGCTCCCTTATGAACCGGCGCCCGTCGACGCGTCAGGACAGAAGAGCTGATTGTAAGAAAGGGCTGAGGTGTAATCACTGCGGTGGAAGCTGTGAGTAAAGTCATTATCGCTTTTGAGCTGTTATTCACACTTTACAATTAGGAGTTGTTTTGGCGCGTTGTTATTCCATAATGTGATATATCTCACTTTAGCTGCTTGGTTTGACTGTTTGTGCCCTATTTTAAGTTTGTTTGACATCTTCGCCGCCTCTGCAGTGCTATTCTGAATATTCTGCTCAGTCCACACCAATATGTGTTGGCTTTATTTCTTTAATTATAGCCCAAAGGTCATTAATCTTTGCATTTTACAATGTGACCATTGGCATGATTTAACTAACCTCAAATGAAAAACAGCTGAATTCGGACAAATCCATCTCAACCTGGCGATTTCACCGTGGCTACTTTTCCAGGCATCCCACCTGCACAAAGTAGCTCAGCGTCTCTCACAGGGATAAATACAAGAATATCGATTCAGGAGGAAGGAATATGCCTCAAGTTGTCAGCAGATATTTCCTTAATGTTTTTGCCTCCCCTGGGTGAAGGTTATTGGGGGAACAATCCCAAAGGAGATCCTATAACCACACTCCTCTGATACTTGACACGCTAAGAAGACTAGCCTGCTTTTATCCTTTCCACAACCTACGGAATGAGGCTTAGACCTAATAACTTTCCATTTTGGATTCAGAGTAAAACCCCTTAAATGGATGCATGCTGCTCAACGTTAAGGAAACGGATGGCTCTGTAACACTTACAAATGTGATGGGAAGTATTAGAAAGCAAATTGCATTTCAATTTGCTCAATATCACACTTTCAAGTCTGTGTTTACGTCACATGATGTGGTTTCCTCTGACACCACCTGGCCCCTCTGAGGTAGAACAGATGAGATAAGTGCTGTGGGCCGTTGGAGCCATTAGCTGCCTCACTTTGAGATAAAAAGCCTCGGATCCCCATTGTGACACACATGTTCAGTAGACACAACCACGTGCCGGTGCAAACTGGATGTATTATGTTTTATCGAGTTGCTGGTGTTTTTTCCCCTCTTCACGCACACTTGACACAGTTCATCTGCTTTTGTTTGTTATGCCTGCAAAACCGGATAAGCTACTTGACAGCAAAGTAAGCTAAAAGAGAAGAACAGTGACAGGAAAGTCTGGAGCTGTCCAGCGTCCTGAATTTAAATGCGGCGCATCTGGCCCTGTCCATGGTGCTGAAACTAGGATATTTAGTTTATTGTTTGTTATTAAATTCTATATCTGAATCCCGCTTTCACGCCTGTGACTAGTAGCAGCTCTAGTGTTTGAGTCTCAGCTCAAAGTCATGCAGACACAGGTCTAGAAAAATGGTCATAGGGTAGGACTGTGCCATACAACTAAGATAAATGCCATGTTTTAGTCTTAGAATTTGTTATATTTATATGTTGCTTGCTTCGGTAATTTAAAAGTGGCGAGTTTTTAAAGGAAAACAAGGAAAACAAGGAAAACAAGGAGGACATCTGAACGTATCGGATACTCCTCACCTTGGGTCGTTAGCAGGCATCGACCTCTTCTAGGCCTTAACGACTGCAAATACAGCGCAAAGCAATCAATCGCCATCAACACACTAGAATATTCTAGGGATGGAATAATTGATAGGCCGTCTCCTGGTGCGTAACGGAGAAGCGGCGGTGATTAAATTCTGTTTAACATCGCGGTGGGAGGGGGTTAGATTTACACCGTCCGCGCGTATTAGCTGAGTACAAGCCCAAGTATTGATATCCAGACGCCATCAGTAACATGACCGAAGTGTGGTGGCGGGGTGGGATATTGTCTGATGAGCAGGGGCCATTGGCTAGTGCACATCGAACAGTCCCCGGACCCTTCCTCCACCCAACACTCACAAGTTCAAGTAATGGGCTGTGAACTGTCAAGACTTTCACTATTAGCGGAGAGCCTAACCATTTGATTAAACACCAACACGATCCGATGTAATATGTGACAATCTGAACCGGTGCGTGGTCAGGTGATCACCGAAAAATACTGCAACCTCTGCATCTCTTGTACGTTTTGAGTTGAATTGATAAACCATTACACAAAATTACAAAACACAAAGTTAATCATTCCACAACGACACTATATGACCTGTTAAGATGTCCCCCTCAAACATTCTTTACTTGTGAACTACATGACATCAGTGAGAGAGAGAGAGAGAGAGAGAGAGAGAGAGAGGTGTGCGTGGGAGCTGGTGAACTGGGCGGGCACTGTTGCGCGTGTCCTGAATGGGGAAGACAGGCTCGCATCGCATTTCTCCAATGTCCAATCGATCCCCGCTCGGGAGGCGCGGCGGGAGCGCAACTATCACTCTGGCATCACCATCAGTTGCTCTCCGGCGACTTTAACGCCTCCGCGTGACAGTCACGCGCAGAGCGGATGAACTAGTGTGGAGTGGTCGCGAGAGACATCAGCCCAGTGTCTCTTTGGGGGAATTACGCACTTTTGACGACTTTCTCCCGAGTGTGGTTTTGAGATGGGACGCGGCACGACAATGGCGCACTGGAGCACATCGCTATTGCGCGAGTTCTGTTTCTTCACCCGGCTCCGGGAGACTGGTGTTCTGGCGCTGCAGTAGCCCCCCTCAACCCCGTGCATCAGCGTGTTTGTGCCCGGGCTGCGGGAACTAGACGGGAGGCTCAGAAGGATTGCCCCGCTCAGTGGAAACACTGGGGAGTTGAAGCCGAAAGTGGAAAAGCGCTCAACTATATCACCTGGATCCTTTACAACAACACGCGATCATGACATCGAGTTTATAGAATTAGGTAAGGTGGTGTTTTTTTTCATTTCCATTCAATCAGTATTTACATTTTAATTCCGTGGCGCACGGCCAGTAGGCTAATGGAACAAAGATGGGGTCAGAGGCGTACTTTGGCTGTCGAAATGTGGAACATTTTATTCGACCAGCAGAGAGAGAGGGTGGGGGGTGCGGGGGGGGGCTGAAACAACTTTGATGTGCTTGTCAGCGCGCAGCAGCACACACCTTTACCGAGGAGCGATCTAAAAAAAAAAAATCAGGATCAGGATTTCCCAACAAAACCCTGCGACCTCAAATTCCCTCCACTCCTCCGGCCCGTGGTGGCCATGCGTAAAAATGCACCTCATGATGAGCCGATTCAAACGTCCGTCCTTCCCCGCAGAGCGTGACTAGCGCGCGCCGTCGGGTAGAGATTGATGCGGTGCTTTTGCAGCTGTGATGTTAAATAAGCGATCGGTCGAAGCTCGGCGCTGCTCAGTGCCTATTGAGTGATCTCCGAGACTGATCCGCTGACCGGGCTCTTTTTATGTGCCTCTCTAATCGCTTTGCATGGATCCTGACCGGCTGGGAATAGAGAGGAGAGCGCGCGGAGCTCAGCCATATGGGATAGAAATGTGGTGCTGCCGGGCTCTCCTGTATTGCGCACGGAGGCATCGAGGTGTGTGAAGGAACCTAATCAACGAACACTATTTTGCTCACATACTGGCACACACTCACGCCCCCCCCCCCCCTCTCTCTCTCTCTCTCTCTCTCTCACATGCGCACACAAAACTGGTTGTGTGTGTGTGTGGGGAGGGGGGGGGGGAAGCTACTTGGTGCATCTTAATAGGCGCAGTAATGAGAGCTAACCCTATCCTGTTGTAATTGTTAGTCATCCATGTCTCAACCCCTCCCTCTCCCATCCTCTCATTACCTCCCTCTCCATTCGCTTACATCTCTCGTTGTTCCGCTGCTCAACTCTGCAATTTGTACAGTAAAGAGTGTAGTTATTTCCCCATTGTTTTTTAGCGCGTGGCACTGGCAGAAAATGGTGCCATTAGTGTGACAGGGCGGACCGGAGAGGGAAGGGGAGAGGGGCAAGGGAGACGGGAGGGAGTGAGGGGAGAGGGGAGAGAGGGAGAGGAGAGCTGGGTGGAGAGGATCCGTCCAGAGACTTAATTCTCATTGACAGTCACATTAACACAGGAACAGCACTCTTAATCCTGGGGAGATTACTCCCTCTAACCTGACCCCCTGCCACCCAGCCACACACCCAGCCACACACCCAGCCACACACACAGCCACACACACACACACACACACACACACACACACACACACACACACACACACACACACACACACACACACACACACACACACACACACACTGTATTTGTCTGTATTTGTCACCTTTTTCCATCTCACACCCAACCGCCCTCCCACTGCACTTTTTGCAGACCCCCTTCTTGCAAACACACAGGCAGAGATTCACACACTTGGCAATTACTCCCCAATCCTCCATGCTCTCCTTCCCCCCGAATGCCTCCCCCGCACACCCCACCGCCTCCTATAGTAGCTCCCAGCGGTGGGACAGAGGCCCTCAGAGGGCCATTTGTCTCGAGATGTCTCAACAGTGTCCAATACTCACCCCACAGAGGGCTGTTTAGAATGACTGGCTGGGAATGCGGGGGAATGGATTGCGTGCATTGGTGATCGGTGCATGAGGACACGGCCAAGCAGAGGGGCGATGGACGGCAGCGAGGAGACCGGAGAGCGCGGGAGGCGAGAGAAATGAGCTGGAGAGACAGAAAACATATTTGTGAGAGATGAGGCAGAGGAGAGAGACAGCGTCGGCGTGCCAGTGTGTTTAAGGAACTCGGCACAAAGAGAATCCTGTGAATCTATGTGCGCTTGATCATGTGTAAGGGAGAGAATGTGAAAGCCGTTCTGGACGATCTGCTGGATGAATAAACCTGCGGATCAGGCTTGTGGGAGTGGTGAGGTGACAGCAGCATGACAGCTTGGAGATCACCTCCACACACACACACACACACACACACACACACACACACACACACACACACACACACACACACACACACACACACACACACACACACACACACACACACACACACACACACTTACATTAACAGGTTGACTGTGATGAATGGATATTTCCCAACTGAGGGGAGGGTGGAGGAGCGGCCTGCTTTCATGTCATGGACGGAACGTTGGAGAAAGGTGTCCCATTTGTAAATGACAGTGTCCTGGACAGCTTTTCACCTCTGAGTGTATTGAGTCAGAGATCATGAATAGGCTTCATGCAGAAGCAGCAGACAGTAACGTCTTCACACATGAAATTAGGTTCAGAGAATCTGTGCCCATGCAGTGATATCTCTTCTCAGAAAGGTGATCCGTGACTCTAATGGAGAAACAAGTGATGTTAGATCAATCGATCGCGAGTGTGTATCTGCTTCATGTTTCAATCACAAAAACAGATAGAGGTCACCACCATACTAAAAGAAAAGGGGAAAGGTTCACATGTTGCTGACAGACAACAGTGGAAACATGTGAGACCTTGTAACGGTGTTTCCCCAACCATTAAAACAGGAGAAAGTGTGCAAAAAAAAAGAGAATTACACATCTTTTTACATTTCTTTTTTGTTATTTTTCCATGCACGGCAGTTCCACACTGACATGAATATGTCGTGAATGTCCGTATGACGCTCGCAACAGCGGGACAGAGTAGTGTGGTTCGAACCGTTAGCCCGACTACTACCCCCCTCCCCCCCCTCCCTGAAATTGTAAACCTAGAGAAAACACTGAACCGTGTGTCTTATACACCAAGTTTAGGCCTCAAAAAATGAAGGAAATCCTTTTCCACCTCCTCGGCTGCATTGTCGCACGTCAGCAATTAATTGACATGCAGGGTGGAAACGACAAACTCGTGAGTTGATGAAAACATCACTGTTGGCCAAATATAAATGTAATCGTAGACAAGAACTGCTATCCGTCAATTTTTGACATCATTGCAATAATCCTTTTTTCACTATCACAACCGACGCTGCAGGAGCAGGCATCACACACCAAACAATATGAGCGCAATTGAGTAACTACATATACGGCCCTAGTTTACCCACATGACTGCACACGTCAATATAAATGACTAACGGTTGAAGAAGCGATCTCTGGTGTCCTTTAAGCAAAGGTGTGGTGATGACTTTGGCCTTTTGCTTTCCCTCAGCAATCATTTTGCAAGAGCAGGGAAGGTCTCATTTTGCAGCGCCACAGCTGTGAGTGTTCCTTGTCTTTCATTCTGCCCCCCTGTCAGTAAGTCATCAGTGAGAGCAAGGCCCCCGCCGTCACACCGATCACACCCTCTCTAATTCCCCCCCCCCATCAGGTCTTGCTTTGATTGACGGCTCGTAGCGCCACGTGGCGTCCCCTATGTCCGGAGACGGCAGAGACGGGCAAAGCATATGTACTGCTGATCTGATTGAAAGTAGCTTATTGCGAGTTCGTGGATTGAAGAGTCCATCTTTTTCCATTTAGAGGTGGTCTTTTTGTACCATTTCAATCATTTTTTTTAAAACTAATTCATTTTGTAATTCAATATTAGTCAATATGGGTTTTGGGGAGGCCTTGGCCTTTTTGTGAAAAAAGAAAATAACATCACTTCTCTGGGCTCAAGGTGATTGCTCCACAGCTCCAACTCACTTTGACCATGACAAATCTCCCAAAGTGGTAGTAATGATTGTAATTGAACAGGCACAGTTCCTTCCCACGGTGCTCTATCCATCACCTTGGATGCAATCTGCTGCCTTCACTCGTGTGTGTGTGTGTGTACGTACGTATTCATGTATGTCAGTCTGTTCGCGCCCCTCTGGCAGCTGGCAGATGCACTGGTAACTGTGAGCGACAGTGTTATGGTATTTGTGGGATTATGAAAAGCTCCCAGCATGCTCTGCAGCGTGGGTCCACTGTGAAGTTGTAGAGCGGAAGTGGTGCTGTGGTGGCGGAGCCCGGGGCGCTCATGACAGCAGCCCCCCCCCAAACAGCACTGCGCCTGTAGGCCATGAAGTTTGGGAGGGGATGGAGGGAGTAAACAACAGAGAGGAAGTCAGGGCCTGATGTGTGTATTAGCTGAGGTGGATTGAATGGGTAGTCGGGACTGAAGGGAAATCTGTCAAAGCAGTGAGTGAGTGTGTGTCACTGTGTATGTCAGTGCACACAGTTAGTTTAGGTTTGTGTGTGTGAGTGTGTGTGTGTCTGTGTGTGTGCTAGAGGTGATGGCTCTGTAATAAAAACAGCAGGCAGCCAGTGGTCGAGGGTCCCTCTTGGTGGGCGTCTGATGTCAGTCACCAGCACACGATAGACTCCCGTGGGGGTGGCTGCTCGGATGAGGATGAATTACAATTTTGTGTGTGTGTGTGTGTGTGTGTGTGTTTGTATTGCTATCTTTTAAATTGTATTTTAATTGGTGTTGTTGAAGGTCAATTACAAGCCTTAATTCTTGTGTTCTTTTATTTATCACAGTGCAGGGATAAAAATCACTTCATATAGTCATGCTATTGAGACTCACCTCCCCAAATGGAAAAAATCCAGATGTTTTGGTTTAGACTTTTTAGGCTGCTCGGAGGTTTATGCATGCCGTGGATATGAATGAGGTTGGTAGGTCTCCAGAGTATCGATGTGAGTCAATGCAATATTCTTCTGAATGATTAAAAAAAAGGTTGTGCGTGTGGTGAGAATCTACCAGCAAGAGAACATTCATATTCACCTGTTTTTGTATCCGCTGTTCCCGATGTCCATGTACGGCCCTTGAATGGGACTGTTTTGTGTGTGTATGTGTGTTTTGTGCGTGTGTGTTTGTGTTTGTGTGTGACACAGAGAGCGGGTTAAAGGCCCGGCTTGTCTCAGGGGAGCAGAGTGATATGGTGTCATGCTCCGGAGGCCCACAGACAAATTAATTCACTTATTGACACTGCTGACACGTCTCAGTGACTTTGTAAAATGAACAATTGATCAGTCTTTCTCTCTCCCAGCGCTCTCTGTCTCACGCCTCTCTCTCACTGTATTTCCTCCCTCCCTCCCTTCCTCCTTTCCTCCTTCCTTCTCTGCCGTTTCCTCCCGCAGACCACTCTCCAACTCCTCTCGTCTGCAGCTTTGTCCCTTTCCCTTCTTTTGGCTCCTTTTCTCCTTTTCACTTGTGTCGAGCGCTCCCTCGTTTTTTGGGGTAGCCAATTGACAGCCGCGGCACGTAAGGTAATTAATATAATTACGCGCAGGCTGGTCATTAGCAGCAGAGGGGACTGATATCATCAAGATGCCGGTTTGTGTGGGTTTCCGTGCGTGTGTGCGGATGTGCAGGGAAGGGGAGGAGAGGATGTGAAAGCAGCTTGTGGGTCTCATTGTCCATTCATTTCGAGCTGTTCTGTGAAAGCGATGTGGGGCCAAGAGTTGAGTGTTTGTCCAGCTCCGCTCTCATGGCCAGAGGAGTAGCTAACTGCAGCCCTGCCAGGGCTCATAGAAAATCAAAGCAGGCTTCACATCAAGGTTGTTTATTTTCCATTAATCATAATTTGGGCACAAAGCGCAGTGAATGGCTGCTGCTCCTGGGAGACTCGCAGTCAGGGCCTCGGCGGGCTTTTGTTTGGCTCCGGGCCGACCTCCGATACCAGCAGCCCCCGAGGAAAGTGTCCAGTCGGGGTAGAAAATACACTGCCACACACACACACATGCATTTTTTTCATCATCTCTCCTTTATACCGCTCCTCCTTATTATCCCTGTAGATTTGGAGAAGGGGAGAAATAAGGGAGAATAAAGGAGGGAAAATAAGGGAAGAACAGAAAGAAGCACAAAAGAGTTGGTTTGCCATTACTGTTTACGCTCTGTTTTACTTACTCTATGCAAATAATACATTTAGCATAATTTTCTTGTAAATAATTCCCATCTGGGTCCTAATAAAAAAGGTAGGCAAGCCAGGAACTTGACATTTGTGTTGGATTGTGTGAACAAAATGTGCAGTGGTTTTTAAATCCTTGTTGAAGGGAACGTTGCCGTAGTCCTCGTAGGGAGGAAGGCAGATCAGTGGTGTAAACAGAGAGCTTACTGCGTGAACAGAACAGTACATAGAGATTTCACTTCACTTTTTCTAAATCACACTGTTTACCTTTCTCTTCTCTTTCTTTTTTTTTTTTTTTCCTCATCCCAAAAGTGAGCTGCAGTCAGCACGGATAAAAAAGGAGTTACAACGGGAGGAAGGCATCAACATTGTCAGAGCAGGGAAGGAGGAAAGAAACCTGCTAAAGGTGTGCGCGTGTGTGTGTGTGTGTGTGTGTGTGTGTGTGTTCAACCGTCTGAAAGTGTCTCCTTTACTTTCCACCTTTCCATCCATCTTCCAGTGCTGAGGGACACTGACTTTTAATGGCCTTTTATTGCTTCATTAGAGTGTGGCGCGGATTTACAGCGCGGGCCCTGCCCCTGTCCGTGAGCGGCTCCGAGGAGCGTCGCTCTGATCTACGTCGCCCGACGCTGCCTGTCTGGGTCCCACACAGGAAACCAGGGGCCGGGCCCCCCCCGGCCGCAGACTTGTTGTGTTGGCGTGCTAATATTCGTCAGCGCGTCCGTGCTTTTTCTCCCGTTGCGTAGAACAACCAACGACCTTCGTACGAAAAACAAATACTCCAGGGGACAGGGATGAGAGAGAGAGAGAGAGTGGAAGTGAGGAGTCGTGTGAAAACGCACTTTTTCCAACACAAAGACACACACACACATATATGCCGTGGTCACCGGATCCTGACATGGCGGCTTGTGCAACAAGGTGGGATTCGGATTTAAGTGCAGGCCGATCAATTGAGCTGTAATGGTACCGTAGCGCCACGGCCATTCTCTGAACTCCTGCAGTCAATACCAGACTCAGGTAATGGCCCCGAAGTCTTGCCCCCACATCTTCTCTTCTGCCGGTCTCCCCACCTGACCATTCCACCAAACACAGGGTCGTCCACTTTATTGCTTGTTGCTTTATTGGAGGAAGCAATACGGGTGGGGGGGGGAGTATGGATGGATGGCAATAAACAGGCGCAATGTTATTTTGTGTCTCTCCCATGACTTCTGACCTTTTTACTTTCTAAAAAAGTTTAAGAAATATGGTTGTTTTCATACAGATTCCATAAAGACTATATATTATATATATATATATATATATATATATATATATATATATATATACATATATATTTGTTCATGCTAGTTTGAAAGTAAGTATTTGTGTCACGTATGACAGAAACAAAAGAATAATAATAAAAAAGCAGTATTATTATTATTTCATATATAGTATTAGTATAATATTGTGTGATGTCAGCGCAAGCACTTAATGTCATTTATGTACTATTTAATTATATACAGCGTGTATCAAAGTACATGCAGAATATTTCACAGCGAGCAGCATACGGTACTGGATCAAAGGCTGATTCAGACAAATATATAGCAGCACAACTTTAGACGTCCCTCACTGAATGTTAATGCTCCGCATATCGGGAGGAATGTGAAACGCTTCACGTGAGGTTCCATTGGGCTTTGTGCCTTTTGTCCGTTTCATTACAATATCTTTCCGCCTTAGGGAGATGCACTTTGTTTCACACTGATAGGCCTTTTTGTCTGCTCCGCCTGTGTCTGGGCTCAGAAGAATCGGTGCTCAGAGATACGGGCGTGATGCTGGTGTGATCTCCAACCTCAATGCCTTTCTATTGTTCACGCACGCAAACCGGGAGCTTAATCAAAACCCATGTGATCAAAACACAAATTAAATTACTTGGGTTGTTTCAGGGTTTGGGATCAAGACATTTTGTTTATATATTTAGATTTATTTAACTATTTATTACAAATTACTTTTCCATATAAATAACTTTATTATTTACTACTTAAAACTATTGATGTCTATGTATAAAAAAAACAGCCTTTAGAGCATTAGGGCACATCAATCATTTGCACAAAACACAGACCAACTGAGTGAGCTGCTGTTACAGTAGAGGACCCACTGTATCCGTCCTGTTGTAGTGAAATACATTTCTGGACCAAACATTTTCTTTGAAGAAATCCTTACTGAATGGATTTTTTTTTGGTAATGTATATTTAATTTACAATGGAAATCAAATTGCAGGTTTTCAGACTGTTTTTTTCCTCCCTCAGAAGACAAACAACAAGAGTCATCCGATATTTAAAATACCATAATTATGAGTATGCGTGAGCTTAATTTATCAAGTCATCTACGCTTTTGTCGAGTACAGAATCACCAAAAGTGACATTCATTTTTCAGGCAGTCGTCTTCCTTTTTTTTCCTTTTCAACCTTGAGTAGACAAAACAACAGAGGTCAGCCGGGTCATCGGCCTAGAGCTCCTAAATGACCTGAAGAAGTATAGACGGTTTAGCGAGTAGTTGTTAAAACACCTTCCAGTGGCCTAAAGTATTAAACGAATCGACCTAATAGCCGACATCATCATCCTGGGGTGGCCTGAGGAGGCTAAATCAATATTGCCACACAATCTGAACCAGAATACATTTGTCAAAGTCTTTAATAAAGTCTGATAAACAGCACTTAAAGAAATGCAATTTATCTAATTAGAGATAACGTATTGATTTAAGTAAAACAAGGCGGGGATATTAAATGAAGCCCAATGACTTACGCTGTCACAAGTGATGTGGCCGTTTCTATTCTTCGCAGAAGCTCAGTCCTTCCTCTGCTAAACTTCCCGTATCGTCCCTGACGAACAAAAGTGTCAGCAACATCCCCGTCATGCAGAAAGCATCTCACTGCTTCATACTCGATGCAAAGCATACACACGTGTTTTTTTCTACTGTGACAGGTGAGGTCACAAAGCTTCTGTGAGCATCACATGGTGACATTGCCGTTTGTGAGCGTGCGTGTGTGTGTGTGAGCGTGCATGTGCGCTCGCTGAGTGCCGGGTGATGATGCTGTTTGGATGCAGGGCACACAGATATATTTGTGGCCGAGGTGGGATTGTCTCGTTGCATGTCAATGAGAGCCCGTGTCACTCCTGTGTGATTACTCCAAGGAATGACACAAATCAGCCCTTCAGCCCCACAGGGACACACACACACACACACAGAGATGAGGGGGCGACTGGGTCAAAGGAGGAGGAGGAGGAGGAGGGATCATTTCAGAAAGAGCGAGACTTGATGTTCCCGGATAATCTTGAGCATGTCTGTGCTCTGTTTGTTAATGGCTGTGCGAGTGTGTGCACACTAGTCCGCCGCCGAATCCAACAGCTCCGCGCAGCAGCGATGGCCAGCTGAGCCGCACACACACACACACACACACACACACACACACACACACCTCTACCTTGAAACTTTTTGGTTACATGGATGTTTTGTGTGAGATTGTATCTGCTTCATGCGCATCGCCAGAGATTGTTGTTGATTTGTATCACTTTGTTTGTATGTGTGAGACGCCGTAGAGGTGACAGCGCCGCCGCTGTGACTGATGGGACGGTTTGTCCCTGAAGTCCCGACGAGACCGAGTTGCATCTGGAGACCGCAGGCGCGCGCACACACGTACACAACCTTGCACACACACACACACACACACACACACACACTACTGTGCTCTTTTAATGAGTGTATCACAGAACAAAGCTGATAAAAATGTGTGCCACGGTCCGGCCTTTAAAAAGAGAATAAGGAATGGGCCACGGTGCTGCTATGCAGCATGCTTAATCAAACTGCACACACAGCACATGCACCTTGCAAACTTTCACATACTGCACTGGAATGAAACACACACACACACACAGACAGGCACGGGTATACATCATGCATATGCATATGCATATGCTTTCTATGTGCACAAATTGCACTTATGCAGAATGGTTTCCGGACCCTGGGTCTTCTGGATCTGGGTTTAGCTCGTGGCAGTTGCTGTTGGTTTGTTGCCCACCAGGGGGCAGTGGCACTACACCGCCGGCTCGGATGAAGCTGCCACATTCCCAGGAAGGGTCTGAGAATTGCAGCGGACTGAGCTGCATATCAATGAGTCATGATGAATAATGAAGGTTCGGAGGGAAGAACATTTTGTTATTAATGTGAATCTGTTGTCTTTCATTTAGACCGCGGGTTCGTCCTTTTGTAAAGAGAGGTGTGTTGACATTCTCGGCGGCGGCATGGTAATTTACTTGTTAGTGTGTTTGTGTGTGTGTGTGTGTGTGTGTGTGTGTGAAAGAGAGAGTGAGAGTGTACACCAGAAGCTGTCACTCAGCTGTAATTAGGAAGAGTCTCTCCTGCTGTCCTACAGCACTGTTTTAATTTACCTCACAAACACTGTGCAAATGTACTCTATGTGTGTGTGTGTGTGTGTGTGTGTGTGTGTGTTTGTTGGTGTGTGTGGAACGTCCACTTGTGTTAATGGCTTGTTTAATCATCTGAATTGCTGCTGTATAATGTTAAAGCTAGTAAACTTTTCTGCATGTTTTTTATAAATATTTTTACATGTATTCATATCAATTAAAGTTTTCTTGTATACAGTGTGTTTGTGCGCTCACGACACAGAATGGGGGAGTGTGTGTGACTTAGAGCGGAGATCACATTTGGCCTGAGGGTAGGTGAACGTATTGTAAACAATGGATCTAACAGAATCTAGGCCTTCACATCTCTAACGCGTGTGTGTGTGTGTGTGTGTATGTGTGTTTGTGTGCGCGTCTGTGTGTGTGTGTGTGTGTTTTGTGTAGACCTTCATACAAGGCCATTGGAGGCCACTGAGGAACCCCAAGGCAGGCTGGCCTCTCTGACCGGGTGTCTTTGTACCTCCTCTCTCCAGGGTCTTCTTCTGTTTGAGGCGAGGAAGAGGAGAAGCAGCAGCAGCAGCACCAGGAGGAGGAGGGGGAGGAGGAGGAGGGGAGCTAAGGTGTGCGTGTTTGCAGCCATGGCCTGTGTACCCTGTCCATAGAGGATCTACTCAGTGGAAGACAGATCAGAGAAGACAGAGACAGCCAACAGGTGAGACGGCACATAACAAACAACATCTACTGCCTCAACTAATGATTAGTTACACAATTAGTCTTTTTTTCTAAAAAGGTTCATTGTTTAAGTGATGAAATGTTAGGAAATGAATGAAGGTGCTAGCTTAATCTTCAAATACCAAGTTTACAGTAAAGGATATAAAAGCAGAAAATATTCACACTTTAGGAACGATAACCAACAATTGTGCTTGAAAGATTAACCTAAAGGGTTAATAGTAGCTTCCGAACCGCAAAAGGCCTGGAACAATTGATCAGCAAAATTAATCAGCAGCATTTTTGATCATTTATTGTTGATTGCTTCAGTCATATGTAACTGTTACAACTGGCATAAAAAGAGGTAGCAGAAATATCATTTTGTTTTCGGCGGTAGGTCAAACAAAGCAATTCACAGACGTCCCCTCTGGGAAAGTCATGTGATGGATGATTTTTTAAGTCTTTTGACATTTTACACACAAACGATAGATCATAAAAATAAATTGCAGACTGATCAATGATGAAAAAGAGTGATTAGTTGCAGCCCTAATGCAAATATTACGATTTCTGAGCTGAGCTTTCTGAGGCTCTGAGCTGAGCCTCGTGTTACTCATGCAGTCGGCTTTTCTGTAATTGTCTGCTGCCGGAGGAAAATTGGAGGAATTCATCCTAATATGATACTAATAGGCATAAAAGGATGCTGGTAACATCCTGTCATTGTGCCGCCGAGGTAGCTCTACGCACATCATGTGTGCCTGTGCTGGCTGCACAGAATATTTTTTCTCAGTTCTGTTCTGTTCTCGAGGTCGTCCCTTTTTCCTTCGACCTTTGCCAGCTCGCCTTTTACATTGTTTCAGCTTGTTTGAAAGCAATGTCTTCTGTTTGCTGTGCTCTTTTGCCTCGTATATCTTTTTTTTTTTATTGACAAATGGCAAATTATTCTCATGCCCTCTCCGTCCTCTCTTCCCTTGGCTTCCTCTTTGCCCCTCACTCTCCTCTTTCCCTCTCTCAGGATGCGTCTGTGGGGGAGGTCAGCTTGGCCTGTGCAGGTGGCCTTCCTCGTTGCCTTGGTGATGCTCTTCGTCGACCCGGTGTCCGCTGGCAGCCGTGACCATCGGGGACCGACAGGTACAACAGGTCTTGCTCTGAACCCCTCCTGCAAACGCCACAAGAGGTTAATTACGCTGCCACTGCAACGGTGCGACACGTGCTCCCCGGGCCCAGTCGCTGACTGAGACATCGCGACTCTTCTCTGTCCCTCACTGTGACATAATGTAATCCAGACAAGGCACCTCGCTTTGGGCTCGGATGCAAAACACGCCCCCTGTTTGAATGATCGAGCCCTTCCAGATACAAATGGCGCTTGAGCTGTCAGGAGCTGTCAACACAAACGGAGCAGAGCGAGTGTGATCCGATCTCTGCCGACGAGCAGCGGTGCAGGGCCGATGGCGCTGTTCTCCGCCGGCTTAATTCTCAGCGATTTCCAAGGCCTGGAGACAAGCAGCCACCCGACCAAAAATGACCAACGCTGTCTTGTTAATATTTTATCGGGACTGGCTGCAGGGACAGTAGTGCTGAGTCAGGAGCATCTTGCACTTGCAACTTGTTGGCAACGTCCTCCCAAGTCACCTCGTCCTCCTCACATTTAATTATGACAATTTCCTTAATTATCTCTTGGTCTCTATGCTCTCACTGCTGCTGCTCTGAAAGGTGACCTTTATGTGCCACAGAAATGCTACCAGCATCCAGTCTGTGCAGTGAGTGATGGTATTAGGTTCCTTTTGACGGAGGGGGAAGCAGCCTGCTCACGGCAGGGACACTACTAATTGCAGGCCCCGTGTATTGTGAAGGTCAGCATGGGTTCTGCTCCTTTCTGATTTGCCCCTCGCTGTTAAACAAAATGCTTCCAAATTATCTGGTGCTTTTTATTAGAGGGTTTTACCCTAATTGGTGGAAGTTAAAGATGTGTGAATAGCAACATGGCACACACACACACACACACCCCCACACACACACACGCACAGAGTGGTTTGAGGAGCAGAAATAATTTGAATCATTATGAATGCTGGATATGTTTTTTTGTGTTTTCTACTTTTTGTTGGCTGGTCATTTGTTTTATCTGTGATTCTGTGGATGTACCATTTACTGCCACATGGTGGCTCTAGAGGTCAAAAAATCCTCCTCTGGAAATATGTATTTTTTCCTAAATGTCATTCTCCAAGGTAATTTGTCATTTTACAGAAACCAACCTGAAAAACAAATCTATATTGGGAGTGGATGGAATGAATGCCAACTAATGAACCAGGCCTCATATGACTGACAGATGTCATGGCTATATAGATAGTTGTGTACAGAAATAGCATCTTCTTGATGCTTTTTTTAATTTTCTGGCAGAGCTCTCATGGGAATAACATATTTTAAAGTATCAGATCCATCTTAAAATTGAAAAAAACGTCACAGAAAATAGCTTTAAGCTCGCCACTTATTTATTAGACCACTAAAACATTTAGCACTTTAAAATAATCAATACATTTTCATAATAGTGCGAAGATATGTAAGTTGAAATAAAACTTTGTGCCAAACATGCAGCACAAAATACTTAATAACACAATGAGATGTCTTAAGCTATTCATCTAATATTTGACTGTATATCACAACAACTACTCATCAGCAGGTCACACAAAAAATTGCTACTGAAAAAACTGAAATGTGATAATTGACCATCAAATTGACCATTAATTGCAAAACCATGTTTCAACATACTTCTGATCGCGAATGATCTTAAATTTCCAGAAAGGCACATCTTTTCAAGTGTCTATTGGTCCATTCTTGTTTCATGTGAGGAAAAACGTACATTTCTCTTTCTTCAGAAAAAGGCCGACTCATGTGACCTTCTAAAACACGGAGGCAAACATGTGCATCCTCACAGGTTTACTCTACGCTGTCCTGCACAACACAGTCTGTCTTTCATCTTCGATGTCTCCTTAGAGAGCAGGTTTTATTGGGGATGCTTATATATATATATATATAAATATATATATATATATATATATATATATATATATATATATATATATATATATATATATATATATATATATATTGGGGACCTGATATGATAACTAGCATGAAGCCTTGTGGGCCTGTTAAACACGGATAATGTCAGCAGGATTGATGGGCTGCGTAACGCCAGGGCGAGGAGGAGATAGAGCACAGTAGGAAAGTGCAGGTCAAGGAGAGCAGGTGCAGAAAGAAAAGAAGAAGGGCTTGAAATTTAAGCATAATAGTGAGTTTCAGTAAGTAGGTATAATGTACTAATATCTTAACTTGTAGTGTAAAGAATGTGGAAAGGTGATCGCTGTCCCTCGAGACCCACCTGTGTGTCCCCACAGAGACAGACGCTATGTCCCCTTCACATTGACTTTGCAGCCACTGACAGATTTTCTAGTTATCTGGCCTTTCATGGCCGCGGACACGCTTGTCAGGTATTGACGGGGGAAAAAGACACAGCCTTTTGATAAATTGCGCGATGCTCTCGCTTGCCTGTGTCTGTCAGAATACATCAATCGCCTGGCTAAATCCATCAGTTCGAGGTAGCTGCTCCGTTGGCTGCCCGGCTTCTGCTGCCTGCGCCGCACCACCTTTCCCTGCACCCCCCCCCCCCCTCCTCCCTCCACCCCGCCATCTCTCGGCCGACGGCGGTAATAAAAGCATTTAGCCATGCTCGAGAAGTCTTTCGGGCTCCATTACGTTGAGATGGCCATAACCAAATGGTTTAAAGGCAACATGGAGACATTAGATACACTGTTATTGTGAATATAGCTGAAGGCTGACTGCTCAACACGTGAATCTTAAGCAGGGGAGTTGGTGAGAGGAGCTCACAGTGAAGCCGCTGCATTTCGGTCTTCACTCCAGACTAGTTTTTCCGATGTTTGGAACATGTTCTGGTTTTACAGGATTCCAATTTTCATGGTGTAATTCCTGAAACATCTTCAGAAAGATTACTTCTCTGTGACATTTCAACCAAGATAATCTATTGTTTCTAGTATAACTATATACAATGTAATACAAATTATCATATAACAATGTATTTTACAGGCTGCAAAAAAAACCCCATTCATTCACCACCAATCATTGATCTATATTCATTAAAAAAAACATTTTCTCCTTAGTTTTCATCCATGTTGGGAGGTGGGAGGAATAGCAACATCTGTCAGCTCAACATAACATGTTAGTAATACCGGTTTTGGCTTGCTGTGCCTATGCACAGACCTACTCCTGTCGCTTTAGGCTCCAATAGTCCTTTTTAAAACCTGAAATGCTGCAACCACATCTGTGCATAATATTACAAAACAAACAATAAATGGAAAAATATGTATGTTGTGTGCTAAAAGAAAGAAGAAATCTGGTCAATTGCAATTGTAATCTTAGTTGCGAGTTAGTGCAATGGTCAATTTCTCAGGTAAAAAGCAGGTGTGCATGACTATGAATTGGATGAAACTATGACTTATATACAAAGACCTTTACAATGCTTTAAGTTTGGCATGAACCCGTGAGGTGGGAGTTGATGTCCTGTACTGTTTTCTATATTTTTGACAAACTCCCATTTCCAGAGATGGAAAAGTGTTTTCAGCCAAACTATGCAACACTAAAATCTTTGTAAATGTCTCTTTGGAACAATGAGTGGTTTTGAGTTTCTCCCACACTGAATAGATTTTGGCTGCAATCTCTGTATGTCTCTAACCTCTATTGATTTGTTACACCCCTGTGGATGTACAGTTCATGGCATTGCTGCTCCTTCGAAGATTAACATTTCTGCTTCGAAAAACAAGCCCACACTCAAATATTTAGACATATGCAGTAAAATCCTGCACATACACTGATGTAGCTCAGACTTTGAGAACTACTCAAGCTGTAGTTTATTCTGTGTCACGTTTGACACCACATTTAACCCCCCGCACCACAGCCGACAACCCCTTTCCCCTGTCAGGCAGATCAGAATAAACACACATAATGTAAGTAATTGTTTCATTTTCTGAGGTTAAATAAATCTATATTTTGAGTAGAGTGCAGGTCTGAGGAAAGGACTATAATTTGCTGGGGCTTTCAGATGCACCACTCCGTTAGTGATCAAGTCTGCACTCACGCAGGAAAGTGGAGCGTAGAGCCACCTAACCGTCTTTTACTGCCCTCTCATCTGCATGGCGTGATTTACTTAACGTTTTTAGGCCGATAAAAATCTTACGGAGGGAATCTCATTATCCAGATTGTCATCCTCCATCGCGTTTGAAGTTATGTGATGATGTTTCAGAAATATTTTGTCCCGGGGAATAAAAGGCCGTGTTTTGCTCAGGATTTTATTTCAACTAATGATCGTTATGAAGCAACGGATCTTCATCACTGTAAAGTACGGTCTCCTGCACGCTGTGTCCTCTTTGATTAGGGCCACACAGACCACATCTGAAACCCAGTGAAGTTGTTGTGAGTTCTTTTGAAATGGGACATGAACGAAAGGCTTTTAGAATACTTGCTTAAAAAGCCCCTTCAGTTCTCTTTATTTCCCATTAAGCTGCGGCTTTAAACCAGATTAAAAACCCACCGGAGGAGGCCCTTCAGCCCGGTCACCTCAAATACGTTACACCAGCTTGAATTTGAACTATACCCACGTAAGTTAGACATAAATAAGCATACAAAGATGGACAAATACAAACTAGGAGCATGAATCGAGTTCAGGCTGGTTTATCGTCCACTGCTCACACACACACACACACTCATAGCTTTACAGCTTTGAATTACAAAACAGGCCCGGCCCAGGTTTGATAAGCAATAAAGAGAGGAGACCTGCGAACCCTCTGACCTCATTATGCTAGTAGGAGACGAGCAGCGCTTTCTTCTCCCTGCTGCTTGTGACACTGCTTCTCCTCCTCCTCCTCTACCTTTTCCGCCTTCTTTCTCGCTAACAAGCTGCCTATTTGTGAGATGGGGGCAGACAATTGGCCGGTCTTACCCATTCACCTCTTTGCACTGGGACTTTCAATAGAGATTAATAATAATGAGGGCACAAATCGGAATGAGACAAAAAGCAACTTGGCTGTTTTTAAGTGACACGTTCTTAGTCTTTTATTGTTACTCCATGCTCTAATTGTGATTATTACGGTTATGATTACCAATGCGCTGATGGTTCTTGTGCCATTGAGTTTGTTTCAATTGAACTTACAGTCCATATTTTGATCAGTGGGCCACGTGTCAGTGTGTGCGCGGTGGTAATCCAGCCTCAGGACACCCTGAGACCGAGGAGTGAGGGAAATGAAAGTGGGGGGATGATGGCGGAGGGGCGCCCTCGGAGAGCCTGGGATCATTGATGGGGCTCTCTGGAGAAGAGAACAAACAAACTTTAAATCAGAAAGGATGAGAGGGGCCACGGCCTGCAGAAATGGAACCCCTTCACGGTGTGCGTGCGCGCCGCGTTGGCCGCTGTGTGTGTGTCCACGCTGAAAAGCTCATTCAGCGAAGCATGAAAAGTTTGTGAGTCCGGGTAAAGTCACGTACATAAATGAAATCTGGGCTTATGGTACAGTATAACCACGTTTTTTCTTTTTTTTCCAGAGCTGTAAAGAGGCTTATAGGTAGTAATGTCGCCAGCAGGGCTTGCTGTGCTCGGGAAACGGTACCAGAGACTCTCAAGAGCGCACAACGAGCCTCGAGAGCCAAGATAAGGCGGCTGGGATCTGTTCAGAAGCCATGAGCAAAGATTAGAATTCACTAAACATTTTCCCCAGCGTGTGTGCGACCGGCAAATTTTCCTTCAGGTGGCTACAAAGCCGTCTTCCTATTAGGCGTGTGGGTTTAATGTGCTGAGTAAAAATGCATGGACGTAATTGCGTGAACAAAACCTAAGCCTACACTCATCCTCGTATACGTCAACAGACGGCACCGCAACACACGCAGATGCAACGATCATCAGGTATAAAACTGCCCAAGTGAACTGTGGAGATAATCATGGAAGATTAAACGCAGTTTGTGTGTTGGAGGCGTCAGCTGAAATGCGATTATCCTCGCATAAATCATTGCTTTGAGAATCAGACAAAACCCCCCCCAAAAAAACCACTTACACGTATAGAAACGTGAATAGCAGGTGCAAACGTGCATCAGTCCACACACGCTTATATAAATACACGCATTGATGGATCCGAACCAAGATATATCGTACCAGTGGTTTGTTCTACCCCATGACTCGCGATATACGAATCTCTGTTCTTTGCTTAGATCAAGTGGTGTATTATGTGTGAAAGGAGTCAAAAGAAACTATTACTTTCTCCGCGTTGCACACAATGACAACAGAGGGACCTCTGTGTCTGAGTTAATGAGAGCACTGTGCTGAGAATAAAAGCAAATCATCACTAAGGAGTGTTAACTCATGAATCAAAGAGAATGAGACTGGAATACATTTATGAAAAAGTAAACCATTCACCAGATTTGTTTAATCCTCAGATAAGATGCAGTGGTGTATATTTGATTGGTATTCGCAACACAAATACTTTTGAATTTAATGCCATTTGTTTTGCGGCAAGACTCATTTGTATCTGTGTGTCTCTCTGTCTCTCTCTCTCTCTCAGTCTCATACCAGGTGAAGCAAGGAACATGCGAGGTGGTGGCCAACCATCGCTGCTGTAATAAGAATAAGATTGAGGAGCGCTCTCAAACCGTCAAGTGTTCCTGTTTCCCCGGGCAGGTAGCAGGCACCACCAGAGCAAGACCCTCCTGTGTGGAAGGTAAAAACTAAAGACATCACAAATTTTCATTTGCGTCCCCACAATCCAGACATTTCCCACAGGTGCAAAAGCATACATATCAGAAGTATAGCGTGTTTGAGGACGAAATATCAGAATTTATCGAAACTCATCATCAAAAAACAGAGCTATGGTGTTTTCAAGGACGACTTTAGCCTCGGACAGACGACCTCCAATGACTTGATCAACCAACAAGTCACGTTGGTCAGCTGCAGTCGCACCAAATACTAGAACTTTAGTGATTTAACAATGAATTATTCCTTTAATGGACCCTTAAGTAGCAATGTTGAAGCTCCACACTGAATGAAAACCTACTGTATATGTTGTTCAAACGTTTCATTAAAGCAATAAAGTAGAAGAAATATTCAAACCAAAACATTGTGTTTTTCTAGATGACATGCAGTTCATCAAGTAGACACTAGTATATTATTTCATACACATTTACCCCCAAATTCTCAAGCAGGAAAGATCTGCCTAACATGTTTGGTATTTTTCGATTATGACAAGAATTCGGAATTAGGTATTTTTATGGTTGGACATTGCTTGGCTGGACCACATGTTTTATTTTGTGATGCTCAACGCACTGCCGGATCTCACTGGGTCAAAGAGGCTAAAAAATGTTTTTAATCTTCTTGCATCATTAATATTACAACATGAATCTTCTCACATGAAACAAATCATTACCTGATTCAGTACGACAGAAATAAATGAGTCCGCTGCAGCAAAGATTAATAGGTTGCACTGTAGTTTGAATTGCTGCCAGGTTAGAGAGTCCTGTGTGGAAATTGATTTTCTTATGGCACAAAATAGGAGGACCTTGCTCTTCTTCTTGCACAAACAGAGCTAAACCTTTTAAAGCTTGTCAAAAACATGAAACACTGATGGAAAAATAACACCTGGTCTTTCTGTCCTTCTTATCCGAGCCACACAGTTAAGAATCCCACAAGAGGGGGGGGGGTGAGTCAGTGGGAAGATGGACAAATATCACAAGGAAGGAACAACAAAAATAATGGCTAAACGCGCCCAAGAAAATACCTCGGCTTTGAGACAACGAATAAAAGTCCACCATTGCGATACAAATATGCTGTTTTGAAAACAAGTTAATTAGTGATCAGTATGTTTTGGTGGTTCATCACGTCGCAGAGAGATTGTGTAACATGAAAGGTTAAAGTCACAGGAGCGCAGCCTCCAGTGTGTGGCTTGCCTCCTCATTCCCCCCCCCCGTGCTGTATAGAAGGAAAAGCAAAAATACAACAGCTGTCGGCCAGGACAGCCTCGCTCTCATGACTGGAAATTTAAACTGCAGTTTAAAAAGCCTGATTTTATTTGGTACAGCATTCTGTTTCTTATCCAAACGGGACACACGGGGCACACAACAGATGGGGAGAGGGTTTTTTCTTTTGATATCTATCTTCTAAAACCCTTTCGGCTTTGTGGAAAATAACAGAAACAGGAATCATTTACTGAAAGGCCCTGTAGGTAAAATTATTATTATTGTTTATGATGTCAATGATCAATTATGACGTATATAATTAGAAAGCACTTGTCAATTGTATGGTTGAGCAACCGCAGCTTTCTTTCTGCTCCCACATACACAATAAGCATATGTAATAGTGTGTTTGTGTCTTCTATGCGTGTGTGTGTGTGTGTGTGTGTGTGTGTGTGCCCTTTGTGCCGCTGGTCGTTTTCATAAACCTTTGTTGCACCCGTCTATCCGCTCCGCGAGCTCCTGCCCAGCAAGTAACAAGCAGTGTCACTGACCCCTATCATCCACAGTCGCTCCGTCGAGATCACGAACACACACACACACACACACACACACACACACACACACACACACACACAGTGTCGCCCAAGCCGATCCCATCACACTGTATTAGCCCCCTAGCAGAGGAGAATTCGTGGTTTTCTCATACGTGAGGGGAGCCGGCGCATCTCCGAAGCACCAGGGGTCATTCAAACTGTTGAGGTCAGCTCGCACAGAGCTGAATGACTAATGGACCAATACAAATAGAGACTTTGGTGAGTTGCGTGGACAAAGATGGAGTTATACTTGTTCTCGAACTTGATCATAAGGGCAGTTGTTGGTTAGTTTATATCTGATGAAAATTCAGTATTCAGTACAGAAATATGATAATACTGTAAATTATGCTGTAAAAAAACCCTTTTTAAACTTAAAAGAGTATTTAGTGGTAACATTTTTCTTTGCCACAACCTACATGTTTATTAAGGGTAACAAAATAGCCACTGTTGTTATAAATAAATATTCTTACAGTTTTATATTAGTTTTGACATTTACGTACGCTATCTATATATATATATATATATATATACAGTATGACCTTGTCTATGTTTGGGGTTTAACTCCCTGTTATCCTTCTACAAAACTGTAGTATCTACAAATAGATTTATTTAGGATTCGGGAGAGGTAGTGCTGAATAAAAAGTACTGTTAACGCTAATCACAGATTTTATTATAAACCATAAGAAATTCTCAGAAATCAAGGGAAAGTGGGGAAACTCAAGCTGAAGAAATAATATTAATTGTTTTTTTTGTGTGTGTGTTGAAAAGGGCCCAACAATCGTGTCCATTAATTTTCAGTTATTGTTGTTCTTCAGGTGCATTCATTCCTTTCCAACGACACTAGCATGTGTTTGTATGTTAGTGTGGATCACTTCTGACGCCCTGTGGTGCAGGAATACTCTCCATCCGTCCAACCACCTTCAATATTTGGTATTCACCACTATCCATACAGCCTGCGTACCGCCCACATCCCGTGTGCTGCTATTCTTGCGTGTGGCCAGTAGACGGTGCTTTTCCCATTCAAATGACTCGGTCACAGACTCTACCTGCTAGATCATTTGAGTGCTATTTCCACCCAATAACGTAGTAGATTTGTTGTTTAACCTCTTTGATGAGTTCCCAAATGGGAACAATTGTCGATAATGATAAAATCGGGCAACCATAGCAAAGATGATTGGCTTTGTAATGAAACTTGGGATAAATTAGGAATCAAGCGATGCTTTGCCAACCTCTCAGAAAAGGCATTGCCTTGGTGCTTTGCTTTTGTTTGTTAACTTCTCCTTAAAGAGTTACTGTTACTAAGTGCTATTGAACAATGGGTTGTTGTTGATGGTTTCAGTCACATTCGCACTTTCCACCTCACATTTTTCCTCACACACAAACAGCGCGGTTCTTCCATCACACTTTCTCATGAGGTTTTCTAATTTCCTATTTGGATCTCCCCTCCGTGTGTCACACCGCCTCTCACTTCCAAAATCCAGTGCTCAGCAGCATTCATCTGGTGAGTCATGCCTGACCTCCGAGTTCACAGTTCTAAAAAATATCACCTCATCCAACACTGTCATGTGCACACACACACACACAAACACACACACGCACACACAGAAGCACGCATACCACTCTCACCTTGTAGGCTTGAGCGCTGTTGGAACAAACCCTTCTCTGAAGCCACCTTTGTAGAAAAGCTACAGCGTAAATGGAGTTACATTATTAATGGCGGCTGAAAGAGGAGTAAATGGTAGCTGGTCGCATCGCTGGCTGCCGCATGGCGGGTCCCATTACTGTGAGACTAACTTTTTCAAGCAAACTTTTTCTTTTCCTCGATTCTTAATCACGCAATACACTTCTTTTTTTTTCTTCTGTGCTCTATATCTGAATCATTTGGAGTGCGGTAAGAGTTTGTGCTGCCCACTGTGAGTTTGTTTGGAAAAGTCTAAATCTGAATGTAATGAGTTTTTGGAAGAAAAATTGATAATAGATAGATGTCAGGTGGTTTGATCTGTTTCAGTAATATTTCACAGGAGAAATAGTTCACGTGTTTGTCTGTTTCTCACAGATTTCTCATTTGGAGAAAAAGCTTGTTTGAGTGCGGAGAAAACGTGTCCACTTTTTCTTTTTTCTGCTGTAGTTGCATTCAGTTTCTGCTAAATTTAGACTCTGCCAAGTCAAAAACTACCCTCAAATAAAGTATATAGGTTGTAACGGCTCACTCAGTTTCTGCCAAACATTGCATTGCATTATTTTGCACCAAATGTCATTAACAGTAAAACAATGTATAAAATGCTTTATAGTTCAAATATAATGCTCCTCATGTACTGCTACTCGTTTTAGAAGCATGCTTGCATGTAGTGTTGTAGATGATACATGTAGGGATAAATGGAAGCACTATACACTGCTTGGTAGTTTAACCTTTAACCGTTTAATGTCTGGCAGAGGAATCTACTTCAGTGCTTTAATACACATCGTTGTGCTGTTGTTAACTGTAAAATCTGCTCTATGACATCACGCTTTTGTCATTTTACCATTCTGTTCCGGCAGACTGTTCCCTGGGCATCCTTTTATGACACTTTCTTCACACCGTTTTTTCCCCCGCTTGTGTTCTCCCGTCATGCATACCTGGTTGTGCTGGCACGGCTGTGTGAGCCCTGGCAACAGAGATGCAGTGTGTTAGTAAATCATTGTAGAAAGAGATGGATGCCTCTCTGCAACTGCTTCAGCACTCCCAGGATCACTGAGCGGAACAGTTACAATGCCTGAGGGTATCCATACCTCCGGGTCCATCCCCAATGGATGTGTATGTGTGTGTGTGTGTGTGTGTGTTTGTGTGTGTACATCATAGCCCCGTTAAATACTAACGACCTGCTGGCAACAAGCGCAATCTCGTGATTTGGGCTTTTACGGTTGACTCTTTGTGCCCAGTGGGGACGACATACGTGCACAAACAACACACACAAAGGATTAGAAATGTGCACATGCAAAGTAAAAGGAACCTCCCCAGTTGAAGCACGTGTTGCTCCATAGAGTGAGCTCAGGGAGTGCCCTCGTGAAGTATTAATGGGCACTCTAACAGGCACTGGCCTGAGTGCAGGTATTGTATTAGTATGGCCCGCCTTACATCAGTGAATCGGTTATCTTCTGGAATGGAATCACATTTTCTTATGTGACGTTGACATGATAGGGTGATGATGGTAGCGGTCTCTTTGGATATGAACATATAGTTTGTGGCGTATTCAATTACATTTCCTAATGTCACAACACATTATGTTGACTATGAATATTCCCGGATTGAATGTTACTATTTTACAAAGACAGATATAACAGATTGGTTTAAGACTGTTCATGATAGTAGGGTGTGACTTGCTTTTGCTCCTTTTTTTCTACCCAAAGTGATGATATATGTTTTACAGAGATTTTGAACAACTCAGGCATTCTGAAAGTGTTGATTGGGCAACAACAAAGCATTTCACATTACACACGTGTCAAAACAGTTTAGCACGCTGGCTTATCTTCACAGTGGTCTTAACATTGCACCAATTATTTGTTCAGACAATGTCGAAGAACAAACGTGTGGCCGTGGGGACCTGCAGTTTCAACTTTGTCCACTTGATGTCACAAACATTACAATGACAATTCAGGTGCCATGGCAGGGAGAAGTGAACAGAGCCTGTGTTTGGATGAACGCCCCAAAAAACACAAAAGCTGTAACCGCGACGGTCAGAAGGTATGAGTGACGTTCATCGGATGCTGCGTGAGATTGACGTGATCAGCGGGAGGAGAGACGGAGCTGTGGGCGTCCTCGTAGCGTGAAATCTAATTCAGAGAGCCCCAGAGACTAGACGGGAACCTGGGGAGTAGCATAGCCTCAGTCCCTCTTGTTGCCTAATCACCTGCAACTTGAGCAAAGCTCCGTCTAGAGGTTCCCCCTCAGATGATGGCGCTCTAAAAGTTTGAGAGAGGACTTAAAAGAGAGCCATTTTGGGAGCAGATTTTGTTGTAATGAGCCAATAGTAACTGTGATGAAATGTATGCCCGAGCTGTAGACCTGTTTTAATTAGCATATGCACCTTTTGGGAATTTGAATGTAGACTCTTAATGAGGATGAGGCAATTAGAGCAGATAGGCTGCGAGGTTGTTACACATCATTTCTGGAGAATTTTCATCCTCTTTCAAAAAAAGTGTGTGGAAAAGTACTTGTAAATGTAAAGCCATCATTGTCAATCATTTTAAAGTAATTGAGCTTATAATGCACTTTCTGCTAGTCAAAAGTTGGATGATTAACAACTCGTAATTGAGAAGTTGGGATTTCACACCCCGTCACCCCCACCCATTGTTAACGACGATGTGTCAATTTTACACTTTGTTTTTGTTATGAATATTGTTAGCTAGATCTTAATTGGTGAGCTTTAGAGGTGCTACTGTGTGGGTTTGTTGCCCTTTGCTCAGAGTCAACCGGCTGATGGTGGTGGCTTCATATTTATCGAGCAGAGTGCAATCGATCTTCCCATTTCGAAAGGAAGCAAATAATCGAAATGTGGAACTCACACACATATACAATATGAAATGCATTACTTTCAGAAACAATGGTGCAGTTCGTCTGTAGAGTCGCTGACCCCGAAGGCCCCACAGGGGTCAATCCACCGCCACTCTCACCTTCTCAGAAAAAAACATGATGCTCAGAATTAACCACAGCGCACGCTGAGTAGTCTTTTTAATGTTGACCTGTTATGCCCTGTCTCTGAGTGCTGCCAAAACATCTGTACAATAGATTACGTCAGGCCTTGAACCCGAAACAAGTTCATTTTCTGACTTGACAGGCAGGTGCTTTTGTGTCGCGCTGGCGCATGAGATAAGCTGAAGGGAACTCTTAACTCCGTAATAGCACTCACAGGCCATGCCCATTAACGCTCTTGCAGTGCAAAGTACTGTCGTCAACACCATAATGGCCACATTAACGAGCATTACACAGCCATTGGTTTTTAGAACCGTTTACCGCCACTGAGCTCATGCATCATAAGAGCGTGTTCAACACTACGCCCCGTGATCGCTGCGGGTTCTTTGGTGTTGACTTCCTGCTTCTCCCCATATGTTTCTTCCGGTCTCTGCAGTTTCCCCACAGCTTCAGTTCCTCACTCACCTTCCCTCTGCTTTATATGTTTAATCTGCTCTTTTGAACTTGGGCATGGTCGTCTTCAGACAGCCTTGACTCTGCTCTCGCTGCTCATCTCCACAACACAGACATGTTTTCTTGGTGAACATCCTTTCTTTAGCCTTGTCTTCATCCCGTGTTCCTCAATTTCTCTGAGGCGGTTTATTCTTCATACAAGAATCTTGAAATGGTCAATGTTCTTGAGCAGTATGCAACTGAGAGACTTTTTTCTGCCAATATCACCTAAAATTCTCCCTTTGTCAGAAACAGTAGTTTCTATAGCAATCCATCAATCCGTGAATTAAATGAAGTTGGAGAGATGGGGGCACTCGCACTGCATTCAAACAGGAGGACGGGTGGATGACGAGTTGGGAGAGAAGGAGTTATTTTCAGCTGTCGGGCGGTCTTCTGTCGAGACAGTGGGTTAGATGATCTGGACCAGATGAGTGTCAACTACGAACACATCAACAAACTTTGGGTTTTAGCACTGGATTAACTGTAGATGATGCAAAGTTCTGAAGCTGAGTTGTTGTTTTTTCCTCCTTCTAGACATGTATTAAAACATCATTTCATTTCAGAAAACAGATAGAAAGCGTGAAATTTGTTTTTAAAATCTCCTTTACATATTTAGTATTGCAAAAGAGACAAGTTTCCGAAACAGCCTTTAAAAATAATACAATAGATTGCAAACATTAGTCTTTTTGCTTCAAATATTCAGAGAAGGCTAATTTATAATTCATAGCATTATCACAATCTTGTTCTTGCCCTTTGCATTCCATATTTGTAATATTAGCCCGTTGTCTAAATGTGCCTTGTGTTTTGCTGATTATATTAAAAACAAAAGGGACGTCAAATCACTTATTTGACTACACGAGGTGACTCATTCATCTACACAAATGGAAAAATACAAACAAAGCAAAACAAAGCTCTGACTGTTTTTCGAAGACCTTTGCTGCTTTGTCAAAACATCAGCATCATCTGATTGGTTCATCCAGGATGAATTAATGACTTGTCTCAGTCATTGCTGCCTAGGTATGACACATTTCGCATATTCCCCTGTTCTACCTTCTTTTATTTTGGTCTCCTGCGAGAGCCAGATTCAACCATTCAGCACAGGCTTTAAGATCCCATGTTGAGGGATTACATTAATCTGATTAAAATGAAAAAAAGGTAACTGCTTTACAGTTTAGCTTCTTGCACTAATCATATTACAGATGATAAAGCCTGCGCTGCTGAGAGGTATGGGTGGTTTGTCATAAGAGCTTTTTTATGTGGCTGATTCAACGTAGTCCCAGTTATAGGATCAGCACCACGGACAGCGCTCCTGGCATTCACATTGTAAAAATAGCTTCTCTGTGAGTGCGGGGTATTATGGACAATGATAGTTCATGTTGATGACTGTGGATATAAAGTGAATCGTTACCTTACAGAATTGCTGAGGTATTGTGTAGGTAATGGCTGTTATGTTTGTTTTTTACCCCTTACTCTTATTCCTGCTTTTGTTTAACTTAATGATGTGAGTGTTTTTCATTACTTCATAAAATCTATTTAGTAACCTGTTGTTTTTCTCTGCCTCTAAACCCCCTTATTCTGCCGCAGCCTCCATCGTAGTCCAGAAGTGGTGGTGCCAGATGCATCCGTGTATGGACGGAGAGGAGTGTAAGGTCCTGCCGGACCTGACTGGCTGGTCCTGCAGCACTGGCAATAAAGTCAAAACCACCAAGGTGAGAAAAATGACTTTGTCTGAGCTTGCTTAGTTGTAAACATGTACAAGTGTTTGCATGCCCGTCTCTCTTTCTCCCTACATCTGTCTAGAAGTGTAATTTCCAACACTGATCCATTGTCCGTACATTGGATGTACATCTCATCTCACACATTCTGCAGCTCCTTTCTGTTTGTTTTTCTCTGTTCTAGTTTTATTTATTTTTTAAATATATGCACAGTATCACCTTCTGGCTGACTTTAACTAGTGCAGTCTTTGATAACTTCTTATTCATAAGCAACAAAAAAGTAACATAACCGGTATGAATAACCTTTGATCTAGCTACAATTTACTTTGATCCTCTATTAAATTGATTATTTGTATTAACCTGTGGAACATCTTGCATTAATCACTTTTTGGGAAACACATTTTTTAACTGACCCTCAATGGTGACTGCATAGAAGATGAAAGAACTCAGAAGTGCCACCTAAGCGAACAAATCTTGTAAACAAAGGGTTTTTTTGTCCTTCAAGATGCCCTCAAATGAGTGTAATGCAATTTCAGCCCTATTTTCTCACGTCAGTAAAAATGAAAGAAAAACACATACGGAGCTAATCAACCAGCTCCGCAGTGAACCCTTATTTGTTAATCTGATGTAACTGTATCTCCTCTGACACAACCTGATGAGCAAAACACAGGACCTGTATACACTCTGTACCCCAGAAAACCAATGTGTGATTCCATGCAAACTGACACTGTCTAGATGAGATAAAGTGATTTAAATGAATGTCCTCCATGGCCCTTTGTAAGCCGTTGAAGTGTGAAAGTTAATTTGCGGGGTTGACTGCTGGGGTGTGTGTATGTACGTGATTGTCGTGAGACTGAGCAGGTGCAGTTTATTTACAGGTGAAATATAAAAAAAAAAAAACATTTGGGAGGGAAGCGGCGCAGGCGCCATAAGAGTGATTGCTCGAGAGATGGCATAACAGCGCAACATCTGTCGCATTCATTAAAATGCATTAAAGCTGGGGCCTTCCACAGAGGCATTACAATTAAGAATCATAATTAAATTGGTGAGTGGGATGGACTGAGGAACAGAGGCACCGCTGGGCTCAGTAATAGGCAGTGGAATTAACAACCCTGTGCCTAACACCAACTCTGGGACTGGTAGCTGCAATTATCCTCATTCTGTTGCATGGTGCCATCTCTCTTCTTCTTCTTACTTTTGTCTCCTACGCTTTCTGACGAGTCACTCAGGTGAGAGAGGAACGAGGGAGCCAACGGTGGACTGCATCAGCGGGCATTAATTGTGCATTTGCAAGGTGCTTTGGTGCTGACCGTGGAGCAGTTACTTGGAAACTTGGTTGCAGATGTCACAGGAGATGGTTGCAATGAGACAACGATTCCCTGGCAACTGTGTGCACGGCTCTGCTCCCCTGCTCCCTTTGTATCTCTCTCCTCTATCCCGCGTCTCTCTTTCTACCCATGACCTCCTTTCACCATCTCAGCATCCCATTCACCGTGATGATCTGTCTCTGTCCGTCTCTTTAACTCCCACACAGCGTAGGAGGGCTGTGGAAAGATGCCTGACAGAGAAACCACAACACTGTTGAACAAGGAAAAGCAAAGACATCGCACCATCAGACACATATCCTCACAAGTCCCATTTCATATTGCTGTATTTATGGTGAAATGTTCTCTGAATGGTCAGCATTCTCATGACTATAATGAGATATTTCAATGAATGAGCACATCTCTTTTTCATACATGCACATTGGACGGTGTTTGTTGATGGAAAGCAACCTCTGTGCATCTCCAATTATATGATTTCCACACTAGGTGTAAACAAACTATTACAGCTCCCAGACATGTGAACTCCAGCTCTAGCAGTCAAGACACTGTTGGTCCTTGCAAACAGTAAGACAGCCAGACGGCAGACAGACATTTTCAATCCTAGTCTGAAAGTCTGGAATATTCACCCATGACCTCTGATTGACTCTTTCGAATGGAAACATTCATTCACTGACAGTGAAGTGGGACACTCTGTGTAATTACATTTCTTTGTGACACTGATCCACTTGTCTTATCTGCGATATTGTCTCTTTTTTTTTTTTAGGTCACACGATAGCAAGAGAGACAATGAGCCAAGAGGAAACCTGAAGCTCTCCATGTGCCCAGGCTGGATGACTCACACATATTTGCTGTACGATGGGGGGAATAATAAAGGAAAGGACAACGTCAGGCCATCCATCACAAAACAATGGAATAAAATGCACTCATCACAAACTATGTACTCTTGGGTACATGGAGCCACGTGTACAGCTTACACAGTATGCTGTGTGTGGAGAACAATGGACTACAATCATGGAAACCCAGGGTAAATCTGGACACCAATAGTGGACAAAATGTGGACTGATTAAAATAAATGGTTGAAGTGCGATTACGCATTTCAAAGTATATATTTAAACAGGCGTTTGTGGATGAGTTTGAGATGTGAACTAAAAGCTGTGCTTTGAGTCTGGCTGGACACATTGGACAAACCGGAGGTCAATATGTAGAGATTGTACTGGAGACAATGGAGATGATTGGGGAGAAAATTAAGAGATAGCAGCTCATAACTAGCAATTAGCAAATTAGCATCAAATTGCTCTTATTGGTCAAGTCAAGACCACGAAGACTGCTTTACGGGAGTAATTTTGCAGTTCTAATTAGGAATGTAGGATCATTATTGCGTATTAAAAATTCATGTAAGATATTTGCACTAGTTGAAGACTGTTTAGGAATGTTTTTGTGTTTTTCTAGATATCTCCCATCTTTTGCTGTGGATGTCACATGGAATTGGAGGGGAGCATTTTGTAAAATGTCTAACACTTGAAGTAGGTAAATATATATAAATATATATTATGCCCCATTATTCCTCAGTAGTAATTGGTTAAAAATGGCTCTGACTTTTGAGTCTCACTTACGTACAGCTTGATACAATATGAACTAGCAAAGTGTAATTCATTCGACTCATTTTTCCCCAGAAACATTTCTCAGCCTTCAAAGTTATATATCTATTATATTCAATCTGTGACATCTCTTATGTTATCTGTTAAAAGGAGGCCCATAAAAAGTTCAAACAAGAAGGACGAGTGTCTTTATGTTGTTATTTCACTTCATTTGGAATGCCCTGTGCTGTCTCCCTCTTAATTTTCAGGTTTGTCATTTTCACAGGCACTGTAAACACAAAACCATTCTATGAATAGGGTTATTTTTAATTACGTTTATTTGGGGATGCAATGTGTTTTTGTGCGCACGTTGCCTATTGATTGCCGCCAGAACCCCCCCCCCCCCCGCCCCCAGCCCCCCTCCGCACACTTCACATCAGCCCTTCAGTAAGATATACTGAAATAATTACCATCGATAATGGCAGTTCAGCCTTCCCTTTGCAAACATGTTTTTCCTCCCACAGGGCTCCATCATTACTGCGCTGAGAACAATAACGTCGCGGCCTCAACAACCACCTTAAATCTCTCAATTATCTGCATCCATTCTTCCTCTCCCAGTCGCCTCTTCTTTGAACCCTTCTTTCCCTCTCCTGTGCCCACCTCTCTCTTCTGTGCAACATTGCACGAAATACAATAGATGGCACAGTTGAAGTAGTTTTCACATGCCATATTTGTTCTATTCCTCAGCCGTTTGTGCCAGTTTTGCTGTTTTACGCTTTCATTTTTCCAAATCCTTTTTTTTTCCCTCTTGTGGACACACATCCGAGTGCAAGTATTTCGCAAACCTGCATCTGTCTGCCTCTCTGATACGTGAATGTGTTGGGGTCAGTGTGGCCAGGGGTTGGCTTGCCGGGGGGGGCTGCTCCTCTGCTTTCAGACTGTGCTGCTTTGTGCGCTATGATAAATCTGTGGGAGCTGAGCTCCAGCTCCGGCGCGAGCTGTGAGCCGGAGGGAGCGGGGGGGGGGGGGACAGCAGGGCTACCAGTGGCAGGGCGGCTCCGCTCTCTCGTTACCGAGGAGGCTTAGATAGCACGGGAGCTTCTCTCGGGGACCGCGGACATGGAATATTTTTAGGCCCGCGGTGCAGTACTGCCGTTGGGCCGGTCACCCCCCCCCCCCACAATGCCCTCTTTCCTTCAGCGGCGTCTCAGCGACAGTGGTCCATTTAGAGCAGGGATACAATGACATTACGCAGACGCATTCGGGAGGCAAGCAAACAGACCCACATTCACGCAAAAACACACCTCCCATCCGACCACGCCGACCACTCCCACCTACGAACATGCTAATGTGGGACAACAAGGAATCAGCGGAGGATGTGAATATGAGGGCTTTGTCTGCCCCCTCTCTCCTCCCCCCCCCCTTCTTTCCCCTCTATTTCCATCTCTCACTGTTTCTCCCCTTGAGGCTTCGTGTTCTGTAGATGAGGCTGGTGCCTCGCTCCCTCCATCCTGCATTGCTCTTTTCAGCAGAATCAATATTTGAGGACAATTTGCGCTGCGATGCTCCCTGGTGGCTGCGGTTTGACGCTGCAGCTCCACCCTCGGTCCCAACGATGCTTAGACAGACAGACTGAAGAATCTGCCTGGGACCGATTCACAGCTCGTTTCAGGTCACCGCCGCAAAAGTTTACCATCGCTTTCTGTATTTCACAAACTGCTGGCCAGCCGCGAAGCAGAGCAGACACAAACTCCTCCGCCTTTTCCATTCGATGAGTAGGGATAGCATGGAGGGATTTCATATTACTCTTTAATGAGATGTTAAATAGCATGCACTTCTAACGTCCTTGTTACCAGCTGCTTTCAAATAAAATATATTAATAAGTCTGTGAACGTATGGCTTGTGCTTACAGGCACATTCTTGTTTCCAACTGAAAGGGGGGTGCGTCTGTAATGTGTCGGTGGGAGTCGAACCTCCCACAGGTCCAATAGAGGCTGGTTGCATTCATCTCCACAGGGTAAGCAACTGGTGGGACCCAGAGGGCAAGACCTGCAGAGACAAACAAACAGCATGGAGGACATGCCTGCAGAAGAAAGACATGCTAATGAGAGACGTTAGGCAGCTTGAGAGAGACAGAAAAATAGAAGAACATCGAGGTGCCTTAAAGAAAAAAAGAGATAGATGTGGTGTTTGAGCGAGGGGGCGCGCGTGAAGAGTATTTTATGTATGTCTTTGTTTATGCGCTAAGCCTGGGTGGCTCCCGAGAGGCCACTCGCATCGTCAAACCCAACGCCTCCAATAGTCCATCATCACACTTGTCGGCAATTCACACAATCGGTTCCTAGAGAGGGAGAAATAAAAAGAAGAAACACCGTTGTCTTGGCTTATGCATCATCATTTGTCAAGTCCAATTTGTATTAGCCTCCAGCCATATCCTGGAAGTATGGGTTCAGCCTTGGAGTTCAGTGAAAATGGTAATCTTCAGATCAACTGAGTCAGAAACATGTGTGACAACTTGAGTCAGATAAAATAGCTGTAGGGGAAGCGCGCACAACCTCCTGCTGTCTGGATCGGACATTGATTTAATAAAAATCAGAGATATATAATATAAAATGGGAGATTAGCTGATGAGGAAGATCAGTGTAATCAGTGCCGGATGGCAGTCATTGTTCTTGTCGCTGTCACTTCGCGGGAACAAATCAACTCAAACCCAAATGTTTCCTTCTACAGATCAAATCTCTGTGACGTGTAATTACTCAAATGTGTGCACTAAAGCTCTTAAAATGCATTATTAAACCTCCATCAAATTGCATCTGTTATCATCCAGTCAGTCCCCTTTACTCAGTGTTCTTGTGCAACGCGTAGTGCAACACAGTCGCGTGAATTTATTGGCTACCGCAGCTGGTTAGCCATCCGGTGATGGCGTGATTAATAGCATTAGCTCCATTCTCTTACCCAGCTTTGCATATGTGACAAAAAACACCACAACATGACATTAAATTCAATGAATTCAAGCAAACAAACAAAACTGTGTTTAATATTCATTCCGCCTCATTCTGGCCTGCGACGGGCTGATATTGACGCTGGAGAGAACGGGGGATTTATTAACATCTCCTCCGCCCTCACCGCGTCCCCTCGCTGAGCCGTTCCTTCTAACTCACTTATCTCTCTGAAGCAATTAGCCACTGGAGGCTCCATTGACCTGAGCCTTTGTTAGGCTAACGGGCTGCATTACCACGGCCGTAGCCTGGCAGTCTTGGCAATGCATGTGTCTGTGCCAATGTGAGCAGCACTGATAACAGAGGAGCCCCCGTGGTGAGCACATGCATGTGTGCTTAGAACAGTTCAAGAGCAACATGAAAATTCACTGTCAGCGATCATTGTCCGTTTGTGCACAGTATATACGTTCTTTATGTATCTGTGCATGATACATTATGTGTGTGTGTGTGTGTGCTTGCTGAGGTACTGTTCACACAAGAGGTTGTGAATAACTGTATGGCTGATGTCAGCAATTCATATCTGTGTGTAAAGGAAAGTGTGTCTACTTTTTTGCAGCAACTTGCAGAAAACCAAATCAAGATGTGAATACAACTCCGATAACGTAGACAGCAGCCGTCCATCGACATGCATTTCAATGCACAATATCTCCATTGTATTATAAGACATGTGATGCGCACACACCGACCGGAGTGACAGATGTAATTTTGCTCACTGGAGCTATGCGATTACAAACATATACACATGACAACATGAGGAATTTCAGACAGCGCTTGCAGAAGAACGCAGCCATTGTGTTTCTAGTGGCCTTTGACACTCAGCTGGAGAATTTGGTGAGATAACAGTGCTATTTTATGCCTTTTTCTGATTTGAAGCATTTGCATTTACTTTACAGTCACGCTGTATTTCTGTACATCGGAACACACAATCGAGGGTTTGCACAAATGTCAACAAAAGATAAGTATGCATCCATTATTCATTATTATTTATCCAAATGTTCTACTCCTTCTTTATTTACCAAAGTAATGATTTGTTTTTCACGATAGATGTCTTTGCTGCACCGGGTGAAGGTACAACACCCTCTCACATCTCCCTGTTAGGTGGGATGGGGGGAGAGAGGGATGGGAGGATCAAACACACATGAAGCCATTAGTCCCAGTGTCTCTGGGGCGGGCTGCTTCCGATTTAAAATCAGTGGAAGCAAAGTCCTCACAAGGTTTAAGATATAGTTGAGATTCAGAGAGCCCCCCTCAACGGGTTTCTGTTACCACCGGCATCCTTTTTCATTCATGCTTTTGCAAAGCCTCTCTGTCCACATTTTCAGCTAGATTGGCCTCTGCTGCTGTAGTGAAACATGAAAGACTTGCCATTTTTAAATTAGAAACAAACATTTTGGGATGTGCTTTTGGAAATGTTTTTTTTCTCCTGTCACAGTAAGCTTTTTAACAAATATTGCTCCAACAGGGAGCTAGAGTCACACCTGTGTTTGTGTCAAAGTCTACCTCCCATCTGATCTGAATTTGCACTAGTTTGATACAAACCGAATATGTTTTGTGCAAGTAGCTGATATTGTGGGCGTGATTCATAAAGGGGCCCTGTGTCAAAATCCACTTTATTTGTTCTCACCTGGTGTGATTCCTTTTCCTACATCAATTTGGGTTTAAATGAGGGATCAATAGTTTTTATATAACAACAAATAGAACCCCTTTTTAGAATAAAATATTGACGTTTTTTATATATTTCATAACCGAGGGTTGCGAATCAACAGCTAGCTTGGAATATGCAGCAAATGAAGTAATATGATGCAAAAAGATGGACGAACGAAGTAAAATATCCAGTGGATACACCTTCCCGAAACCTGCAACATTCTTAAGCTTTTCAAAAAGACCGACGAGAAAGATTCCAAGGGTTCGGACCTTGTCCCTTCATACGTTGAAGGCGTCCATTGAGAAATTGCACTTGTGGTTTCTGTCCACCAGAAACTACCCTGCTGGTGCTTTTGAGCAGGCGGATATTTGGACACACACTTTGAGCACGCGGCCGCACACCTGCCGGGACTGGCGGCCAGATGCCGCGCCCTCGGGCCCAGACCTCAGCCCGAACCACGAGCTACGCAGGCAGCGACTGGCGTCTCGCATCGCGCCTCGAACCCAGTCCGCCCCCTCAGAGCTCAGGGCTCTACGGCTGCTTCTGTGCCAGCCGGACAGATGTCCCGTCAGCGCAGATGTGAGGTGTGTGTGTGTGTGTGTGTGTGTGGGGGGGGGGCGTCGGTGGAGAGCAATGTAATCAACGTGTGTGGTTTGGGAGGTGATGGGGGGGGGCTCAGTGGGCAGGCAAACATTTACAATTGGCCAGGCAGTCCTTGTAAACAAGAGTGGTTGTACAAAAGAGGCAGGTTGAATAATTGATGGGATGTAAGAGGATCTGGCTTTGGGGGATTTTGGAGCATTGATTCTGGCTGAGACCAAGCGAGCGGAGGGGGGTGGGGTGGGGGGGGGGGGGGGGGGGCTTTCCTGGTGCTAACCTTTATAAATGCTTCTCTCGTTTTCTTGAGCCCTCAGCTCGCCCAGCCGTCGTGATTCTCTACATGCCAGGTATAGTTTTTCCTATCTGCCTCTGTTCCCTTTCAGCCTTTCTCTCGAGGCTCTCGCTTTGTAATGTTTTTCTGTGTGAAATGGCGGGTAAGCCATCATGCCAGCACGACAACACAACATAGCCAGAGAGAAACAAAAGAGCAGATGGGCGCAAAGAGGGAGAAATAAAAGTGACAAAAATGATAAAAATGCGAGAGATGGAGGAGAAACTAAAAAATGAAAAGAATGAGGGAACCAAAGTAGACAAACATACAAGAGGATGGTCAGAGAAAGAGAGTGGAAAAAATGTTTCATCCTGTCTGCCCACGGCATAGACAACTACTAATTCAAGTGGGCAAAATCTCCCTAATATACCTGGATGAAAGAGATTAATAAACTACCCTCACACACACACACACACACACACACACCTGAACATACTATGCACACAGGCTTTCCATGCTTCCATCTCGCCAGCTGTAGGGCCCATAAAACGAGCTGATATAAATAAATTCACCAGCCTGTTTTCAAGCCTCAGTCTGCCAACCAACACACACGCACGACACAAACGTGCAGAGACACACATGCACACGAGCACGCACTGTTTCACGGCCTCTTTTGACTTTTCCCACTTTCCATTCTCGTCATGTCCCCAGGATGAGAAACAAGATTATCTAGTGGTGGCTTCAATCAAGTTGTACTTTGCAGAAGTGGGAGAAACAGTCTTGAAGTCCTATTCTGGTCTCATCAAACAGAAGAGGGCGATATGTAACACCTCTCGACACTGGTCACTGCAGAGGCCGATGCCTTGTTAGGGTTGTGTAAGTGATGGGTGCTCACTTCATACAAATGCAAATGTATCTTTGAACAAAGTCGTACAGAGGCAGAGTGAGGTGATTTGAATGCATATTGCCTGTTTTTTTTAATATCACAAACATCGCATTAGCATACTGTACAGTACGACATAGAATCATTTCTACTACAAAGCCGTACACACATTCTTCGTACCCAACTGAGTGCAGTCGATGCAGTAATTTGAAGTCCTAGTTTTGCCTTACCGTGGGTGCAATTATCTATGATGCCTATGCTAATGCTTTCCCTCCTCTTGGCAACTCTCTCTGCTTTCCTACAGAGCCCGTGTGTCTGGGGAACATGAATGGAGATGAGGGCCTTTTTTTTTTCTTCTGGACTGTCTTGCTCCAGGATTTGCTTCATCTTTAGTTCAAATGAGTCCTGTTTTTTTATATGAAGTATTGGAGCACAGTGGGTGGGTTCTCCCAGACAAGAGACATGTGTTTGTTTGGCACTGGGTGGGTGGGTTACATCATCCAGTTGTCCGCCTCATGGCCGCGCGCTCCTCTGTGCCGACACAAAGACAACGCGCTAAGACCATCATCAGAGGAAATTAGCTCAGTAGCGTTGAAAGCGCTCGCTTCTCACAATAGCCAGTGGCCATGCTAAATCATTAGCCTGTCACTTCGTTGGGGTTGAGTCCAATTATTCTCTCAATCCGCCTCCGAACCAAATTGCATTACTGCAATTATATCCATTGCATGACATATTGTCTCGACAAGGGTGTATGAGATGGAAAAAGCAGGAGAGGGATAGGGACGAGATAAAAGAAGGAAAAAAAACAAGGGAGATGTAGGGGGGGGAAAATAATTTTGGCGGCATTATCAGGCACAGGGAATGTGTCGCTGTTTACAAGCTGGCTCTATAAGGGGCATATTGATTATGTGTTCTGCTCTAATGTGTTTTCCCAAGTCTCTCCCAATCATCCTTTCTCTCACGTTTTCTCATTTATTAAGATGTTTCCATGTCAAACTTTGTTATGGGACCTATTCTTGTAACAAACTTTATCTCCTCTCTCTATCTCTCTGTCTTTCGGAGTCTTCCCCCCCCCCCTGCCCCCCTCTTTCACAGAGTCTCTCACCACAGCTGAAGCCTTCACAGCACTCTTGTCATTAAGCTGTCAGTGCTAATTACGGAGCTACTGATCCTGATCGGTGCGCATCAGATCATTATCCAGACCTTCAGCTCTGATGAAACGCGAGGTGTACTACGGCGTGGTGCTGTCAAACCAATGCCGCCGGTTCTGTTGGCGTCACCTGTAGCCGCGGATCGCAGTTCTAGCCAAAGGGGGTCAGTCAACGCTGCTGCTGGGACGTGAACGCGTCATAGCGAGCTGCTTTGTAATTAAACTGGCTGACTTCATACTTTCTACCAATTTACTCCAATCAACTTGACGCACACGTTGACTCCCGTCTGCAACAGTTGATTTCAATTGATGTCGGAAAATTGTTTTTTCTACTTGCTCACTTTACGGCTATGATCGGCACTCTCAGGGAAAGAAAAGTTCATCTTCGTTGCAATAAAAGAGCATAGCTCCCTTTTCTATTGTTTTAGTCTAGTCGAGGTTTCTTTCACCGCAACACTGTGCTTGTAAGGGTGCCCTTGTGTGAGCGCCTGTGTCTGTGTGCACTGAGACCTTGAACCCAGATGTAATTAGACTTGGTAATGATGTGGCCTGCTTACAGCTTAAGCCCTCTGCAAATGATAAATGCACTCGATGCATGTAGTCCAGACTCCACTTCAAACAGAGAGTGTGGGAAAACCTCTGTGTCAGTTCGTCAGCCAGCGGTGATCTATCATTTACATGCAGGACCTCGTACACCGCGACCCGTGTCCTCAGAGATGTTTTGGATTGTCCGCAGTTTGAGCAGCTGACAAATCACTATGGAAACATGCAAATTGATGAAAAACTAAAACTCCGTTTTAAATGATCCAGCTATAACGAGTGTTTCACAGCTGTTGCTTTTTTATTTTTTTTAAATATGAAATGAATGCTCTCTGGATTGTACAAGTTGTAATAAATAATGTTTTCCCCTTTGTCACACATTTCTGTCCTGGAGACAATCGTACTAATGGACTGCATTGTGCATTGGCCGACAGCCACCAGCTTGACAGAAAGAGGGAAATATATGTATCCCTATAGAGGGAGAAGAGAGAGAGTGGGACGGGCGAGGAGTGGGGGGGGGGGGGGTGTCATGCTATCATGCTATACAGACCTCTGACCAGCTGCTCTCCCTCTTTGCTCGCCATCCTGTCTTGGGGTCACCGTGGACACCCTCAGAAGACCTCCAGTTAAACTCCTCAGACTCTGACCGAAATGCATGTTCCCCCTCATTAATCCTCTCAGTATGTGTGCGTGTGTGGAAATGTGTGCACTTCAGTACAAGTGCCACTGTGTAGCCAGCAGTGCAAGTATGGTCCTGCGTGTCTGTGTGTGTCTGTGTGTGTGTGTGTGTAAGGAAGATGGTCAGGCCCCCGGGGGGGTGAAATGGTGGGGGGTGGTCAGGGCTTGGTGTGCAGAGATGTGACAGCGCTGAGGCAGGGCAGGGCCAGTTGGTGCAGCTCCATCTGTGGGCCTTCTGTTCCTTCAGTACCTGACCTTTGACTGTCTTTAGGTGTTACATGACAAGGATATGCTAGTGCTGCTGGCTCAGTACACTCGGAGGTTAGCTCAGTAGTAGGAATGTGCATTAAGTAGCTCCAGAATATATCACACATCCCGCCAAAGGTCAAATGACTGTTGAATTCAGGAGAACATGTACGGATGGATAAATCTGAGTTAAAAGTGAGACAGGATTTTATAGAGGCTTTGATTCACACTTGATGCTGCACTAATGTGAGAAAGAAAACTGTCACTTCACAGCGCTAATTTGGGTGTAATATCCCAAAGTCAGCCAATCCACCGAGGAGAGGAGAAAGAGGAAATTAAGCATCTGCTTCATTTCCCTAACTGGCCATAGCCAGACTCATTAACAAGAACTATGCTCATGCAGAGAGGCGCCGTTGAAGCTATCTGCCTCATAGAAACAAGCGCACAGCCAGTTAGGTAAAGCACATAGCAAACAATAAAAGTCTGCACCACGGCTCACCTCTATTTGCGGAGTCCCAGAATCGCACAGAGAATCCCACAGAGAAATCACACTACGGCAGCGGATTAGCGTCAACCAATGGCGTTGACTTGAATGGAGCCGCGGTAACATCGTAGGGACCGATGAGCCAGACGCGTGCTTCCAACGAGTACTTACATCCTTCATTAACCTCTGTGGTGATGATGGTGCAAGGCCAGCTTAAACAAAGCTGCCTATCAGGATGCTGAGCTGCCTGGAAACATTTTTTGGGTCACTGGAAGGGAGAGCTGATAGCAAAATGGAAGCTGTCGTCACTGTGGAGCCACAGAACAGATGGGGAGGGCAGACTGCTTATGGCCACAGCCGGGGCGACGTTTTGGTTTCCAGTTAAAAGGTTAGTGGGAGTCAGATTAATCAATTAGCTTTTGATGGAGCGAGATTCTGTGAAGTGAATTAGTGAAAGCCTAATTAAAGACGAACAATGGCCTGATAATTACATCTGCAATAATGAATACACTGATTGTAACAAAAGGAATGTTGAGAACACAATCATCAGCTAATTGCCTTTTACCAAGTTGATACAATCAGCAGTTTTGTAATGAGAGACGATAGAGGTAGAAAACGCGAGCCAAGTGAGGCTTAAAAAATGGAGTTACAGATGTCTGAAATGAAGAGTTTTGCTTCCTAAAGGTCGGAACATTTCAGAATTGGGGTTAGAGGTCACCTGCAGGATCATTTCAGGAGTAAAACCCTGGAGATTTACTGTTTTTCATGTCCAGGCTTTTACACAATGGGTTCAATGAGAAAACAACATTTAATGACATTTTCTTTGCTAAGTTACAACATGTAGGAATCACAGGTGTGGATGCTTGTCCAACAAAAGTTGAGCATGATTGCATCAAATTAAATTAGACTAAAGGTCCCAAACCATCACAACTCTGTCCTCTTATTAAATAAAAGGACATGATGGGGAGAACTGGGTTGGCAAATTCTGGAAGGAGAGCGCACACACATCGTAGAGCCTTAACAGGCAGGTCCGAGGGAAGCCCGAGGTGGACGTCATGGTAGACAAGGTCAGTGCAGGTAAGTCATCTCAGGTGTTTTTTATGTGAAAAAGACGTTGCTCCCATCTCACAGATGTTTGCACAGCTGGTACTCGCTGGGGCAGTGGAGGGTTTGCGCTGATTCGCCAAACTAGCACATGCACATTTCAGCGGACTGCAGCACAGAAAAGAGGGAGCGCTTGTGGAGAATAAAAGAGGATGGAAACGGTGGCAAATAAACCATCGCAAACTTAGCTTATCAGTTGTTTCTGATCTAGAGTTTGTGTGGAGTGAGTAGGCTGCGCTCCTTTGCTTTGAGTTGTTGGTTGATGAGGCTTGGATTGGAACACAGATTATGTCTTTACAGTATTTAGTGTTTTATACGTGTGCTTTAACATTAGATTAAAATAATACAAATCTATTTAAAATGGTTGTACCTTGATACTAGGAAAAAATGAAATAGACCTTTTTTTTCAGACTTAATAATGCCCGAACAAAACGCAAAACGTTTTTCTTAAAACTTTAACTTAACAAAAATAAATCTGTGAATGTAACGGCCAGTTCATGTTCATTCATTTGAACAACTCTCCCAGTAAAGATTTCAAAGCCCACACAGCATGACCAACAAATCTTCTTCTGTTTCTATAACAAGTGGCAAACATGAGTTGTGCAATAGACACCAATAAATACCATTTCTTCATGAAACCCACTGTTCCACTCCGTTCAATATCCGGTAATAAAAACACATAAGCGGTCCTTTATAATGAAGTGTTGCATACTTGGCAGGTAATGCAAGAGAATCCCTGGGCCATAATCAAGGGAACAATAGACGCTCATTAGATGTTGTAATGTTAGATGTTGCTCACAGGGGAAGCCATGGACGATCCCCTCGTCATTACTTCTGTACGCCTTTGCTTGTGTGAATTGGTGTGTGGGTCGGCAACAGCGTAAATGTGCGTGAAGGAGCCCACGAGGTCAGGCTGCCCGCCGTGTTCTCGGTTGCCATGACAGATGTCACCATGTGAACGGTTGTCCTTGGGCAAACTTTCCAGCGGGTTTGGGGATATGTGGCAACGCATGATGTAAGCAGCAGGAAAAGAGGAGTCCTTGAGAGAGTCTGAGGCTTTATCTGAAAAACTTGACATGTTTGCTTGTGATGGGGGCGTAGATTCACATTCAACGTTCAAAAGGGAAACACATCAATGTCTAAAGCAAAGCAGCACTGACAAATGCAATGACCTTAACGTTCATAACAAGGGTCACAGCGGAGTTAGAGTGGTTTAGTCAATGTTGTTGCGTGACATTGAGAGACTATATTCCAAACATTACAATTTTCTATTTTCTATTAGCACATTTACTCTGCTGTATCTGGTATTAACTGCATGGAACATCAGAAATTGTTTATTTCTAAAGCAGCTGGAGATGACGTTAGTTGCATAGACCTTACTAGTTGTTTACATATTTGAGCACTAAATGCAAGACTATTTAGAAGGCTAACGTATTTTTGCCAAACTAACTTTCATACCATTTCCTTTTTCGCTTTTTCCCCAGCTGTAGCAACAAGGAAATAGATTGCAACATTTCTGTGTGAGATGGTTTTAAAGAAAAGTGCCAAAGAAAGTTCAAGATACTTAAAGCGTTCACTCAAAACCTGACAACAATGTTGTGGTAATAAAAAGACTGCAGGTCATTGTATACATTCTCATAGACTTTCTGTGTGGGAGGGTCTGGCTGTGCACACTGTATTTAGCATCCAACCAAGTTTACTTCCATCACAGCTACTGTCTCAAAGGATTTTACAAGCTCGCATTCGACAAGGCAACAATATCGCAACCTCTTCACAGGGGCGTGAAAAAACATCCAAAATAAGCTGAAGACCCCTCGGGCATGACAACGAAATGGAGGAAAACCATTCAAAATTAAAAAAAGAGTGGAGAATATATCAAAATAGCTAAAGAAATATACAACATGACAGCGTAACAAGTCAGAAAATGAACAGCAAAAGAGAAGAATGAGCATAAGTAGTCAGCGCTTCTGACAAGGTCACAGCACAACATGCTCCTGAACAACAACACTAGTGTGATCATGCAAAAGCTGGCAGGAGAAATAACTTTTGTAAGCGTCAGTGAGGGCAACACCTGCAGCCGCTGCCAGGAAGAGCGCTGTGTGCTGTTGAAGGGCTTCAGCTGGCGCCAGTGGCCAAAGAGTCAATGGCAGCATCTGCATCCGCTGCCAAGCGGCAGCCCTTGGGTCCGACATCTGGGCAACACAGGCGGAGCCATTCAGCCCTTTTCTACATTTACTGACACAGATAGTCGGTGAATGCAGGGGAAGACGCTTAGTGTCAAAGCTAAGCTGTCTTTTTTTTAAATTATTCCCCCTCCTTGTATTCACAAGGTCTCTGTGCAGCCCAAGGAGTCTGAGGTGAAACAGATGCAGCCGAAAGTTTTTTTTTTTTTTTTTTCATTTTCCCGACAACCCCTGTTTGAAGCGTTGGTGCTCCTGGCTGCAGTGAAATGAGCGAAAGTCATTACTTATATTGACCTTTCAGTTCCTCACATCACATCTTGTGCATCACTGCGGGAAGCTGTTGGAGGCAGTGGACTGAGTCACCTCTGGATCCGGCTGTGTGTGAGACACTCGGTACATCGGGCGGGCATATTGACTTTCACTCAGAGAGCATATCTCGCCGTTTGCTCAGGATGAATGTGTTTTTTTTACGAGTTACAGCCACGACTAAACTGATGCTGGAGATCTCTCTCAAAACTAAAGTAAATATTCCCCCCCCCCCCCCCCGTGAGCAACCCTGTCCGGGTACTGTCAGCGGGACATTCGCGTCTCTATTACACCTTGCAGGGGCAACGGGCATCTCAGGCAGATCGCCTGACTGCCATCTACACCCAATCACATCCTACATGCTGTATCATCAGACAGCTCGAGCTGTTCCCCCTCCAGCGTCGTCCAGTTCTTTGGGGAAAGGTATGTATCATCATGCCAGGATTATACGGCTAATTGGGTCCATCATCGCCTCAGAACGTCACCCTTATGTTCCACAGTTCTTGCCCGTCTTTCTGTTCTTGTCAAAGCCGGCCCACACTTTTGTCTCTGAGGCTGAGGTCTGCCACGGCTGGAGACAAAACCAGCTCAAGGCGGATCGAATTGGAAATGGCCTGTTTCACATGTGGATGACACTTTCAGCTTTTCCAAATGCATCTGCGCCATCCATTCCTACCTCCCTTTTGGGTAAAGTAGGCTTTCATTAGTGTTGCCGTCCAATGTATGAAATGTAAATAAACGGTTTGATCCTGTAGCATCACAACGCTCAGATCTTCTGGGTCGTTGTTGTGGTCACTGTTTTCTGTCACTCACCTTGCCTCTCGTTTCAGACGCCTCCCTCCCTGTGTGCCGTCGCCCTCTGGGATTGCAAGCCCCGCCCTCATTGTTTCGACCTGAGTATTTAGACTGTGTCTACTACTTATTCCGTGCCAGTTGGTCTCTTATTGTTCATGAGAGTACCAGCGAGCCGTTTATGTCCAAACGCGACTCTTTGCCTGCTGATCTGGATTCCTCTGCATGTCTCGTCTTCTTACCCGTGTACCGATCTCCTGCTACAAGAAAGAGAGAATGGGCTGAGTCGTTGCAAAATCAGGTTTAATATATGTTATAAAAAAATATTTATATACAACATTTTCACTCAATATGGCTGAAGCTTCTAAAGGCAGTGGGGTTTGCCACTATCTAAGCTCTCCCTCTGGTTTACTGAATGATCAAGGAGAGGTCTGACTGAGTTAAATCAACCCTAAGCAAATTTAATTCATAGATGGTCTGTTTACGTGACTCAATCTTACGTGACTCAATCATACTTGACGTTTTCCTTTGGCGTTGCAACTGTTAAAATATGTAAAGTTACAAGTTGTAAAGTTACATTGTAAAAAGTCTATGCAAAACAGATGTTCTTGTGTGGTTACACCAGGTCACATTTGTCATTTGTTTTGTAAAGGAGTTATATTCCTATGATTTAATCAACACACACTTTTGATCAGAGAAGACTTTTGTTAATGTTCTTTCTATAAATACCCATCAATATGCACTCACAACATACCGTAGGCATGTCCTAGCCCATACATGACATCCTATATGTAAAATGGATGAAGAGCTGCTGTTCCCGTGCATAATGCGCTCTGCTTATGAAATACTAATTAGCAGCATCTGCTTTGGATCACTGCAGTGAGTGTGTATTACAAACTCCCCGAGTCACCAGAGTCTACGGGGACTTGGTTCAAATGGCTGCTGACTATTTATCATTTGGTGGCAGTCCTCCAAGGGTTGATTTCCCCACGTGCATACTCGCTGGTCGGGCCGACCCACTTGGGAGATTGAACCGCAGGGGGAATAGAAGTTTGGCAACAATGGAAGTATTCTGGCTCCTGGGAGAGAGTATTATCATGGGTTTGGGATTTATTCTTGTGGGTGTGTGTGTGTGTGTGTGTGTGTTGCGTGTGAATTTTGCTGCTCGTGCATGCATTTCTTTAGGCACATGCAGGCAATGCAATCAAATCAACGTCTGCACAGAAGAAAACCACAAACTGCACAATGGCCTCAAACATTAGAATGAAGTGGTTGTAATGTATCAACACCTGTGGGTTTTGTATACCTGTGATATATGAATAATGACTCAATATCTGCAAGGTAAAGGGTTTGAAATTGATGATCTAATATGAGGAATCAGGATCGCATTACACATGTTTTCTTGTTATTATGTCTCCCATCTAGAGGGGTAAACGCTGTTATAAAGAAAAAAGTATAAATATAAATATATATGTATATATAAATACATATTATATTCACCTGCCAAAATGTAGGAAAAGTACATTTAAATTCGTTCTGCGTGACCTTGGGAGAGCCCAAAGGGAACTTTGTCATATTACAACAAGCCTTCCTTAATGCACCCACATCCCCATGGTCGTTTTACAGCGTCTTCACCTCGATAAGAGAATATCCTGGTCAAACCCTTGTTTATTCATGAAGGTGTTGAGTCCAATTACTCCGCGATAACAATAATGTAACATTAGAGACGTTGATTAACGTTCAGTCAAGCCCTTTTCAGTGACTTTGTCACAGGGCTATCAATCCAAAGTCCTCTTTAATCTGATCACTTCATGTGGATCGCGAGTGGATTTTCGTTCCTCTCTGAGCGCCCACTATTCATGTTTTATTAATGTCATATGCTGTCAAACTGGGCCCTCCTAACAGACTCACCAAGTCATCCCTTTCCTTGTCACAAATCAAATTAGCCCAGTCTGTGATTAATCATCAGGCGGAGCACCCAGTGAAAGGGGGCTGGCACCTTATTAATTTCCTTAATTAGATCTTGTATTAGGTTTCAGAATCGTCCCGTCTAATTACGCCGCCTTTGACTCCCAACTCTTTCAACCTGGCTACACAAATTATTTGTGCAACTAGGGGTATTTGAATGGATTTAATTTATAGGTGAGTATGATTAATGCAATAAAGAGGGGGTCGGTTCAGGTGGAAGCTTTTTCATTTGTGTCACTTGGCTCTGAGATTACACGCCATGTCACACGCCGTGGCTGAGACAGTCTGAATCGCTCCTGGGAATCGATTATTGTCATCTGGGCTTGTGCCTTACAAAAGTTTATGAATTGAAAACAAGGTTGGACATGTTGTGTGATAGGGGTCTCCACACGGTGACACAATACCGTGCTCTTACAAGTACCACAGCATCCTGGAAGGATGTAACTGCAGTGTCTCTCACACGTACACTGGCTAATAACATTATATCACTGTTATGAATAGCTGACTGCTGCAGCACAGACCCACGCTTCTGCGTAGAGAGAAAAATTATGAATCCGCCAAATGATCACCACATTTTCTATGAGCCTGTGGACGGGCTCGCAGAGCTTCGCTGCCGCTGTCATTATTTGTGTTTAGAAGGCAATTCTGGAGCCGCTGAATTGAAAAAGGGAGATTATGCGGCCGAGTGCACACACCCTGCCTATGAATCATCGGCGCTGTTTAATCGATGACATAGTCCAGGCATTAACTCACTAAGTTGTTCATTTAAGTAGTTTTGCGCTTTGAGCAGCACAGAAAAAGGCGCTGCCGGTGTTATGCGAAATGAGAGCGGGGGCCGGGGAACATCCCCCGTACCGGGCCCGGCAGCGTAGCCTGCTGTAACTGGAGATCGCACTTTCACTCCAGCTCAACCTTCCATGTTAAAGCTTTACTGTATTGGAAATGACTCCAGCACGCCAGGTCTGCTGTCTTGTGTGCCCAATGGCTACATCGAAGCATAGTTGTTGCAGCTGGTAGTGTTTTTTACATTACCGTGACTCACACTCTAATAGGCAATTAGTAGCTTTAGGGAACATGTTCTATGTGTAAAAAAAAAAAAAAAGAGAGTCTTTGACTCAAAACAACATCATGGGTGAGGCTTTGGGGACTGAACAAATAAATTGAACACCTGGAGCTTCGTGTTGAACACCAGACTAAACACGAGAGCAATGGCTTACACTTTCGATGTATCATCCTAGTGTATATTATTATTGGCTGTACAGAAAATAGGACCATTAAGAGAAATAATTGCCAACAAAATGTTATTTCTTATGTCACAAAGGTTTGATAGCTAAATGACATGTAATGCAATGTAATGTAATAGCTTAATGCAACACTTTTCGAGCGGGATTTGCTTAACGTGAGTGGAGACACTGAAAGCTGACCGGCTCTCTATGAACCGACGTGAAAAATACGTCGGCTATACATTTCAGTGGGTCTGTTGAGTTTGAGTTGAGTCAAAGGTAGCACGGGTCACATTCTGACAGCCAGCAGAAATGCTCAATCTGAAATGCTTCATAAATCATCTGATTGCCAGATTCTGACCTCTGGAGATAGCTTTGCAGAGTATATTTGAAGAAGTTGTTCTTGGCAGGTCTGTTGTAAAGCACTGCAGGGAAATTCGATATTCTCTTCCATGTGGGTGAGTGTAACAATATGTGACTGAGAAAGTGCAACAAGTATACTTGGAATATGAAACTTTATGAGATAATGATGAAACGTCCTACTGGACTGCATTCATCCCGATGGCTGTCAGCAATTTCTCCCTAATAGATCCATGAGGGACAAAGACGTACAGGGCCTTTGTTAAGCATCCTGTGTGTTTCACATTGATTCTTATGGATCCATGGGCCTACGAATACTACCACTACAAGCCCGTATTGTCATTTTCCCTAAAGCTGTATGTGTGCAAATATATAGTAAGAAGGACCATATGAAAGCTATCACAATATAATCCAACAGCATGGGCATTTCCTATCCATAGGATATTATTGTGATGCACACCAGCTGAAGAGAAAGCCAGAAGGCCTTTTTATTTGGTCTGTCTGTCTGGTTGCACTCATCAATGTGGCCAGATGAACAAAATGCAGTGTGCTGATGGCTCGGGCAGAAGTATCTCACTTCCAATGTGGATCAATGGCCATCGCCTTGAGACACAGACAGCATTCTATTTGGGATGATAGCTCGGGGGACAAACAAGATGGGGAAGGTAATACAAAATAGAAATACCCTGAACAGTTATACCCAGACACTGTCATGGGAATAACATCTAAATTGATTTCTTCACAATGCTCATGTTAACCTTACATTCTAGCAGGAGGGTTTTCTATACTGGATACTTAAGGGAAGGAACTTAACCGTTTTGCCCACTTGTGTATACTTGTTGCTATGTCACAGTGACTTGCTAAACAGTCATCTACTGTTGTGAGTATTACGCATTTGGGGCCTGGAAGGGACATTTTGATAATTCCCAATAAATCCTGGTTTGATAGCCTGAACTATACTACAGGTCACAAACATTTGCCTCTATTGCTTTTGCAATAGGAAACACCTGCTAATCTTCCTGGCACTGTTTGCCCAGCATGCATGGCACTCAGATTTCCCCTGCCTAAGTGAATATGATAGTGTTGAATCTTAATGAGGCATGCCCTCCGGGGGAGATATGTCTCCTCCTGGTCCAAAGAGCGTGTCCTTCACTCGCCGTGCTTGTTTGACCTTGTGTCTCTCATTTCCATTCCAGAGGACTAAGCAGCTCCTTGGCTGAGGGTTGAATTGGGAGAATCCGTTTAAAAAAATCCTTAAAAAAAAACCCCACCTTTGTCATTAACCTAGACGAAAAGACTCAGCAGAGTGCTATTTCCAACTGTATATTGCATCTGTGTAGTAATATACCAAGAATGACAACACAACTACATAAAACATGATGTAAGGGAAATGTACACTACACTATTCTGACAGTAGAAAACAATCATAAATGATCAACGTTGAGCTAATTTCCTCGTTTTAATCCATTTGTTCTTTGTATAATTATGTAAGCTTAATAGTGTTTTGTTTTTGTTTATGTCTGATTTAGTCCTAAGAAACCAGACAGCAATTAAAACATTGTGTGTGCTTCAATGCTTTACATTTTGCCTCTAATTTACACTTCTGCTGTTATAACAGCGATTTAGAGGAAGTTCACAAATAGGACAGGTCTCTGTGTTTCTGTTACAACTTCACAAGGATGATTTCTTACCGGTAAACGTTAATGATCACGTCTGCAAATGAATGCATGATGTCTCATTGCTTGACATTGTTAGTGAAACAAAGTGAAAACACTAATTAGGTGTAATTAAACATACTGGGATAAAAGCTGTGAACACGTACAGAGGCATATCAAATTACCACCTCATCCCAACTATAACAAAGACAGATAAATACAATCAATAGTTGGTTTGTTATTGATAACAATCTTATTATTACAATAAAATTCATGTGGAATACTGCCGGCTTTGCAGCGATGTGATTTCAGTGAGGTAACAACCTGTCCTCATTTTACACCACGGGTCATTGATAGGCGGTGGATCTGGACCCAGACGCCATTGTTTCAGGACCCTGAACCTACGATCAATAGATAATTAAAAATGATTCAGTTCTGACGGAGCGCTTCTTTTTCAACCGCCATGTTCAGCGGTACATGAAACAAGCTGACCAATTACAAAGTAAATCACCTCACTTAATAACACTCGTCAAATACACGTATCCGATTAGCTTACCAGGTCTAGTGAGATTCACGCAGCAGGAGAGAGAGACAGAGTATTAATAATACAGGATTCAGAAGTTATTTCCCATGACGTTCTGCGAATAGAAAGACCAGCCACTTTGACCGTGGAACGGACAGATTCTCAAATGTTAATGCTCCCCGCGGGCAGTTTAAAAAACGCACGTCTCATGTTCAGAGACAGTGACGATTATAAAAAGTGGCGTGAAGCTTCAGTATGAGACAAAGAGCAAATATTTGGAGAAAATGCAACCCCTCACATCCGAAAAGAAGGCACACAAAGAGTTTACACAAATGGCACGTACTAGAAGATGACAAGAATATAATAAAAATCTCCGTTTTTGAGATGAATATAAAGCTGTGGTACAATTCAGTTGAATAAATTTTCTAAAATTTTAAGTCATATTAGTCTAAATCTTTTTATTTATTATTATTTAATTTAGCTCACAATGTACATGTACTATTTTTAGGTTATTTATTATTATTCATCCTGTTATTATTATTCATTCATTATTCATTCAAACGGATGATAATATTGTTGAGAGTTGATTAGATTAAACTTTTTCATAAAACAATTGCCAGGCTGCTTACATTTTTATGGCAAAAAAGCATTACTTTATTATGATATTGCGGACATTTTCATGAGGAAAATCTCAATAAATGGACTTTGCAAAATGTTTAGTTGGATACCTCTGTTTTAATGTTGCTTGTCCTCGGGCTGACCCAACCGGATATCACGTGACATCCACTCCCGCTCGCTTCATCACTACATTGTAGCCCTAGTGGCCAACGCGGGTATTTCTCTCTTATTTCACAGGTAAACAAAACGCGTAGAAACGAAACCCGACCTCCAAGATTGTCACTCAGCGGGGGCAACAAAACACTCCAAGTACTATTCAAAATGAGTCTCGACTGGCCTGGCTGTGGCCCCCGGATTAACCAACTTGTTGGTCTCCAATGCCAGCTCTTCTCCAGCAGTGAAAAGGAGCGGATACAACGGGAACCATAACTATTGACTGAAATGCATGTCCTCTGTGGAGATCGCCATGCAATCCTCCAGCATGGAGGCGCCGCGCAGGGTCCATATCAGAGGTAAGGATAAACTGTCCAAATGTTTCATCAATGTGATATGTTACATCGCTAAGCAAGAGACAGCCTTTGTGTTTGCCGAACACAACCAAGTAATGCAACGTAAACTGAACATCCAATCGGATTCAGAGCTTCCAATATCAGCTGTGTCAACGTCAGCAGTGCAAAAGAGGCCAAAAAAGACCTTTTGGGAAATTTGATTAAAAAAGAATACAGCTTTTCCCAATAATGATCTTATCATATCTTATTCCAATAGAAAGGTCTTCAGAAAATAAAGTAAGTGCCTCCTTTTTAAAATGTACATAATTTATATATATAATTTTCCAGCTTACTCCACTTTTATGTAACCAGATTAACAAAAAATAAAATGCATCCCATTATTTAAGTTGATGACATCATAAAATATAAAAATGTAAGGTTTATTTGAAAGCGCCAATAGAGGTTTCAAGGGTATACACTTATATTTGATTATATCTGATATATTCTTTTTTAAACAAGTTTATTAGCTTTGTGTGTATTGTCTGATTACTGCCATGTGCTGACAGCAATATTTCTTTTTCTTTTTCTGTTTTTTTCCTGGTGCACTTTTGCACGTGTTGTAGCTGTGAATATGATGTTCTCTGCTGGTGCGCTGACACCCAGATGTCTCTCCATTCTTTGTTCCTTTGGTCATCGGTGCTCTGGGTTTTATTTGTGTGTCGTGTGTCTGCCTAACTAATGTACACTATGATTTAGGCTATATTTTTTTTCGCAATATATGCATTATATAGACATGTTAATATGCCATTGTGATTGCTCACTTCCCTCTCTGGCAAATGTGCGTGTCACTTGAAATAGCGTGTGAACTACGCTCTACTTCGACAAACCGGTTATGAAACAAATACTTGATATGAGGGTCTCATCAAAAAGTGCTGCCGGTTCAAAAAAAGTATGCATTAAGAAACGCAGGTTGCTCCGGCCTGTCAGAGATGTTGCTTGAACCGCTGGGTTCAAGCAACATCTCGTGGCAAAACTCGTGGCAAAACTTTTCAGTCAGCGTGTAGGCAGGGCAAATGCTCTAGTTTTCCTTCCCTAGGACCAAACTTTAGAAAGGGTCACTGCTTGATGCTGTGTGTGGGCAGGTATGGACCGATGGCAACAGTCTTTGTCTCTGGCAGAAAGCCTGAAGGCCGGGCTGCTGTTGTGAACTCTCCATAAAAAAAACTTGGAGAGACTACATGAATTTTCATCTGATCTCCACTGAAAAGATGCCAGTACAATCTGTTACTGGTTATTATTATTAGACCTGTGCACAAAACAAATGTACTAATATACTTGAATATTAAATTGTACACATAATCTGTACACACAGTTACCAAAAACCTACTCAACGATTAAACACAATAATGTAATGCAATGCTATACACGGACACAAAGTGTGAAATACATTGCACTGTGTTCAGTATATGTGCAAAAAAAAACAACCTTTGCACTTCTTGGTTTTGACGTTGGTGCTTTTTAAGCCTGCAAGGTGTGCCGTGTCTTCTTGACCTGTCGTGTGATGGACCCATTCTGACAGCAGCACACTGCTCACCCTCCATCCCCGTTGTGCCACCATATAAAGGTCATGAAAACAAATTACTGAAAGTGTACCTCCGGATTTATGTAATGTATGATAGGTGGATGGGGGAATGGTACAGGAGACAGAAACTTACTATCCGTCCCACAAGTGGGGAAACAACAGAGAGCTGAGACGGTTCCAGCTGTGTCGAAACACTGCGATGATAAAGGCTCTCTGCTCAACGGGAAAGTGTACCGCCTGAGATCCCCCTGTGAGGCTGATCCGTGATTACATTGGCGTCGCTGGTTAGGGCCTGTAGTCGCCACGCCTCAGCGAAACAAACGTGTGGGGGGGGTGAGGTGAGGAGAACGGTAAAGCAGCCGAGAAATAAATTGTCATTATAGCTCACTGTCTGACAATCAGACTGTCGAGTCATTTTTAGCTGACGACTGTGTCGGTGGTTGACGGTCACGGCGCGCTCTGACAGTGATGTATTGTGTACCCACAAGTGTGTCTGTTCATTTGTTGCGAAGGCTGGCGCGTGGCAGCAGGGCGCTGCCGGGTTTCACTACGTGCTGTTTGCCGCATAGTTGCAGACGGTGGAGAAAGGGTATCTGCAGGCTGATCTTTATTCTTTGCTTCTCCGTTTGCTTGCTGCAACTGTGTCTATCGACGTGTCATTTCCCCTCGACTTAAAGCGATCGATCGATAATCCGCTGTGTCTTTTTGTTCATGGGAAACGGGTGTTTGCTGTGCAGATGTTTTTGAGGCCGAGTTACAGTGTCATGGTGACGCTGGGATCCTTGTCCAGCTCCAATGGGTGTTAATTGTAAGGTGACATTTGCAGTGACTCGAGCCCGTAACGATTAAAACACTGCAAAGCCCCCACAGCTAAAGCAGTGTGCCCTTTTCCTCAGATCATGTTTTGCTATTCATAGTGATTAATGTTCATGAATGTGATGAAGTGCGAAGAGGTGTCAAAGAGGAGCGGCCGTTTTTTTACTAAAAGCTCCCCAAAAGTAATCACCCGTCTTCTAGATCAGTGCTTGAGTTGAGATAACCTCGGAGGTCCCCAATGCAAGTTTTTTTTTTTTTTTAAACAACAGGGCCCGACATCTCCTGCACAAGTCTGGTTTGGTGAACAAAGTTGTCCTTGGTGTCCGGCGCGGTGAGGACGTTGGCGGTCTCTGTGTCTGCGAGGTCGGCACAGCTCGATGGAAGTTTGCGATTGCACAGCACCGAGGGAGCAGGACCCGGTCCTCGTTACATATTCATACCGTGTTACTTACTGCTCTGCCTGAAATAGAGTAGAACCTCCCTCCACAGCATGCCTCCAACGTTTCTGGATGGAGCTAAGAAGTGGATAAAAGTGAATAAGGAAAAAGCACCACTTCTGTTTCTGATACCCAAGCACCTTTTTAAGGAAAAACACCCTTAGAACTTGCACAAGCAGGGAGAGAGAGAAATCCCTTGATTTTCCACACAGGCACAGAATTTGAGGATGATCTTCACAGGACGCCGTCGCAGGGTGCCTGTCGCACAGACTGGCGGCTCCCAAAAAAGTACTTTTCACAAGCGTGGTAAAACCGACTAATACACAAACACTTGCATGCATTCATTTACGGCAACAATAAGGCACCCAGAGACACTTTGTTACACACAAACTCATTCCCGCACGCCAGCTCAGTAAAACTGCACCACGGTGAGTTCTATCAGATGTGAGAAAACAACGGACGGGAGCGGCTCATTGAGGAGGAAAAAAAAAAAAGTCGCTATTGCTCCCTTTGCATGTTCCTTCCCTACTTTGGCAAGAGCGCCGGGAGATTGATGTGTCCGTCCTCTTCACAGCTCCTGCGACGGCTCATCGAGGCACCGCGCTCCGCGAAACTAGCCAAATTCCCAAATGATGAACGTACACTAGTGCGTCTGCAGGGAGAGGAAATCTCATATCGGCCGAGACAGGAGGTTGATATTGAAAATCATTTGGAATTTTGCCAGCCACGATATTGGGAATCTTTATTCTAATTGCGTGAATGTTTAAATGTGCTGTTCTGATAAATCCTCTGTGCCACAAAGGGAATTGTTGGTGTGCTCGCTGCATCTGCGTGTTTGTGTACCCGTGAGTCATTTTCCCACTCGCCTTGCGCTCTTGTTGATTGCTTGTTTACGCGAGCAAAGGCTCAGTGTTAACATATCATATGAATGAAACTCTGACAACATATCAAATTTTCATGAGTATTTGTCAAAATATCAGTAACAATATGAAGGAATGAGAGACTGCAGATCGGTATAGAAAACAATTTTTATTTCTCATAAGGCTGATCTGTAATCTGTACTTATATCTACGGGGGGATACTTGTATGTTTTCGCAATAGTGACTACACGTTCCTCACTGTCCTTTTGAATACATCGTCTCCATCTGGGTCTTGAGAGCCAGATCAACACGGCAAACGCAGTCAAGCTCTCGCCCATGACCACTTTCCACAGCAGAAATAGATAATAATTGTCAGATTATGCTCTTGTTTTTCCGCTGCTGTTTTATGTGCCTTCTGTGTCTGAGTGGGAAGCTCGGAGCTTGGTGTCAGTGCTGCTTTCTTGTGTGAGGCAGTTCTGTACAGTTTTTTCCTCATCTTTACAGAAACTACAAGTGTTTTCTGGCTTGACCAAAGGACATCTGCCGAGTGACCAAAGTGACCTGTAGTCATTTTTATGACTGCTTTTTTTCCAAAGCAGGCATATTCTGCAAGCAGTCCTATACACCCAACGACAGCCTCTGTATAAGTATATTCAGTCGGTGATCAATATTCCTCCATGGCGCACAATCTCCTAATAGAGGCTTACATATATTTTTCAGCTTCTTGGATCTGTCATTTTATATGTGATGTATTTATATATGTATTTATACACACATTATCTTACACACAAAGAAAATAGGTGCTCATGAATTTACATCGGCCATGCCCACGAATAAAAGTCCACGTCCTTTGCGAAGGTTGCCGGCGAGGCCCCCGAGGACCCCGGAGCCTCTCAATGATTCTCCATTAACCCGTCGTGGGCCACCAGAAGTCTCTGTCAATGTCAATCCATTATTTTCAACCTCTGTGACGTCCCACCGAGGCCTTCCACCTGCAGCGGCGAGTCCAACACGAATGCCTTCCACACAGAAATAAAAGGAAATCAAGGTAACCCCCCCCCCCCCCCCCCCAAAAAAAACCCCACCCCCGGTTTGCCCTCAGTTCTGTGGATCCAATATGTTCAGTCTCATGTAAGCTGCTAAACCGGTTTACCTTCAGGCAGTGCGAATGTCTTCAAATAATGTTTTAACAACCTCTAAATAACCCCTGCTAAGCTGCTTCAGTTTTGCAGAGGGGGACCGAGGGACGAAAACACCGAGAGACAGAGAGAGAAACGGAGAGAGCGAGCGCGGGTCGGAAACTGGCCACAGCCGCGTGGAAGAGGAGAGTCACCAACATGGGGCTCATTGATCAAACAGGGGGATTAGTCTGGTTTCAAATCCTTGGCACCACGCGAGCAAAGCCTGTTTTATCTGGGTGGATATCCTTTCTGTGGTCCCAGGTAATCCAGTCAGCAGACGTGGATGTAATAGTTTTTTTAGTCCGTTTCGGCAGGAGGAGAAAGGGGTAGATGAAGGGGAGAGCCTGGCACGCGGCCCTGCAGCGGGAGCCCTCTGTTAGGTCCTGGGATGGATCTGCAACACAGAGGAGGAGGAAGAGGAAGAGGAGAGGAGAGAGAAAAACACGCCACACTTAGACGGAACAGAGGCATGAAAGTGTGCGAGGATTACACCCAGAGGAATTGTTCCGTTTGCGTGTTAGAAAAACAAACCGTGGGAGGCTTTGTACAAGCCGCGTCTCACCTCCTGGTTCCCGCCGCCGCTAAAAACAGACAGTTTACACGGGGTGGAAACGGCACCGAAAATGGAGGTGTGTTTGACATTTATAGGTGTACCGGGGTATTTCAGGGAAGCTCCCTGTACAAAAAACACCCTTGTGTGTTTCCATGCTGTGTATGTCTGAGTCACGGATTGGTATTTTTCACTTCATCTCAGACCATTTTAGTCCTCCCCCACCCCCCCACCCCCTCCATCACACCCACAAAACAAGCTCGCCAGTCACAGCAGAGGATCTCCTCGTCTTAGCCGTCTCTGGTTAGGGACTCGCATTCAACCCTCGGGGGCTGCTAACCGACCGTCCTGCTCTTCAGCGTCCTGCTCGGGGCCTTTATCAAAAAGGATGCGTGCAATTTCTTCAACGGCCGCAGTCCCTTACCTCGTTAGCGCCATCAAGGCGGCCAAAACCACTACGGAACCTCAACCTCGCTTTCCTTTTCGACGCGTCCCCCTTTCGACGGTGTTCCCTGAACACTGCGGGTGCTAATTAGAAATCCCATAATCCTGTTCAATTAAGAAACACAGCGGTGACATTTTCCCGCGGGCTCGGCAGGTGGCGGCCAGGTGTGTGGATTTGATTGCCGGGGACGCTGCTCGAGACTTTGTTAGCTGCTGCATGGAAGGAATCTCAAAGCTCCAATATGTTGGACATGCTGGCGAGAGAGCCAACGGATTTTATTGACCATTTTCCCTCTGGTGGAATAATGAGCATCTGTATTTGAGACTACTCGGAGGACCAATCATGAAAGCAGGAGACTCACTGCTGTTTTAATTTTTTGTGGTTAATATTGCTTCCGCGTTGTGCGTGTCTGGAGACATAATGCAGTGCAGTTGTTGGGAGACTGTAATTGCTTTGACATATTCATTTGATACACTACAAAAGGTTTTCATTCAAGCAAGCTATTTAGGTCATACATCGGTTTCCTTGCCAATGGGGTTGAACTTTTTTCAACATTTTTTTAATGAAAATCAATATGGAGCTTTCCAGAATCAAATGTAATTTGCAGCTCTGCCTTTTCTCCTTCTTGGCGGTGATCATGCTCTCAGTCCCCTTTGGTGTCAGGGTCAGTCAATACCTCAAAACCTTTTCAAATATTTCAAAGACATTATATTTTGTAAAGGAGTGCAGATATAGGTTTTATTTATGGTGGAGATGAAGGATTATTTCCCCATATACCTCTGCTGTGTGACAAACGTGACCTCTCATTCCAATCCGCATACGCATATTTATTAGAAACCACTGATGGCTGAATGATCCATTACATTCGTATCGTAATGTTTTAGCAGGATTGCAAATGTTTGAACGTGCTGATTTGGTCTTGTGTTGGATAATAGACAGCGAACAAGGGAACCATCTCTGCAAATAAGTGGAACACCGCTGGCAGATTCTTCTTCTATCTTTTGAAGACCAAATGACTGATTACGACTGTCAAAGTGAGCTGTGCTGAGGAAGCACTAAGAAGTACTGACGCATTCTCCCTTGTGGACCGTAGTCTTTGCAGTACAGCTGTTCATTTGTATGCTCTAAATAACTTCTCAGATTTAACATGTGGATTCCCCCTCCACCCCCCACCCATGATCCTTAAACACATTAATCCCCGGGCTCATCTGTATCATCTACTTTAGGAGGTCATATTAAAACGTTGGAGCAGAGAATGACCTCTGTCACATGGGGAGCCAATCCACCGGAGGGTTGTTAGTGGAAGAAGAGGGGTTGTATGCAAATGCTTTCATTTCAGCCCATGTGTTTGAGAGAAAGAATAAAAGTTCCTGCCTTTTTTTTCTTTCTTCATATGAACAGTGCATCAGGTAGCAGCGGATTGCTCGAGGATTTTGCTGCCGATCCCGTCTTTGCTGGCAACCCGAGCCGTACGCGTTCTAATTTGCCGGCTGCATTAAATTGCAATTTACTCAGACTTCGGTTAGTCAAAAGGAGCCAAGGACAACTGCCGTAGCAAAATAATTTAGTGCAAACAACCCGTCTCGTTTTTGTTGCTGAACAAATGAGTCATGCCCGCTACGAACACCTCCTCCAACAGAACGACAAACTGAAGGCTCAAGACAGCAAAATACATCAAGATCCATTTAATAGGACATTGACAGTAAGAAAAATAGATCACCACCATCTAGAAAAATACATTAGTTGGACATTCTGGCCATTCTTGGCATCTCTGACTTAAAAAACGTGTTAAACTGTCCGTGACATGGCCGCTTGGAGTTCATTTTGATCAATTGCAGAGATAAATTAGATGGCGATGTCTGCTGGCAGGTCACTTTGGCTCTGAAACAGTGTGCTTTTCTGCCTAAAATAATGGACATGTGCGTCTCTGAACAGCAAGTAAATGATGTTGGACTGAATGGGACCCGACGTGAAGTGTTCACTTGAGTCCGACGCTTTGCACTCCTTAATCTGAACAAATTAGACATTCTGAAGCAGAAATGCTGGCGAGTGAAAGCAACTACTGTACACGAGTAATTTTGCAGCGTGACATAGACTGAAGAAAAGCCATTAAAATGCATCGAATGCCTGTTGTGGGCTGTGTTACGACATCCCCGCCCTGATCAAAAATTCATATTCACTCGAGCGCACGACGGTGAGGTTTTCACACAAATACGTCCTCTCACTAAGAGTGGAGAAAGATGCTTCATTGCAGCCCACTCTTTCTGCCCGACTCTGTTAAGGTGTATGCTTGTTTTGGAGGGAGCAGGAACGGTTTAATCTACTTAGCGAGTGGAGCGGCTAATGCAGAATCTATGGTGGGCGAGTTATTTTTGCAAGGTGCTCCCTCGCTGTTTCATTGTGCCTTCCACAAACAAAAATGGCCTTATTTCTTATCTTGTTTCTCGTGTATATTATAGTTGTAGATAATGTATCTCTCGCTGAAGCTTTTCACCGAAGAAAGCGTGCAGGTGAAATGAAATGGCGGCGTATTCATAAAGCAAACCATAATAAACAATGTTGTGTGCTTTCTGGCCGTTTGACGTAACACATACAAATGAGGCAATTTGGCTTGAGAGGCAGGTGAATGAGGAATGTTGATTAAAAAAAAAAAAGAAAGCAAAAAGGGAGCAGAGTGCAGGATAAAAGGCCTTTCATGTGGGCTTGGTGGCTTTGCTGAGTGCTGATAGCTGCTTCAACAAGAGTCCCAGAGGGGGATCGGGATATCAAGTGGCCTCTGATAAGACTCCACACAACGAAAAAAGGGAAGAGGGCCTGCCCGGGGGTCTCGCGCACATGTGGGAGCCCACCACACCAACACACATGTGAAACCCATGGGTTCATGCAAAAGCAAGTGCACTCACACACACACACACACACACACACTCACACACAGAGGAGCATGTAGCATGTCACAGATTAGTGCCTAATGGGATTGGCAGAGCAGAGCAAGTCCCTGTAATCAAGCCCACACAGTGGCCAATAGCACAAACAGGACGTGGAACAAAGGAGGCGATGAAAGGAGGAGCCATTACACTGTTCACCGACAGCAGGGTTCTGCTGAGGGTGTGTGTGTGTGTTGCTGTGAGTAATCCATGAGCTGCAGCACATGCATGTTCACCCGTCAACGTACGGATGCATTTTAAAAAACGTGACACTGATTCGTCTGAACGTTCAGCAACTTCCTCTTTTTTTTTTTATCTATGCGAGGGCCGTCTGTGCCAGGTGATAAATATTTACAGTGGGGGGCGGTGCGTTCAGTATTTGTGTCACGCCTGCCTAATCATGCACAGCATGTAAACACACACTTGATTATTTCGCGCTGAGTATTTGGGTTAATGGGAAGTCATTGAACATGAGTTGGTCCAACTGCTGCAGACGTCCTCTCCGACACTTAAGTGCAGTACAGTGATGTGAGAGAGACGGTAAAAACAAAGAATAGCTTGAGAAAAAGACTAACCTTTACAGAAGCAAGAATGCAGCTCAATTTCTGTTGACCCATCCTCTGCATTTTGCTTCCAGAAGCTAAAAAGGGGAGTATGGCTGGGTATTCTGCAAAGAGAGGGTCAAGAAATTATGGTCACGTGTGTATTGGGTAGAAAAGCAGGTTCCGGGCATGACCTTTTCGCCCTTTTAAGGCTTTGATAATATCATTTTACACATAGATATGTATCGATGCTCCTACTCCATTCATGTGCAGAAATGTACAACCTTGGTTGATGTCTAATAATCTGTTTTAGAAAAACGATCGTTATTTCCCGTTTGATTGTTTCAAATTGTGCAAAGGCCTGAATAGAGAATTAGAGATGCATTCTTTAGATTCAGCACTACGCGCCTTACCTCGACAGGATGGCAAGAGCCCTTTCGATCAACTTCTCCCTGAACATTTTTGGCCTGTGGTGGCTGTGAAGGGGCTCAGTGAAAGCTTTATGTCTATCTGAGGCCATATAAATCTGCAGAACAGCCTTGGGAGGCCCCCCCTGTGGTCTAACCTTCACTGGCGGTTCATCCCTTCCCTATCATTGCTAAAGTCTCGTATTCTCACTCATTGTCACCAAGCACTACGAGGAGAAGGGGGGGCGGGTGCCGATTGCAGGCAGTGGGGATCAATTAAATGCATCCAAATCGGGCAATCAACCTGTCCCAGTGCCGGACAGCTTCCTTCGAGGACTTAACTCCCTTCATTACTTTTGCATGCCGCTTTTGCAGTCAGTTTAGAGAGCCGGGAGGCAGTGGAGAAGCGGAGCGGCGGTTAACTTTATCACTGAGCGGAGTGTGGCCTGAGGCAGAGCCCACCTGTTTGTTTACCGCCTGCTTTATGTTTGTTCTTTACTACCGTGGGCCCTTAGATAGGTTGCTTACACCGAACACGGTCCACCTTGTTGTACAGAGAGCGTAGATGCTCTGTGCTCCCTGAGTATTCGCGTTACACCGTGACACCCGTTAGCCCACGCGTTCGACACTGTGCATGTTTGACTGTTAAAGTTTAATTAAAGAATTACGGAGGCAATTGGTAGAAAAGCTTTGCAGAAGCATTTAATCAACCTATTAAACTCTTGTTATCTCTAGCGATTTCCTTAGTTCAAGTCCTAAGAGTGAAGTGAAATCTCGCAGGCTTTTTGGCATATACTGTCTAAAAGTGTCCTTCTGTGCACATGGGAATATGCAAGTGTGTACATTAGGGCAGCGGCAGCTAATCGATTAAAGTAATTATGAAAATAGTTGGCAACAGATTTGATCATCGATTGGTTGGGTTAATGTTGTGATACACGACGTGGGCAATGTCTCCCTTATGGGCAGCGAAGCAGTCTTCCTCTGCTCTACTTTGGCTGTGCAGCAAGCATTCGAAGAGCGTGCGAGGCACCGGCGATGAATAACTCTTGAGAAAAGGCCGTCCCACATTTACATTTTCCTATTAAAGAACATACGCAATGGACCGAATTAACTCCGGCCTGTAGGTTAAGGATCGCGGTATTGAGCTGCCCGCTTAGACGTCAGCTGACAGGAAGTAAACGTGAACCCAAGCGGTCGCCATGCAAAGGCGATTCTGTTGAAGCGTCCTCTGAAGATACAGAGGATTTTGAATATTTCACACTATCAGTCAGAGTGAATCTAAAGTGAAACTGTACACTATTTGATCAAACATAATAATTATGATAAACATACAAATCATTTAAAGAGATTTTCAAAACAAAGTGCTTAAGAAGGCATTCTACCCATTATTTTGTAAGATACTACAAAATGTGCATTAATATTTCATATTTGTATGTATTCATACACATATATGACGCATGTGCAGATACACTACCCTCGTTTTTGGTACATAGATTCATCTCTTAAATGTAGTAAAAGAGCATTGCATAATAAAAATGAAAAATAAAAGATGTTTGTTTTTTATCCAAATAAAATACTAGTGTGTCACTTCTATGTGCATGCAGAATCGCCATGTGTGTGTGTGTGGGAGTGGATGCTAGTGCCTGATTTTAAATGCATTTGTAAGTGTATGCGAGGTCTCACTCTTGTGGTCTTGATTTTGTTCCCAGAGGAGCACATCCATCCAGAGTTGTCAGGCAGTGTCTTACACTCTTCTCCCTCCAGACATGGCTCCATCTCACACCACCATTTCCCAATCACAATGGACGCTGCGGAAGTTGAGCACAGATACAAAACAAAGCAAGTTAGTTCATCACGTAGACTCACTTTCATGCATGTACACTGATACAAAAAAAGATATTACTATAATATATACTAAATAAAAGGAAAAAAAGAAAGCTAAAGGTGTAATTCCAGAAAGAGCAGTGAAAATGAACCAAACAATGATAATGTTGTGTAATTAACAAACTCAGCAACTGCAGTTTAAGGAAACCTCCCAAGCAAACACAATTTGCTTATCCTACCTATCTAACATGCACACATGCACACACATGGATAAGCACCCACACCATCATGAGGAACTCCAGAGGAACAGGAAGTCTCTAAATGGCTCTTTTCCCTCTCTTTTGGCCTTAGAGCAATGTATCGTTGCTGCATGGGTACTTTTGCTGTTGACAATAATGTCTTGTACCAACAGAAATGACTCAGTTTTGATATAGCTACATGGCATGTAGGGGAGCGATCTAATTTTTAATCAAAACTAATTGCCTCTCATTACCTTCAGCTGAGTTCTTCCTCTAGCTATCTGACATAAACAAATATGTTCTCATCGAGATCTCCCTCCCTTCTCTTTTACTCTACTCATTTCTCTGGGGGTAGTATGTGTGTGTTTTTCTATAAGAACATTTTAATCTTGAAAAATGTGTTAGATGATAGTTTATAAACACCGTTCAAGCTATCGAAGTTCTTTTTGGACCCAAAAGGAAGTTCAACTCCAATGAGGAAATGCGCTTTCCTATTCTTCTGCATGCATATAGATTTAATTTATTAAAAAAAAAAGCTGTACTTCTTGTGACAGCAAATAAAGCAAAATTCACTTTTTTGTTGAATCCAACTCTCTTTGAATCCACCTTTTTTGAAAGTCAAGTTATGATTTTCTTTTTTATAAACACAGTATTTATAGAACCTTTTGTGTTTATCATCCTACCCAGTATATGGTTGGTGTCAGAAAACGTGAAAAGAGGGCGAATTTTCTTAACGTTTCCTTTTAACGTTCAGAATATATGTGGACGGCTGAATGTTACTATTTAAAGCTGTGCCATTTTATTGTCCAAACCAGTTTTTTTTCTCCAAAACTATCATTTCCCCTCTAGCCTGTGTTGCCAAGGTTACAGGCCAACCACCAATCAATTGTGAGTACGAGTGACATGCCGTCTCCGAGTGATGAAAGAAGACTGTTAAAGTGCAGTCCCTCACAGCACAGAGCTTGCTGTTGCCCTGTCGGAGAAACACACACACACACACACACACACACACACACACACACACACACACACACACACACACACACACACACAGTGGACACAGAACGACACCCCACTGCTACTTATTGAACTGGAGGCATTTTCTGACTTCTTGCCTCGCTTCTCCCTCCATGAGCCCGAGGATACTGAAACGCCACGATGAGAGCATCCACTGAGGCCTGCAAACCCGCCTCTTGGCTGCCCCCACGGCTGTTTACCTCATCCACTAATTACCACACGTTGGTCTCGCACCGTGCTCCCTCGTCTTGCCCCTGTCTTCATTCATGGGCCAAATATGCAGTCCACACCTGCACCTTGCTGCTGTGCCGTGACACCAGCACTCTGTGAAGCGCCTTTTTCTCTTGCAGAGCGAAAAGAGATTTTTTTTTCATTATACCAGCCACTAAGGAGGCTTAATATTCAACAATTTGAATGCAGAATCTCCTTGTGATTTAAAAAGGCAAATTGATACCTGCAAAGCAAAATCGAATCCCTTCAAATGGAGCGAGAGAGTAAGCCGGAGAGGGGAGGAAAAGAGGAAGCAAAAGCAGGAATCGTCTCACGCGAGTCACTGAAACATGAGCGCTGAGAGCGGCTTTGCTTGAAAGGTGAATGATGTTTATTTTCCAGAACTAAATCCAGCTCTCACACTAGGTGCCCTGTAATCTGTGTGCACAAAGCATGGATAGGTCATACATAAGGAGAGTGGAGGAAACTTCTGCATCACAGGGGCAGGGAGAGGTTTTTTTAAATTCATTAATTATTTCGGCCAATATTAAATTCTTGTTACACATTTTTCCATCAGGGCAGAATATTTTTCTCTTGATGGCAGTGGTGGAAAAAGTAGGGGTCTAATGTGAACACAGATACTTGATGTCTGCGGCTGTACTGTGGGACGGGACATCTGCCTCTGACCTTCATCACTGGGAGATGGAGCCGCTTCCGGGCCGAGATCCATGCATCACTCTCTGCTGACCGCTGACCTCCAACAGTGGCTTCAACTACTCCCAGTGCAACCGTCAGCACACAAGGTGTGACCTTTGTTCCAACATCAGCAAAACATGATTCTTCCTGTGTGTCTGCTGGCGAGAGCACGGGGGGAAAGGGACAAACCGCTGTGCCAACTAACCCCACTGGTCGACTATTCATTTTCAGATCGATCCCGTTTTCAAGCTGAAAGGCTTTGGTGTGATTTTAAAGCACCAGTTAACATGACGTTCACACGTTGCCATGTCTACTGTATTCTAAGATAACAGACGGGCTCGGAACAATCAGAAAACAAGAGCAGGGAGAGTGCTTGATTAAAGAAGTTGGCCGTGTAGCTGGCTAGAGTCTCTGTCTCTTTTGGACGGACAAAGAAACCCGAGAGTGGGACTTGAATTGATTAAAAAACATGAAGCAATGGACCGTTTTACAAGTGCATCCGTCAGATCACAGGTGAGCGCGCGCCGTGATGGATTGAACTCGCTGACACGTTCCTGCCAGGTAGTAGAATGTTTGAACACCTTGACTGATGAGGATGTGAATTGATTTCTGTCTGCGTGGAGAATTGTGAATGTGTGGGGCTCGATGAATAGTTAATGCTTTTTAACGTGCAGAGCCCTGCACAGCGCTAGCTGGACTTAAATGAATTATAGCAAAACATGGCTCCAATGATGTCACCCCTCAGTGTCTATATTTGACGAGTCACTTAAATCAACCAGGATTTGGGCTTTGAATTCTCATGCCGTTTTGTTTGATTTAAAGTTTGCACGGTCAGTGCTTCCTGTAAGATTACGTTTTAAAAAGCAGCTTTACTTCTTCTTATCCACTGACACATTCAGGGCATCCAGCTCATCGATCAGAAAGTGCTTTTTCTTACCTGATCACTTTACACCAAGCCCCCCCCGATCACCCAGATATTAACCAAACCAGGCCCATCAATCCATCACCCATTCACATGACCGTGGAAGTAGGGAAGAGGAGTTACAGTGAACCGCTCGATAAGAATATAAAACGGTTCCATCCTGACGAGACACGGGTGAGAGTGCAAGCATTTTGCAGAAACTGCAAAGTATTGAAAGGTTCACAGCAGCATGGAGCAAATGAAACAAGTGTGTAATTAGAGAGGGGACTGAGACTCAAAACCTCTGAACCCGAGGTCAGCTTCATAGAGTCATTATTCTGCATTGATCCTTGCCCCTCTCTGAGAAGAGAGAGCAGAGGTTTGATTGGCTATTCAAGAATTAGGGTTGATCACACTTTTCAGCATGTTTTGCGTTTTCATTGAAATTAAATAATTAAATTAATTTTTCTTGTAAATCTAGAATTTACATTTACTCAAACAATCAGATAATGACCAAAATACTGTCCTTCGTGAGTATTTATGACCACAATAAGGTTTCACTATTTTTGTTCATTTTTAGCAGCCATGAGATATTGTGACTCCTGGCTCCTGTGGATGCTGGTGTGTTGATGTAGGTGTGTGCCTATTAATGGTTGAACAATGAGTCTTTTTGTTGTGTGGTTACATCCTTTCCTTCATGTGGATACAAAAACCATTTATGAAAGCATAGAGCTCCCACACATCTGCCTCGTGGGGCTTTTCCTCTCTCTTTCTTTGTGAGAGCAGAGAGGAAAATGTAAAAAAATAAACTAAAGAGAGAAACTAAACCATAGAGACCTTTTGAACTCTTGCAGAGGGTCAAATCCTCTTCTAGCGGATCAAAGGTTGAGAGTCTAATCACACTCGTCGACGCAGTGAGAGCTCAATGGGAGGTGACAAAATGGAGAAGAAAACCTGCTTCACAGTCATTATCCTCAACTGCTCCCAAACCTCTTTTTGGACCCAAAAATAAATCACTCTTTTTCAGTGTCGCCTTATGTCGGCCTGCGATGGGGCTTTGTGACGTAGCAAATATGTTTACACTGTCAATCTGTGATCATTGACCGTAGCGTGCTTATGCTATTCTGAAACCACGGCAGCACCTTTTTGTCCCCCTCCCCCCCCATCAAGTGGCTTCCACGTGTCCCTTCCCCCCGAAACCCTCCCGGACGTGTATCTCAAATGTACCATGACAACCTGTCATGCTCGGCTATACGCGCCCACAGCCAAACAGAAGGGTTCATTCCCCATCAGTGATTAGCAGCGAGCAGGCATTTGCCTACATTTTTTTTTCCCGAAAGAGTTTGCAGCTACGGCAGCTACATGACAACATAAAGTGGCAGCATGTGCGGGTATTAGGGCATCTGCAAGCGTGTGTTGGGTAAATGAGTGCATATGTGTGTGTGTGTGTGTGTGTGTGTGTGTGTGTGCGCGCGTGTCGGTCCACACTGCGGCTGAGGGCTTACACGTCTCACACACTGGGATAAAGGCAGTGGTGCAGTGACGAGCGCCTAATCCAAGCGCATGTGATCAGGCCCGGCGAGGCTGGAGAGATATGAGCGTTTGACTTGTTAAAAGGGATGTTCTTCACTAAGAGCCTCGTTGGCCCTGACATATCTGGGACATAGTTCTCCTTGTCAAAGCTAATAATCAATTCCCACTGGAGGGATAATCTGACAGCAGACCACCACCGCCAAACGCAAGCTGTCCTCCCATCCCCACGTATTAATAACAACCCAAACCGTTACCGATGGCAACTGCAACCAGCCCACGAGGGCCGTGATCATGAGGTGTAAACACCAGACAACGGGGCCGATTGTGGTGCTTTGATGTTGCAGCTTGATGCTAATGAACGATAATACAGCTAATCGGGCGGATTGTTTCCGCAAATTCTAACCTCGGAGCTATGTCGGTTGGTCCAAACCAAGTTACCTCTGAAGATTCACTGGCAATTATTTATTTTTCTCTCCCTCTTTCTTGTCGTGTTTGTTTGTTTGTAGTTTGCTGCTCAGTGGCTTGTCACTTCCATTTTATCACCATTCTTGTTAATCAATATACAACAGCTAGGACTTTGTGGCTGCGGTAGCCGGGAGGCTCGAAGTGTTAACCACATCCTCCTACCTCTCCACCTCCATTCCACTGTCCGTGTTATATTCTTTAATTTTTATACTTTTACTGTTACATGTGTTCATTTCAAAAAGAACACCCTGAATCATCCTTGGTAAATGTCAAATAAAGTGACTGAATAATCTAAAAAGGGAGGACAACTTTATGTAAATAAGGGCCACGTTTCAAAAACTTCACAAAAACCTCCATTTTCAAGCTTAAACGGAACTGTTGGATTATGCTCACGACTTCCCAAACACATGCATTTGTGCTAAAACCTCACTTATTACAAGCATACCTAAATAATCAGTGTTTACATGGTGTTGATTTACTTTTCCCAAGTGTGACAACACACATAAGGGGGCCTTTTAAGGGTGACCTATTTATTCAACAGCCGAGGTGTTAAATAGTGTCTGGTTGTCTCTGATGAAGCGAATCACAGTCTGCTAAAACATCTGCATCACAGGGTCAGTAAATGTTTGATTCCGTCCAACCGCAGGACAAACACATCCCTCCCTCGTACAAAAATATCTCAAGGACTAAAAATGTTTCCTTTCACTGCTGAAGTTTTGCAGGGTTTAAGTTAATTTTTTTTTTTCATTCTTAGCTCATATCCAATTTATATTTGATGATTTTCCTGAGTGTCAGCTGTGGCTAACCGACCCTGTGAAGCCCACTGAGCCGGCCTGTCTGGCCCTTCATGTACCATCCCTCCTAATGAAGAACTTTTAGTGTCACTTCATGGCGAGAGGGCAGTTGGAGAGATGACTTTGATCTCTGCTGAAGGTGGGGATGTGATTGAGACTGAGGAGGAAGAAATGAGCTTCCTTGAGTGAAGGGAGGCATCGAAGTTCTGTCTCTGTAGACCTGTGTCTTCCTATTGGGTTTTTTTTCTTGCTTTTGGCCTTTTTTTTCTCAGCTGAAGTAATTCAGGTGCACTAGCTGAAACCTCCCTGACTAGTGTTTATTAGTTATTCATTTCCATCAGCCCGAACAGCCTAAGGCGATTTGATCTGCTACGTACTGCCTGCTCATGTGTTCAACAGCCCAACAGGATCATCCTTAAACTCCCATGAGGCCTAGCAGCACAGCATTGGATTTTTTGGGGGGATAAGGCGAAGGTCGTCGTCTGAGGTGTTAATTAATGCATAATTCATTCAAAACAGAGTCTATCTTACGTATCCGAAATGTGGAATCTCTACCAAACATGTCTTGCTGCGATTTGGCAGGTTCATTTTCATTTTCCATAGTCTCATGAAAAAGGGATAAACGGATTCATTGCAACATTGACATTATAACCGATTAATTGTAATAAATTCAAATTATGCAACAAATATTTAGATAGTTTTCTTTGCAATACAACTGAATTAACAATATTTAAGTAGTAACATAATTTTATAGATATATTTTAAATTATATATAATGGACAGATCATCACCAAATTAAAAAATGTATATTTTCCTTTACCTGTAGTGGTATTTATCAATACAGATAGTGTTGTGTGAGTTACCTAGTTTAGGAGGTACTGACTGCCACACACTGTCTGCCTTCTTGTGACTATAATGTGACTATTTGGAAAAATATATTGCATTGCATTTTTTAAATGTATTTTGTTGGTACTTTAAACATCACAAACCAGGTCCCATATCGGCCATTTGTAGTCTAGAGAAGAAGACGTTTCTTCAGCTGATATCTTTAGCTCCTGGCAACTCGCACCAAAACAATCTCAATTGATAAATGGCACTACGGGTAAGAGAAAAATATCTATTGTTCATAAAGTGACCCTTCCCTATAAACTACACAATGGCTTTTTGAATTCCTACCCTCGACGTTCCGGGTATTGTTAGGGCTAGGGAGAGGCTGTTGTCATGGCAAATAATCAGGTCATAGTTACAGTTATTAAAAATATGAATCATGTGTACAGGTCCGTGTCAAGAGGAGAACTCTGGGCTCCTGCACAATGTGCACATCATCACAAAGTTAAAACACATTAGGGCTCCTTACCATCCACGCAGGAGGGTTTGTTCCGCGTCGTCCCGGCCACTTTCCCCGGTAAACAGGAACACTTGACGGTCTGAGAGCGCTCCTCAATGCGGTTCTTGTTACAGCATCGGTGGGCGGCGATCACCTCGCAAGTGCCTCCCTCTGCGGACAGATGGACGGACACAGTGGTGCATGGTCAGTACATGCGAGGGGTTAATGCGAGACTAAACGTGTCCAAATGAGCAACAATGATGTGAATGAGGCATGGTGCAGAGATGAAGTCGACTGCCCTCTCATAATCACATGAGGTCCGCTGCAGTGAAATCATTGGACTCTTTCACTGTAAGTATGTGTAACAAATTGGCCCTCAAGGCATCTCAATTATATCATCTAATTGCCTCTCACTCAATGCTGGCTGTTCTCACTCCATACCAGTCAGCCTATGAAGAAGATCCCCTCCTGCACTTAATTTTTATTAATGTGCCTGTCTTTGTACTCTTGATATCTTCCATATGTTGTCAGTAGAAAAAGGAGATTTTGAGACTTTCGTCTTGCTTCCCCAGGGAAGACCTCATCGTCCCAGGCCTCCGTCCCTGACTTAGGCCGACGACACTTTTTTTTGAGTCCCATGACGGAGCCAATAGCGTCTTAGGCTATATTACGCTAAAGCATTAACTCCACAGCATGGGTGACATCACTCAGAGCAAATGCAGTACAAGAGGTTATAGTGTGACAAAGGGGGATGTCAAAACAATTCTGTGAAAATAAAAAGGGGAGAAAAGGCGCCGATGGCAGTGCCGGGTCAAAATAACAATAGGGAGGATTGCCCATGGGAAGGAGAGGGGGTGATGGAGCTGAGGGACGTCCCGAAATGGATGCAACGGCCAGAGAGAGAGAGAGAGCGGGTACAAGGTGTGTCTGACTGCCAGGGACCGGCCGTGCCAGTGAGTAATGAGGGAGCCACTGGAAGTGCCCCCTTCACACAATTATAAAGCGTGGGGCTAATGCAGCCAGCGGAGCTGCAGGAGAGAGGCCCTCCATCACCGCTCTCCCCTTTTCTCACGCCCCAGGAAAAACTCTTCATCTTCCCTTGACAGCGACTGCAACAGACACCAGCATCCAACAAATAAACTGGAAGCTCATCCCTGGACATAGGAGAGGAGAGCAGAGGAGGAGGAGGAGGAGGAGGAGGGTTGAAGCTACACAATGTATAGTACGAGAAAAAACCAAAAAGCCATGTTCCATCGATTCTGTGCCTCATTTCAGTCGTCCGTAACAAAGTTTTAAAGACGACGTCTTTTCTGAGTCGAGAAGATGCATTTGCCCCCCCATTGGCATGACAACAACCGACTTGTGTTTCTCTAGCTGCCGTGGTTGTGCAAATGTTTGAAATGGCTCGGGTCATAAATTACGGCCGCCGAGACAAGTTTGGCTACAGTTTTCTTCTCCCATTCACATCACTGTCTGCTGTGGCCAGACCAAAGGCCGCCGAGCCCTGGATTAAAAGGCAAACATTGGCAGCCCGGCCGGACCGCGCCGTCGTGCAGTATTAATGTCACTCTCCCAGCGCTTGTTGTCAGATATTTCTGTGCAGAAGGAGGCAGAAGGCAGACTATAAATGTGACGAGATTTGCCCTTGAGTGGGCTAAAAGCCAAACCCCACAAAGTGTTGGTGAGTGGAATATTTCACCGGGCAGCTTCATGACCGGCAGACTTGCTTTCAAAGTCAAAGCAGGTGTCTGAATAAGTGAGGACATCACACTGCATCACAGAACACACAGTTGGGCTGATCCCACCTCAGCTAGCTTCAAAGCCGGGTTTTGGAGAACAGCGGTTCAAGCAGCAAAGGGAAACCCCTTTCATAAACATCATTCGTGTCGCTGAAGATCTCTGAAATAATGGGTCACGATTGTGACTTTTGGGTTTTGTTTCCGAGGGCCTCTCACTCGATGCTGGCTGTCCTCACTCCATGCCAATCGAAGATCACCTCATGCACTTCATATAAAATTTTACTGAAAGTAGTGTAACACATTTCTGGGGATTAAATTAGTCATAAGCCGGGTCATGGTTGTAGACTTTCTGCTTTTAAAAAGGAGACTACAACAAAGGGAAGGTGTGAGGACTCACCTTGACGGTCTCATGAGGTACAAATAACCTCCAACAGTATTAGAAAATAGATTTACCTTGGCAATTATAGTAATAACTAAAAGCACAAAACATAACAGATCAATTATAACCAGCAGCAAGTATTGAGTTGCTTCATCTACTTGTGGATTGTCAACCTGTATTGAAGGAAATCATAACTGATGGTTGTCCTTCAGGCCCACTCAACAATCTGGTCCACACAAATGTACTACAATTCGCAAAAATGATCATTTTTAGGTTACAAGGTTTATGGGGGTTAAGCATTAAAAATGACAAAAGGGATATTTGAGTGGAGGAGAGTTGTGTTTTTTTGTGTGTGTTGTACTGTTTGACATTGTCTGAACACAAGTAATCTGGAAAGAACATTTTATATTTCTTGGTATGACCATTAGGATGATCCTCATAATCATTGTCATAAGATTACTATCCTTAATACACACCTACGCCATCAGAGCAAAGGTCTGACCATCCACCAAGTGGACATTAGGCTGGATCACTGTGAACCATCTGGCAGGTGGAAGAGAGATCCGTGTAAATGGCTCCTCGATGACTCTATCGGGCCACTCACCTGAGACACTTGGGCGTCAAATGCCCACTTGGACGGGACATCGTTTCATTTAAGTAGCTGGGAACTTTGGCTGTGGCAAAGTACCAGCGACTATCCGTTGCCAAGCATGTGTGCGTGTGTGTGTGTGTGTGTGTGCCTGTGTACGTATTATGTACAATGTACACATATCGTTCGTGGCATTCCATAATGTCTGACTTCCCCCCCGAAACGCTCAAGTGCACAACAGTAACTGTGTGTGCATTATGGTGCAATATGGGATCACAACAACGTGAGACATGGCCGCATGCGGTGATGGATGCGGCGCTTGCAGCCTGTCAGCCAGCTAAAGGGGTTAAACCAACCTGCTAAGATGGAGTGGGTGGCTCTGCACTCTCGCCTTTGGTGAGGGGAGGTGAAGGGCATCGATGGGACCACTAACTGGTCATTTTTCTCTTTGCGGCCCACGGTGACAGCAGCCATTAAATGACTGGATGAGGTGATTATGCTTAAGGAAAATCAATGCTTCATTGTTTCCAGCCAAGCCCAACAGCCAATTAGGGGCTGTTAATGAGGTAAAGCTGTAAAATGTTGATAGATAGTGGCAGAAGGAATGGGGGCTTGTAAATGATTGTATTTTTATTCAATGTTGGGCTTTTTAAAAAATATCTTCTATCATAATTCCTCCCCTTCATCCCAATTTCTGCCGAGTCGAGGACTGCACAAGAGAGAGAGAGAGCCTGTGCCATCGGCAGATCAGCTGGTCTCTATAGATTACTCTGGGCATCATTAATGGAATACATTGCAGTTTAAGAAGTACTTAATTTAGTCCTTCCCGAAGGTTTTTAAGGTTGTTCCTGCATGGCTTATTTTGTAATTGCAGTTAGATCAAATTGCTCTTCACACTCACTAAAGCGTCTGGTCACCAGTCACTGCCCATCCACTGAAAACCGTCCTGTTTCTATTAGCAGCTGATCGATCGTTGCACCTCTAATAAAAACCGAGTTGAAAGAGTCCTCGGACGTTTTTACTGCAGAAACCGGACCACGGCATGAATCATCTGTCGGGGGGGGGGGGCTGAGGATTAGACCTGTCACGGCTTTCTCACCGACAGCACAAACGAGGGTCTCGTGCCTCTGAAGTATTATTCATTATTTCATGTTTCGCATTTACCAGTTAATGTAGAGATATTTACATGGACGAAAGCCCATTTCTCTTTGGGTTAATGCGACCTCGTGGGAAACCTTTCCTACAGAAAAAGTACGTAACATCAAGTTTTCCCAATAAATCCTTTCTACAACACCCCCCCCGTATCAAAAAATGTAAACGACGTCTCATAATCAGCGTTGTCTTATTTGAGCCAATATTGTAAACCTTCCACTCAACACCAGGCGCTTATTACCCTCGAGAGCCACATTGCAGCACCCATAATGGACTAAACTCAAGGTCACAGCAACAAACCCATGACGGTTTACTCGCTCTCCCGAAATAAATGTGACAGTTTTCCGTTTTGTCCCTTGAGTGACAAATAACACACTTCACTGCCTTCTGATCACACCGCACAGGCGTAAATGCAGGTGCTTTGGACAATGTCGCCACAGATCTCCCCTTCCCTCCTCCTCCCCCCACCCCCCCCCCCCCCCGAAACAAACATTCTCCCACTACACGGGCTCGGCTCGGCTTCAGCATCAACAACCCTAATCTATACAGAGTGGTAATCACTTTCTGTCCCCCTCTTCTCTCTCTCTCTCCAACTCTCTTTCTCCCTCTCTCTGTCACACGCTGCCTCTCTCACTGCTGTAGTTATTAAGTAATGACATATGGCCGAGGGAAGGAACACACCGGCGGGGGGGGGGGGGGGGGAAACTTAAGGCTCTCAACAACTCGTCGAAACAACTTAATCAGTGCACACTCAGGTGAAATTGAGCCGTCTCCGCCTGTATGCTGAAATGTGCTGTTTTTGTTCCGCCAGACACACACAGCTGCTGCAATGAAACCGCCTTCCGTCTTTCCTCACAATTCTTCTCCTTTCTGCCCACAGCGTGTTGTTGTTCCCCGGTGGCCCCCTGTGTTACGGCGGCACTTTAATTGTCAATTTACATCTCAGGTGGAAGCATAAAATTGATGGCTTCCGTTATCGGTGAGTAAATGTAGACACGTGTCGAGCTAGCAAATGTAAATTCAGGCGGGTTTGTTGTTTCGAGAAGAAGCGCGAGAGCCGCGTTGCAAATCATTGCTGGGAACGATGCGCAGATTTGAAAGACAAATTCAAACCCTAAAACGTCGCCAAAGGCTATTTTAACAAGTGAGCAAAGTTTCTTTCTACCGTGTGCCAAAAAAGTTAATTGAAACCTCCATAAAGTTTTATTAAGCAGCAGATGTTGTTTATTCAGTCAACTTCTCTCTGGGAAATCATGCATAATGGAGAATTAGGCTTTTTTTTATGACTTTTGATGTGCAGTTTTAGATATAATGAAAAGCATCTGATTGAAAAGTTGTCAGATAGTCCCAAAATGAAAAAAAAAAGCTCCATTCTGTTTGCCATAATTAGTTTTTCATTTTTGAGGAAAAAAAAAGCTGAATATTAATGATCCGTTTCAAGAGTCAAAGGCATCAAAGTGGCTGCTGGGCAGCTGTCCCGCTGCATATATGTTTAATGATGCTCATCAGAGTTTAACATTTCATTACTTAAACATCAAGTCAGAACTTCATGAACGCTCCCCCCCCCCCTGATTACTTACAAAAAATGTTTAAACACGCTACAAAGCGTCGTCGAGTGGATTCCAAATGTAGGCCTCAGAGGCAGTGCCAGGGAACAACTTTCCATGTCCTTCCTACTGGCAACTGATGCAGTTTATATGATTTATCACAAGTTACACAACCCTCAGTCACTGCTCAGATTCCTCTACTTTTTGGAAGACGACGAGTTCAGTTGCACAGTGTGTGAAGAGAGTCCCAGGGAGGTGCAGCCCTAGACCTCACTGCTTTATTTTCATCATGGATTAAATTACCTCCGCGGCACTCTCTTAATCACACCTCATGGATCGCAGAGGAGACGCGTGTAGCAAGAATAAGACAAAGGCGAGAGACGGACAGCGTGCATAGGTCTGGCCTTGTCACTGTCACGAGGTGTTGACATGGACATGTGTTGACATGGACGTGAGCCCTTTTGTCTGGGTAAAGACGAGGAGACAACGTGACTCTTAACGGTTTGGACACGGGAGTCATTTTGAAGTTCTCCTGGCCTTTTTGAGAGAAAATTGTCCACCAAGGCTTGAGCCCACAGCCACTTGTTCTCACTCGGCAGCCTCTCTCCCAGAGGGCTGACTACCCACGATGAATAATAAGAGGAAACCTCAAAGACCGAAAGGCTTCCGGAGGAACGTCCACAGTCCACCACCAAAACACATCTGAGAAATGGGAGGAAAGCCAGGTGTTGGGGGGGGGGGGGGGGGGTTTACCCCGAGAGTCGCGAAACAAATGCATCTCATGCCTTCCTTTACCGTGGTTTATCCAATCTGATAACCGTTGCCTTTATCGTGTCATCGATGCATTGGCAGCGGAAGTAGATCAAACTTTTTTTTTATTTGCCCGTCTGCACCCTGTCGCCGTGACCCGTGTGGCTTCTCTAACCTCTGACCAGTGTGGCGGCTCCAGGCTGGTTTGGTCTCCTCGGTTGCCTGGATTTTCACATGACTACTCGGGTAGCATCACCCAAAGTAATGAAAGTAGACATACGGGTGGACATAGCGGCACAGTAGCACCCCGGAGCTGCCACAGACCTGGGGCAGGGGGAAGGAGAGGGGGAGGACAATGATCCGGAGCTCAAGCTGAGTGACAGGAACCACTGACCCAGCTATACAGGAGTCGCACAAATCAAGGACTCTTTTTTTTTCTCCTCTCTGCCAGTGTGGCTCACCTCTGAATCTACCCGTAGTGTTACAGAATACTAAATAATGCTACAGTGGTTCCGACCTACAAAAACCTACCGTTCAAACCCAAGGAGAATTCCAGAAAGCACACACACACACACACACACACGCCGCACACACAGTAAGTAGGTCTTAGTATTCAGCCTGCTTTTAACACGTATTCCTCATGCATGGAAATAGGCGACGCTTTACTAAATAGGAAAAATATAGTGCAGCAATTGCACCACTGGTGGAAATACTCTTGACATCTTTAATAGGTAATTCCATTAGTGCAAATAAGAGATGCGAGGTGTTGCTGGCCCTGGTCGATTCTTAATCACCTGTAAGGGTTTCCTCTCGCGGGCCTGTATGACTCCAATGCTCACATCTTTATGGTTATTAAAGTTAACGATTGCGGCGTGCCTCATTTACCAAGGCTCTATCAATGCCAGTTCAGCACCATGAAATTACCCCAGTCCAGAGGGAGCAGCGCGACAAACCGGGTTAGGAAGGGCTCTGTAATACCCTGGCATATATAACTCCCCGTGTCATGGACTCAGACCGCCGTGAGAAGACCCGATGCCGAGCTGCAGCTCGGTGAAGGCATGGGCCCCACAGACCGGGGCTGCTGTCAACCATCATGGCTTAAATGTCAATTCAAGCTTTCATTACCCACCTATTTGTTCAGTAAAAGCAATGAAAATCAGTAGCTGGCATGTTCAAAAACAAAGAAAAAAAAGCACTGCTTTGGAATTACATTAAATGTTTGAAGACGTTACCTGAAACATGAGGTGAAAAACTCATGGTAAATTCAGTATATGCAGGAAGTAACCTATTTCGATGCGCATCCACAACGCTGTGGCAGCCGTCCGTGGCGCCTTCGTGACATCGATGACAGGAGGGTGAGGCCAGAAAAGGAGGGCCATTTTTGGAGAATTTACTATGTGCTGTCACAGTCAGATAAAGAGGCATTTTAGATCAACTCCTATTCATTGTGTTTCGTTTCTTACTTTATTCCTCTCTCTACCGGCGTGTCTGAACAGAACCCGTTTGATCCAGACTGGCAGGTTTGGCTGCAAGTCTTTGTGTTTTACTGCACCCTGCAGTACAGTTGGCGGTGCCTGACCTCCATCCAATGTCCGCATGACACAGGTCAGTGCTCTTTCTAAATAACAGTCGGATGGTTGAATGAGAAACTAAATTGTCCATTCAAAGTCTCCAAACTGACTTTTCCAACAGCGCCATAGAGCAGCCTTCAAAAGGCAACATTCCCTGGTAGGAAACGATTGAATGACGTGAGTCCTGGAGAATGGCCTGAGTTTAAGTTCACCACTTTAAAAAGACAAAAAGAGAAATGAAAAAGTTCAGGTATAGAAGAAAGGAAGAAATATAGTTCTAAAACGCTATGTTCAAAGTTCTTTTTTTGTGTGATACAAATCTTTACTGCATATAGATAGATGTATTTTTCTTATAATGGCTCTTATCTATAACAATTTGAGGAAATTACACTTTTGTGTTTCTTGTTCTTCTGGGTTTGTATCTCTGGGGTTGAAATGCACTTATTGTAAGTCGCTTTGGATTAAAGCCTCAGCTATATGTCATGTAATGTATAGGTATATACATATATCTAAATGCTGTGTAAAACCGAATGACAAAGGAGGTGTGATTACATTACATTACATGTCATTTAGCTGACGCTTTTATCCAAAGCGACTTACAATAAGTGCATTTCCACCAAGAGATACAAACCCAGTAGAACAAGTGGCTGATTATGGGAAACATGGTGACTATCTCAACCAGCAATCGTACCATTGCAGGGCTTCTGCATGTGAGGTCTTGGACGATATGTCGCTCTGGATTTAGCCGAGGTCGGCCTGAATAACACGTAATGCATTATCTAACATGCATAATGCATCAGCAGGCACTTAACATCACATTATTGATGCATACAAAAGTACCCAGTGTAGTATATCTGGCACTTTCCAGTGCAAATAATCTGCCCACTTTTTGCAAAGCAAGGTAACCAGAGCATGTTTGCATGTTTTTGTATAACCGGGTAATGTATGCAATAATTGTTTATAAGCTCAGGCTGCCTTTTAGCATTAAGGGATTTGGCTAGAGCCCACTGTCTGTCTGTCTGTTAATGTTCTTTCCCATTCATTAGTTTATTCTTTTATTTCATTGTGAACACTCGCTGGAACTAACAGCATCTCAAGCGCAAGCAGGGGGGTGTTGTACAAACGCATAACTCCAGGCTGTTTGTTTGAATATGGAATGTGGTTGGAAAGCGGTGAGAAGTGACTCTCCGAGCAAGAGTAGTCCACTCAAAACATGTACAGCATGCCAACTATTGGTAACTAAGTATTCTACAAACCTTGAATATACTGTATATTAATGAAAGCTCACAGCTCTTGCACTGAGCACTCAGCTCCTGTTTGACAATGCAGAATAGTAGGCAGCTAACCTCACTTCAACAAGGACAAGCGATTGTTGTGGACCATAAAAGAGCAGGGAGCTGTCATAAGAAGTTCTAATTCATCAACAGAATATCTTTTATTTCATTTCATGTTTTTATTCCTCACTGATAGATCGCAAACAAAACAAAAAAAGTTGACTCTAATTTAATTTGGGGACATTGTTTTAAATGGGATTCCATCGCTCTTGTTCTCCTTCATAGAAAATATATACTTTGAACCCTTGGGCAACATGAGGAGTCATATGAAATTTTAAGGTCTGTGGGAGAGAAAGGAAGAAGCGTCAGGTCTTACCACCTTCAAGTGTAGCCATTTAAAAAATATATGGTAAGTGTAAAAATGTAAAAAAGACGACTTACTAACTAGTTGTTTTCCTCAAGTAGAGGCATCACAACGAAGGGATCCTTTTCATATGTTCCCAACACATGATTAAATGTAATTATAGGCAGCGATTGTGTGGAAAATGATTTGAAGAGAAGAGTCTTCGCTGTTAATTCTAAACCGTGTTTTTCCTTTAGTGCAGAAGCTAATTATCCTACTCGTAAAGCATGGCAGATACCTTTTAGAGACGGTTTCTCAATCCTATCAAGGAGCAGAATGGAGACCATTGACAGTTCAGCACAGCATACAATGTGCAACAGATTACCGAGGGGCCAAGTAGACGGCGGACAATGATGATCTATTTTCATCAGAGCGCTAAAATGGATTTTGGACCTATTTATCAACCTGTGGGAAAGAAATTCATAGCTATGACAAATGACTATAAGCGAGAAGAGATAGGATGTGGCGGTGATGCAGTTATTTGCGGACTCGAAAATCAGAACAATATGAGAACTGTAACACAATTCGGCATCACATTACTCACGGCGTTATCAATCAAAACACACAATTACGTCACTCAACATCATTACTGCTGCCTTGATAAGCTTTTAAGCTGCAGATAACATCTTTATGTGGGAACACAAGTGGGGGAAGAGTCTCAGTCTCATTTGTTTTTATTGTTGAGGGCCACAACACAGAAAGAAAACCGTGTGCTGGAGCAACAAGTGACACGTTTCATCATGAAAGCGATTGACGAGTTTATCATTAACAGGCCTTTATCCCACATGCACACAGAGATGAAGACAACTACAAACACTATTGACATTTCTTTGCACCAGTACTTTAATATGCTGCTATGCAAGCTTTTTTATCAGTGTGTCATCTAGAGTGTTTTAATAAAAATTGCATGTGTCCTTTGTGTGCAAAGAAAATATTGCAATCAAATCTTCTGAAGCTCCGTGTGGCCTTATTATCAGAACTTTTCAACATTGGGAATACGCTGAATAGACTTGCTGGAGCTCTATGAAAAGAAAGAAGTCCCAAGTTCTGCACTTTTCTTTTTTTGACTGAGAGTGATTACTTCATATTTCATAGCAATTCTCTGCAGAAAGGAATCAATCATGGACTGAAACATTTCATCATTCAGTCACAGAAAATATCCCTGTATCCATGAGATTAAATATTACCCATAATGAATGACATCGGCTCTTGTACCCATTAATTATACAGATTAGAATCGTGACTTTGTTTTGAACTTGTGCCCATGCTGATTCTAGAGGTCATTATCTCTAAAGGACGAGCTTGTAAAGAGAAACGGTAAATTAAAATATTCTCCGTTATGGTGAGAAAGTGACCAAATGATGGATTCTTGTATGAGCGATGTCCACAAACAGTGCATCTACCTCCCGCACGACGTAGGTTCAAAATGAAAACACGTATCCTCTCATCAGTCTTGCCTCTACATGCCTGTGAATTTGATCTGTACCACCAGGGTAGACTGTGAAATCATGTGGCTGCACTTCAAAGTGTGACTGGACTCGGTGTGCATACTAATGCAACAGTAATGTATGCACTCAACTCAGAGAGAGAGAGAGAGAGAGAGAGAGAGACTCTTTAAAGAAAAATAAATATATTGGAAAAACAGTGTTGACATTTAGCAAATATTTTATCCAGGGGAAAAAAAAATAATGCGAAACTGAATTTTCTGGTACATTAAGGGCCACCTTAACAACCTTTCCATCATGGGTTCACCTTTCATCCATAAATTGTTCTCTGCCCCTTCCTTTCCTTAACACATCATCTCCGGAAGAGATATGACTGGTGCACTGCCAAAAGTAGCAATCACTGCGTGTACCCTCCTTATCCATCATACCTGCTGCTTCATCTAGTCGTTGCCTGTGTACTGGTTGGAGCTCCATGTCGTGACCGTGGGAATAAACGATTGTCTCCTGGCAGACGGAAAGGGCCGCCGTGACAAGCCGTGAAGAAAGGAGCCTCTGCAGAGCACTTCAGCAGATCCTCTCGCTTTTTCTCTCCTTTACGTCTCCCTCCATCCATTCCAACAGTCCGTCCATCCATTGCTCTCCGAGGTAGGTCAAAAGAAAGATCCTGCTTGGCAGCTCATTCCTCACTCTGATGAAGCCGCTTGTTAGAGACTCATCAACTCCTCCCTGTGTCCAACACACAACTGCGTGCGTGCGCGCACACACACACACACACACACACACACACTCAAAACTGCAACGCAATCTTTCACTCCATTACTTGTCTTAGAATGTCTCCCTTTTCTTATTGCCTGCCTTCTCTTCCCACGTCTCAGGTCTCTTCCCTCATTAGAGACATCTCCAACAGTGAAGGGAGGTATGGCATCTGACTGAAGTGAACTGTGACATGTTCAAAAGGGCAGATCGCACCATGCAAGGGTTCTCATTACCCCAGCTCACCAACCAGAGGTCAGGGGCCCTCAGTGGCCAGCAGCTGTTGCAATAGAAATGTTCACGGAAAATACATAGGTGAGGCGTGCATTGCCGCTATGGAGAACAGGCATAGAGAGGAGCGAAAAAATAGTTTGTTATGTATTGTATACATACAATTATTGCAATTAAGTCCTGCCATACAAAGGGGGGCATTCAGCACGCCGCACGTAAATGTTCCTAAATGGAAACTAATGGAATTGCACTGCAAGTCATTTGGTCGACTGCTGCAAAGAAGTGTGCTTTTGATTAATTTCATCATGTGGTAATTTGTACTTTCATTTTCACATTATTGCTCTGATCTGTCAACACCTAAATGTTCTCTAAACAGAGGGAAACGCAATAACGATATTTGCCAGCTGGTTCTCACGCACAAATCAAATTAGGGTGCTGCTCTCGAGACTCGGCAACAGATGGTTGATCACAAGGGGACAGTAAATCCCCAGTAGTTACTGTGCCGTGTCACTTCTATGTTTATCTCTACAGACCTCTCTGGAAAAGCTCTATTATTTAGCCATTTGCACAACTGACGGCATTCTAGTAACGGAGAACTACCGAGTGTTTTAAATCCGGTATCACTCTGTCGCACACAGTTTAAATGTGGCGCCTATCTTTCCCTGTCAAAGTTAACGTGGCCGAAGCAGATAGCAACTCCATTCAGAATAGAAATGTCTCCAGACCCGCCTGTTCTCTTTGGAGTTTAATTAATCACCTTCATATTTGACACGTGGCCTTTTGAGAGTGGTGCAGATTTGTGTTGACATCGGGACGTCTCTGGATGTCTCTGGTCCACACGCCTCTGTCGGCTCCGATAAGACAGAGGGACAGGGCGATGCCCAGGTTGTGGTATATCCTTGGTTCTAGTTTGCAGCCCGAGGACTCACTTTATATTTCCAAGGCTTAGCAGTGTATTTTACTTTATACATATTGAACAACAAGTGGACACAAATTAATATTAATCAGATGCTGCATTAGTTTTGCCATCGTGTTTGCATATCTTTCCCCTTACTTTAGTCAATCCAATGCTGTCGGAGCCAATAGAAACATTCCTGTGGCGGAAGTATAAGAACCAACGTCTCAAACAGAAAGGACACCGGGAAAACAACAGGAAATATACACTCAAAATAACTGACAATGAGACAAAGGACACACATGGCTTAAATACACTAGCAAGGGGGAAGGCGATTGGACAAAGAAGGGAGCAATTAGGGACAATGCAGACAATCACAAGGGAGGGAAAAACCCACCGGGGGAGGAAGTGAAGCCAGCCCAGGGACACGAGAGGCAGAGAAATACAAAATAAATAATAACTCACTTTACATTTTCCTTGGGAAAAGTACATTTGTTATGGTTTTTGGGGCCTTATTGGCTAACATTGAAAAAAGGATTCCTCCAGATGCACGTCTTTTGATCCTGTGCGTTCACTCACTTCTCCACACAATATGACTGATGTCTTCATTTCATTCATTCTTCTTCATTCATTTGTTGAGGTGTTGTTGTCGTGCTTGCGTGCCATGCAATTGGCAAAGCTATTTCAGACTGATGAGGCCATCGTTAAACTCGTCGGAAGAATATGAAATTGCAGAATATTAGTTTGGAATTGGGGATTTTTGTTTCTTTATAGACTTTTAATCATTCATGAATCATAACATTTAATCTATTAAGTAGCCAATTATTTCATCCTAAAATTAATCAATAGATGAATCTATAATAAAGTAATCCTCTATTGCAGCCACACGAGAGCTGCGGATGAAAAGGATGAAAAGAGACTAAGGGAACCATAAGTCGGATAAAAAGACAGATGGAACAGGTTGCCAGCCAACAAACTCACCATAATGTTGTCTCCTTGTATATTTCATCATCGCGTCCCTTCTTTCTCCCTTCTTCATCAAGACTAGTTCTCTCACTGACCTTGTCGCAACATATAACTAAAACTTTACTTTGATTACACAACAAAACTTTCGCACTACATTTTTTGTGTTCCTTTTTCTGGAGAGAAACGGGATGATGAAGATGGGTCAGCTCTGCTACCTTAAGACTTCAAATCACAAAACTATTGAAGCCCAATCTGGCTGCGAAGATGCCCCACTGAACAACTCTTGATTTAAAAGAACTGCACCAGATCAAAACCATTAAATTATTCTCGCTAGTATAATTAGGCAGATGGAGGGACTCAAGCTTCCAGCATCATTGACACAACAGGCTTTCATAGTGGAGGAGACGACAGGGACACCTGATCAACCCTTAACTTTATCCATCAAAATATCAGCTGTATAATTTCTCCCTAAGGCCTGTTAATCACATCATTCTGTCTTGCATTTGAAACCGCAGCCTTGGAAATAACATGAAGTTCTCCCGTAAAAGTGCATGCATATTTCTCAACACCCGAGCAAAGCTTCAAACTATTGATCGTTGCATATTCCGCTCTGGAAATGGCTTCGTAACTGTCACATCTGACTCTGTGAAAGCCTTGCATCAGCCGCTCTACCATATTCAGCCCAGTGCATTTTACTTTGCAGGAACCCTGAGCCAAAAGCTTAGTTCGATCAGAACGTCACGTTTTAAGGCCTTGTCAATTAAAGTCATATAAGGCATATGGACAAACTCTTGAGCCACAGCTGACACTGGCCAGGTAATAAGCTGAGCCGGCCATCAGTGGCCCTGCCTGCTCCTGCGGGGGGGGCGCGGCACCTTCGACCCCCACGCTTTGGAGACGTGTTCCTTCAACACGTACCGCGGCGTGCGGAAAAAAGGTTTGTAGCGCTGCCCCCACAGAGAAGCACTGTTCACTCAGGGTTAATGAATCAATCAATTTCTCCCAGATAAATCGCAGCGAACGCCTCGCAACGGCCGACTGTCACCATGATGAATTCCTTCATTTCGCGTAATAAGCTGGCTGGGAAGTGATTTATCCGTAGTGCGCAAGCCGCTATGTACAGCGGTGGACGGAGTGCGAGAGATACAAAATGAAGTGTAATGTGTCATTGAAATATTTCGGGGGGGGATGGGGGGGGGGGGGGATAAGGTTGAGCTGAAGGAAAAGCACTAGTTCAAAATCTAGTCCACAGCAGAAGATTCCTCCGAGACGTCTGCGGGCCGAGCCATACATCCTGACTCCGCGCCGCGGAGCTTGCTCGGCTTGAATTATGCACTGAGCCCCTTTCAGGACTCCTGTTCTCCCTACTCCTTTTTATTACGGAACGAGGCCCGAGATAAGTGGGAGTACAACTGCATTCTAATGCTATCGATTGCCTTTGCTCTGCCCTCGTTCGGGGCCAGGATTAAGAGCTGTTGTGATTTGTCTAAACGTGGGCCTCCTCTCCGAGCAGGAGACGGCGCATGCTAATCAATTCAAACCGCTGTCGCGCTCCCCGATCGCCGCCCAGTGTGTGTGTGTGTGTGTAGAGCCATTGATGCAAGCGTTGTGGTATTGTGCTGATCCCGCTCATGGGACGCTGTTACGAGACCCAAGTCCTTTCGGGCCGTTTGACCCATAACACTTGAAATGCTATGTAAATAGCAGAGCAATTTGCACACAGCAGTGAGTACTATTCTCCCCCCCCCCCCCCCCGTCATCCGATACTTAACTCTGGTTGTGTGTTATCGATTGTGTACATTGAAGGGATCTTTGCGAACCTTGACTCAAGATTTAAAAGGGAATAGAAAGGAAATTAATTTAAGTGAGACCCATCGGAGAAATAGATTATAAAAAAACCATAATCATTCATCATATCAATATGAACATCACTAAAAGATTAATACTAACCCAACTCCATTGGTGAGTCCATTTGCGGAAATTGGAGAACGCTCTTGGCATTTTTCCCTTTTGTTCTAGTATCAGAATATCCTCCACTTTACTTAATGACTACTTAGGATTCTGATTGTGAAAGTAATAATACTATTTCACAGACTTCTACAGAGTGAAGCAATTCAAACTGAGGCAATAAGGACGCAAGTGGTCAGTAAAGTTAACTTATATTACCTGGTCAGCACATTCAAAAGAAGGTGCAGAAGCCGTGCTCTGACTCCTCTGTTTCAATTGAGCTCGAAAGCAGGGAGCCTTATTCATTTTATAATAATGTGAACGAGAGTTGAGCTCGTGAATTTCCACGGTTTAGTTTTTATTGTTTGGTCGGGTCTCACCAACAATAGTTTTATATAGATATTGCTTTCATGAGAGGAACAACTTTATTTGATTCCACCTCACCCTTTAATTCAAAGTTCAGAGGCGAATCCCCCTGAATTCGGCCCGTGAAGAGCTGGCTAGCTCCCCACGTTTGTCCTTTCCAACACCGTTATGGTGCTATCCGATAATTCATTAATAATAAACGAGGTATGCTCTTAACTTATGGGCAGCATAAATTTGAAAGGTGAGGTGCTTTAACGACTCAGGCATAGGGATAATTAAGGAGCTGTCACCGTTGGTTACCCGGTCAAGGTGTGTGCGGGGATTTGACCATGCGTGGATGCGTGTGTGAGCATGTGTGTGTAAAGAGATCTGAGCCCCCTAATCTCTTAATATGCGTCTGAGGTCTCGTTTGAGTTCAAAAGTCACCATTTAATTATACCGTGGCAAATACTTAATTTTCAATTATGATGGCGCTGGGAAGCTCACCTTGGAAAAGGACGACTCGCAGACGGGCCCCCATCTGACCTTTTCAGGAATGTTTTTTTTTTTTTGAAACGGCGGAGTTTGTCAGCGTGGTTGATTTGCATAGGCTGGTGGTATAATGAAGGTCTCTTGTTGGGTAACTCTTTTTAGTTCTGCATGGTGGGCCATGTTGCAGGGATGAGCTTCTGGCTGCAAAAGAAATCTGGCTTTCACTGCTGCAGCACATTGGGACACAGTTGCACACAAATGCTCGCTCCAACGCAAACATGCTTCTCAGAGAAGCACTAATGTGTGTTTTTAGGAAGGCCAGACTCCAGCCTGCAGAAAACTTGAGCTGTGAAGCGAAATGTAACCAAAGGTGGAGCGAGAAACGGCAACAGTTTAAAAGATACAGGGAACACGACAAAGTTGGGCAACAATTTTTAAGTCCTCATATAAAATGGACTCGTAACATAATTTTCATATATGGACATATAAAGTCTTGTGTTTGAACTGAAGTCCTATGAACCCGATGGAAGTGAAACGCGGCCCTCTTAACGTCAGCTCAGGCCGGACGACCCAACCACCAGCGGTGGAAAGTGGTCATTTCTCATCGGGGGTTTTGACCTCGATAGAGCGCCGGGGAGTTAATAAAAAAGTCTCCCTGTGAAGAGAATTGGCATAATGCTAAACTGCCCGTAAAAAAATAAATCCAATCTTATCAGGGTGGCAGCCAATAGACGGCACTCAGCGGGAAGCTTTCCAGCGAGCAGTTGGTATTGCTGAGCCGAACAGTGGGACAGTCTCGCTACACAATGAGTGATGAAATGGCTCCCAGAACTAACCTCACTGCCTCGTTTGCTTTCCTTCTTCCTCCCTGCCTTTTTTTTTTTTTTTTTCTCTCTCTCTCTCGCTCGCTCTTTTGCCAGAATACTCCACTTCAACTGAAAGCTTCCCTTGTTCTCAGCACAGAGGAGCGGATGCAGGTTGAAAGGCATTTATTTTTTCCTTCATCTCAATGAGAAAATGAGCCTGTTCCCGGCATCAGGGACTGTGGCTTTCTGCTACCGAGAAGAGGTGCAGTTCTCAACATTTTCATTTTGCCACACATAAACATGCCCCCCCCTACAGCCAAGCATAAGTAGCATCATCATACGCTGTCAACTATCAAGCTCAGCGGTTACCAACTAAAAAAAGAAAGCAAGGAAATTTGTGAGGAAAGAAGAAAAGAAGGATCAGAAAACTCATTTTCCTTTTACTGTTGAATGCAATTTCCTTTGCTCAAATTCTTTTCATTTATCAGACAAGACTGCCAAACAGGAAAGAAAATACACAATAACTAGATCTTGGGAGGAGGCAGAGGAGGCAGGAAAGCAGCAACCGACTGTGTTTCCATTGGCTGACTTACTTTTGTCACAGCGGCATCTCTCCCTCCTCCTCCTACCCCCCCCCCCCCTCCCCCACGCTCATACACCCACTCGGATTCTAAGGTGACATACGACTGTGTCATTTTAGCAACCTGCATCAACATTCAATGGTGCAGACTTTTCAGGCTCGGAAAGTTGCAGATCCACACAGGGTGGGTGTATTTATTCGTGACATATGCGGTTTGTATCCAAACATGCATAATACGGATCATATTGGGATGAAATAACACATGGCAGTCCCTGTTGTTATTTGCTAATTTGCCCGAAGCAAGGATTGGCTAAATATGTCCGCTCCTCAGAAGTGGCCAGAAAGAAGCTTTTAATTTAACCCCATATGTCCAGAAAATTGACCTCAGTTGAGCTACAACTGGTAAGAAAAAGTAATATTCAGTTCCCACTGGTTCTATTGGGAGGGAATCACTGCATGGCCAGATAGACAGGATCAATGACAAACAACAACAACTTCCACAGACAGACTTGTAAACAATCCAAACCACATTAATGTGACATTTTCTGACTGCCAGCACTATTAATACACCATCCTCACCCTCCGCTGTGATGGAAGCTGTGCCCCCAACTCTCATTTCAAACACATTTTCATTGGAGGAAGAGCTCTGCTGGATACAACAACTGGCACATTACCAAACACTTTCAAGTATCTACAATATAACCCCGGTTGAAAATTGTGTTTTTGTGTTTTTAAGCCAAAACAATTTGCAGAATGTGTGTGTTCTTCCGGGGACACGGCAATTGCTAAAGCGCGCGTGTGTGTGACTGAGCAGAATGTAACTAATTTCTTGTTCCCACCTGTTCCCCCCCCCCTCTTCATTGGCGAGGAGACCTTCGGGCTCTGCCTTGTGCCTGGCACAAGGGTAGTCTGATTTCACAAAGAATGGATTTGGGAAGTCATTTGGGATTCTCTGTTGTTGTGGACTCAAACGCTTCCACGCTCAAAAGAAACCGGCCTTTTATCAAAGTCTGCGTGGGTAGAAGGTTGGAGCGGACGGACGGGTCAAGAACTCGCTGTTTGTGTCCGGGGTGAAACCAAAAAAAATTTGAATTATTGAATTATGTCGGCTGTGGTAGGAAGTCATTTTAAGGCCACCACTTAATGTGCTGTTAGGAAGTTTAAGGCATTTCAAACGTGTCAGTGAGATCACTTTGCACCTTTGTGGCATGCAAAATGCGTGTGTAGCAATCCTGAAAGATATTTGTCAACTCAAAGTAATTGGAGCAAAGACAAGAGGAAAAAAGGAGGAAGTGTTCTTGTTAGTTTCCCATTTTGGTTTATCGGTGGGTGGTCACAGCATCCCAGGGTGCTCCCTTTTTACCCATGTTAGTGGTTTAATTAGATATTTTAAAGGCCTGCAGAGGATGGCGCTGAGAAGGGCCGATAAGGTGCGAGAAAGACTCAGCAGAGGATCTCTTTGTGCCCGAATTTGAAGACCTTTTTTGTGGCTTAGCTGATCAGCAATTGTCCTACAATTCAGGATCAGGAATCAGGAAATTGCCATTATATGTTAGACATACTGTACATGGCATTTGACTTGGAATATGACTCGCTTAAGATCCTGTAGACAAGCCGATGGTGATAATAATAACAATAATGACAGTTTATTCTCTTGGGAGAGTGTTCTCTCTTGGCATGCATTTAACAATGAAGGGAACGCAAAATTCAGCAGTAATATTTGGGAAAATAAGTGGGTGCTTAGAGGTAAGTTACACAATCGAGGGAGGCTGAAGTTTGGAAAATGAACCAGGCAGAGTTAACGTGCGACTGCACTGCTGGATTGGCTCTGTGAATTTAATAAGAGGTAAACCAGCCGAAAGGCAAAAATAATAACCCCACTGAGACGTGGGTGGTCTCGGGAAAATTCCTAAGGTGCTGATTGTTAAGTGGAGAGTGGAGCCTCAAACCGCCTTGACAAGCTTGTTTGTTTTATCTCACGCTTGGCTTCTCCAGGCTCGTGATTGATGCAGACCTTTCGGAAGCGGCGGCACTTATTGTTTTTAGGACCACATACCTTAGAGTTATGAATGTTTCATTCGGGAGACTAAATATGAACTGGACTGGTAAGAGCCTCCAACAAGAGTGCTGAGAAACGGAAGACTCATGCATGCTAATAACGGCCTTGGAGACAGTGGAAGAGGGAAAGACAGCGAGGCATAAAAAAAAACAGCCACATCGCCGATTCTTTGCCTTCCGTATTTCTCCCTCTGCTGTATTCTCCTCCCTCTCCGTCAGTCACTCTCAGTTCTTGTTACCAGCAACCAGAAATTCTGCAAGAGTCTTCCTTAAAAACAGAGTAACATGAACACCTTTGACTTAAGCAGCAGGGCAATAGATCCATCTTGCTGATGTGGGGAATAGTGTTTTGCTGCAGTGACTCGCTGGGCCTGTCATATCTGAATTGAGCGGAGATTTATCAATATAACATGTGCTGCAGTGGCGGCTGACAAGTCGTCCCGTGTCCCACTGTGAGGCCTGCGCAAGGCAATGTCTTTATGTGAACCCCCCCCCCCTCTCCAATCCCATGCTGAGGTGAGAAGTAAGCCTAGTGGGAGTCAGGAGGGGGAGGAGATTGAAAAGCAGTCGTCCATAGAAATATCACATCAGCAACGAGCTACTGATACATGTTTCTTACACAGGATGTTAAGGACGTAGGTAAGAAGAGTGTTAGGTGTGATATTTTAAATAATTCAGTACGTCTCTCTCTCTCTCTCTCTCTCTCTCTCTCTCTCTCTCTCTCTCTCTCACTCTGTGACTGCGGCGTCAGGTCCCATTGATGCTGAATACTTCCTCTCACTGTGAGCAGATTAGGATTTGTGGTGAACTGAGGCACACTAGCTGCTTAATGGAGTTGAATAGGAGAGAGGGAGCGAGAGACACACTAAATGAACTCTAATTGGCTCCATTGAAGAAGAATAAAGAATCTGTGACAAAGGGCTCAAATCTTTAGCGTGAGTAAAAGTATAGATACAAAAGGATGGAAGTACCATGTTACATGTTAAATACCTGAATTCAAAGTATACACATAGCCAATAAAAAAACCACCCTGTTACATTATGTATTTATATTATGTTGCATCATATTTTTAAATAGTTTTAATTGAGCTAAATCTAAAATATCTAAAATATATTTAAAAAATGACAATTAAACGTGTCCAATACTTGTAGTGCATTAAAAAGCACAACTTTTGCATCAGAATTGTAGCCACAGTAAAAGCAAAAAGCAACACAACATGAAAATACCTCCTTTCAGCCACGTTTCAGTACATTAGCGTTCCCCGCGGTGGGGGCCAAACGCCTCCCATTGTCTCTGTGTCTGTGTGTCTCATATCCAACACTCAAAGGGATGGGGATCAAAGGATTGCCACTGTGCGTACAGTTTTCCATCAAGTGATATTGTCAGCACCACTAAGGCTCAGATCCTGGTATGTAAACGCATCGCAGAGCTCAGAGCTTCCGTGCGAAGGATCTACATTGGTGGTGAACGGACTTCAACGCCAAAGGTCTTCGGACCTCATGAACGCCAAATGCACTCGTCGGGAAGTCGTTTACTCAAGTATTCCCGACACAAACACAGACAATCGCACATTAGGCAACGCTCTTGCAAGACTCTATGTACAGACAATAATGAGGCACAAAGAAGAATGCCACCAAAAGGTAAAAACAAGGTTCAGGTTTAACTGTTCAGATTAATGGCTTTCAGTACATTACATCACTGTTACATCTTTCTTTCTTTTTTCTTACCCAACACCTTATTAAGTATTCATGAATTCTCCAATCTCTACATTGTAATAACTTCCATACTATTCCTGCTGTGCGTGCAACAATTGAAAGCGAAGGAAAATTTACAAAAACTCTTTGCATGTGTCTCAAACATGTTTTTTACGAGACATGGGATCTGAGCTAAATGACAGTATATCTGATACAGTGTAATCAAATGGCATCATTAGGCATACATGCGTTTGCCATTTGTGTAATATATTCAGGAATATTTAATAAATGTCACATGCAATGATTTTGGCAACCCCAGCCTATGTATTGAGTCAGACAGTGAATACTAATGCACATTAAACCCAAAGCCCAAGCAGTGAACAACGATCCCTGTGCACTGCTGGTTTGCTTTCAATCCTCTCATTTCTCCCTCTTGTCGAGCTTACTTATAATATTTTAAAAGCTGTGGGCCATCACTACAGTTTCCCGTGCAGTTGGTCATTCACCAGCATTGCTTACACAACACTAGTTGATTCCTATAATGCAAAGCCTAACAATATGAATGCATTAAGTTCCTTTCCCCCATTTTATCCAAACAATGTGGCATCTTAAATTGCGTGTGTCTCTGTACACGCCGGCAGCAGCTTATGGTCCTGCGTGGGCAGTTCGGCCCCTGTGGATGTTTTCCCTGCTGGTGGGAAACTACACATCGCGGACGTAGGGGGCGGGATTGGAGGTCACCACCACCACCACCACCACACGGACATGAAAGGCCGGAATACATGCAACCAATGAAACGGACTCATTAGCATGCGGGCAATGTTGTCACGCAAAGAAGTGCAACTGCTTGATAAACAAGGGCTATTTTCCACCACGCACTGTGTGCATGGAGAACCCAAAACCCCTGTGTAACGCACAAATACCTATGACAGTAAAGAGACAGATTGCGTATTTTAGATTACCGACTACGTTTCCTAGTTTGTTTGTCAAACTGAATGAATAAAACTTGAGTTCAAGAAAATCAATTACAACACATTCTCTTCAAGGCATTTCAAGGCAATTCAAAGCTAAAGCAAGGAGATCTAAAAAAACAGTTAAAAACATTGATTGAAACATAAAAACAGTCATTAAAAAAAAGACGTTGAAAGAACAAAAACTAGAATAATAAATAAAATTTGCAGTGTAGTTTAAGAATCTTAAAGTATGCCAAATTGCAGAAATGGTCACTTAAAGGCCGCAGCAAACAGAAAAGTATTTTATCTTGATTTAAAGGAGCTGTGGCACTCTCACTTTCTGGGGCATTGTTCCAGATACGTAGAGCAGAAAAACTACATGCTACTTTTAGTTTTGACTCTGGGAACAGAAAATCGACCAGTTCCACATGACCTAAGGGTTTGTGGCGGTTCAAAAGGTACTTTAAAAAGGCAGGTTTGATATTGGCCCTTAATTCTTCATTAGCTTAAAAACACCCAAGTGATTGCACTGCTGAGGCTATGATGAGGAAGCAGTGTTGTGAAGCCTCAGACTAAACTAAACAAGTATTTTCATAACTTTGCTGTAATGGGGAGACAACAGAAGAGAAAGGAGAGGAGAGATTTAAAGGTTATGACCCAAAAAGCAAGCCAGTGGAGGAATACCTGAAAAGCATCAAGCCTTTTTTTTTTTTCCCAGTCACGCACAGAACTGCGTGATACACTTGCTTCTGTCCGCCTGGGATGTGATGGTTCAGTTGTATGTTTTTTCCCATTCCCCAACTCCCTGTCAAAAGGGCCAGGGGGAATCAATTTAACAGGTAAGGGTCTGACTCTTGGGACTGCTTAAGTGCACAGATAACCAACTGCCTGACCGACTACTCTTAAACCTATGTAGGGCGTAGGCTGTTGCGAGCGTGTGTACGTACACACACACACCCAACACTTACTTTATTGGAGGATCTAAGGAGGTAAGGAGGAAAGGCAGTTGCTGGCAAAAAGTCTGTGAATCTCTAGGTGATTCCCAACCCTTCTGACCTCTCCCCTTTCCTGTACCTCTTGAGGGTGCTGGAAATAGATCTAGAAGAGTCATGTAGTTTATTAGCTGGCTGCCTTGGCTAAAACTGCCAGGCCTCACCCCAGGAGAGACCTAACATCCTCAAATGTACAAAAGCTGAAACCTCCAGGCATCTACATTGGAAACTCTCACTGAAAACAGCAGTCCAGGGGATAACAACACGTTGCCAAACCACATGTGTGCACGGTAACACTGCTATGCGACCATGAATCTCTAAAACTCCATTTAGTCTAACTTTGCTAACTCAACTTGGCTTCCCTCAAGCCATGAAGCTGGTAATGATCAGACTGCAGTCAATAAAGGAATAACACTCGGAGAACATCAATAAAAGCCCAGAAGGCTCCTGGTTCAAGTCAATCATTGCAGTCGAGTTAACAGCCTCCAAACAACAGGGCAAATTCATCATGGGTCCTAATCACATTGAGCAGGTCCACACTTTGCCTCAGAACAATATCCACCAATGAGATTAGCGAAGGGCTTGTAATATGATGTGATTTCCTGCCGTCACACAGAGGTGCTGATCGATGGTATCAAGGTACAGCGTAATTCTGAGAAACCCTGTGTTGTTGTAGGAATGTTTCTACCTGCAGCACATGCAGGAGCCTTCTGGGCTTTACCTGTGGGGTTTATGTTTGTGCCACATTGTATAGGATTGTAAAGTAGGATTAAAGGACTAAACAACAAGGCTAAATCGTAGCCCCTATAGTAGTATGTCTTATTGCTTTGAGTTTGTCTCTTTCCTAGAAGTGAAAGTACTATTTTTTTTTTTTTTTCCCAATGGAAAAAGGTTTTTGGGGTGAACAAATTCATTAACCTTTAACAAGAAAAGCATTGTATAGAAACGCAGAGAAGAAAAAAAAAGGTAAAAGTAAACAGCAAATACACTTCTATGAACCCATTGATGCACTCCCACCTTCCTTGTGAATTGAGCTCAGTCACCGAGTTTCCCTGAGTGGGTGCATGTACATCACTGTGGCAACGATTGCGCGGTTTTCAGTTGGATTCTCGGGCGATGCGATCAACTGAAGATTCCAGAGATATCCTCAATTTGCTCAACACAGACGACGCTCCGCAGCTACAAAGAGTTCACCACGATATCCACACAGATTACAGAGCCGGGGCCGTGAGACATGAATTATCATTCCGCCGCCATCGTTCAACCCAACATCATCAACCGTGAATCGTTTTGATCAATATCACTGGACCCAAGGTCGTGGTCTATCTATTTTCAAAAGGGATATCAATAATTAAAAAAAAAAGGCCACAGCAGCGACTGTAATCACTCATTCATTCTTTTTGGCACAGAATCTGGAAAAAATACAACTATTATTGTTATTATTATTATTAATGTGTTGCTGTTTTAAAAGAAGGTGATGGCCACAATCATTTGTAATCTGGGCCCAGTCGCGTGTCAGATGTGTCGTCCCGTGTTGAGCAGTAAACTGAGCTTTGGCGCTTTCGGGGGCTTTCGGATATCTGAGCGTTGAGCGAGGAGCAGCTCGTCCGCCCCGCCGCCTCGCTGACAGGTGAGCTATGGTCACTGGATCCAGCTTTTTCCTCCTCCTACCACCCCGGCAACACGGAACCACCAGCCCGCCCCCCCCCCCCCCCCCCCCCTCCCCTCCCCCATCAACATTCACAGCCGCCTGCTTCCTGTCATATCCCCCCCCCCCCCCCCCCCCCCCCTCTCTGCTGCCCAGGATCATTGTCACTCAGCCGGGGATGGGTGACCAGGCAGGCAGGCTGGTAGGAAGCCAGCAGCTCTGCCTCCTACCAAGAGAGACCGGCAGTGCGTTTAGAGGTGATCTTAAACACGGGGCTCCTGAGAGACACACGACGACACACACACACACACAATGCAAGTGTGAAAACAACAGGAGAAAAATAAAAAAGCCAAATGGCACAAAAAGAGCTGAGAATGAAAACACCACAGAGTGTTTGTCCTCTAACATTCTCCACAGCTATGATTATCTGTGGCTCCATGCAATTACCACATCATATGGTTATTCAGGAAAATGGAAGACATAACAACACAATACTCTGCTGTCTCCCGCAGCATAGACAACAACACTTTCTGAACAAAGCACAGCCTGCCCTTTAACAAGAAAAAGTAACAGTATGTGGGATTCCTTGAATGCTTTTGCTGTGGAGGTCTGATGCAGTGAGCAGTGCGGCGCTGGACATCCCTGCAGCTTGTGTCAGAGCACAGCTGCCCTCCAATGGTGGTCACAAGCTGACTTGTGATTATTGTTGGACCGAAATCTGGCTGATGTCCCTTGACAGCCTATGATCAATCACAGTAGCTCATTCCCCTACGGACAACAGTAGACCGTTGCATGGGTACCACCTTGGAGTCACCTTGGGTATTTAAAGTAACTGTAACAGCGCAGTTAGATGTTGTGGGTGGCTTTTATTTGACACAAAGTCCGACCTGCTGAGCAATTGCAGTACAGCTTGTGGTCCTTGTCCCAAACAGAGTGCCGGCAGCAGCTTTCTCCTGCCGAATCCAGCCCTCGTGCCTGGGCCAGGTAGCTGTCAGCTCCGGCCTGGTCAGCTGGTGGTCTGGCAGCTAGCAGCCTCGTGGCAGAGAGGGGCCCGCTGTAGTTCACCGGGGGGGCCCACCCTTTCTATCTATCACCAGCACCGCGTATCGAGGTAGAGGTGCGACCAAGGACCTGTCACTCCTCTGGTGGAGGGGCAGCCTTGATGGAGCTCGCCCGGCTGCAGCAGATGCTGCGGGAGGATAGGCAAGGTTAATGTGCTCGGCTTTACCCCCAAGGGTCCGTTGCCTTGTCAGAAATCAACCTAGCGCAGTTCGTTTTAGACGCAAAGTGAGTAGGTTGTGATTTTTGAATTGAATTGTGACCTGTGCTCCGCTTTATAAATTATTGTTTTTTTCGATTGCTTAGAAACGGCTCAAATGTGCTTTTTTGTTAGGGTACGTTCCCTCCTCTCTGCTGAAATGCATGAGGATTTGTGGTCACGAATGTTTGTGTTTGTGTTAGATAAAACCCTTGCTGACCGGCGCTGGGACACAAGATCGGAGGATGTTTTTTCCGTTGTTGAAGTCTGATGTTTTGCGCCTGCAGCTTTCCAGTATAATCACGTCACCACACCTCCTACATTGGACACGTCTTTGGAACATACTGTAGCCATGTGTTTTTTTTGCAGCACTGACTATTTAGTTATTTTTAGGAAGACAGCCTTCACTCTGACATGCAGGTACAAAGACAAACGATGTCCCCCTAAAAGGTTTTCAATAAATGTTTTATTTAACACTAAAACTGCTGTTTAATTTAAATACAATAGACATATATGCTTACGGTGTATCATAAATCTGCTAAATGGATACATCCATTATGAACCTGAACTGTCAGCTCCGCTGTGACAAAACCTTTGCTGGAAATGTTTTTTTTTACAGTCACATTTATCTCTGTTGCCCAAGTACTGTAGAATGATATGAGAACATTCCACGGTACACACAGAACAAATCAATAATTAGTGTTAAGTGTCTTACTCAGAGCTCTAAGTTGCTGCTGCTGACAAGTCAAAAGCAGCACAGCCACTGGGCTTTTTTTCGTCCCTGTCACTGCAGTGCAGACGACAGTTTATTGGCTGGTTGGGGTTTCTGCGACGTCATTACAGTGACTGTGCGCCTTCGTTTAAGGGGGAGCCGGACAACTCCGCATTTGCGGCATACATGGAAGGGACCAGATATCATATTAGCTCTAAATGAGAGGACCCGAGAACTAATTGCTCAATTGACAGATTGAAAGTGTTCGCCGGAGATGATCTCAAGAGATCTGTGTCTCAACTGGAGTTCAGGATTGACGACCTAATTGTAAAAATAGTTGATGGGAGCTGCTGAGATGGATTAAAGATGCATAGAAAAAGTGGCATTTCATTGCAGTATTTGGAACCAACCCTAGTGAGTCTTAGTTAGTTTTGTTGTTTGTCATTCTATTCTATTCTGGTACTGCCAATCTGCTACTGCGTGTTTCAGCTTGTTTATTTAAACTATTGCCAAAGCTGGAGCTGTGGGTTAGCAGCTTTACAAGAGATGTCACTGTCAGAGTCCCCACACGCCAGAGATAAACATAGATAAACACAAATGGAGCGCTCCACTTCCTTCCCCTTCCTCCAGAGATGGCTGGTGCTTACGGCGTCATCGTTATATAGACACGTGCTGCGGTAAAATAACACTGCGAATGACATATGTGTAGGGGAGGCGGTGAACGCTAACACCCCACCCCCCCCACAGGGCTCTTTCACCGTCTTCACAAAATTCTTTGCATGCGGCGGGCTAAGCAAAGTAGACATTCACCCGAAAAGGTGTGTTTTACACAGTGAGCTGGAATAGAATGGTAAATACTGCAGCACCAATTTGAGGAAATGAATGTCACAGTGGGACTTGTGTGTCTGCGGCCGTAGCCTAAAGGTACAACAGTGAAGTTCAACACCAAACGGAATTCCCCTCCCTTGCTCCTTCCTTACTGAAGTCTGCTCTATATAAAGCACCGTGTCAGTGAAATTTGCTCGGACAGGTACACGTTTTTCGTTTTTTTTTTTTTTCCTAAGGCTGTATCATACTCTCAGATCATTTATAAATGAGCTGGCGGGGTGTCTGCATCACGAGACGTGTCCCAGAAACTTGCTCCGGCTGGCCGTCAGTTTTCTCTCGTGAAGTGGGTCGCGGTGAGGGTTATTATGTAGAATCACACTAACAGACATCAACATGTTTTTTTCTCACCGCGCTTGGGACTCTGTGTCAATTTTTAGCGAGAAACGCAGCTGCAGCCAATGACCTAATAGATGTCGGCGTGCATGTGAAGCATGCCTAAATAATCCTGGCAGTGACGGGAGAAACCAGCAATCAGGGCTGTGGCAGCAGGTCAGGGTCAGAGATCATCGTTCCAGATATTCTGTACTGTACTGTACGTGTGGCCCATCGTATGGTTTAGTCAGAACCCAAAAGCCCGAAAACCTGATGTGCCGAGTCATTGAAGCTCGACCGGATGAAGCGTGCGTGCGTGCGTGTGTGTGTGTGGTGTCTCGGCGAGAGACGGGTCAAGCCTGCCAGTAGGGCGACAGATCCAGCCGCCTGTGGGTCGAAGGCGTGCATTTATTATGTCATACGGTACCTACGCGATTCAGGGGCCCCCATCATACGTGACCTCTGGCCGCTCTTCTGCCATAACAAACTCTGACATCTCGTCTGTATACCAGAGAGAGAGGTTCCAGTTCCTGCAGCCAAGGCCACGGTTGCCGCAGGGGTCGAGCAAACACCCCTCAAAGGGTCCCAAGCAACACGGCAGAATATGTGCAGTTTGCCTGAAAGAGCGGCTGGTCAGCAATATTGCACACAGAGCCGGGACGTCAACCCATCTGGACGGGCTGCAGCTGAACCTAAAAGGGGGGGGCATGTGAGGGCACACGTGTTAGCACAGGAGCACCGAGGGGCCGACCTTCCAGCGACCACACACAAGAGGATTGGGGGTTCTGGCGCAAACGTCTCTTTGAGAAACCTGGGACTAAAATGAGCGTTTTTTAAGGCTGTGTTTTAAGTGCTTGTATCAAGATTTAATTACATCATGCATTATTGTTAACATTTTAGAAAAAAATGTGGTTCCTGGATGCCAAAAAAGAAAGGCATTAAGCTCTTCAAACAGCAGCGAGGTGTTCTGGTTTCTTTCCAAAGCTGTTTGCTAGCTCAATAAAATGCCACGGTGGGAGAAGTGAAACAGTTGCATAACAATTGATCACGGCCTCATTACAAATGGCAGAGCTTTGCTGTCTTGCCAAATTTAACTTGAGACGCGGGACGGGAGCTTTAGGTGGACACAGGGTCTGCTTCGCCTCCGGTTCTGACCGGCCCATGGGCCACTCCGCATCATTTCAAGGCCTAGTTCCCTTTCATCTGCATTATTTATAGACTTAGAGCAGAGGAACACTCTCCCTTGCGGCCACTCGTTGGGCTTACCCCCCCTCGTTCCTCCCCTCCCTATTACACAGAACCTTTATTTACACAGTTATCAGTGGCTAAGCACATGCCTCACAGGGACAATGCTGTAAGCCCTCTGTCTTTGCCTTCTGTGTAATATACTACAATATGGGGGAAAGCAAACAGGGACTTAGTGCTTAAGCCATTCACCATGAGCAGCAAGACAATTGATCAAGTTTTTTTTTTTTAGAAAAGACTCTTTGTGCTTTGCACCCCTGCAATAGCTCTCAACTAGATGTCATCCTATTGCAATGTCCTCATTTTGAAAAAAAGTCTGCCATCTTTAAGGCATATTGGAATCAACGCGGAAAAAAAAGCAACTTCAACTTCGTCGAGTGTAGTTATGAAGAAAAAAAAAAAAAAAGGATTAAACGCTGACAAACTTTACACTCACGGGAAGCAGAGCCGGGTGGCGGAGGAGGGGAATGTGTTGAAGGCAGCGTTATGAGAAGCAGAGAGCCAGCACGTGTTTTCAGCATCTCACTTTATCTTCCTCTGGAAGAGCAAGGGGTTATGTTTGGAGCTTTTGTCATAACTATTTTAATACAAAGCAACTAGCTCGGTAGGAGCAGCGGCAGGAACAAACAGTTGTCCCCCTCAGGCCGACACATCCGCAGCAAGCCCATCAATCTCCAGGCCCGGTGCGTCTGGGCCGCTGCCTGGGAATTCTATGTGAATGCCAACGCTGATGGAACCTGATGGGAGGCAATTCTACTTTCCTACTTAAAATAATCAAGTAAAATTGCGTGATGTATTGCGCGTCAACCTAATATCGCGCGGCTGCGTACGCCCGCACAAGGGCCTCAGAGTGTGTGCATGCCGTAATGTGTCAGTGGCGCCGTGTGTTAAACCACGTATGAAAGTAATCACATCCCTGGAATGAACCAGTGTAAAAACTTGAGGATGCAATTATGCTCCCATTGAATAACTCATCCTTCCTGGCATGAGCTAATTGCATTTAAATGGATTGCGTATAGTTTTCTACCACGAGACATTAAGATTAACGCCAGGAGACTTAATAGTGTGTCATCTCCTGAGCGCCGCCATCCCTCCATCCAACCACCCCCCCCCCCCCCCCCCCCCCTCATCTCTAATATAGTATTAGAAGCAGGGAGAAAAAGCCTGTGCAGGAGGGAAGAAAAACATGCTATGTGTTTCTCCTCTCAGCATCTGCTCTCCCAGCTGGGAAAAGACCCGACCCATTCATCAGGCTGCACGCCGCTGTCTGCGCGCGTTCGACTCACTCAAAGGTCACAGCGTTAAAACACCAATCTGAAATTCCCCGGGACTAGTTTTTTTTTTAGCTCCGCCCCTTCGAATGGAGCAAACTTGTAGACCAAGCTGAATTTACATGCAACACTCGACGGGTGTGGGTCTATGCATGCGTTTGCGCACCCTTAATCAACCGCTAAAGCAAAGTTTGCTGGTTCAGGGTCAAGTTTGACAATGTGCCGTCTCCCATTTATTCTAATTTCATAGTTTGTAATGATCAGTGATTTGTTATTAATTCCGATAAAAAAAAAAAATCACCTTTTATAAGTGTGTCCTACATGCTGAAGGCCACCGGAATCAGTCCATGGACACACAGAGGAGGACTTTGGAGATACACCTGTTCTCTCAAGTGTTTGGAGTGCAACCTGTGTGTCAGTCTACCCTCACACACACACACTTGGCGTTAAAGATAAAAGGTGTGTGTGTGTGTGTGTGTGTGTTTGCTCAGTTGTAACACTCCCAAATGGCTCAACGTGCCATGTCATAGTTCCCTGTCAGGCCCTTAGCGCTCCACCAGGCAGCTAATGCCTTGAAGAAATGGGCTTCGGAGCTCAACATGAATCCCTACAGCATTTCTGTCCTTACTTCCCTCCCTCCGTTCTGTCAGGGCAAATTTTATGTGACACATATTCACAAGAACACAGACTCTTGTAATTGTTCGGGCCCTGGTGGATCCCGTGTCGCGAGGCGAGCCTGTTAGCCATGTGGCTGTACTGCCTGACTACCGAAAGCAACTACAAGCGGGGGCTAATGGCTGCAGAGATGTGTTGAAAAGGGAAACACAATTTCTCAGTTAAATAGTGTGTATAACACTTTTCACACAGGGGATGCTCCCTCTCTGCCCGAAGAAGAGCTGTCTTTGAAGATCTGGGCTGATATCCACAAAGGCGTTTCTCACCCATAAATATTGTATATAAAATATGAAATATATATTCTGCATAGCTTTAAATCAAGAAACTGAGGGGTGTTATGTACAATGCAAGCAGTGTTTGAACGGGAGTTGACACAGAGACTTTAATCAGGGGGGTGTTACAGTCTATCAGACTCTGATGCAGCGATTCAAATGATCAATAATGCTGTGTTGTGTAAGAGGGGATCATTTATAAAATATAACGAGGCAGAATAAGTGACGGCTGAGCCAAATAGTCTTGAATGAAGGGTCTGTTCCATCAGACTGAAAAGTAGGGAGCTTGTATTTACTTTGTTTAGGTTTTTCTGCCAATTTAAAAGTGTTTGCCAGCCTTTTTGTTGGAGAATAAGTAAATTAAAGTGTAATTTATTCCAGTAGCCCCATTTGAAATACAACAAAATGTTTATATTCAAATCTGTTTTGGGATAGTACTCAAAAGCAGACGTCATTTCATCCATTAATAAACTTGAGAACAGAGTTACAGCAGCTTGTGTTAATACTCGTCTGGCAAAAGAAGTGAGTCATATAGGCGAAGGTATATAATCTGTTACACTGAAAGACTACAGATGGAATGGATAAACTCTCCGAATATAATTTAAAAGAAGTGGCCTGCTTCAGTTGAATAGTTTTACATACATCAAATCTACTCTGGCTAAAGCTGTAGAATCAAATCTGTGTTTTTATTCAAGAGATTCGTTAAGTGTAAATGAAATGTATTGTGTTATTCATTTTCAATATTAGAGACCTATAATACAATCGTTGAATCCTATTTTAGTTGCTTGTTATAGATGTACTATAGATTTATCGGGTTTAGTTCCATCCATCGCAGACCCTTAACATTAAACAGTCAGTCAGTCAGTCAGTCTGTCATAATATGGCAGCGGATGAAACTCACGAGGCGCAACGCTGTAAGTATTTTCATCGCCAAGAATATTGTTAATCTTCCTCCTGCGAGCTTATCGTCAGTTATTACACGTGGTTGAGTTAAGCCTTTCTTCTGTTCTATTCTCAAGACAAAGGGGAATCAATCAAAAGGAACATAGCACACACGGTTGCTTCCGCCATGAGCGTTTATATATATATATATATATTCTAATTTTCCTTCGTTCCGTGTACGGAATAAGAGTGATAATAATGCTGGGTCTGACGTCTTGCAGTAAAGAGACGGCCCCCTAACTTCCAGCTGTTGAGGGAACCCCGGGCGGCTTGGGAAGCTTTTCACATGGACTCAATAGGGGAGACATCTATTCTTGGCTAGCGTATTCTTCTCTGCTGACAGAATGTGTCCATGAAGTCTGAGGGTGTTTTCCTGTACATTTATACCAATACCGACACATGTGCCCTCTTGAGAAGGAGTGAAGAGGGCAGGGGGACATTTTCCTGGCCGTAAAAAAAAAAAACGACTAATGTGTGGGATATAAAAGCTGTGGGGAGCGCCATGAGTATAATAATAATCATGTTTCCAAGGTGCAACAACGATCTGAGGAAGGGGCTAATTGTATTGTGCTGTTGTATTCTAGCTATTAAGTTAAGAGCGAGTTTAATTTATTAATTCATGCAATGTTTATTTCATGAAACAAATCAGGTCCTTGAGGTTGTGTAAAAATAGACCACTTAAAATAGAGTAGAAATCAGTAGGTAGCCCTGAAAACTGGTTGCGCATTTTACACCCTTGATCCTCAACGTGAATTTCCCATCAGTTCAGTGAAACCTCAATTGGCCTTCTAATTGTAAGAAGGGTTACACACAAGAATTCCAACGCCTTATTTGAAGCTACCACAAATGATTCATATTCATGCATCGTGCACTCGTAGGTGGTCGTTTCCTTTTTCCCAACCAACCTTCATTTTCCGCAAGAGCGCAGAGTTAACGTGCAGAGCTGCTTCCAACAACATCGGCATCGTGACCACGTGCACGGGTGCATCTGAGTTATCTGTGAGTCACTCAAAGCTCAGTCGAACTCCATCCAGCCAACTGGCTCTCCAACATAATCGCATGCATCTCTTGCAGATGTTGCAGAAGTCGGCATTCAACCCACACAACGAGAGCGCTCCCTCTCCATTTGAGAACGTTGCATGCAAGCGGATAAAGTATTACCGGTTCAGCAAGTGAGACGAACAGCTGATACGGGGGGGGGGGGGCATAGAGAAATAAAAGATATAGAAATAAAAAAAGGAGGCTGCTTTTTCCCATGTGTTGATTTGAATGACCTGACAGCAATCACGCCCAAACAGACACTGGGGGGGACAACAGCTGCAGTCTTTTGGGGGGGGGGGGGGGGGAGTGTAGAACGACTGACGCCGCGGCTTCCGGAGACGACACTTGCAGCCCACGGCGTGTCGCTTCCATGCCGCTGAAGCGTGGGTGCGTGCGAATGTGCGGGCGAGGAGAGGCAGACGATTTTTTTTTTTAACGTTATTAAGGAAGATCCCGCTGCCGGTGCAGAATACATGATCGCGCTATTGATTTGACCCTCTTTCTGTGGTTCTTGACTGGCCCCAGACGGAGCAGATTCCTGAGCTGGTGGCTGGAGACGGCGGCCCTCCTTACAGAAACCCACAGCAGTGCACTCGCTCCGGGGGAAAAGGCGCGATGGCGTGTGAGAGAGACAGTGTATCCGCTGTCCATGCGTGTCACTGGACACATTCCTGATGTGTGCGTGCCAGTGACTGCATGTGCTGAGTTCACACTGCCTGGAGGCAGCGTGGTGAGAGTTAAAGCTAAGCAGCGGGGGGGGGGGGAGACTGATCAAAGAAGATAGCAGACAGACTCTTCCGCAGCTGCAGACAGCTGGTCATTGAACGCCTGATTTTCCAATACCTGTCTGTGTGTCTGTGAGCCTGAATTAAAAAAAAAAAAAAAAAGCCCTATCCCTCATCCAATGCACCGTGCTGGTGTGCTCTCTGTTTCCAGTTTAGATGAACTAAGGCGGTCCGTTTGAAGCAAAGAGAAAGTGATAGAGTTTATTTTGAATGCAGCATTTTTGAACAAACACAGACAGAAGGCTTTTGTCTTGAAGAGGAAAGCACCGGGTTTGCTTGTGTTTTTTTTTTTTTTTTTACCTTCCATTCTCGCACACCGCCTTTTAGAGAAGAAACCCATTAGGCCTGGGACAAATGGCTGATGGGACAGGAAGAACTCAATAATTCAGCAACCATTGTTTCCTTCTGATGTGCACGGCGCTCTCAATTGACCTCTGCGCCGCCGTTGTTTTTTTTTTTCCTGCTTGATGGATCTTCTCCCTACGAAACAACTTAAAGAAGACTCCAAGACCTAAATAAAACCGTAGCTGGAGGCAGCAGCCGTAGTGGCCGTGTGATGTATGAACCCCCCCCCCACGCGTGCGTCTGTCACGACGCAACAAGCGGACAGAGAAACCACAGATAAGCTGGTGAAGTCCTTTCTGTTTACCAACAACAGACGGACTTCCGCCCCACAGCTCGACTGTCACTCAGCCATGAATTAATTACTGGAGCTGCTTGTTTCTTCACTAGCTGGAGGCTTGTCTCCCACTGAATGATGAACTTGCGGTTTTCCAAAACAAGCTCATACAGAGGTCCGTAGTACCACAACACCAATTAGATAAGTCCTAATCAAACGGCTTTCTCCGTCATGAAAGGGCCCGTTGAACTGCTGGATCTGCCGCTGTTGTTGACTTCACTAATTTAATTAAAGTACCAGCAACAGAAAACCAGGTGTGGTTTTTTTTTTTTGTACAGTAGAAAAACCCATGTGAGGTTGATCTGGGCGACTGTCCAAAAGCTAATTGCAGAAAAGTATGAGGTTGGATTGATTCAGAAATGACTCACTTTTGAATCAAATCAAGTAAAGCCATGAAGATCCACCTCTGATAACTGTATGGATGAACTTGTCACACGTTGAGCCGGCGGGGGACAATGTCCACTCCAACGGGGACATGAAGGAACTAAAGGGTGGGTGTGACTGGTAGTCTTGTGTTTACCTAGTTTTTACTTAGGGAACCGTTGCTTTTCGATAAGTCATCATGATACATGTATTTTCATATTTCAGTAATGAATAACATATTCAATACAAAAATAGTTTATATGAAATAACCACACTGCGTGGCCTATTTTTATTTACTATCTTTTGAACTACATACTGGACAGATAAAATCCATTGTCTTATTTAATCAGATATATTTAATTATATATATACAGTATAAAATGATGGAGAAAAAAACAGATATGCGTTCCCAGCTTGACATTAAAATACTACAAGCATACACATAAGCACATACGATACCTACAATTCTGAGTCAGTTTAAGATAGTTGTTTGATTCAACCGAGTGTGATTCGATTTTTTGGTACCTTGTTGTTATGAATTCAGATTGTGATGACGTCACATAAGGTTGATACACAATGTGATTCCATTGAAAGATGCTCAGTTATTATATTGAATTAACAACTATCGGTATAGGAATTGTGAGCCACAAAGCGACCCTTCTGAAATGAAAACATCTGCTCATATAACCTGTGGAGATCTCTGCTTGTCCTTGTAATTTCCTCCAGCACTTTGACAAAGAAATCTCCTGACTGGGCGTTGTGCAATTCAGCATGGGGCTGGTGTAATTATTGCTTTGAGTAATTATTTCTTTTTCTCCAGTAGGCAAAGACTAATCCATCATATTGATAGTCCACATAGATCCCTATGGGACGTGCACGCTGACTGAATATTTATACAGCTTGTGGTGAACAATGTTTTACTGAGTCATTCATGGAAGCTGCGTGCAGTGAAATTATTTCCCTCTGTGCCACAGCAAATACTCTTTTGACAGCAGTCTGAAATAAACAGTTTTCTTTTTCCCCACTACGACATGCTCATTTATGCTTTCCCTTCTGTGAACTCTCCCTGTATTGCAAAACCCACCACTTTTTTTCTTTTTTTTACCACACATTTTTGGGGACAGGGCATTTGGGAAGGATTTTTTTTTTTTTTAAGGATTATTCAAGGCTCTTAATAAACTAATACTATCAGTGTGGTAGATGAAAGCGCTCTCCCTCAAACAACCCAAAAAGGAAAGAAATCATTGAAGTTCAGAGCTCAAAGTGCTGCAAGATAACAGAGAGACGCGTTTCTGCTCCTGTCTCACCGTGGCCAATGGGATTAGTTGAACCAATGATAAACTAAAAAAGTAAAGACCTTTTTTTCTCTGTAGTGCCAGCATGTGCTACATTAGAAGTCTCATCCTCTTTATAGAAATGCAAAAAGGGACAGAGAATGGATGAGAAATCCTTTTAGTGAGAGCAGCGCTGGCTGTTCCTTTAGTGGCAACAAGCCTGCACAAGACCTCTCGGCGCACAATACATATATGTACAACCTACCGTAAGAAGTTCCATGGTATCATGGAGCGACCCCGCAGACACCCTGAACACCCTGAACACCCCCCCCCCCGCCCCCCCGTCTCCATCGCCACAGGTTAACGATGTTTCGCCCCATCCCCGCGGGAGCTGCAAGGTTGAACTGCATGTAGCGGGGAAAAAAATGAATTGTGCTCTCACCACATAATGGCAGCTCGCTTCATCGCGCCCACTGAACATATGTTGAATATTCAGACTTTTAGTTTTTTTTTTTAGCGTCTTCCACACAGTGAGAAGCAGCATGACAAATCCCTAATGTGCTCACAGAGGCGTGATTGAGTTTACACTCAAAAACCCTCCTGGACAGAGACAAAATGTACATTTTTAACCACCATCTTTCTTGTGTGTTAATGCAACCAGTCGTGAGATGATCACAGTCACTGTTACAATTTAACGAATGCTTTACATTACAGTTTTATATAATAATGTATCCAAATGCGGCAGATGCTCACCAGTGAAAGAACCCTAGATATAGACGTACCCACGCAGTCCAGAAACGCAACTAACCCACACACACGCGCGCACCTAGGCCGTGTGTGGTACCACATCACGCAATTTTGTTCCCGTGTCCTGGTTTTGTTCTCTGCTGTAATTTGAAAGCCAGTGAAGGCATCCTAGGGAACACGACCACGTGGCTAAAGGAGAGCGACAGGCCTGAGGATGTTAAAATGTATAAGTTCATAAGTAAATATTTTATTGGTATTTTTTGGCAGTGGGCTGGGGAATGCCCCGAGTGAAGCACAGGGCACATCATTGTCTCACGTTGCCTTCCGGTGTCCACCCACATCTGCTGCCATATACACTAAAGTTTAACGCTGATGGAAGCTGACTGACATCATGAGAAATTAATGCTGCACATCAGCCAGAGTGCTCCTGCAGCTCAGGGTGGAGGAATTTAGATGTTTTATTTTTCCTGTGAGGGGGGGGGGGGGGGGGGGGGGGGTGATGTTTTCACTGCTATCTGTTTGTGTATTTGGGAGGACTGGGTTAGGAGCGGAGCGTGGGCTGTTCTCCACGAGAGGGTTAATGGTATGGAGACTTCTCACGCAAAGTATGACAAAACATAAAGAGCCTTTTCGTAGTTTGCCCTAACAATCCATGGATTCATTAGCAGCGCAGTGCATTGAAACTCACTGCACCTTCAGACCAACACCTGACCTCTTTATCACCTCTTTTTGTGCAGGTCTGTTATTAGCCAAGAGGACTTCTGGACTGTATTTGCGCTATTTTTACTGTCAAGGATTGTTTTTTTTGCAGCTTCAGCCCATACGAAGTGTCACACAAACAGGGATGCTTCTGCCACAGAAGCGTCCACAACCTTAATGTGTGTTGCCTCTAGCTTTTAAGAAAAAAAAAAAATTGGAGGAACCATGTAGCTTTTTTGAGCGACTTCCATGCGGGTTTTTGCCTAATTAATTCTGCAGGAAAACTGCCCATTGTCAGCATTCAGTGGGAGAGATCAGAGGGTTGACTTCTTTGTTCTTTGGGCTAATTTGCATACACACTGGTGGAAAATAAGTGTTGTAAAAATCATTATGCTCAGGAGCCTGCGTGTGTGAATGTGTGATTATTTTACCCACAGCGCTCCAATGTATCCACCACTAATGTCTCCTTCCTCACAACCCATGTACGTTACTAGCCATATAAACACAACAGTGCTTGCATTTCTTTTGGCCCACTCAGCCCACTGAAGTCAACTCATTTTGCTCTATTAACTGATGTCCCGTATTCCTGTGTGGCAGCTGGTGAGACAATAGTGCGGGGATCCAATCTCCTCTCCTCATTGTGTAGCTGTCCATGTACAACCTTGTAATCCCTTGTTTTTTTAAACTTTTTTTAAAATCTTTTTCACGCCATCTACGGCAAAGGCGGCACGGACGGTGCTGGGGAAGACGAGGGCGGGGTGGGGGGGGGGGGGGCGGGGGGGATTGGATGAAACCTGGTGGGACAATTTATCATTCTGTTTCTCCCTTGTCAAGCCAAAACCCAGGACTGCTACTCTCAATGCCGAAGAGCGGTGATAACAGCAAAGCACCGGAGCACTTTCTAACATCTGTATTTCACACACAATCTCCCCGCTGACTGGGGTTTGAACATTCCCCCCACAGCCCTTCACACAGCGAGCTGCCTGCCTCCTTACTTTGGCAGTCGCTGCACACAAACACACACACACACACACACACACACAGAGACGCATGCCAAGAGCCTGCAACATACCCCAGCAGAGATGCAGATAAACAGTTGAATAGATAAGGAGCCAACAAGATGAAATGTAAAAACAATTTGACTTGACATACCGCACACAAACACACACACACACACACACACACACACACACAGACGCTCCTCCCTCTCGCCTCCATCTCTGCAGCGAGAGCGTCATCTCTGTTGTTGTCTGTCTAGCTGTGGGGCTCTGAAAAGACGCTTTTAGAAACAAGATGAGCAATCATGAGTAATTAAGAGTGAAGACTTGGAAGAGGGAAGGGATGCTCTGCTTTTGGGGGGGTGCGTCCCAAGAAATGCCCACAAGCATTTAAGCCGGAAGGAGATCAGAGCCATGCAGGAGCGGGGGGGGGATATGTTCAAACCCACACATTTCATGTGCATTGTGTTGGACCGGCGCCATGGACTCACCGCAGGAAGAAAGATACAACTTTGGTTAAATCTAAGCCTAATTTCTGCTCAATATTCATCTTTGCCTGGGGGCATCTTTTTGTCATTCACCTCACAAAAGGTGCTCTGAGACATTTTGTCTTCCCCTGTAGCACACGCTGGCTCTTTATCACGCTGCAATTTATAGCACAGAAAGTCTGGATGTTTGGGCCAACTTTATCCACATCAAGAAATACTTGCAGGGGGAAAAAAAAGAATCTAGCTCTAGATTTCTGTCCCAATATTTTTTGAGGCTGTGGTATTTTTATGAGAAAAAAAGCGTGTTTTGCTCTGGGGAGTACAGTATATATAGCAACATAGTCCAAAATGTGAGTCAGAATTACATATTCAAAGGGCTTTTACTGTCTGTGATGATGTCTTCAGAAAAGCTGCTGCATAGGAAAAGATACTCAAAAGGTGCTAAAGTAACTAAAATCAATACAATTATCGATCCAGAGAAGTGACATCCACACTTACTTATGTTAAAGATTTTGTGTTGCAAATGAATCAAGAATACATTTACCACTATACATAATTTAAACACACCACAACTGTTAGGTTGAACCAGCAGGATATGGTGACTATTATATTAACCTATCATCAAATTTTAAGAAATAACTGATTATCATATGAACATCTTTCCTGTTGATTGACATTGAGCATAGGAAACTAAATATGATCATTTTATGGTGTTCCATTTTAAATCAGCTTGAACTCAGGTAAAAAAATACATTTTTGGGATAAAATAAATGTCCTTTCTGAATGGTGCCCTATTTCCCAACGAGTAATTTTATGGTGATACATTTTACTCTTATATGTTTACTTACTAAACTTTTGAATGCATGGCTTTTGCTTGAAAAGTAGTTTTTCATACAGAGTGAAGGCAGAAACCGTTGCCACTACTTCTCCCATCGGGTCAACGTCAACAACCCAACACATTCAATGGATGAAAAGTGGTAACCCTGCTGTGCCCTGTGCATCACGTGACTCACAGTATCTTAAGTAAGATTTCTTTCTCATTTTATGCTTATGATGTCATAATAAAAAAATATTTTTTTTTTCCCCAGTTCATTCACAAGCGTTCAGTGCACGCTGCGGTAGTGTGAGAGCAACCAAACTACTATAACTAACGTTAAAGTATGTTGATTTGGGATAAAATATGTGCATATGAAATACCTGGGTAAGTGGATCCAGGTGCAGTTGGTGGCAGTAAATCCATGAGGAAGCGCCATGGTCTTCTCTCCACCGCTTCACGCCCTTCTTCTTTACAGCCGGATCTCACCATTACAACACACACTGTTGTTTTACCCAGCAGGGCAAATTATTTCTATTTTATTTTTGAATCAATGAGCTGTATTTTCTCTTACAAATGTCATTGTGCTGTGAAATTCATACATTTGCATCACCGAATCCAACTTCCTTCTATCTTCTATCTACGTTTTATATACTTCCGTTTCCTACACAGTGCATTATACTAAAGCCAAACTACTAAAGCAGAAAACCACCAATTTTGTCACATTGCCCAACATAGTGAACAGTCTGTCTCAGCCAAACAGATGAACAATGCAAATGATGCAGGTTTCTGCCAATTTACATGATGAGAAAATGATATGCTGGGCATTGGCCCCAGTGTTGATGAAAAGAAATATGGAAAATGGCTTCTATATTTAGCAGACCCACGAGCATTCAATAGCGGGTGGCTCTGGCTCAAACCCGCGTTGCTTTCTTTGAGCACTGGGATGAAACATCGGTACTGGCTGCTTTTAAACACCGGCTTTCGACAGGCATGGTAATCTGCAATTTCGGGAATCGTTTTCTTGTCTTTAAGTGCCACAGAATCACAGAAACAGCTGAGATGAGGTGTATGATGCACAAAACACATCAATTTGCATTTTTATGATGGACGTAGTCGGGGGGTAAAATGTGGGTGTGAGCACCCAGAAGCTAAGGTCTGACTGGGACCCTTCAAAACCTCATGTGCTACTGATAGCCATCGCCAATGCAACATAGTCTCCCATTGCGGCCCGATGCGGCCCCCTCCTCTACTCACAGGACAGAGCCAAGTGGCCCTGAGTACAGGTGCTGTGCATGTGTGTGTGTCTGTGTGTGTGTGTGTGTGTGTGTGTGTTTAGGCAGATAATAGTGTATACTCTGCAGGGATACAGAGGCAACCTCCACCTCTGATTACCTCAGTGGGGGTAAAATGACTGTGACGGCTGCATGGGGACTGGGATGAAGAGGAGCCCTCTTCATCCCAGTCCCCAGGATAGGAAAATAATAGTGTGGAAAAGAAATGGGCCTTTCTGGGGTAGTGGATGGACAATTTGATGACATCATCCGCTTGGTGTGGATACGTCTGAGTTGAACTGTACTCTTTTTGTTGTATTGCATGTAGATGGTATGTACTTGTTTTTCTGGCAGAATGAGAAACTTGAAAGCAAAGAATGACATAGATGACTTTTTTCCAACCACCAGCATATTTTACCATGTATTTTAGTTACATAAATAGTGCAATGGTGATGTCGATGTGATTTTATTGAAAAAGTACACGTGTTGCGATTCACTCAGGCATAGAATGATGGAGTGACTCGACCCCTGGCTGTGTAAGACCATCATTGCGGTGCTCGGCATTTTTCATCACCACTTGACAGCTTCTCTCTGAAGTTTGAAAACATCGCCTCGCATTTTCCTAAAGCCCTTTCGTCCTCCGCCTCATAACCGGCATGGGAATATCCAAGGCAACAAGTTGAGCCTAATAGGCAATTAGCTTTTCAATAAACCCTACCCACTGTGATTACTGGACTAAATTAGTCTGTGATTCTTAGTAAGAAATGGTTGCAAGCGAGATAATCACCGCCACGCTTGAAAGTAATTAAAGTTTCTCCGTCTTCAAACGTATTGTCAAGGTAGAGCTTATATTTAGAGTGTGCGCAAATGCTTCAAAAAAAAAAAATTTAAAATACTGAATTTTTCATTTTTCCAATGAATTACTATTCGACCAAGAACAGGGCTTTTCTCCAGTGGGGCTCAGTTCAGGTTCACTTCACACATTTTGTGTGGTCTGCACACTACACTAGCTGACATGGCCCTTCCTACTCCCATTTGGAAAGACTTCATAGTGCGTGCCTCTGCTTCTCAGTGTCCCTGGCCTCTCCTTGGCCCCCATCTCTTCCCGTTTCCTTGCATCAGCTCCATTTTTGTCTCTGAGTGTGTCTGTGAGAGCTCCAGTTGTTCACCCGCTCCAGCCTGAGCCGAGGGATCGATGGGCGAGCGGGCCTCTTACTGTAATCACTGACCCATTCCCCAGCCACCATTTGGCCCCTGACCCCCTTTTCCTCAGCTCCGGGCACAGAGCTTTATTTCTGGAGGGCTGGGTCCAAGAGGTCGTAATGATTCCAGTTCACTTGGGTTACAGCCCCCGAGTCAATTCCCACTCCAAAAGTTGTGACAGATCTTTGCTCCCATTATTACCCATGGGCCTTACTTCCCACTGTTGGTATAACTTTCTGCAATCTGAGCAGAATATATACCTTCAAAAATCAACTGTCAGGATGTAAAACGGTCGTTTTCCATCGCTTGTCTCAAAGGTCAACTCAACACAAAAAAACGAGTTGCGTCTGTGACGGATCCAGAGTCCAATCACAACTGACCAGACGCTCCGATAGTTTCTCCCAGCATTGAGTATCTAGGCTACATACCTAGATAATAAATCATAACTTAGGTAGTCCAAATATCAGTCTCCATGGCTACCCTGAACCCCCCTGTGCATAGAATCCGCAGCGCTGCATACCATTGCATGGTTCTCAGTATCTAAGGGCAACTATTGTAACACACTTCCTTAACAACCGGTGATGGAACGATGAGCATTTGAAGGACGCATTCAGGAACAGATTGTTAATCTCAAACGTTTGAATTCAACGCGTGTGTCACCGGACCGTGCTCTGTTTCAAAACCTGGCCATTCGTCTGGCGAGGACCCCTTTGGGGGCAGCGGTGTCGTGTTTGCTCACATATTCATTGCTCGATAGCTGCTGAAATCAGATAGCAGACAAAAGATGTCAGATAACAAAGGGGCACTGGCGACAGAGGAAGCTTTGTGACAGCAGGGCTGATGTCGAATAACTGTTGTATTTGAAGAACACGTTTTGAGCATAACGCGGGCTCATTATTTACAATAACGGTGCTCTCCCTGTGATGTTTAATAGGCAATCTATCATCTGTGGTTCATCCTCGCAGCCATCGACTCCCCTAGTGTCTGCTGCGGCAATCATGTCACATCCAGCTGTTTTTAGAACATACATTTCAAATGCATGACAATACTCAGCGTTTCAGTGTTTCACTTCCTTTTAAAGTGTTTTCGTGAAACACGCGAGTTTGAACGTTTTTTTCTGTTTTACCGCTATCGCTTTTAATTACCTTCAATAGGTGAAAAACCGTGTTGAAGAAATTACTGTTTGATAAAATACAATTTGGGCAATTCAATAAATGAGTCAAATAAATCATTAGAAATAAAATCTTCTGCGATGTCCTGCCGTCAGGGAAGGGAGATTCTCAATGGCATACTCAGTCATACGCGCTGTCCCGTGTATCCTTATCTCATCTGAACATGAGGTGATCAGCAAAAGCTGAGCGATGGGCGTGCGCCTTTAATCTTACACATATTTGCTCCCTGCTTGATGCATGGCACTTACATCAGCTAAATCTTCAAACAGACTTGGAAGTGTGTGTGCTGAGAAAGCCCAGATTGGGTTTAGACCTCACTTGACTCGACTCACTGCAAAGTCAGAAGGCAAAGTTTGCTTCACCTCGAAAGACACTGACCGGCTGTTGGCTCTGCTCCTGCTTCCTTTTGAGGGTTTCATGCGTCTTGTTATTTTCCATTTTGTTACATTCTTTTAGGTTGCATTCCAAAAGCACACAGCATTTACGATGGCCAGTGGAACATTTAATGCTTCTAGACTCTAAACCAAAACACATTTATCACGCTGACACCTATTTGCGCATAGAAAGCAGTGAGTAATATCTATGCCCAGATAAGTTAAAAAAAAATTAAGACAGTAAAACCTAATTTACCGGCAAGCTGTGGTGTGAGACACTGCGTGCCATTGTTATGAACTCATAACTCATATTTGTTTAACAGAGATTGCGTGGTCACTGAGAGTGTGAAGGTGGCGCTTCATTTTTTTTTCTCCCAATAGCCAATGATGCTGCTGCGTCATCGCTGGTGAGTACCAGGCCGTCATCCACAGGTTAGTCATTACACAGATACCTTCGTCTAAGTCTTTATTTCATGCCTTCCATCCATATTCTCATCATTTTGAGTAGTGGACCATTTTCTGTGCTTTGCAGCACATGTGTTTGTCACATTACTGTCTTAAAGGGTGCAGCAAAAACACAATGGAGAAGAAGATCGGATGCAGGAATGGCGGCTAAAATCAGCCATTGTTTACTCTCTCCGGAGCCCAGCTTAGAGGTTGCATTAGGTGCTTAAAAAAAAAGGTTGTGTTTATCCCGGTGTATAGTCTGTAAATAATGAATTAATTGATTCCTTTCTTCAGGGGTCCATTGCTTTGAAGTTAGGTGGGCTTTGAAAACTTCAGCATCAGAGAGAATTTTGCCAGGTAGCTGCCTAATTACACTCCCAAGGCCTGGCTGTCTAATATATTTAAGTTGTTTTAACCAACACAAAAGCTGCAGTCTGCCCTCAAAGGCACACATGTCCTTTTTTTAAAACCCATAGTTGGGATTAATAACACTTTTGTTTGCCAACGGATTATTTTTTACTGAGCCAATGACTACCGAAAGCTGAGAAAAGTCATCGTATTTTCACACCTTTTTTTGAGGAAGTGTAAAAGGTGACTCGTTGTTACTTTGGCCCACAGTGCATGAGTTCAGATGATGTCGGTTTAAAGTGTTGATGTTGAAATTGTGGAGGGTGAGCGGCAGAAGGATTCATGTTTAATTCAGTTGTAGTGCAGACTTTCATCTGACATACAAAAACATTTGATCAATATCAGTTTCAGTTGTTCTAAAACATTTATAGACTCCACATTCCGGTTTTTACTCGTTATTTTCTCCAGCCTGTCTCTCTTAACATCCGTGATTGTGTGTCTTACCCTGAAATCCCATCATAGTCTTCTCATTAGCCCCTGTCAAATCTTTCAAAAAGCTAATTACACACATGCCTTCCTTATCTCCGACAGGACTCCCCTCAACATAATGAAATCAGAGGATGCCCAGGATCCTCTCCGGGCAATAAAGAGTTACTTGTGCGTTTGTGAGTTTGAGGATTATCAGCGGGGGCTTCTGCGCTAATCATTTGCGACATTAAGGCGCGGTGTACGCGTGTTGTTAAAGGCATGTATCTCGACAAGTAACCAGGCTGCACTTGAGAGGAGGAAAGTCCTAATGGAACATTGCCAATTATATATAATTGTATGTAAAACCGCGCCGTCTCGAAGCAAAGACATAGGACCTAGTTATGACATAGTTATAGCGCCTCTGCGTAGATTACATATGATAAATAGGCTGTCATGGGCGAAAAATGATGTGTGTGTTTTGCGCATGCTTTCGACAACCGTGAGGCAACTGACTCCGGCACGTTTAATGAGCTGGGAGGAGCAGACGGGAGTTTTGCGAGAAAAAAAAAACGAGGGCGAGCTTTGGGAGGTTGGGGGGGGGGGGGGGAAGTGTTTGCAATCAGAGTACTGCCCTAAAAAATTGCAGCTCCAAAGAAGTATGCAGTGTGCAGAAACGTGCAACCCCCTAACATAAATATACATCCCCCCTGCAGTCACACACACACGCACACACAAGCAGCATCGCACCAGTGAGAGAGCAGTGCAGGTCCTCACGCAAATGAATGAACTGGCAAACATGGCAGCATGCACACATCAATGTTAAGTGGGCGTCTCCATCAGGGCGAGTTAACTTGCAGCTCCTGGCCGTGGTAAACGAGACGGTAAGCTGCAGCGTCTCCGAGCTGAGTCCGACACGTGGTCAGGGAACAAGAAAGCCCTCAATGACGCATCACCGCCTTTCTAGAATGGCGCCAGACATTCAATTAACGAGCGAGCGTCCCTGACTTTCCCGTGACATTGCCAAATTCAAGTCTGAGTCATGCTAAAGTGAGCGATCGTCGGCAGCGTGGGTGTCTTTAATCTCCCAGCAGTAAACAAGCAGCCTAGCAACATCTGCTTATTTATGATCCCTGGTTTGGTTGTGTCTTGCTTACTACCTGCTCTCGCTTCATCCTTAATGGCAGCATTCCAGGGCCAAATCCAAAACTGACGCCTCACTTTTAAAAGAACTATGTCCATTGGAAACATGAACCACGGAAGACGGTAAAAAAAGGCTTGAACTGCCTCCCGTTATACCCAACTTGGCCTGTTGGTTCATCCCACTTGATTTGTAAGAAAGCTGCTTGTGGAACATAATCTTAGTCAAACCTGCATTGAATAGAATTTGGTTCGTTGAATCACTTGACTGTTTTGAGACTCAACTCTATCAGTCTGCATTTCCCATTCCTGCGGCTGTCTCCCTTTCACTCCCTCATCACGTGTCTAGACTTTCGAATTCTCCTCACGGTCTTTGGATCTCTTCACCAACCCCCCTCTGCACCGCCAACAGTCTCCCGGTTTAATCTATCATTTAAGAGCCTTAGTTAGGAAGTGGCCTGTTAAGAAGAAACCACCCCGCCCAAATCCTTCTCTGTGGCAAGTGTGGTTTTTACTAGAGGGATACAAGCCTTCTGTAATCTCTCACCCTTTCCGGAGGTGCCGGGTGAAGTAGGTTAGCAATGATCTGTCCTTTTAGAGTGAGGAAACAAGAGACATTAAAAGCGCACTAGTGTGCTACTTATTAAGATTAGATTCCTTCAGAGCAGGGTTTTTTTTTGCAGACTAAGGAGCAAGGAGGGGGGTGGAAGTACGGTTGCTGTGAAACAGGAGCCGCGTATCAAGCTGTTGCTGATTGTCCTGTTGTTCCTTTCAGATTTCTCTGAAACGGGAGCTGCGTTGCAAATAAAATGCATGAACGGGGCGTGACTGTACATGTGCCTAGGTGTCAGGGAGCATGCTTGTGTGTGTGTGCGTTCGTGTGGGGGGGTAACATCTGTTTCCTCCTCTAAGAGGCCTTAGCAGCTTGCGTGCATCCGCAATGATGGACAAGGCCCAAGTGGATTTCCCAGCGTGCTTCTGATCCCGTCACATAAACATGAAATGTTGATAGTGCGGCAATCTGCAGGCGGAAGGCCGTTTGGTTTGCGCGCTCATCGTAGTCGGCTGTGCTCATCGATTTGTTCTCTGGGTTTTGAGGGTTTGGATTTCCTAACGATTAAAGTGCGGTTCTTTTTTTTTTCCCGCTTTGACCAGAAAGAGTGTGCCCATGGGATGTTACTTCATTCCACACCTGTTTGGCCTATCTCTGCTGCAGTGAAGCCGATACTCTCCCGCACACCGTGCAATACAACAACGTCCACACAAGGTATCAGCTGACCAACGGGCACTATGGACATTTTTACATCTACCAGTGGTTTTGCTTCACATGCAGATGGAAACTTGCTGCTGATGTCTAGAAACTAAACTAATTCAGAATTCATGCTTGTTATTTGTTCCATTTCTGAATACAAATGCTGGCAAAGAAAATCCAATTACCAGCATTTTTTTCTTGCCGTTTTGGAAACGTAGGCCTTCCCGAAAAAGGCATCTGTCTGATTCCAAGTCGATGGAGAAGTTTGGTGCCTGGCAGACGGTGGGATGATTGACACAGCCGTAAGAGTTGTCTGATAATTGCGCCCGGCTCTTTCAACAAACACAAAGACAAGGTGCTGCGTTGGAAGATAATGGCAGTAGACATCAAAGCATTAGTGGCAGCTCTGTAACTTTGTACACAGAGCGCTTTGCTATCGCTGTAATCGACGCGTCGTGTCCCTCACACAATCTGGGCCCATTATCGGCCGATCACAGTGTAAGTAATGCTGTGATTTGAGGTGACTCTCACGGTGACTTTAAGGTAATCACAGTGGAATACTTTTTTTTTTTATCATCCATGTGGTAATCATCCTGTGGCACACAATTGCCAAATAGCCCCTTTTAGCTGACACGACCTCTGTCTAAGACCAAAGAGCCTTTTTTTCTCACTCTTTTTGCTATTAGCTGAGCAAAAAAGGATGCTTTTGTAATGGCTTGCAGCCACAGGGACATGGGTTTGTTCGTTTGAAATCGTAAACAAAGCACAAGGTCTTTTGGCCCCGTCTGATTCGGGAGTGGGGAGACTGGGATTGGCTATTATCTCGTGGGTGCTGCCGCTGAGGAGCGTTGGGAAGCTACAGCCAGACCCCAGGTGCACAGTCAAACACAAAGGAAATTGAGCAAACAGAAGATAAGTGAGATGGAGGGCTCTCTCTGCCTGTGTAGGGCCGCGTCACAGAACCATCCCTCACAATTAGGTCTCCACTCCTCTCTGCTCCTGGCCTCCCTTCCCACTCCAGTTTCCTCTCCCCTCCTCTGCTATCATAAACATGGGGCCGAACATCAGTTCCAACTAAGTGTTGCGTAGAAAGACGTCTAGAGACACTGGTCTTGTTTCGATTCCCTCCTCGAGCGCTGCATTAAATTGCCATCAAAACCTAATCAAAAGCCAGCTCTTCGCCGTCATGCTGCGCAATGCATACTATAAATATCCTGTATTGACGTGGGTGCAGGGGGCGGCCCGCGACAAGAGCGACAGGGAGAAAAAGGCATCCGCTGTGCGGGCCGCAGCCCGAGGCGAGCCGATGAGCAGACGATGCTCGGTCCGCGGCCTTCCGCTGGCAGCCGCGGAAATGCAGCGGACAGCCGATGGCGGAGTCCGCCCGCGTCCAGCCACATAAATTAACTGAGCATTATTAGAGCCAGCACATACAAAAAAAAACATCCCACAACATCGATGTCAGCTGGCAGTGGTGTATCATCCCCGAAAGACCCCCCGAACCAAGACACCCACCCAGAGGAGGAGACGGCAACCGCAGGGACAAGCGGGACGAGGGGGCTGACCTGCGGTGGTCATCGCCGCGGCGTTCGAGCGCCTTTCCCCCCCTGGAAACAGAGCGGTGGTGGCAGGCTCCAGATGTGGAAGGGCCCAGGGGGCCCCCGAGTGCCATGTCCCCCACTCATCACTCGCCCGCCCCCGAGCCCAGAGTGGGTGGAAAGGCGAACGGGGGGGGGGGGGAGAGGGGGGGTGTTTCGCTGCTCGGCTTGCTTGAATACGATCACTTAGACGGAAAAGAGAGTGAGATGGTTGCTTCCCTCACAACGTATCATGTCTCCTCTGGAGGAAACGTGGGGGCAGTTAATGACTTTGTGTTGTGCGCTCGAGAGCGATCACACTGGTGTGTTTTTCCGCGAGTGACATTGCAAAAGAGACAAAGAGCACGCCGCGTGTGCGTGGTGAAGGAAAGTGAGAGTTTGCTGAGACCCAAAGAAATAAGAGCACTGTACCTGCTGCATTAAAAAAAAAAAAAGAAATCTTACGTAAGGACGGATGATAAAGATGTCAGCGTCTTGCATCACGCAGTTGGCCAGCCAACCTTTACTTTTGTCCCATAGATTAAAAGAAGCTCTCGCTGCAGGCTATCCTTTGTCAGACTTTGTTCTCTTCGCCTCATTAAAAATGATTTTAGTGAAATGAATTTAGAAAAAAAAAACATGCTGTGATAATGAAGAAGATGGCTTTGTGAAGGCATGCGTCCACCGACCTGGAGAGAATCTCAACCGTCCTATTCTGCGGGAATAATTGTGTCATACGCTAAGTCACGCCGACACTGTGGCTTTTTTCTTGGCAGTCACGCAAACTCATCTCGCTTGTGCGTGGGTGACATTACATTACCACGAAAACACTGAGCAAGTGGGAGGCCACTCAGTCGGCAGTGACACGAGCTCAGTGTGATGACATTGCGTGTGTAAAGGCCACATTAGCATGTCAATATCTCCTCGTTATTTATCCATTTTTCGTCTTTTCTTTTCCTTACACCCCACCTTACCACGGTGGCCTTTGACGCGCAGAGTGCCATGCTTACCCAAGGAAAACAGCGGCACCACAAAGAGGGAAAAAAAAACTTTCGTTCGCTTTGTTAATTTGTCTCTCTGCCTGCATAGCAGCGCTGGATTTAACATCTCCTGGAAGTTGTTTTTCCCATAGTCGAATGGATCAATCTTCATTGGTCATTGGTCAGTGTAGGTTCAGTCAGAGGGGGGAAAAAAGATATCTGGCCTCAGTTCCTATAGATTCTCCGAGGACCTGACCTTTGCAGTATTGTGGGGTGATGGAGGAGACACTTGGTCCCTGACTATTGAGTCCTTCTTGCTAAATCTCTGTGCTGCTTGTTTAGTGTCTTGCTCCATACTGTTCGAATGACATTTACATGCAACCATGTTCTGGAGAGTGCTCTACGTATAAGAGGTGTGGATGATAAGATCACTCTATTGTGTAAATGATTGATGATCAGCAATACCCTGCACATGTTCTATTCATAAGAGGGATATAAGAGGGAATTACTGGAGCGTTGATAATTCCCGATGAATCCTTCAACAAAGGTGAGTGTGACCGAGCATATTCGTCCTCGTGTGTCGCCCACGAGGAGGCCAGCGGCCGACCTTTATGCTAGATTCAGAGTTTGTTGTATTCCACGTTCCACTGCGAGAACGGCAACGCACCTGCTGCAAAAACGCCTTAGCAGCTTATCCCTCATTACACGTGTGTAATGCGCGTGTGTGTGTGTGTGTGTGTAATGAGGGAGGTAAGGTTAGGGCTCTCCTGAAGCCCTCACTGAATGTAGACGTGTCACCATTTCAAGCCAATCAGATCAATGAGTTACAGGGAGACAGGCAAATGAATAGAGCTCTGTGGTCTATTGCTCCAGCACTATTGTGAGCAGGCGTTGCAGATGAGCCGGTGTTTGAGCTTTGGTGTTTGTGTGAGGAAGTTAAAGACAGGGAGTCGCGAGCATCGGAAGCAGCCAATCTCGTCCCGCTGGAGATTTTCTGTCCAAATATTAATGTCGCAATCTTATGAAGTGTTATTGAATCGCAAAGAGAGCAAGGTGAGGGCCGGGGGATGGAGAGGAAAAAAAACAGCAGATTAAGAAGCCAGAGCGAGAAGCTTATTGTCTTTTCATTTGGTCCTGAGCGGTGATTCTGTGGCGGCGATCGATGGCGGGTAATAAATAAATAAAGCCAACGTAATGTGAGTGTGTTTCTTTTAGATTAGCACACATTAGTGAGGTGAGACCCCGGCATATCTGAATGTGAGGAGGGAGAGAAAAACAATATGTAGACTTTCTCCTGGTAATGACGGGTTTATTTCAGTAAATAAAGCATTACCTCATCTTTTTTTTTTTTTTGGCCCCTCTGTGCTCATACGGATATTTTGTGAGTTGTCACTGGCTGTCTGCAGCACTTTCACTAGCCAAATACACAGCACGGTTCAGTGCTGGTGTGAATGCTAAAAACACACTTTCTGGAAGAGCAATTGTTCATGAATACTATTTACTGACATTATGATCCCTCAGCACTGCTGAAATACGCAAGGACGGAGGAAAGACTTGACTTTCCCCTCATGCACCAAACTCCATACTTTTTTTTTTTTTTTTTTAACCAAGGCAACGGTCCAATTATAGGGAGTGGGAAGTAGCAAGGAGAAGCAGAATGGCGAGTAACGGAATACAATTTATGAAACATTAAGGGAGAGGGCGCATTAATATTTCATAGCCCTCAGACCACCAACAACTGTTGGAGTGGGTTCAGTAAACAGGCCTGATGTGCACTCTCACGCACATCTGTGCGGCAGCCCCTACTGCATTTAAGCAGCACTGGGTGGATTCATGCCACACCGCACCCTGCACCATAATGTGAAAAAACACATACGCTAAGCCTCCCTTTCACACACATAGACACGATAAATACACACTTAAATCCCTCTAGAGGAATTTTAATTGCTGTCTGTGGGGTTGACACACGGAGAGAAATCTGAAATCAACGGCCCAGCGCAGTCTTCCTCACCCTCACCCGGATCCTCCTCCCCTCGTGGGCTTCTTCTCCAAAATGCTCTCCCCTCAACCCTTGGGCATAATTACTCCTCTATCCACAGACAGAGTATTGGTTTCCTCCAACTAAAGAGCAGCAGGCTCCTGCTTCCTCCTATCACTCTAGACCTTAGCTGGGTCGCCCCTCCTAATCACCCACTAAAAGCCGGGAACTGTATCAAAGCATGTGTGTGTGTCTGTGTGTGTGTGTGCGCGCGCGCGCGCGCGTTCGTGGGTGAACCGTGAGCTCATTTGCGTATGGATGTGCACAAACGTTTCCACCTCACACACTGTGTATTGTGCGTTAGATCAAAGCAGCAAACCCCTCTGGGCTCAACAAACTCTTACAAGGCTGCCGCGGATTCGGAGCACAGCCTCAGTAATTCTGCTGATACTGTATGCTGCTGTTAAACAAAAAAAAAAAGTTGAAAAAGAGTGAAGGAGGTTTTTTTTGGGGCACAACAGGGGGGTCACAGAATCCTCCCATTGTTCTGCATAGGTGCCGTGTAGGGGGGGGGGGAGGGAGTCCTCGAGGGGCCGCTGCTTACAGAGAGCTTCGCTAAAAGCCATGCTAAGCCACTCATCTTGGCCAGTCAGGTGGGTGAGGGGGTGATTGAGGGGGCGGGTGAGTGTGGGGGTGGATGAGGCCCAGCTTGGTCGGTCACGGGGGGGGGGGTGAGGAGGTGAGTGAGGGGGTGAGTGGATGATTGAATGTGGCCGAGCGGGCAGGTCTTGTCGGGGAGTAAAGGTGAAGGAGTTTGTGGGGCGCTCCTTGGTGGGATGGGCATCTGGGACAGCGAGGAGGAGATGGAGGACGGGGTGGGGGGGGGGGCTTTGAGATCCCCCACCTCATGAGATGAGGAAGATGGGGGGAAGCAGAGGGGAGGCGGGAGGTGGGGAGTCTGAGTCCTCTTCGCGGTGGGGCTCTGCCACCAGCATCTCTTCAGGTGGTCACCAGCAGGTACGGTGGAGGGCGGGGGGGAGGTATAGGGCAGCTGAAGGGGTTCCTTCTGCCTACGAAGAACGAGAGAGGAGTGAGGCTGAGGATTCTGAGCGGAGGGGGGGCGGCCCACAGACTCCCTCTGTCTTTCTGAAGATCTCCATCGATAATGTTGCCTCCATCCTTTGTTGCTTACCCACAGGAGACTTGGGACATTGGGTATAACTAAGGAGCACTTTTGGCAAGGGTCTTTGTGGGTGGACAGGTATAAAGAGGAGGAGTGGGGGGGGGAGGGACGTCTCTAAAATCAATCTCTCGATCTCTCGCTCTTCTTTGCTTTCTTAACACTCCTGGCTTCAGACTGGCAGCCTGATGAATAATGGAGCGAACCGTGACCTTTTCAGTGCGGGTTCAGTCCTATTCTGGCAACTCTCTGATCTGAGGGGAGCTTTTGATCCAATCCACACCGGAGCGCTTCGAGACCCGGAGATTTAAAGAGGCTTCTGACTCTACTGTACACAAATTTCTACTTTGATACCTAAAATGATCATATTTACCTCAAATCCACAAAAGCCTCAGCTCGTATCGCAGTGATAAGGGGAGTAAAAAAGCAAGTTTTAGCTATGACAGCATTTCTTTTGACATGACTTGGAAGTTTGTGGTTTGGTTTGGTTTTCTGCAACCTCTGAATTGTTGGAGCAGAACTAATATGACAAAAGCCTTGCACCTCTATGTGAGGTGCTATCGCAGCATAGTGGAAACATAAACTAAAATCTCACACAATTTCACTTTGACATCCGACTGTATGCCTTTGTTCACAAGTCTACTTCACGGGATTAAAATAAAACAGAAGTTGCGAAATGGCAAAGCTCGATCAGAATGCATCAACCGGGCCTTACCCTCCACCCCCCTGTGACTCTCTGGATGAACCCTGTGTCAAACCTCCCTGACGCTTCACACCGTACACCTTCTCTACCCTTTACCCGTCCTCACAAAGCCAACACTAAAGTCACATGATCTCGCTTCAGGGGAAAAGGGCAACACGCGAAAGGTGACTGAGTAAAAGGGAAAAGGACTTGGTGGGTTTCTCTCGTGAGACCCAACGAGATGTATAGTTTGCAAAACACTGATCGCAACAAACTCTGTCCCAAGATGTGGTAGGTATTCCAAAATTCCAAAGAGCCAAACCCCTCAATCGTGCCAGGGGTCCGAGGAGGAGAGCGGAGGTGTAGGGAGAGACTTTAGCGATGGATGGAGGGTGTTTTAAGTGTTCCTGCCAAGCGGAGCGTGCAGTGAGGTCAGGAGTGCCACCACGCAAGAGTGCCGAGAAAAGGAAGGCTGCGTCCATCATTCAAAGAAGGGAAAAGCTTGTCCACCGTGAAAGAAACACTGAGCCTAAACTGATTCTCTTGAGAAAGCAGGTGGAACAAGAGCTCAGAGCAATACACAATTGCGATCACGCCAAATAATAGATCATCCAAAGAGTTTCCAAAAGTGGCTGAAGGGGGGTTTTTCTCAAGAAAGAAAAAAAAGTCTGGATTTCAGGCATGTTTTCCAACAACAGGTGATGGTGTAGCAGCAGATGCCGGGGGGGGGGGGGGGTTGTTTGAGCTCCAAGATGGTTAGGGGTGTTAGCAACCTAGGGGAAAGGGACTGATGAGTCATTTTGTTGCAGATGGGTTCATTTTCTCCCACTCTCCTTTCCATTTAAAACCAGCAGAGGGGAGGCAAAGAAAGAAAACAGGATGGTATACCACATGTGTTTCTCTTCTACACAAATTGTACTAAGTAATCAATTGTAGTGAAACAATTGAGGCGGGGGGAGGGGGGGGGGCAGATGTAGAGGGCGCTGCCAAACCAAGCTAAGAAACTCTGGGAAAATGAGCTAAAGTTTGGTTTGCAACAGAACTATAGTCAATGCTGATGTTTAAAGGCTCTGATATTATACGCATTTACAGGAGGATATAAGAAGGAGAAATCGTTTGTTTGTTGTAGTACACAGGGCTGTTACGCTAAAGGAATACTCCCAAAGATCGTAGTAATTTTTAGTAGCTCAACCTTGTATTACTGTCAAATAATTATTAAATATCTCTTTGAAAATTATTTCATTGGTTCTTATTTTAATGCAAAACAGATATGCTTTGTTTTTAGGCTATAATTCAGAACCTAAATAACAAATTATACAAACTTGTTTATTTTAACACATTCAAGCTTTCGTTGCCCATGGGTGCTATGATACAACATATGTCGGCACAAGGAAGGGGACACACTAAACTAAGCACGTTAGGAGAAATGAGGAGAAAGCACAGACCGCTAGTTCATGTGTATTCATTCCTTATTTCTTGCTGTTCTGCTCTTGTAGATTTTACATTTTCAGTCATGAATGCTTTGTGGCATTTCTCCCCCACATCCACCTATTATGGTTTGACTGCTGGTTAATAAGTGATATTGAGGAGCGCAGTTTTTTATTTTTTTTTACCGTTTTCAGCATAACAACTAACATGTGGTGCTTTGGTTACAAAGAGTTAAGAAAAAAAGAAACAAAAGCAAACACAGCTCTTGCAGGGAATGCTAGCGGTGACCTGCGGTTAGCTTGTGTACTTTTGGTTATTGAGGCCGCAATATTATTACGCTCATGCACATATACACCAACCAATGCAGCTCCATTCACAAACGGGATCAAAGGCCTGTTGGAGCTGAGCAGTGCCCACTAAGTGTTGCTGCCCCGGAGTAAATGAGTGACAATTTGCCAGTAATGTCGTCGCTGCTGGTGAGCCCTCGGTGCTGTTTGATCATGTTAAAATGCAAGGAAACTGAGGGAGCAAAAAATGGGTTCACGGAGAAGAGGATCGCCCTCAGATCTCCAGCGCGCGGCTCGCAGCCGAATGCTCTGCGACGGACGCTCGTTGCCGCTGAAACGTGGCGGCCATTGGTTTTTTGTTGCAGGTGCGTGTTCGCTGGAAATGGGACCAGGCGAATTCAGCCGCACGAGCGTATTTGTTTCTGCCGTTTCAAACTGTGCCTGAGATGCAGCGCGGGAGACAACTGAGCGGGCAACGTGCAGCACAATGCAAATAAAACAAAATCTCTGGCTGAGAAACTAAGTGGCGCTAATCGTCAAGTTGAGACGGGGCATTTTCATTCATTAAGCCTGATATCACAGATTTGCTCCAAAGGGGGGTTTAGATTTTAGCTTTGCTGCTCAGTGTGAATCCAAGATGTTCTACAGGGTGAATGTTTAAATTCTAAGTAAATAATTCGTCTCTGCGATGCCTGGAAATCCGTTCTTTAAAAACCAAAACGCATAATTGAAACCAATGAATTTATTGTCACAAAAACGTTGATTTTTTTCACACATTATTGGCTAATTCTTCAGGCCTTTCTCGGTGCGCTGCGCCCACTCCGTTCCTGCCCTGTCCATCCACTCCTACAGGATCTTAGGGAGACAATTTGTGCAGTCCATAAAGGGTCTGACGAATTGGATTCAGACCAGCCATCTAGTGTGAATGCAGGGTCTAAGCAAACAAGCCGACAGCCCCCCACTCCCCACATCCTTGAATAGCGTTGGCTGGCGTTACAGTAGGTTAACTCATTAACGTGCTCCAGAGCTCACGGCTGTGTTTGTAACGGAACCACAATAGGGAGTTGGCTGTCGATCAACTGGCATCTACACGCTGTTCACGGGACTGAGCAGAGAGCGTGTCTGTGCTTTTGAAGAGATACGAGACATCATGTCTGATGCTGAAAGACGGCTTCCGAAGGAGGACAAAAAAAACGCAAGTCAGGATCTTGAAGGCCGCCTGGACAGCTTCTAATCGGTACCCGGGAACGAGGGACCGCTCGGCTCCTGTGGAAATGCACATTTTAGCACAACGTGCAATAAGGATAGTGAGAGGGAAAAGTGCTTCCTTCCATTTTATCCTGTTTCAGTTTTGACGCCCGATTTATTTCAACAGGCCTCATTTTCTTGTCAAAATAAAACCGCACGTAATTCAGAAAGCTAGTCCCTGCCCTGTGGTTTACCACGAAAAACCTAACATCCACATGCTCGAGTCCGTAGCCAACGTGAAGATGTGCTGCATTGATTTTTTTTTGAACCGCAGACATTTTGGTTCAGACTGCTAAATTACGTGGTGCTAATGAGTTGATAAGGCTGAGATCTTGATGTTAGCATTCAGATCTGAAATGTGGGATAACCTTTTAAAGCGCTTGATGCTAATGAATTGGACATGCATGATAAATACTGAGTATACTCCCCCCCCCCCCCCCCCCGGCTCTTTAAACTGCACCGTAGTTCATCTGTCATTTAAACAGAAGCAGAACAGTAGTTACTCATATTTAAATAGAGTTGGCCACTACTGTCATTATTAGTGTTGTTAAGCACCCAGTTAATGTTGTTTTCTACACAGTCCGATGATCACGTCTTAATTACAGACAAATAGAATTACTGAATATTATGCTCAGGGACATTGGTAACTTTTCCATTCGGCATTCCCCTCCTTCACATCTAAAACTTTGTGTAATTGTAAGCGCCATCACTTATTTGTTTGTTTGAACAAACCCATCATCATCATCATCAAAGACAAATCAAAATGAGAATACTACAGTACAGCAGGTAAATAAAGGCAAGCAGGTGTGTGAAGACAGTGAATGTCAAATGAGCGCAGCCATAAGGAAAGTTGGTCATAAAAACCTTCTTTTTTTTTTGAGAAGCCGATTGCTGTAAAATGCAAGTCAAAAGATTGGTTTGAGACCGTCAAACCTACTGCAAGTTTGATGCAATCACCAGGAAAGTGTCTGGAGCACTCGACCCAGGCCATTAAATATTCATTCCTCCACTCATCATCCACTGATTCAGGGAGAAAGTGGAAGCCATTGGGCACTTAATGGCACACTTATCACACTTACCCAATGCTTATCTTGCTATTTAAAATTGGCTATACTTCTGAATCACGCAGCACAGTTTTTTATCAACACTGGGATTAAACATCTGCTTCAGGTCTGTGTGTGGAAGTGCAAGCAGTGTTTGTATTCTTGCCGTATTCATTGGTTGAGCGTGATCATCTATACGGGGTTTAGCTGGATTTTATTTTACAGTAGCCTGTTAAATGCCCAATATGAAAACTCGGCCTGGCACAGCTGTCAGCCACGTGGCGGGTGTTGGCCTAACATCTCACATGGACCGGGGGATTAGTTTCTGTCTGCTGCTCAGGGTGAAATGTGTAATCGCATATATCTGAATATCGGGAGGAGGAGGAGGAGGAGGAAGAGTAGGAAAAAAGAGGGGATTCTTGACATTAATGTCTAACCTTTTAAAAATGGATTTGCATGTGTGACGAGAAAAGAACCAGGGAGGGCAAAAAGAGGGAGACAATCACATTTAATATCAAATATGTGTACAAGGAAAAGGATTACCTTGTGTAGTTAGCATGTATTCTGTGTTTAAGTAGAACTGGATATCAGCCCAGCACATAGCCTTTACCATTAAACACAAAATAACATAATTTATATAAGTGGTGGTGCTGGAATACACCAGTAGTATCTAAACTTTATAGCACATGTAAGTGCATGTGTGTGTGTGTGTGTGTGTGTGTCTGTGTGTGAGTGTTATCAACCAACAGAAATAGGTTTGGATTCAAGCACGAGCTCCCCATTGAGTCACATAAGATTCCTACATTCAATGCTACAATTGTTGACATATTCCATTAAAAACCAAAGCCAACAGTGAGAAACACCCAGTGATGAGGACTCTCGATTGCACAACCACCATCATCATCAGCCACACTATCTACTATCATCTGAGAATCTGTTAAGAACAGTGTGTTCTTCTCAGCACTAAACCATAACATCGGGTTTTTGAAATAACATCTGACTGGCGTGGAGCTCTTCAGAAATTGCAAATGCAGTCACAGATGTTTTGTAACAATATGCGTGGGCCGTGTTCCCGGTACTAACCTATCACGGCTATTACGTATGTACTTTTTAGACACACTAGCAGAATCACTTTAGGCATGGCACGGTCGGTCTGTCTGTCCACCCCCCGCTCATGAAAGATGGATTACCATTTAAACCTGTCATGTCATTTTTAAAGTAGTGTTTATTTTGGTTTCATTAATAAGGAGGAAATAGCATTTATTACCGTTGCAGTGAGGACATACACGCAGTGTTGTCAACATATATATATATATATACATAATATATATATATATATATTTACCTTGTGAGCTCTCGTGATAACAATCTGGGCCACTGTTAGAGCATCTCCTCAGAGGACGGGGTTTAACAACATCTCAGATGGACACATCCTATCTCGTTCTTTTGCATACAGATTAGGCCATCCCATCCCCCAACCCACTACTCCACCGGGTCCCCCGCCATGCAAATGTCCGGATGAAAATGTTAAGAGCAACGGCCTTTTGCTGGGAGAACGATGATCGATGGTAGACTGGTTGCTGAACTGGGGGTCTTGAGATTGACTGGACGAATTCCCTCACTTCTCAGCCTCCTCTAAATGGCGGCGTGACTTGAGCAGGATCACAACCACAGACAATATGGATCTTAGTGTCTTAATTTACACAAAGCATTGGCACGGGGCAATAAGAGATTGGGACGATACGCAGTTAACTATTTGTAATTCCTCATTTAAGACTGTACAATAAAAAAGGAATATGAAGCTGTTATATTGCTGATGTCCCATGTGTAAGACACCCATTACAAGTAGAAGGGGACTTATGTGATCTGCAGTTGCTCCTCATACAACTCCCCTCACCTAACGTGAGGCTCGTATTATATCACCAATATTACTAATGCTAGCACACCGCTCCTCTGGCTAGAAGAAGCGCCTTCGTCTCCACCACTATCAATGGATAACATCCGTTATAGACAAAACTTTTATCTCCCACAGAATCTATCCAAATTGATTCAGTGCTGAAGTGGTACTCAAGTTAATTGCAGGGGTCTCCATGTTATTGAGAGTGATTCCCACCATGCAGGGACAGAGATATAATTGAACGTCTTGCTCAGCCGTTTAGTATGCAATAAGCTCAAATATATGTGTGTTGATTTACATTATTTACAGTTAAAGCTGCACTCCAACCAATGATTACCTTCCTTCCAGTAATCTGCTGGTTATTTTGTGATTTTTATCATTTTAAATTTTGAAGTAAATTATTTTTTTCTTATATTTCCAGAGCGGAAGGAACGTTGCTGATTTTTCAGACCATCAGTCCACAACTCAAAGCTAATCAGTTTCTGATCATATATGAAGAACAGAAAGCACCACATGAGAAGTTAAAACTATCAGAAGCGCTTTGGCGTGAAAAAAGATTGAAACAACTAATTGACTCTCATGAAATAGAAATACTTCATTCGATTTAGTTGTTAATTTGTTTTTTTTATCGGATTTCTTATCAGTTTACGCACCGGCTGACCAAATTGTACCAGATAATAATTAAGGTAGACTTTTTATCAAATTTAAAACAAATATAGATTTAATTCTAACCAGAATTCAACCCACTGTAAAATTACCCCAAAGCTTAATTAGAACAAAATTACACTTAAAAATGAAATGTATAGTAAGTAAAATAAGGAAAAGGATATCAAGGAAACACTGTACAATATTGAACATACAAATCTTGCCTCAACAATACACCAAACAATGAGTGCTGACATCTTTGTTGATTGTGTTACATCGGGCTTTCAGTCTCTCGTAGGAGGACACAGTCTCCACAAGCAATAACCTTTCTGTAATATGCTGCCATAAACTGTATTCCCACATCCCTTTATCTTCAATCCAGGCATCTTTGTGAGAAAGAACACCAGTTCATTTTTAGATTTATTTGACATTGTAAAAGTTTATCCTCTAAAAGCAACTTAAGACGAGCAAATAAAAATAATGGTACGGCGTTTGATAATAATCCTGCAGTATTTGGGAAATGTACACAAGATGCCGTTATTCTGCTCAAAGAAAAGTCAACTAAAGTAAGGATGTCTGACTCTATTCTGTGGACTGGAATCCATGCCACACATCTAACACCAAGTTATCTGAAGGGCTAAGGTACAATCCAACAGAAGGCACGAGGCTGAAAAAGGAAAACCACTATTGCACCTCAGTGGGTGCTTGTGTGGAAGTGGAACCTTTTTCGATTTGCGCATCTCAACCCAAAGGCCCAATGTTGTGACACACAGGCAGCGACTTGCTCGTATGCGACCCGTGTTTTGGTGGGGGTGGAAGTCACAGGGTCAGAAGAGAGAGCAGGCCGTCAGAAACAATGAGATGAGAAACTCATTCTTCCAGCCCACAACGAACCTTGTTCAGAGGTTTCCATCTCCTCACATAACGTCTTCTTAAACCTCCAACCTTCTTACCATGTAGTCCTTAACTCTCCTGGTTTACACCTCCTGCTACGTCACACCAGTGGAATATAGACTCATTGTATTCCCAGCTGCAGCTGTGGGGGATGATTATCATCTCAAAAAAAAAAAAAAAATTGCTGCCGTCTGCCTGCCATTCCCTCTCATCTGATCATCCAACATGATGATATTAAAGCAATTTCATGTACAGAGAATTATCATCACACCAACAGAATACGAAGCCCGCAATCGGACGGATGGTGAAGGCGTGGATGTGTGAAATAAAGAGTGGCCAAGACAGTGAGAGTCTGAGACTGAGGCGGAGGCGGCTTCTCGAGTCTGACAGCTCACCGACGTGAAGTCTTCAAAAAGCTCGTCTGCAATAAGTGAGCCACAGGTACTTCTTCTCTCTCCAGCAAAACATCGCACCCTTGCTGCGCTTCTTTGCATCTGCTGAGAACAAAAACTAAAGCCCTTGATCCTGAAGAGAGCGCAGCGCATTGGCTCAGCTCTAAGCAGACATTTTCATTACGCGCTTACACCAAATCACGCACACACACACACACACAAACACACACACACACACACACACACACACACACAAAGGAACGTGGGTTATGAGCTGAACTATGAGGTCCACTACATTGATTTGTCTGCTTTAACATTTGCTGCGATATGGAACCTAAAGCATTAACCTGCAGGGTTTGAGACCATATATATATATATATATATATATATTGCACCCTAACTTTGCTGGGATATCCTACAAATTGAAAAAGCTCAACAGCAAGATTATAAAAGCTGATGTTCTTTTGTTGGTATTCCATGAAGGAGCTTAAGCTCACAGGCCTTGATGCCGATTCAACTCCACAAGGACACAGAGAGAGAAAAAAGGGGTCCAGGGATCCAGTATGCCGTTCCAGCATTCTTTATTTAGCATGCATGTCTGCCTTACAGTTCACGCCTTAGAGGGGGATTAAATCCCAGGGAAGGAGGAAAAGATTTTTAGATCAAAGACGGCAAGTGGAAAGGTATTCAGTCCCACCAGCTCAGCTCCAATCACATTCCTATTTTGTACACACGTACAGTATGCCATCCTCATTTGGCTGATGCCTTCAGGGGAAAAGTTGAACAAGTTCCTTTAGAGCAGGCATTAATCCTCATTTAAAATCAAGGTTGAAAGATCTTTTTTTGTTGGAAAAGCTTGATAGCACAAACCATTCAAACCTCTGGGAAGTGAGACGAGGAACAGAAAGCTGCATAGCTTGACTGGCTGCCGGAGGTTCTGAATAATATTTCTCTGCAAACACACACTGACAACTTTGCTCAGTTTCCCAAGATAATAATTGAAGTTAAACATGTATTTTTTGGCAAGTCCACAGAGTCAACTAGAAGACGTAGGGGAGTAAAATAATAAGATCGGGGGGAAAGACTTCAGGCTGATGAGCTGCCCGAGCTAAAAAGCAGACATGGAGTCCAGAGAACCGAGAAGAGCATGAAAGAGAGACACGGCGTATGAGTGTGTGTGTGTGTGTGTGTGTGTGTGGGTGTGTGTGTGTGTGTGTGTGTAGGTGTGTGTGGGGGCGTGTAAGACGGAGAGAGCTCCTTTGGGTCGTTAAGCTACAGAAACACACATGCAAGTGCCGCCTCATCCTTCATTCTCTCCCTTTACTGGTCAACAGGTGCGAAGCGGGAGTGTATGAGGGCATCGTGCCATGTTCGGTGAACCTGACATGAGCTGTAGATACTGGGGCAAATGAAGACACATTGCAGGTACGGTGGCTTCTAATAGCCTTCATACATTTCCGGGCACTCTGTCACTTTTCTTGCCGTGTACAGTAAAAGTAACTTGTACATTCAATTCAAGATACACATTATTGTGAAAACCACAACATGGCAGCTAATGCAGAATAGAACAGGATTACCTTTCCATTTATTCAGTTATATTTTGTCCACGTCCATCTCACCCAGTGACGAGCAGTCAACTATGACAGCGCAACCTGAGATCCATTATTAGCGGTGTGCTGTCAGATGAAGCTGTGATGAGACAATGCGGCACAGCAGCCGCATGGATCGCTCCAGACACATCAGACAAGACAAATAGACCTCAGCCAATGCTGACAGAGCACCCCCCCCCCCCCTCTTCGGTTTGAAAATTCAGATGGACTTTCAATCATTTGTTTGACAAGTGGGGATATGTTCAAGCAAGCAGCATTTGTGTTTCCATAATTCCAAACCACATCATGCGTTTTTGTCCCCTGCCAGGGGTGAAATGAATGATTCACCGGGCCGGACTGAGAAGGCAAGTCACCTCGGCAACAAATTGTAAAATATGCGGCTCAAATATCATGTTATTATGTTTGTGAAAACTTTTTTAAAACAGAAGGTGCAAAGATGAAGTGCTTTAGAGGTTTAATAATAATGGTGGAAAAGAAGAAGATGTGAACTTATAACATGCATGAAGAGAAACAGGCCGTCAACACAACACTGATATTCACTAACTTGATGATATTATTATTTGATATGGAGAAATTGTTGGACCTTTTTAGATCATGCAGATATGAAGCAACATCATTTGAAGTAAATTATCTGTTCACCCAGTAAACTTCCCAAGTCAGGTAATTGTTTCTCAGCTTTTTCACTGAATCAGACATTTTAACAGTTTTACAAGAGGCTTTAAATGTCTATGAAGGATGATTTGTTCAATCTAGAGGCAGCAGTTCAAATACAGAATAAGTCATTTCCAACCTGTCGGAAAATAATAACCAGCAGTATGTGAAGGAAAAGTGGTTCGACATAGCAGCTTGTTTATATTTCCTCAATCATAACTCAAATACTCTCACAAGAAACACTAGGATTAAAGTAATCTATATTATACAGAAAATATCTATATCTATAAATATGTTTTTGATTATAGAAAAAATAGCCGCGCAGCAAAGTAAAGTGATTTGGAAAGTAAACTAGTAGTATGGGTAAGACAACCTAATTTGACTGCCACTGGGTAAATGAGCTGCTGGAGCAAAGTGAGTCCTCTGCAAACAAAACACTCAATGAGTAACATTTGTCCCCTGCAGTGGTTCTAAATGACGCCACAAAGTAGCTCTGCTGCATCTCAATTACCTGGCAGTGTCTCTCTGCTCCATTAACATGAGCAAGCCATTTCACTTAAATGAGGCACCCGTAGACGGGCCTAGAGGCTGCATGAGATATTGAATGAAAAGAAATATGTGATAAGGTATGGTGCAGTAACTTTCCGCTCCTGTGTTTAGAATGAATAAAATAGAATAGAAGGGAAACAAAGGCCTGGAATTCAACAAATCAGACAAAACAGAAGTACACATAGAGGACTAATTAAAACCGAAGACTAAAGATAGATTACCTGTGACAAACAGACGTGTTATTGCTAGACAGATGGGTCCCTGACATACTGTGACTTGTTATCTGTTTTCTTCATCTTATTTTAAATATTTGTGGGGCTGAGGCAGCTGTGTTAAATAGCACCTGTGCTCTCTATCTGATACAATTAGCTCACATCAGAGAAGAATAGGATCTAATCTGCTCCAATCAAATTTGACTCAGGATAGGAGAAAATACACCACAGCACAGAAAAATGCTTGAGATAAGTAAGGCCAATGAGTGAATGCATCCAAATGATATTTATACAAGGTTGACATAGAATATGAAACGTGTTTGTGGAGATTATCTCGGTTACGATTACAATCAGGACTTGATGTTTACATTAACACATAGGAATGTGGTTATTCACAGCCCTGTATACATAATAAATACTTGTAATTGGTCGTGTTGTTTAAATTAAATATGTGACACTACAAGATAAGTCGCTTTGGATAAAAGCGTCAGCTAAATGTCATGTCATGTCATAAATCATTCAGTTTATTTAGGGTTTGTATATTTAACACTAAAAAATATATTTTTAAAACTAATTCATGTAAAAATTACAATATTGAATGATTTCCGTATTATGGTGCATTTCTGTTGTCAGTACAATTTCTAGCACAATTAACAGTGATTCAACGTATTTATTACAATATATGAATGCCAAGATAACTTTCTGTTTGGACAAAATAAAGTCAGTATATTTACAGTGTTCCACTGTCAAATAAATTTAACCTATTTCTATTCAACAGTCGGTTACTGTCTGGATTTGACAGTTTTTCACCGTAAATTTTACAGACTTTTTTTTACAGTGTATTCAATGCTAGTTTATCGGTGTTGAGAGTAACAACAGGATATTTATAACTTAACAGATTCTGTTAATCTTTTTTAAGAGTTTTTACCAACTTTTGGTTCCTCAACATCAACAAGTTTACTAGCTGAATTAGCTAGCAACACTTCAGTTGACTTAATCCTACATAATTATTTATATATACGGTGCTTTTGTTTACTTCTGATTTGAAAATAGTTTGGGTGACCAAGAATTTGCAATGATCCATCTGCATCTGTTCTGTTATAAACTGCCTATGTGCTGTGAGAGTCCGGAGGGCTTGACAGGCTTAGCGGGGCTTAGCAAACAGTCAATTAAATGCCACGATATTAAATGGTGAATCAGGAAAATGCATAACTCCTGTTCTACTTTTCCAGTGTAAAACTCGTCAGTGAAGCCTCACCTCTAAGTGAATATCTGATTCTGTGTGGATGAAAAAGTCAGAAACCCATGCAGGCCCCAGAAAGTGCGAATTCAACCTCTACTCCTACCTCCCCTCTTGCCGGCCATAAAACGCAATGTAATAGGATTCCTAAGCTTTTCCAGTGACTGCTTCCACTATCACACAGACATTTAAGTGCACTAATCCATGACAAATTGTCTCATCTGATCCATGACAAATCGTCTGAGGGGCCGATAGAGAGGAGGAGGGAGGGAGAAGTTGGGAGGAGGAGGCGAGATGATTGAAGGCTGGTGGGAGGCCGGGGGGGGGGGGGGGGGGGCAGGGCACGGAGACAGAGCTGTTTGGCACCTGAATGATCAGGCAGTTATTGCCTAGTTTTTAGAAAGGTTGCTTTCATTATCTCGAAGGGCATGCTGTGTGATAGAAAGTGAGATCGCATGGCTCTCCACCTAAGTTCACTGTTTTCAAAGCAATTATAAACCCTTGTGGAGTTTTCAGGTTATAGGATTTCACTCCCTTTGTTTGCAGGATCTACAGATGTCCAATGTCAAATAAATGAATATATCTAATTAGATTTGTAGTATAGAAGTTTTTTATTTTAATTCAATGTGTTCAAAAAAACTGATTAAGGCATCATCCATTCAAGTGATTGTGATTAAATTGAATTTTTTTTATTACCATCAATTCTCAAAGTCATTAGTTCTCACAGTTTAATGGTTGTGTAAATAAAGCTGATTTAATGTCAAAACAAAAACACAGAAAGCCTATAGCTGTTCCTCGGTGTAGTGCCGTTCATTAAAGCTCTTACACCTCCCCAGATGCAGCGAAGCAGCGAGATTAACACTTTTGAGTTTCATCCGCTAACACGGAGCTATTTGTAATGAGTCTGAGAAAACGTATGGAAATGAGGGCCGATGAAAACGATGTGTGCATTCAGTTTGGGAGCCCTAGAAGCTAATTTCCTCACATTCCCAAACACTAACCCAAAAACTCATCCGTCTTCTGAAGCAGCCATCCGTTCGGTAATGGAGAAGAAATTCATTGCGTGTGTGTATGGCTTTCAGACTTTTTACCCTTCCTCATTTCTCAAAAGAAAGCGGTCCTAGATCCAGCGAAAGGTTTATTTCAATACTGTGCAACTTGACAGATGTTCTTATTTCTAGCGAACCTTGAACCATAGACTTGAGGCTACAAAAAACCTGATCTTAAATAGGCACATACAACTGAAATTGAGGATTACAGTATTTCCAACAGGTTGTTTTTTTTGTTTTTTCACTGAGCGTATCCTTCTGATGAACTCTTGTTTCACAATATGAAACATCTTAGCTAATCAAAGCAATAACGTTAAGTTTTCTTCCACCTCGGCGAATTCATTATTTTTTTACACCCAGGGAGCATTACAGCACATCGAACAATGAACTCATTAAAATGCCTTCAAATCATCTGGGAATATTTTATACCAGTCATTTTGAGCAGCAGCAGTACCACCACCACTACTACGTTCTAGGCATTTAAAACCAGATGCCACTGTGAGTTGGATAGTTTAATTTCAGCCTTTAATTATTTCAAGATTTCTATTTCGAGTGATTATAGAGGGAATATTTTTCATAATTTGGGATCCAATAGCATGTGAAGTACAGTTGTGTGATTGTAAAGCACCCGCGTCAAACAAAACAGCAACAGGCTTCTATTAAAGTGTAACAGGCATCATGTTCTATTAAAATGGGACTTTTTTTAAACCTGCGAAATGAAGAAAATCAGCAACTAAAGTGTTACTTTACTCAGGAGTGACCAAATCTACAGCAACTTCAGCAAAGCCCCGACCATGTAAATCCGTCACTGACTGGTGATAGAGTCCAACACAGCGGCCTGGTTTGTGCAGGTGTGTGTGTGTGTGTGTGTGTGTGTGTGTCATGTTGCATTCCGCTCATCTGTCAACGTAGTGGATTATTTCTTGAGAGACCAGAATTGGCTTCCCAGAATCAGGCCGCCATCAATCTTCGGGCCGCACCAGCAGGACACAGGGGAGGATGTGCGGAGCAGAGGCTCATGGGAAGGAGAGCGGCCCCCGCTTCCTGAGCAGGTGACAAAGCAGTCAGGCAACTCCTTACTCAATCTCCGCCTCGGCTGTGACCGCGCCGATTTGTCACAGAAACGCTTGCAAAAAAATAAATGTGGTCAGAAACTTTATCTCAGCAGTGGGTTTTTTTTTTTTTTTTTTTCGGCATTCGTCACTGTTGCAGATTTGAGCAGATTTTTCAAACATCTTTTTGAATGCTTCAACGGGCTGGAGATTGACACCTCCCTCCTCAGATATCGGCACAGCTCCTTGTTTGTGTGTTTCTCGCCATGCGGAGACGGCTCGTGGGTTTCGGTACCACCCAAACCCGTCTGAGCTGGGCTTCATGCCAATATCCACAAAATGACAGACTCGCTAATGCACTTCAAAACTGATCATGACTGATCACGAGACAATGCAGTTGCAAAGCACTGAAGCAGCTTTTCCTATCTTTTAATCAATCAATAGAAAAATAATGAATCAATAATCTTAGCTCATGGATGGCAAGAAAAAATTCTATTAATCTTTTCATCTACACAGAGATTTAGAATCTTGTATTTCTCATGCTTCATTAACAAAACATTTTTTACAACCTAATTTTCTGCATTGGCAAAGAATACATCAGACATCTCTTCATCATCCTTAAGAAACAGAGAAACAATATTTGACTTCCAAAATACAGCAAAGCATGAAAGCCGAGCTTTCTTTTTTTTTCTTCCTTAACGTCCTACATAGCCATATCTATTTATATCTGATGGTTCTGGCCTCAATGAAACCAGAGAGCTTCTCAAATTATAAAATCAATTCTAATTCAAATATTCATCATAGCATTTCAATTCTGAGAGAGCAGTTCTGGTTAGATCAGTTAACGCCACTCCACGGCTGAGTAAGATTCATGTCAACTTAATCCTCTTAAAAAAAACATGATGTACTGTGAATTGTACAGTTAGAAAAATAAAAAAATACAGTCCGCTCTCTCTTCGAGCAATGTGATGGACCCCGGGAAGCCTGCTGATTAAGATACTAAATATGTTAAAATATCCTCCAATTATGTCTGTCATCCATCACGGTTTAAGTTTTTGGAGACATCATGTGTTTAACAAAACATCTGTTTTTTGGGGCCTTTTACACGTAAAGCGGTAACGACGCCGCTGCGCCCAGAAAAACCTCATTTCCAGGGGCTTGCGCCCTCCCACGGCGCCATTTTGTTGTGACGAGCAAAGTGCGGGTCCTAAGATCAATCTAATCTTTTCCGCTGCCCCCCCCCCCCAATAGGGTTCAGAGCGCCTACGTGAAAGGCCCATTAGCTCCAATGCTGGTATTAAATCTCTCTTTTGATTACATCTAGCTAACGTTGTAGTTGTCTAACAACATAAAAAAAGGAAATCTGATACATTTGAGAGATCAAATCAACGAATGCGTGTTCATCAACCATCTGCACGCATGCAGCATGCATCGCCTCGGACATGACGTGTCCTGAGCACAGCTCCAGCGTCCCCAGAGGGCCGATTAAAACCACAAACCATTACTGCCTCAGTGAGAAAATGGTGTGCAAATGTGTGAGCGTGTGCATGATTTTGCATGAGTTGTAAGTGTGTGAGTTGATTTGTCTGACAGGACACCTTCCAGAGAAGTCCCAACCATGACTATCTGTTGCCTGGATGACTCTTCTAGATCTGCGTCGGGGTTGCTGGGTCTTGTATTCAACCCCCCTCGCTTTCCCCTTGGGAACTCTGCATTATTCAAAAGACACTTACTGAGCTTTTCCCTTCCTTGTACATCTTTGGCACCAAGCTCGACTTGCCAACCACTCAAAAAGGAAGAAAAAAAAAAAAACAACAGAAAAACTGGAATCAAGCCTTAAAAAATTCATCGGGAGCTCTCTGTCGCTCATCCTTCACCCTCTTGTTCCAATTATTGGGAGTGGGACACTTTGAGAACTTTCCATCTATCACAGCTGGGATTTTACTGTGTCAGCTAATCCGAAACAAAACTAAGCCAATTCTCCGCCGTGCTGCTTAAAGTCACCGATGTTCAACACTGGCATCGTGATTTTGAACTTTTTTTTCTTATCTTTTTTTGCTTGGCAATGCAACACACACACGTACACATACACACACACACACACACACACACACAAAGGATGCAAGCAGAAGATAGCATCAATGTTTAACAGCCGCTTGGCTTCTGGAGAGATCCCCCCCCCCCCCTCTCTGAACGACGGTTCAGCTCGGGAGTCACACTCATTGTTAGAAGCTTAAAGAAAGCCTCCGCTTTGCTCAAGAAAACCTCTGCCTTCCCCTTAACACTCCAGCATACACCACGAGCAATGCTGGTAAGCTTTTTCATAATCAGAGAATTAGAGCCGCCTTCGGCGTGCACCCTCCCCCTCCTGCCCCTGCGGTTCACAAGGCGCCGTGGCGGCTTAATTGCCAAACGTCTCTAGCGTAAAAAGAAGAAAACATAATTGTAATTTCTATACAAGCCACAGTGATCAAAGCTCTCTCGTTTGGCCTATTTTTGCTCATGGCTTGTCCTGCTCGGATCGTTCTGCCAGCCCGTGTAGTGGTCGATGATCCTCCACTGCACATATGAAGTAACCTCCCTGCCGGTGAACTCGTGCTGACTGAAGGTGCTCTTTGTCTTTGAGGGTTTCCATGTTCAGATTTAAACACGGAGGTGCAGCTCTGCCTTTCGAGCCTGAAGGTCTATAGATGTTTTACTTAAATAGCACCAATGTGTACAAGTGGATGGATGTACAGTGGGGCCGAATATACCCATCCAACATAAAATCAGAAGCACGATTAGAGGTTGGATCATGGAGGGCTGAATCCTCATGATGAGTTGAGTGACAAATCATTGCAGTTTTTTTTTTGCGCCGTCCGGTCGAGAGGAGGACGCGGCCTCGCGTCGCGGAGCCCAAAGAGGTGCACGTACCCAGGGTGAGAATGTCGGTGCGTCCGGGCCGGGCCACGTGGTGCTGCTGGATGGTCTGGTAGAGTGTGGCCTGGCACAACAGCAGGAAGCCGAGGCTAATCCAAATGGCCAACAACCAGGACATGGTGAGGGACGAGTCTGCGGCACGGCACACGGCGGGAGAGAAACAACAGGGAAATACGTTGTTACAGCGTGTCTCCGTGCACACGTATTTACAACGTGCACAAACACACACATTGCATTTAGTTTAATTTGCCAAACAAAAGACACAAATAGTAGGCAATTATATCTTCTGCTAGAACCTGGAAATGTTTACACAGTGGTAAGATTTAACACTTTGTGCTTGGATGTTTTTGTTAATACAAGGAAAAAAAAAAGAAGACAGAGGATTCATCAAAAACCTTGACCATAAAGTGTAATTCGTCAGTGTAAAAACACATAAAAATAAATAATGAATTGCAGAACATGGAAGAGAGCCCTTTTCACATTGTAATAATTGCTTAATTATCTTAACATGACATTGACACTAATGGAAACAAAAACAATATAAACAAAAACACTAAAGCGTTCATTTTCTTTAAGGTTTGCAAAAGGCCGCATTTACAAGCGCAAGCAAGCGTTCAGCAGACTTGTTCAGCGGCCGCCTAATGGCTGCTGAGGGCCGGCATACGGAGGCACGCCTTCGCCCTCATTGAATAACGAGGCTCTCCTCCCTTCCAGGTGTTGATTAGCACTCGTTTTCATTCGGGCCCCCCCGTGGCGGGAAATCTAAAAGAACCATCCCACACCTCCTCGAAAACCAAAATGTGAATTGCTGTGTTGAGTCATCCCAGGACTGATCAAATTCAGTCAGTTTTGGGAAGAGTATATTTCACCCGAGTCACTCGCTGTATCACTGAGATATCACAGGCACTGTCTGTATTTGTCGTTTTTTTTTCATTGAGGTGGTGACTTTGTGGATGAATCAGATGCTGTAATGTGACAGTTTGAATCTAACACTCCTTTGTTGATGCTTGATTCTGCCATATATCTAAATTCACAGGAGAATATAAAGCAGACTCTGAGCCCCGGGGAGTCTCTTCAATGTGAACTTCAACCCATGGAAATTTCACATTTCAATAAGGAGTCTGAATAGTGAGATGCGTTTGAAATGTCTGAGCAATGAAAGCAGGCCTGATCCACTACGTCGTTGTTTCCAGAAAAGCACCAAAGCCTCGCTCCAACAATGCCACTTTGTGTTTGGATGTGTATCTGAGATTAAAGCCAACGACTATAATGCTCTGTGCCCTCAGTAACATTGAGGCTGATTAATATTCAGTGAAAATTAAGCATATAATTATGAACAGCACGTTGTTAATCCCCACCCCTGCATTCAATTCAGCATAATCCACGAGCTTTGTGGAAATGTGAACTGCCTCCATTTAAATGTTTTCCTTTTTTTTTTTACACAGAATTTCTGTTCACCACTTCATATTCATAAGAAGCGTTGCCCCTGCATGGTGAGCTGCATATCGCATTCTGAGCTCTCCCCCCGGGGTTATCGGAGGGCATTCTTGCTGAAAATAAAATGTGGTTCTACTACCAGCAAGCATGCGCATCATTTTAAAGCAACTTCTGAGGAAGAGATGACAGAAACAAACTCTTCTAGTCGCTGCTGCAGCCTGGATTTGTGCTTTTATATAAATACCGGTCGTGTTTCCATTACTCTCTACTTAGTGGTGTCAGGTAAAAAAACAAACAGGGGAGGACAGCTCCTCTATACATGCATGTGGTTGAGAGGAGCGGACGCACACACACACGTACGGGCCACTGATGCACCTGCGTGCGACAGTGATTTAACAAAATCACACCTGTTTTCTCTATTGAAGGTGACAATTCACACGTAACTTTAGTGCTTTTTCTCCCAGAAGCGCATGTCTCAGAGGTGAGGCCCCCATTCAGGAGGATCGAGGTCGTCACAACATTACTCGGGGGTTGCCATCTTATATATGAACTTTTTTTTAAAATCCCATCACATGCAATGCGCCTGTTGTATGTCTTTCAGCATTGTTTCAAACACATCCTAAAACCTCAACATTGTTCATGTGATACGAAGGGTGTTTGTTTCTCCACAAAGTCTCCCGGTCAAGTCTCCACTCAGCTCAGACACATTTATCTCCATCACTAAGGTGGTTTTCCCAGTGAATCAGCACCCCCACACACACACACAGACACACTCGACGCCTCCTCTCCCCAAACCCAAGAGGTGTTCCTGGAAAGTCCCGCGCCCTTACCTGAGCAGTTTGTTCAGAGGGAAAAGGAGCTCAGTGAGAGTCAGCGCCTGCTCGCCTCAGCAGACTCACTCCTCTGTCTTAAATCCATCCATCCTCCGAAGCCAGGGATTCCCACGTGCGATTCCAGCACCACACAAGCGGGAACAGCGCGCAAAAAGGTTGGCAAACTATTTGGTTCCTTCAGTCCGACCGACCCCGCCACCCCCCCCTCCCAACCTCCCCCTCACACGACCCTCTCAGTATTCTCTCCTGTCAACCCCCCCCTGCTGCTCGGTTCCTTTTGAAATCCTTGGCAACACAGTCACCAAAAGCAGAACACCCAGGGGGGGGGGGGGGGGGGGTCTGTGTCACAGGCTGCCCAGGATTTGAGGTGACGTGAGCCTGATCCTGTCACTGCTGCCTCGGCCACACGCGGGGCAAAATGTGCCGTTCCCCCGTCCCCCCCCTCCCCTCCTTCAATCCGCGCCTCTTCTTCCTCCGTGGAAAACTCCTTGTGCTGGGATGACAGGGAGCTAATTTACCTCCTCTTCACTAGTCGGCTCCTTCTCGCGCGGCACAAGGCTCCAGTGGAATGACTGCTCTGCCCGCTCTCAGCTGCGTCCCCCCATTAAGAAGCTGTGCTGATAGTGTGAGCCTCAGTCCTCTCTCTCTCTCTCTCTCTCTCTCTCTCTCTCCAGCGCACTAAGTAGAGAGTCTGTGTCAGGCAGAGCCAGTGTGTGAGTGAGCGTGTGTGTGTTTTACAATGTAGCCCAGCTGGAAAGAGAGAGAGAGAGAGAAAGCTGAGAGAGAGTCAGATCACATGTCTTAAAGCAAAACTGCCCACAAGACCTCATCAGCAACTGAAGAAGGCTTTATTAACCCCCCCCCCCCACGTCTTTACATCCCAGCCTTCTACTCCCTCCCGTAACGTCAGGAGACACGGGAGTGTAGCCTTCAGCTCACTTGTGAATGTGTCTGAGTACGTGTGCTAGTTGGAGACTGAACGTGCCTCTTTTTAGTCATCAGAAAGAAATATGCTCCTAGCACTTTCAATGGAAGCAATGGAAGTGCCTCATCAGAGCGCCCACGGCCGCCACATCGTCTATTGCGAGCTGACTCTTCCCACCGATGTTCGAGGTGATGATCTGGGGGATTTGGTTTTAGTGCCCCCCCCCCCTTTTCGGGAAAATTCTTTCCCATCAACCAAACCGAGACGCATTGGCAGCGACAGCCCGATGGAGCATATGAGCATCCTTCCGTCGTTTTTCCTCGCCGACTGAACACAAGCCACGTCCATTGTCTCCAGCCTGGGTGTGCGCACGTGTGTGTGTGTGTGTGTGTGTGTGTGTTTCCTCCGTGCTTGAGCCATGCAGACAGGTGAAAGAGATCAATCTTGTCGGCGTGGAGCGTGTTTTCTTCCCAAACACATTGCCGTCCATGTGGAAGAGCGCCGCTTTAAGTCATTATGTTGTTAACCAGAGATTTTACAAAATATGCCAAGCCCACGCACCTGCCACGGCTGACTCACTGACAGTCTGACATTTTCCGGAAAATGAACCGTATGCTACTCACAACAATACACAGCTGAGGGGCTCAATAAGCTGGCAGACAGGGAGGATAGTGTTGGTCCTGCGGGGGAGTTCAGACAGATGAACCTTGATGATGAATATCTGTAAAAACTTTGTCTCCCCGAGCCTCGGCTGCACGATGACGGGGTCCACGGGGCAACGTTCTCAGCTTCCTGTTTGTCGTAATACAATTATCCCGAGTTTTTTTTTTTTTAGATGTTTAATAAGCTCTTAAGTGCATGAGAACCCACAAAGTAGAATGTAGAGAAACACAGTGTAGAATGGAGGAGGAGATGTAGAAAACTCGATTGGTGGCTTTTCCTGTCTTAAGCCATGTGTTGGTTTGGGACGCCGTAGTTTGTATCCACATAGTCCTGTAAGAATCTACTGCAAATGCAGTTTTGAAATAAGCGCAGCAGCCACCTGGGTCTGTGGCGGGTTAAAGAACGCCACACGATAAGCGACCAGGTTCACATTAGGCGAGAACAGCGGAGTAATTACCACATTGATTAGTGCTTCTACAATGTCAAGCTATATTGGCACAGAATGCCATGATTACCAATGATTGGGATAATTTGTGTTTGTTCATAGTTGATTAGATAGTTGTTTCCTTGGCTTTTGCAAGGTGCATTAATCGCGTGCACGCTTGATTTGCGTTCGGTGGCTCTCTTGATGTCTCTGTGGTCCGTCCCACCGGACTGAGATGAAGGCGTGAAATGAAACAGACTCGCAAATATGCCTCAGAGGACAACTTAAAATTGAAGGCATCCAATTACTAAATGTTCCTTTCAGTGATGCGCGGTAGCAACACAACTCTCCCATTTGTGTCCTAATTTTTTTCTTTGTGTTGATTTGTTGGAGGTCTCCTGTTCATTCTGACACAGTGTGAGTGGGTAGTGAGAATAGGTTGGGACAACACAATTTCACCGTCATTCTGGATTGTTTTTGTGGTCCTGCTCTTTCCTGTCTCACTTCTCAGGGGCTTCCATCATTTCCAAACAGCTGTCGCTGCACACCATGCCAAGACATAACCACAACCGACCAATCACTGGCCAACTCTGTGTTTGGATCTGGGCAGCCCCGTTGAACAACACGGTTTGCCAATATCGCCTTTTTTTTCGATCTCAGTCTTTCTTTCCCCGTCTGTGGTTCTCATTCTTTCTATTTCTCCCTCTGGCTAATACAATTCTTCTCTCCAGTTCAGCAAACATGATTCAATATGCACCTGCTAGCTGTACAAAAATGCTGCTTTCTGCTTTCCTTTAAAAAAACGAGGCCTTGTCCGCTATTATTCCCTCATGTTTCTCACCGGAGCAAAACAAGCATTTCTTCATCTGATGAGGGGGAAACCTACTCTCCACAGGCCCTCGGTCTATGAAATAAGAAATTTAAAAAGGTTGAGTGACACAGGGAGGCAAAGAGAGGAAGCCGAATGATTAAATAAAGGAGCCTGATCTGTAGGAATAATTTTATTTCACATTCATCAGCGCGTCACTTGACAAAAGCTTGACAAAAGGGGAACTGGCTTCGAGGATGTTGTTGATTTGCCATTTTCCGGCGTAAAAGGTAAGATGAAATCCTCCACGCGTACCCCTCCCGGTCCGTTTCAGCCTGTTGGCGCTGTCAGCAGATCATGGGAGAACAGGCGCTTACACTGTGCCAACTCCAACGGGAGAACAAGAAAGCAAATTGTTATTTCAACAATACGTCTAAATGATGTTTGCTGTCGCGTTCCTAATTACTTCCTCGTTTTCATCAAGAAGTAGATTCAAGTCAGTTAGTCTCTTCACTTCACTCTTCGTTAATTGGCCCATTTAGAATATACTGGTGTTTATGTTTCTATTCAGAAACAGAAGCAGAAGGTTTGTGACGTAAAAGACCTTCATAAAGTCTCAGGGAAGAAGTTGGCTTTGATATTTTGGCAAACTATGTGGATGTCTATTTTTTATTTTTTTCCCACTTCTATGTCTAACCATCACTTCTGCACAGCTGCCTCCTATCATTCCATTAAGTGGAGGGGCGTATATATAGTTACCAGTGGTCCTTCTATGCCAGATTCACTATGTTGTCTTGGCACTCAAGCCGTGGTTGTGTCGTGTTGTGCCTGTTGTTATGACCTGCTTGCTTGTTAAAGACCTTTTGATTTGTTTACTTGTCCCGACCGCCATCACGCTGACAAACATGAGCCTTCCTCTCCATAAGGTAAGGACTATTTTTTTTTTCCCCTCTGCAATCAGCTGTCTAACTGTCGGCTTTAACATGTTTTGGGACCTCCAACAGTCTGAAGACTTCAGGCCTCAGTGACGTCCAGTGCTCTTTCCCTTTAATTACCTCGTGGCAGGCTGCCAAAGTCTATTTTGTAGGACCACGGCTTCGTGATGGACCAACAATTTCTTCAGTCAATCCTTGCGGTGGTGCTCGGTGATCAGCTCTAATTTGGCTCTGAAAGGGAAGTTCGGAGCTTCAGCCCATTTCAGCGCACAGCACCTCTCGGCTGGATTTACCCACTTCCTCGGGTGGTGAATTTAGTTAATTCAATAACTGACTCAACTCCCTCTTAATCATTTTTGGACTCGCAATGTCGGTTACCAACCCACCACTTAGCCACGCTTTGAGTGTGGTTGTTTTGCCGTGGTAGCTGCATTCATGCAGTCATTCAACCACATCTTTTTGTGATGAGATTGCTTCCTGGAGCGCAGTGTAAAATAAGTCCGTTACAAGGAAAAGCTCTCTTTTCAAAATGTTTGATTCCATTTAAGGTTAATGTTGCAGCTGGTAAGTTGGAGCTAATTCTGACTACTTATTATTACTTTAAATAGTATACATAATATTAGCATAAATATCCATAGTCACACTTAACCACTTCTAGAACAAACCAGAAAAACAAAATAAAGTTATAAAGGCATCTTAATTATTTCCTTCTTTGTGAGCATGCCCCTGAAATGGTCCCAAATCTCACAAAATCCTTTGGGAAAAACATTCAATCAATAGTGTTAGGCATTGGACCTCATTGCTTCACTGTGGTTGGGGCTGTTTTGTTCAATTAAAAGGCTTCTTAGAAGCTTCTTAGAGGCTTCTTAGAGGCTTCTTGCGGTTGCCTTGACGATGTCGTCAGCGCTCATGTTCCAAGGCCGCATGCCGCAATTAATCGTAAAACAACCTCATTCTGCTTTTATTAGAAATAAGAGTTCTGGGCAAAGGATCTCCTTTTGTGTCTGGGTCCTTACTCTCAAATCTGTTTCTCTCAAATGTCCTACATCCTAAACTGACACCATGAATTGTGAGATTCATTGTGCCTCTGCCAGTCGTATATAAATATGCCACTACTTGGGCAAATAATTACAACTAGGATTTCTTTTTAATTCTGCCAAAGACCTAATAGACTTGTAAGTGAAATCTGGTCTACACACACGTATTACCTTATATGAGGTTATTTATATATTTCTGTTTTGTTGTTGCTCTAGAAAAATTCCAAGGAAATATGACTCTCCACATATTCAACCATATACTGTAGGTAGCAGTGAAAATAGGTGGTGTTTTTGTGTGTGTGTGTGTGTGTGTTTGAAGTAGGTCAGAAATCCTGCACTGGTAATGCGCTGGGACGCACCAGGTCTCGGCAGGGGACGTTTCCTCTCCCCTGCCAGTTGGAGGATGGAGGAGTAATTGAGCGCTAGACGACTTCTGCTGGAGAAGACGGCGGCCATGGAAATGTGCCCTCACAGACTCATAAAATGTTCTCCTTCTTCCTGTAATTGGACAAGGGACAGTGAGGTTGGGTTCTGGCCCGGGGAGACCACCTGTAGAAATGCTGTGCTCAATAACTAATCAGACAGGGGACTAACTGGGAGAAAACAAGTAGTAATAAAGAGAGTTACGCTTATGAGAACCGTGACCAAAAAAATAAGTAAAAACGACGCAATATTTTTCAAATTTGAAAACACCTAGATTTACTCAAGGCTTCTTCGGAATGCTGTCACGGTCACTGTGACTAAGAAATGAATCAAAGAGTAAGTGATTTATGCAGCATGGAGATTATTTGGTGAGCAAGGTTTAAAGCTGGGGCAGCATTTTGAAATATGACAAGGTGAAACTTTTTAGACTTTTTTTCATTTAACAGGTACCTAAACCTTTGTAGAGCTGAGGGGACATGGAGGGTTGTGTGATGTCATCTCTGGCTCAATCACTCAAGTTTTCATACATAGCAATTTATTACATTGTTATTACTAGTGGAGGGTTCATTTGTAGTGGGTGTACATTTTCAGCCGGCTGATTGCTCAGAGGGAACCGCTCACACAGTTGGTTGACTCCAGCCGGAGTGAAGAAAACCACCTGACTGCACGGCATCCGTCCACCGCAGCCAAAGAGCCGCTGCATGTGACGCGCCACTGCAGACAACATGCCTTTGACCCCAGCTGCCGAACCTCAAAGTGCCACCTTCGACAAATCACTAACGAAGAGTCCGACGTCTGCTCGGTTGGCGCTATCGCCTCGACGCAAGAAGGTCCTGGCTTTCGTTTCCACCCAGCGGGCCTTTCTGGGCGGAGTCTGCGTGGGTTCTATCCGGGCCCTCCGGCCCCAGGACATCCTCTGGGGAGTCGGTCAAATTGCCATTCTAAAATGCCTGTAAGTGTTTGGATGTGAGTGTGAATGGTTGTTTTTTCGTGTCGGCCCTGTGATTGACTGGCGCGCAATCCGGGGTGTCTCCCTGTCACTGGCTGGGATCGTCTTCAGCCCCCCCCCCCCCCCCCCCGCGACCCTTTTATGAAGGATAAGCGGCGTTGAAGATGACCGAGTCCCATGTCCACATTACACTAAATTTGACGCAGCAGTCCCCAGGAAATTCTGTGTGTGAAGCAAATTGATGAATGTTGATGAATGTTTGAAACACAAACATAATCCCATTGTATTTATTGATTTCGGGAAAATAATGCGTATTGTCCCCACATTCACATGGGCAAGCCATACTGCTTAACACCATGAAAGACGTAGACATATACACTGCATCAACAATTGCCAGGGGGGAAGACAAATTCACAAAGGACAAAGCATCAGAGGATTTTACCAAGCGGCTGCTGGATGTTCTACTAGCAGTGATTGATCTTGCACTTTTTAATTGTGCAATGGCCATCCCTTACATAGAACTCCCTGGATAGGGAGTAGTGAGTGAGGGAATTATTCTCTGTGTCTTACAATCGAAGAAGCAAAACAAGCAAAAGATGCAGGTTTGATCCCAAGACGACTTGTACAATGAGGCACGATCCCTTTCAGCACGACTTGCTCTTTACTCAAGTCGTCTTAAAAGACACGCACAGACGGATCCAATTTCCTGCACATGCGGTAATAGAATGTACGGCAGAATAGAGGCAAAAGTAGAGAGATAGAGAGAAGCTTGCGGCAGATAAGGTGAAACGGGGGGGGAAGCATTCACACTCAATCCCCATTCAAACATTCACATGTCTTCTCATGCCGCATTCATGCTGCAGAGCCAATTCCGCGCCGATAAGCCCGCCGTATGCTTCTCAAGGTGAGCGAGTGAATAGAGCCGTACAATCTTTAGCCGACGCTGAGGAGGGACAGCCGATGCGCGCTGACCTTCCTCACGCCAGCTTTACCTCAGTGGGAGGAGGAGTGTTTCATAAAGGGATTATTACGCTCACTCCCCTTTGACCTGTCTGGCGGTCTTCCATAACGGCTCAAGCTGCCCGTCCATCACTCAAAGAGAGGCAGAAAGAGAGGGTAGATAAGAGAGGAGATGGGTTCAACCTGTGGGAAGGGATTAAACCCTCTGTTGCTTTGCTGTGGAGAGATGGGGAGTTGTCAGCCGCTGTGCACCGGTGGCTCAGCAGGTCAGGGTAATATGGAGGAACTGAAGTGACTTTTCACGTCATTCATGAGACAGAGGGTGTCCAGCATTTTCTCTCCGCTGACAGTCATGATTTGTCAAATGTGGGGGTGAAGCCCTGAGGAAAAATTCAACCTCCGCCCGAATGCCAAACACTAAGAGTTCCACCCACCAAGGACTGTAGTTTCAATAGGATTTTGCGGAGTTGGAGAGGGACTTCATTGAGAGGTTATGAGGGATGACTCAGCCATACTTGAAGGGTATAGAGAGTACATCCGTTAGAGTAACTCCCCAAATCTCGATAATAACGACGGTGCTTGAATCCAGGAAAAGGACCACAAGAGCATACAAATCTGGTCTTTTTAGTCTCAAAAGGATATGAAAATCATGAATGAGACATCTCGGTAGCACTGTATGCAACAGATGAGTCATCACATGTTCAGTCACAAGTACACGAGTGCCGTGATAGAAGTGTGGTTTTTTGCCCTGAATGTTTTGAACTCTTAAGGGCCGAAGCTGGCGAGGGAGAGACAGCGGATGTTTTTGGATGACGAGGAGCCACTGAGCTGTAACAACTCACTCCAGGAAAAACAAAATCCCCCACAAGTCTCGAAGGAAAGCTCTGAGGAGGGAGGCATCCAATTCCACCTTCCTTTCAGCAATCGTCCGCCAGGCACGCAGGAGTGAAAGGGGCCCGATTCGAGAGGGCAAGAAAGCAAAGAACATTGAGACGTATGGAGAGGGGGGGGGGGGGGGGGGGTACAGGAAAAAATGAATGCATGAAGTAGCGTAAGTGGGAAGGCAGCGGGGAGGGAGCGAAGGGTGGCGCGGGTACAGGCAATTCTTTTTCTTTTTTTTGTGTCTTATTTTTCCCTCCACACTTGCACCCTTTCTCCCCTCTGGCAATGGAGCAGTTATTTACTGCGGCCTCTCTCCTCTCCCGGTGGAATGTGTGGGGGAAATGAGCTCTTAACTGGGTTTCCATACATCACCTCCTGACACTGATGCTGGTAGTTTTGGAATGCCTGATGTTTCTTTTTAAAATCAATTATTTACAGAGAATCTAAAGAGTCTCCCAATTCATCATAGCTAATTGCAGCGCATGCCCCGCCCCCCCCGGTCATCGATCTCTTTGTTGTTGAGGGGTGGGAGGAAAGGCAGTAAATGCTTCTGACAGTGGGGAGAAACCCCTGGATGGCACATGTTATCTTCCTTTGTCTTGTAACGTCTTTATTATGGCGCTGAAGGCCCTTTGAGGAGCTCTTTTGAGGAGTCTGTTTGCACCATTAGCCCACTGCATAAATTCAGTTAATTCAGCATTGAAACAAATTTCTCCTCTGAGAGAAAGACATCGACATTGGTTCGATTGATCCCTTTTTTGTCGTATTTTGCATGAAGCGTCGCTGTACGTTAAAGCCACATGTCAAACCCGCACTTGTGAATTGAGCACACATTTTTCTCCATCTCCAAACCATAGCGTCCCCGTATCGGTTCACATTTAGTGAAGCCAAGAACCGCACAAGCACACACTTGACAAACAAAGTGGATTACAAAAGCAACGATGAACAAGTGTACAAAATTGTTTCATTTGGTGAATAAACTTCCCCCTCAAGTGTACAAGTCTTGATCCTGAATCTCAAAGACTTCCAAATCCGCTCTACATTGGCCCCTACAAAAGGAGTGGAAAGTAAAAAGAACATAATACGCTTAGAGATCATGTCAACCTTTTCGCACCCAAGTTGAAGCACGTCCAATTAGCACGGACGCGTTTCACACCAGTTTTCGCTGCCTGGAGGGATTTTGCAGTATGTTAGCACCTCCCCGTCGTGCTTCATCAACTTTTACATGCATATGTGTCGTATCTGTTGTTTTGCCAAAACACACCTTTTCAGAGAGGAGGCCATGATCTCTCAGTAACCCTTATCCAAGTAGTGCGAACTACTCATAAAACCTCAGACATGGGGGCGACAGGTCGGAAATGCTTTTCGGTGCGGTGTGTCGACTTGTTTAGTAGCAAAGGTGCAGTCTTGTGGTGTTTGCATTTTTCACTGTGAATTCTTACACTGTGCGGCACGAATTAGCCTCGTGAAGAAGTCGCTCTGTGCACCTGCAGCCCCTCGGGGCAGATTACGCTTTCACCCAGTGTGGAACTACGCTCTTTCTGCCCCGTAGCAAGAGCTTTCACAGTCCAATTGCTTTTTTCATGAAGCTAATTAAATATTTCTGTATGATGAGGCAATCCCAAAAATGCATTAACCTTTCCAAATCGCCACATGCCATCTTCTAGGCAGTTTTCTCTAAATTGTTTGGATTTGGAAAAACAAAAATTATCTCCATCCATTCCGATTTAACGTCTGTTGTTCAATGAATCAGTTTACCTGCTGCTTCTGCTTTGCGAATGGAAATAATTGAGTAAATGTACAATGTAAAAAAATATTTTCATCTCACCATTATCCCGGAGGATGGTTCCTGGCGTTATTATCTAAAATGGCACAGACTTTCAGCACAATATTTAGAGCTCGTTTTACTGTGACTTGATGAATTTTGCACATACACAACTTTTTCTGCACTCCTTATTTTATTCAACCTGGATGAAATTCATGTCAATATCTCGGGAGTCTGGCAGGTAAAGCGGAAAATTGGGGCATATATATGAAAGGATATAAGGAGAGAGGAAAAGAGCAGTAAGAGCAAGGTAAATGATGGCGAGATGATCACAGGGAACGAGGTAAAGACAGCGGACGAAAGATGGGGCAGCATGCGGGGAGGGGGAGAGAAGTCTGATTGACAATTTGCATCCTCTTCAGAGGGTATCAGGGGACATGATTGAATCCAGTCAGGCTGAACCCATTAGGGGAGCGCTGCTGTCGGAGGCCGAGCAGAAAGCCATTCACCGGCACCCGGTCCCTGCTCTCCGCCCGTCTCCATTTATATTCATGCCAGGGCTGAGTTATTGAGGAAGAAGAGGCAGAGAGGGAGAGAAAGAGGCACTCGTCCAGCCATCCGTTTTCTATTTGTGAGCCGCGCGGAGTCCTCACCCGCTGCCAAGATCGCTCACTTAACGTAGGTGCGACTGATCCCATTTGCATGTGATTTTCATGGGTCAATATGTTTAAAAATTGGATTCAAATTGTAGACATGTAATGTCTCAAATCACTTAAAAGCACTGTGGGGAGTGGGGGGTGGGGTATTTAAAAGCTTTGGAGGGGGCGGGGGTGGGGGGGTGGGGGGGGGACTGCAAACGTCTTTTGCATGTTAATCGGCTCGCCGTGTCTCCTCTCATTAGCCAGCCTCGACAATGTCGCCGTAACCAAAACCTAACCGGAGCATTTTCTTGGGACGCCGCCATGTGAAAGATCTTGGTTTGGGCCGAGGCGATGTTTTTTTTTGCGGAAGGGTCTCCCTTTGTACTTCGCAGCAGATCCCTGGGCGAGATGAGAGCGGCGGAGAGATAACACTCTTGGGGGTGCGATAAGCCCGCGGTGGCCAAAAGGGCCGCCGGGGGGGGGGGGGGCGAAACGGTTCCTGACAGCCGCCCCACCCTCTTGTCTCCGTTCACCTCAGCCAGACAGCAGCGGATCCACAGAAGCCCCGGGAGTTTGACTAGGTGACAAAGGAGGTGGAGTGCTGTGAAGAGTCTTCCACATGTTGCCATTTATCTCAAAAACACAGCACGCGCGCCCAAAGCTACAGTACCGCAGCACGGTCTTGGTTTACAGCAGCCGACTGTCACGGCAAAGAAAGGCGGAAACCAAGCTGTCAGACTTTCTCTCCAGAGTAAAAAAAAAAAACAGGAGTTAGTAGCAAAGATCTGCTTCTTTTGTTTGCAAATGCCTGCGTTGGACCTTTTGTTATACTCTGCCTACTCTGTGCGTGACTCTGTATCTATGTAGCCAAAAAGGAACACCGTGGCCTTTGACGACAGTTAAATTAATATTTTAGTGCGTACCCGAAGGACTGCACTCGGTTGGACGCCAAATTGCCTATTAGGCTGTTTTCATAGAAGCTGCCATGGCGCCACTAATCCTTTTTTTTATACATTTGCTCCTTGCTTTGATGTAATTATCAAAGCACAAAATTTGATAAGCACATTCAGAGCATTTTTAAAATGCAGCTGAAGCTCTAATAATATTTAAACTCATAACTGTTCAAGGTCATTTGAAGGATAGGTAATTAGATGGCACTCTCCGGACTACTTTAGAGGAGACTGGCCACAGGGGCAACGTTACTTTTCGGGTTTTTTTCCCGTACACGTAACAATACATCAGTCCCTAAAATGTCTGTCTGTTTTTCCATCTCTTTTCTCTGTGTGCTTCTCTCTTTCTGTGTCTCGTCCCCCCCCCCCCTCTCTCTCTTGTCTCTCCTCCTGTTCCCTGAGGTTTGAAATAGTCACAGAGGGATCATGTTTGAGTAACGAATGTCCCAATTAGGCGGAGTTGGAGAGACAAGGTCTTGAAAGTGATAGTTAAGTGACTGGTGCAAAAACAGTGCCAGGCCATAGTTTTTATTTAGGCGGGCTTAATGCAGGCTATTGACTTCTCAGTGAGGATTAGGTCAAATATACTTCACTCACTAATGCATGCCTAATGGTTCTGCTATAGATTAGCCATAAAAGTGGATGATCATAAATACTGCTGGATTCTAAAACATTTATGAGTGAAATTCAATGCCTTGCTTACGAAATTGTGAGTCACTAAGCGGCGGCGCTAGATCCAGACGCATGCTTCATGCTGAGAAGAAGACATTCGGCAACTACATCAATTCCAGTTTCACTCTGGTATCTGTGTTGTTGTTTTGGTCGTCTTGAAGTTCAGTCCGTGGCTCATTCTCCAGCCGGCACACTGGGAGCGGTGTGATGGTGGAGGAGAAACGGTGCGTGTTTAGGCTTCCCGGAGCTGAAAATGTTCATGCTAGATGCCATGGTTACTTAGAAGGGCCTGCCTCACCTGGCACAAGCTCATCTGTCACCTTCAACCCCTGGCAGAAATATAAGCAAGGGGATTAATCTGTGAATTGACACTCACACACTGCCAATGCTGTATGAAGGGTGAAAGCTACACTACATGCCAGACATGCAGAGAGAATTTCCTACCTGCTGGGGTTTGACAAAGATCACTGGCTGGTGGTGGGATTTAAGGACAACCTTTTTCTAACCCCCCCCCCCCCCCCCACCGATGAAGGCTGAGGGTGCTCTCACGCCACCCGGACAGTCGGTATCTCTCCAAAGAGGGGTTTGTTTTTCATCGCGGCACACAGGAAAATCTGGTCTACCTTTGCTTAAATAGTGTAGTTAGTTCGTATTATTATTATTATTATTACACGACTTTGTGGAATCCAAACTGACCTTTGGAAGCACAAAAGTAACACATCGACACGAACAAACAAATTGATTGAGGTAGCAGCAAACCCCGATTGCAGAGTTGAAATTACAGAAATTACATTTTTTTTCAATGGGGACATGTGGCTTTGAAGGAAGCTTAGATGACTACAACGGCTAAAGTTCACCTTTGGAAGGGCTGTCTGAGGGAAAAGAAAAGCAGTGAAATTACCATTAATAAAGCACACGTCATTGTTGCATTTTTCTATATTGTATTGGGAGCGTGCCTTTTGGTTAGGTTGCTGGAACATGCTTTGCTCCATGGCAACACCTTGCTCCTGTACTTGTACCTCCTTCCTTCTTCTCCAAACTGAGCGTGTAGGTAACAGACTTCACAAAATCGGCATTATCCTGCAAGAATTTCCCCTCTTGCATCAGTGTTTGTCCTTTGTGAAACAAGTGAGACAACAACCACACAGTCACGTTACTTATGCAATATTACAGTATAAACTGCTTCTTCTTTTGTCGCTATTTATGAGATATACACGGCTCGTTGGAGCTCTTGACTAATAATGCGCATAAGCAGGCACTTTCCATAAAGCTTTGTGTAGAGAAGATCTTAGGTGCAGAAATGCACTTCATGACTTCTCTTTAAGTCCACAAAATTTGATCCCCGAGATTCCAATTTTTTTTGTCAAATCTTAGCGGCCCAATAATTCTACGTTTTTTTTTTCTTTCTGTGTGACCGTTGCATCTTTTGTAACAACTGGTAAAATAAAAGGCTACAGCTGTCCATGTGTCATTACACATGTCCAGCGCACACTTTGTCCTATTGTAGAACAACGATTAATCTGCTGACTTCCATTAAGCACATGCTCTGCTATCCGCACCAATCTTACCTCTTACTTTTCTGCTCCTGATTTCATCTTCCTGTTACCCATCCTGTTCATTATCCCTGCCACAGATAACGACATCTCTGCCTGTCTCCCTCTCTCTGTTTTACAGAGGAAAAAAAAAAGTTCTGCGAGATATGCCTTTGTTGGGGTGAGAAAGAGGTTGGCAGCAGATAGCGTGGATCCACTGGTCCACCTCTAATGAGTCAAATGACTGACTGGCCAATAAAAGAGAACAAGGATGCAATCGGCTCAAACCTCCCGACAAGAACGACTCGTCTGTTAAAGCGTGCCTGAGTGAAAATTGGACTTTGATGGGATGAATTTTGAGGGGCTCATGTTGGGGACTGAAATGTTGTTTGGCCTTTTCAGAGGACGCGGATAGTAACCGTAGGAGATATGTGGTGAGAAGATGCAGAGGCGTTGGACACTGTCTGACCGGATGACCTCCCCCTTCGCTGCATGGTGTCAGCAGTGGGGTTATCAGACGGAGCAGCGTGCGTTACATAGCTTTTAATTAATTACCTTCCCGTAGCCACTCAGTCAGTCCGCACCACTGCCCCCGAACTGTAAACCGGTAAATCCCTCCCGACAATCCGCTCCAGGCCGTCCTCTTCTGTTAACATTCATTTCCCTTCCCACATATCGCACGCAAGAAGTCCACCGGTGACGTCCTTAGGTCAGCCATGAATCCCCAAGTGTGATTTGGCTGGCCCTCCTCTGCACGTGAGGAGATCAGTGAGTTCACTGCAACTCCGCCGTGTTTTCACTGCTCAGTAGCAGCAGTTTACAAACCGGCCAAATGCCTTTTTACTCCCTATGTATTTATCCATTATCAAACTGCTGCACTGTATATTTAATGCAGTGCTCTGGGCAAGGCTGGACATCCTCTGCCGCTCTGACAATAATTTCTCAAATGAGAAGTCTGTGTAATTCAGAATAATTATCTCGATATGCATAATGTAACATGTGTTTAGCGGTGGCTTTCAGACCGTTTTCCCCCCACTTTCATCACCTCAAATACATTTGCAATATACAGTAACTGTTGTTTAGCTGTTTTGTGTGATCCATACCCAAGCTCTCTTCCTGCCGTTTTGTTTTGTCATCCAATTAATCCACAGAAAGTAGACGGGTGACAGCAAGGGAGAATGCAAGGGAAAATATTCAAAATTGTTCAAAACTTTTCATGACCGTGTCGTTGTGCCGCTCATTTCCCCCATCATGGAAAATCATAGAAACAATTGTGCAAGCATCAGCAAGCGGGAGCTCAAAAATCCAAACAAGGAATGTCTGGCACTCGGCTGTGTACCAGCTGCGACATTAGAAGTGAGTAAAACTTCCAAATAAAATATGTCTGCCCTGTTCCTCCGATATTTAACTGTGGCGGCGTTCTGTTCAGTGAGCATTGCTATAAAAGTGACTCCTTTTTAAAGCTGTGGATTGGACTCAGTAGGGGGGGAAAGAGAGGAAAGGCGCAGGCGGAGAGGCATCAGGCTCTGGGCTTCAGTCAATGTCCGCTGGCAACATGGAGCTGGATCCGGGGTGTTAGTTCGTTGTTGTTTTTTTTGGTTCAGCCTTGCTTTGTTTTTCGAATGATGCCCCCACAACAATGGAAGGTTGCTGCTGTGTTCTTGTCATTCGGTGACCTCTTTTAAAGATACAGTTTGCACGTATACAGTATATTCAGATTTAGTTTTTGGTACAAACAGCTTCTAATGCATCTTATTGAATATGTCAGGAGGCTGTGGACGTATGTATCATTATTGCAATAATCATAATTTAACAGTTCTTAAAACATCCCTCTATTTCTGAAACTGAGTTAATCATTCACGTTTAAATTGGTCAACAAAAGGGGGAAAGGAAAATGTATTTTAATTCTTAATTGGTTGTTTTTTTTGTATCTGTTACTTACTAAACTGAGGTCTGTTTTGATTGTAACGCGTGTGTATTTTGGGAGACATACAGTGGCAGAGATTAAATTCATGCTCCAACTCCAGTCTGTCCAAGCAGAAAAGTGGAGGCAAATATGGGAACGGAAAAAGAGAGCAGAAGAGCGGCGAAAACACAAAAGCAGACAGCGGGGAGACTGCACACAGAAATCTAATGAGAAAAAGCATGAGCAGAAATTGATGGACAAATATTTTGTATCTGTTTCATGTGTTATTTTGACTTAAAACAGAACAGATCAAAGTCTTTGATTTGACCAAATGCTTTAGTGCCAAAAAACTTACTGTGTACTTCTGTGTCAGCTCCGTTTGTACATCGTTTTGTACTAAAGGAAGACGTCAACTTTTTTTTTTTACACAAAAACACCTAGATTATATTCCTCTCAAAGCTATTTTGAAAGGCAACTTTGCTGAAAATACTTCAAAGCTCATTAGATAGAAGCTGATAATGATAAGATCACAAATTCTGTAATGGCCTCCGGAAAGATTCGACGGATTCATCTGTGTGTTTGTCCCCATCTTCAGCCTGCACAGGCCCGCTACACAACAAGCAAAGCCACACAGCAGAAACATCCACAACCTATTGAGCCTGTCTTTGTTGCACTTGTGTACCCCCCTGGATCCATCCATCTGTTACTCCGCATCCCTGGTGAGCTGTGCATCTCCGACCCAATAAAAACCTCCCGGAGCTCTGCTGACAGCTCTGTGCTGCGGAGGGCTCTGATCAGAAAAAGAGCTACAGCCATTCTAATAGCCACATCTCATTGCATTATATTTCACACAGTAAATATGGCATCAACCTGTCAAGGCCAAGCAAAATTTAGGACGTTGCGCTGGCAGCCCAATTTTAAACCCAGCCAAAGTGTTTCCATGTTAAAAAAAGAAAAAAAGAAAAAGGCCAGGGTGATAGATTCATGGTTGCAGACGCTCAGAATGACTCCTTAATGGCCTTCCCATGTAATCACGTTGAAGACACTCTTAGATGCCATAGTTTTAAAATCATTGTGTCCGACTAAATGCAGGATTTGGTTACAGTGCAATGAGGAGCATTTGTATCGTGTTCTGCTGCTGCCTTTGAGTAGTAAACACCAACCGTTTTGTTTTATTTCCAGAAGAGGGATTCAAACAAATTTGTCGGTACTCGGCCCGTAGCACCCACTCTTTAGCCTTCACTTAAGGGGCAGCCCAGATATCTGTATTTTTCTTGGGGTTTTTTTTTAAATCATTTTTGGGGCTGCACAGTCAGATATGAAGGACATAAGCAGATTATAATAACAATCCCACTTCAAGCTTCATCCGATGAGGAAGCACACAAAGGGTTCAATTGTCTTTGAGAGATTCGGCTCAGAAGGGGATCCAGCTGCTCCTCTGACAGCTCGGCTGACACAGCCTTCTGGTCTACGAGTTGGTGTTGCTGAGTTTGGTTTGATATGTACAGACAAAGACATCGCTCCCTTCAGAAACCTTAAGCCGGTCTAGCTTCAAGATGGTCGCCGTGGACGGCTCCCTCGGTGCGCATTGGTTTCTGTCGCTTTTTGCTTTTGTCTGTGTTATGGGGATTTTTCAGTGAAGGTTCCTCCTCTGTAAGCGGCAGTGAGGATCTGATGATTTCTAAGTAAAGCTGAAATTGGACTAAATATTCTCTTAATGGAAGCCATGAGGATCATCTTTCCCCATTAAGGTCTGGCTGGAAAGGGAAATGATGGAGAGCTCAGTCAGGTGTGCTGCACCCTCGGAGTGTGCTTTAAAGTACTTTAAATAGAAATCTTGTACCAAAATAAACAAGACAGTACAATATGAGACTTCGGCAGGAATGCCTCATTAATTAGATGATTGCTACATCTGCTATCTATTCATAGTCTGTTACATTGGGGGGGGGGGAAACAGTTGGATTCAAAAACAGCAACACAAATCTGAATTTTAGCTCCTTTGTCCTCATCATTTAGCTTTGTGCACATTATTTTAGTTTTTGTCTTTCCACTAAAGATGTAATATATAAGACAATGCCGTAGAGCCAACTGACTTGCATAGAGGATATGACCGGCCGAGGGAACGCCACTTTGGAATTCCCGCAGGTGCCCCGTGTTCTCCCGCCACGCACACCGATAGCTTAATGGAATCTGTGCACCTCTGGTTTTCTTATCAGTGGAGCTGAAATGTCAGCGGAGTAATATGGACATCCCCTCCTGACATGGAAGACTTAATTAGAGATCCTGGACACATCCCAGAGATTCCAGAGAGTCCCTGGGATGTGTCCCAGACAATAAGTTGAGGCGGTTGTTTAGCCTCTGGGATTGTGGCATGTTCTTCTGTCACATGGTGGTGGTAGTAGTAGATGGAGCATCATGCAGGAATAAAGAGCCAACATTGTGTCTCAACTTATGCTGGTCATCACCAAAAGATAGCACCCTCCTATCTGCAGAATAAACCATAAGCACCTGGTAGCAGTTGCCTTACCTGGTTTTGCATTAATTATCACGTTATTTCTGATGTTAAAATACCAAACTTTAAAGAAAATTTAAAGGACTACTGCTTGCTCAGTTTAAGTACTTTGTGAGAATTTCTGCAGGTTGCTGGGCAACAAGGTAAAGGCAGATTGTGTTATCCTCGGAAGGCTGTGTTTATGCTTTTAAGCTGATTCCAGACTTTTGTTTCACTTTTAGCTTTTAACAGTGTTCATATATGATGTTTGAATTCTCTCACCAAACTCACAGTAAGGATTTTTTTTTCTCCAAAATGACAAACCTTTCTTTGCAATGTGGCTTTCATTACATTATTCTCTGTGCTTTTCAGCACACAGAGAGACCTAAAAGTAGAAGACAACAATGTTTTCATGAACATAAACCTCAAAATGCACAAGCCGCCTCTCCATGCATTTGGTGCTCAACCTGGTCTTGGTTAACATTGTGGTCTGCAGCTCCAGATGATCATTTATACATTCAACCAATATCATACCATCCAATCCTTTTTTGTGTGTGTGTGTGTGTGTGTGTGTGTGTGTTTGGAAGATTAAATTGCTTCCTGATTTTTACGCTTTCCCCCTAATGCATGGATTTGAGATAATGTATTACTCAGCTAGCACCGAGTTGTTTAATATGATCTTTAAAGAGTAAATTAGCTAGCCTCTGGTATAAGAATGATGTCTCTGTCTCGGTCAGGCCTGGTGTTAAAGAACTGAATGGCTGACCAGGTCCTGCACTGCAGGAGTAGGCACCCCGAGGTTTGTGTACCAATAGTGCCAGTTAATGAATTTGCAGCTACAGCGTATACTGGAGCAGCTTTTAGCATATGGTGGGAGCCCAGGAATAGTTCTGACCTAGTTGGAACTTTTGTACTTCACCATCAAACTTCTATCTCCCAGGTACCGGAGCCAAAGATCTCCACTAATTTACCCTACAACTTTATGTATAGTTCTCCTCAATAAATATTCTTACTAGGTGTAGCTAAGCTCATGATATATTTGACCAATCAAAGCAGAACATTATAAGCAATTTCACTAGGAGCCATTTCTGCACAAAAAATTGTTTTTTTCTATACATCATTTTGACAGATTTTGACTACTTTTGAAAAAATAAAATGAAGTTAAACACGTTCTTTATTGCGAAACACAGATGTTACCATCATGCACTCCACAATAGAAATGTATAACATAAAGCCCATGCACTTAATACCGTTTTCCACTACTTTCTGATGTGGATCAAAAGATCCCCCATGCCGTTCTGACTATTGATTGACAAGCCGGGTGTTTTGAGAGCTTTGACAAACAGATATAAGTAGAAATAATCCATGCTGGCCTCACTGAGGGTAGTGTCCATTTATATATATGAAGGTCAGTCAATCAATAGTTTGGTGATGTTTTGTCAGATCAATGTGTGGGCAATCTATTGCTCTAACTCCACTCCAGGTTCTGACCTTTTCAGTTAAATTCTGGATCTCTGAGTGCCTTTTTTTTGTCCGTTTTATATTGTTAGCTAACATGAATTCAAATATTAAACTGAATGCATAAGATATTTGCAAAGCATATTTATCATGGCTAAACATTCACATTGAAACCCTTGGATAACAATACAGATCAACCTCCGTTACAACAAAGGTGATACATTATTCATGAACCTTCCATGTAGCTGAGGGAGGCAGTTTTATGAATATCATATAAACTAAAGTTCATCCTAGGTGTCGAAGATTGTGTCAGGGTTATCGTTTTAGCTGTCTATATTTTTGTTGCCAATGAGAGGGCCTGGGTGCATGATATTTCAGCACCACGCACGGCTCTGCGCCAGCTGCAATTGTATGTTGGAGTTCAGCACCCTGGACAGCTCTCGCTGCTCATACTGTCTTAACAGGACTGACAGTTCTCCCCATGGTCAAATACCATCACAAGATCTTTATATTCCTATCCTAGCTAGCCATTTGTATTATTAATGTAGTTATTAAACTGATTGTTATAACATAATAAGTATTGCTGTTATTGCTATTGTTTTCTAGTTGAATGAGACTGTTCCAAGGTAGGACTTGATGATAACATGAATAATGTCCTTGTATAAGCCTCCCCGCGTATTCAGAGCCGTTGTCCCTGCAGGTAATCTTTATTCCTAGGTAGGTCAGGCCTTCTTGACACACTTATTGTGATATACCAATGTGCGGGTCTTTCTCTACTTCTGCCACATAGAATTGCATCGAATACACATTCTTTTGTAAAGCATAAGCCTTGGCTCTCAATGGCTCTCAATCAAATGCTAATAGAGTTGTTTGGACGCCACGGCTGTAGTTGGGAGAAGCTTTGTGTTGTGGATACCTGACGTAAATAGCCAGTGAGTAACCTGGAAAGGGGAAACAAGACTTGGAGTTGACGTGAACCCCAGGTGTAATGCCTGCATTCTGGAGCGATAAGGCCCTGTTTGTTTTTCCCCTTGACTGCAGTAAGCTAAAAACTTGACAGGCACTATCTAAGCCTCTGGCGATTATCTGACGTGCCGGAGGGTTCATGCTGCAAAGACTAATTAGTTTCATTAACTTGCACTCAAGATAAAAAACAATTGCTTTCATGTAATTGAAATGCTGATTTTCCTTTCCCTCAGCTCTCCCCTCGCCGTCTCATTCTTCTCTGGATGCTATATCTGCTCTCCAGGCCCCCCTCCCCTCACTCTACCCTCCTTCTCCGCCTCTGTACTTTGGAGTGATTTCACCATCCCCTCTCTTGTTAGCTTTTTTGCTAATTCAATTTAAGATTTCATCGGCTTTATGAGCTCCTGGTGAAACCGCTCTGGTGTTTAACGGTTCGTTTTTGGGTGTCATATTCCTTTTGGGGATCATGCTCCATAAACAAGACTAGAAATGTGCAAATGAGCTAACTCTCATAGCCACAAATATGTGGATAAGCCAAGCACAGCGACAATCCCTTGGTCATGACCAGACTTGTATTAAATATAATATTTAATGTTACATTTTCGCATCACACCCTGGTGCTGGCAGCTAACACTAGCTACGGTGTTGATCTGTTATATTGTTTTTTAAAATCTTTTAATATTTTGAGAAAAATATGTAGGGTCAAATTTCGCTCTTATGCTGAAAGCTTGTCACTCCAACACGAGTTTGAGCAGAATCCGCTGTCGACTACTACTATTAATCAACAATAGCGCAGGGACCTCACCATTTCCTCCTACAAACATGTCACAGTTTGTCATTGACTTGTGCATGTTCAAATGTCATTATTTCCACCCATCACCTTGCTAGCTACCCACTCCATCACAAATCAGCCCCATTGTTCTCATCTCCATAATTAGCTGCAGCAATAAACTGCAACAGAACCCACCTGATAGCGTGTGTCAACAGCTGGCTGATCACTTTCCCTTCAAGAGGAAATCCCGATAATCTAGTCACACAGCTTTCCAAGCAGACAGCTCAAGTGTGTCTTGGACTTTAAATACACAGGGAACAAACAAATGTGAGAAAGTGCTTATCGACTGCTGTAAGTCAACGGAGTCGTGTTCAAGGTCGTTGAAATTGACACCATCTTCTCTTTTCATTCTGAAAAAGTAAGGCTGATTGTCACAAAGAACATCAATTTGACTCTCAGCTCTGCTCTTATACAGTTTCAGTACTCCGTGTTTTCTGACTCTTTCCATAATTCATCTTTTCATACGTGGCTCCAGCTCTAGTTTTTACCAAGTATGCATGGACATTGGGATTGAAATTACAACATCTAGTACAGACCCCCCCCTTTACTCTAAAGAATTTAAAGGATTGTTATGAAATTAGGTACATATATTCATGTTCCCCTCAGAATGAACTGTAATAACAATGATGATCCTGCAGCATCATCCGGTCTTTCTCAGTTGTATTGTGCATTTAGTGCTAATTAGCAATTGTTAGCATCTCATTAACATACCTCCTCTTTAACATCATTGTTGTTAGCAAAATCCTTTCGGGCATGTCAGCACCCCAAAGTTATCTTTCAGCGGTAAACACCACTGGGCCTCAGCACAGCCTCACAGAGCAGCTTTTATGGCTGTATGTGTTGTTTCACATTTGAATTACCCAAACTGCACACAGAAGATAGCACCAACCCACTCCCGCCTCCTCCCCTGACCTAACCTGCTGTCTTTCTCCGCTGCCTCTATTCAAACAGGAAGGGATATCGTCATTACACAGCCTGCTGAAACAAACGCCCCAAACTCCACTCACTCTGCATGCCATTTACCTCCAGGGATTCTGATCTTTTATAACTAAGTAGATGGGGGGACGACGTGACGCATGTCTGGCATTGTTTGGAGTACGCACGTCGGGCCTCGACAGAGGGGCGCAGCAGGGACCGGCTCAGCCGGGGTTTGCCCTATAAAGAGATATCGGCGTTTTGACCATAGGAGTCTGTGCCCATCATTAATGACCTTTTCAACCGCCCAGACGGAATACATTGTATTGTGGGTGCACTGTCAAACCCTTTGCTAGCCCGGGCGGCTTTATTCTCTGAAGTGTCAGAACTGCATAAATCAAAGATTTAAAGATTTTGATATCTTGCCTTTCAGCACTGAAATGACAGAAGTAAGCCTGAAGACATGAAGCTAAATATATAAACATATTTCTGTGAGTAGCTGGAAAGGAGATTAGAGAGACGCCCATTATTTATTAGGTGCTTCATTCAACCAACAATATATTTACAAGTTTATAGTCTCTAATAAATGACTTAATGGTATGCTGTAAACATGTTACAGGCTTTCTTTGAGGCCAACTCGAGGATGATTCAGGTCGCTATTTGGATCAAAAGAAAATTGTTCAGCCTGCTTTAGCTTTAGTCAAATTATAACCGTCCATTAAATGGGCAGCTAAGACGTCGTTCCTGTCAACAATTTCAATATTCTATGAGAGTTTGGGAAAGCTTGACAGGATGTAAAAATCTGCAAATAAAAAAATCTTTGCAAACGAAATCAAGTCTGGAGCTTACACAAAGATTTCAGAGGTGGAAAATACTGAAAGTGATTATGTGCCACGCGTGATTATGGATTAATGTGGACAGAAACTGACAGTAATAAAGCACCGCGGGATGAACAGACAGACTGACTGGCAGAGAGAGCAAGACACTTCCTCCCTCCTGAAACATTACTTCCCGAATTTCCATTTCAATCACCGGCAGCCCCCCCCCCCCCCCCCCCCAGTCACCCGCGGCCCCGGAGCCTGCATGGGTGGGAGGAGTCGAGCCCCCTCCATTGCCAACAGTGGTTAGCATTAAGCAGCGCAGCCTGACGACTCTGCCTCGTCCTCCTTCTGCTGTGGGAAAAACTATTTACAGTTCGCATGCTGCGAAACCCCCACACCGCCTTTCTCCATCTCCCAAATCTCTGCCCCTCTCTCTCAGCTGACACCTCCCTATCTTAAAGCAGCGCGATAGCACCAAACTTTCCTACTGCACTAGAAAAATAACTCTTGGCAGAAATAATTGAATGCCTCAGACTATAAGGACTTCTCGGAAGATTCTTGTCTGCCCCCCCTGGGGGGGAGGGGTGGGGAGGGGGGGGTGTTCTCGCCCAGCCTGGTCACGGGTCGTTTGAGTCGGTCGTTACACATTGGCGTCTTCTGGCCGCGGAAGCGGAGTCCCTGTATCGCGGTGTAATCTAGCCATGTAATCTGGGTTAAAAGGCGACAGCAGCTCCGTAAACAATGAGGCTTTCTCCCGTGACGCTCATTGCGTGGCCGGCCGTGCCGGGGAGTCAGAGCAGCTTTCTGTGTCTGTAAGTGGGATGCGCTGATGCTCACTGACATAAATAGGTCCTGCATATTTGGTTAACGCATTGCCTGGATATATTTGGAATGCGTCGCAATAAAACTTTCCATTTCCTCACTCGCTCCCTCTCTATCCCTCTCTCCGTTTTATATAAGACTGTAAAAATTTAAATGTTTTACCTCCGCACAAATGAATTGGAGTGCGTCAAACACAATGTGCTCCTGAAAACAGAAGTGATGGAGAAGACAGCGGGTAAAGAGATCGTGGACTAATGAAGGGGGAGTCAATGGTCCTCTGTCCCTTGTCTCATTCTCTCTCCTCCTGGTGATGTCTATGCTGTAAGTAAGATGAAAGGGCTGTTCAGGTGAAATACAATAAAGACTTTTCTGCCTCCTGCCCACTGTCTTCGGATCGATGGCCGCCAGGCATGTTTTCCAGTAACTAACATACGTGAATGACATTAGAAGATGGATCTGTAGTTAGTCAAGTTGATTATTCTCTCGTGATTTAATACCAGCCACGCACGAAGATAACGTTATTCTTGCTGTGTTGTGCTCCTTACGGTTACAGCTGGAGATGGAGGACTTCTGCTAAATGTTAGTCTAGTGTCTTAATGTTAGTTAAATGTCAGAGAAAAGATTCTTTACATAGACACACATTAAACTGGAGAATGAACACGCACAGATCAGCTCTATGAAAAAACATATTGATCTATCCATAACAGGCTAAATACAAGCTCATGGACTGGCAGTTATGCCCTCTGGCTAAATCCCTTCTCCAGGTATTTAAATAGTACTCTGGATATGACCTTTTATGTCTACTACAATATTTTAATGAATACATTTCCCTCCCCCGTTTTATAAATAACCACAGTGCTGACCGCATGCCACTATCAAGCATTAACTGGGATAAAGTAAACAAAAAGATTATAGAAAAAAACACCATGCTACAAAACAAGATTTCACACTTTGTCACTCTCTTCGGGAAAGGGCTGCTGTGCCAAATTTAGTTTTTCCTCAGAGTGAAATCAATACCCAGAGATGAAAGACACCTTGACCTATTAACGTTTAAAATTACTGTAAGATGAAAGAAAATGTGCATTCTTACAAAACATCGTTGTATTACAGAATGGTGTGTTTCACACCAGGTCATTGTTGTTGCTGTTTTTTTTTTGTTTTTTTGTTGCAATAGGCTTTTTCCCCTTGAGAAATAACTGTTAAACCAAAACAGTCCACTGAATTAGTTCATGTGTGAAAATCTCATAAATGAATGAAAAAATGTAGCAAAGCCAAAATGCTTTCATGCAAACTATAATTAAAAATGAAAGAATACATTTTACAAGAGGTTACATTTCCCTACCGGGTTTAAAGCATATTTTATACATGCTGAGAAATGAAGCGAATGAGGATTAGCCGAAAAACCTCCGTTCCTCAAATGGCCCCTTGAGGCGGATTTTGTATCCTGAAACCCAAACAGATCTCCACCGCTGGGGTTGTTGCATCAGTCAGTAGGCCGTATCCTCAGAGGGTCGCGTCGGGGGGGGGGGCCGTGGTCAATCCCAGGCAAAACACCAGAGGTGGGACAAAGTCATTGTTATGCAAGTCACAAGTAAGTCTCAAGTCGTTGCCCTCGAGTCCGGAGTCAAGTCGAGTCAAAGATGAGGCAAGTCCCAAGTCGAGTCAAAAGTCAAAGCCAACAAGTCTCAAGTCGAGTCCAAAGTCTTACCATTTTAGTTTTGAGTCATTTCAAGTCCTCTTATTATAGTGGGGACGGGGAACCCTGGGTGACGGTGCGCTGCCTCACAGACCTAGACTACGTAGGGAAGGGAAGGGTAATGGTGGATCGACTGTGACTGTGTTATAGTACTTTAAAACGGACGTTGACATAATGTTGGCGAGGATTTCCATCGGAGTCTGAATCCGGGTTCTAAAATCCCGATTTTTGTAACCATGAACGAGCTGTCTCGTTGATACGGTCAAATGGACTGCAGTGATTGGATGTCGTGCAGGCAGCGCGCGCTCTCTGCATACAGGTGGCGCACATTTTTTTGACAGATGCAGATAAACAGAGCGGCGCGGCCGTGTGAAAATGTTTTCCCCCAGTTTTAATGGGAAGCAGCAAGTCTTCTCGAGTCAAAAGGCTCGAGTCCAAGTGAAGTCACGAGTCATCGGTGTTAAAGTCCAAGTCGAGTTGCAAGTCTTTGTACGTTTCGTCGAGTCGAGTCTGAAGTCATCAAATTCATGACTCGAGTCCAAGTCGCATGACTCGAGCCCACACCTCTGCAAAACACACAGAGACACACAACCATTCGCACACCTACCGGCAACTTAGAGCGACACCAATTCATCGAACCCACAGAGAAAGCTTTTGGACTGTGGGAGGGAGACGGAGTAACCCGGGGAGAGAGATGCCGTCCCATGCGCGTCCACTTCAGAATACGCCGCTTGTCCGCCAATGACTCACATGCAGCGGAAGGTGAAATAAAAGGCTTTGCACAGTCACACGCAGATCTGCTAAAAAAGTTTCAAATACTGGCTTTTTTACCACATATTCAAGAAGAACAATAAACAAATGAGCCCTACGGAAAAGCTCTGTTGCCTGATTTATGTTTTTATCCTAAAACAGCTCCAGGCTATTGGCATCAGCGTCCATTCCAGCAGCAGTAGGTACATTTGAAGCTGAGATGGAATAACTTTGGCTTGATGTCCGTGTGAATATCTGGCATCAAAGCAAAATATTTGTTTGTCTTTTGTTGTTAAGTCTAACTCTTTGGGTTTGTGGTGCCCTCTTTATATGCATAATTCCCGAGCATAATCTTTTCCTGCTCTTGTGGATTCTCCATCGTCTCACTGATTTTTATGCTCGTTCTGTTTGCTCTCAAGACACATTTGCAGTTTTATTTACCTTACTGCTGGCGACAGAATACATCTCCAGATAGCGCATGGCTTTTAAATTAGCAGAGCATGTATTTGATGTGTAAATGTGTATTGCAATAGAACGCTATCAGATTCTCAGCCTGCGTCTGTCACAGTTGTTTCCTGTCACCTGTGTTCTTCCCTTTTCATCCATGCACACTTCTCTCTCATTTACTTTCTGCCTTAAAAAGGAAAAAAACTGGCAAGTGTGGCCTGAGGCAGAGCAAGTAAGCCTTTGTTCAAAAGGTTATACATCAGGGCTCATGCTGATAGAAAAGGTAGCGACGCAGCAGCTGTTTGAAATGGTTTCATCTGCAAAGTGATCACATAGGCGCCTCAACATAATAACGGGAAAAAAAAGACTAAAGTCCACAGTTCTCTCTTTTAATATCACTAAGGTCATCTAAATGGAAATGGTTTTAATGAAAATAAAGTGTATTCGTATATCTTTAGCCGATGCATATATTGTTGCAAGCATCTATGGCCATGAAACTGACATTCGACTGTATGTCAAATACACGGATTCACATCAAATGAGTTCAAACAGGACCTTAAAAGGAACTCTGTTCACATTTCACAGGTGGCTGTAAAAGGTTTTTTCCTCCTCATGGAGAATTGAAACTGGTCAGCTTGGATTCCTGACAGCTGCAACAAATGGCAATGTTTTCAGAGGGGAAAAAAGTACTGAAATTGCCAAAGCGGCCTCATTGCAATGCAGTTCTACTCCCCATCTGTGCATTTAATATGTGCCAAACAAAAAAAGGATACCACAGAGCAGCTCTCCTGACCAGTAAATGAATGAGATTGGCCAGAAATGCATAAACCAACAGACAATCTGCTTATCAGCTCCACATACTGGTGCGGCAGAGAGCGGGTGAATGGCGCTTAACGGGTAACACGAGAATTGTATGTAGATATTTTCCGCTTGTGTTGAAAATAATTAAATAATAAAAAATAAAAATTGAGATGTTCCAAAAGCATTTCTTTCTTTCACCACACTGAATCCAATACCTGAACCTGCAGATTGGCCGATGCAACGTGAATGATTTCCACTGCGGGTGTGCGTTTCCTAACAGAGACGAGATGGAGGTGTGATGGCTCACTCATTAACTGCTTTTATTGTCAACTTCGAACCCAGCTCAGCTCAGCTGTCTACTTTGAACCCAGCTTTGAACGCAGAACCCAGTTTTTTTTTTTTTTTGCTGGAGCTGATAGTGAATGGCAAAACAAGTGAGACTTTTTTACTCTGAGTGTTGCTATTGTCTTCTAATTATGGTTCCCGTACAATAGATTCATTATTCATAAATACTCACAGCTGTGCGAACGACTGCCGGAGTTACTTTAAGTCCAAGGAAATATTTAAAGAAGGAAAAAAAACATCTCATTTAATTCTTCATTTTGCCATCAGGCGGTCAGGATTATTTTAAAATATTTAAAATATTAAACACAAAAGGGTTTTTTGGCACACACACATGGTCAATGGACACTGCTGACATTTAAAAGAATAAGAGTGGAAGGACATTTTTTGTACAGTTAAGTTCCTATTATTTATTGGTATCTTTCTGCGCACACAACCTCAAAGCCGCCGGGCTGCAGTAAACTGGGGAAAGCTTAATGCATCCGCCATATATTTCCTCTGCATACCGATCGAATTTATCCTGAAAACTGAATGAATGCCCCTTTGATTCCCCCGTGACCCTGTGTGTACACTGCCTAAAGAACAGCATTAAAACATACATGTTATGTGCTCTTGTATTCCTGTCAACGCTATTAGTTATGAAACAGCCCTGGGAAACAGGCCCATGTGAGTGGAACCCGTTGGGCGATATGAAAACCACATTAAACCTCCCTCCAGAGTCACCACTGTGTGCTGATGTTGCTTACTTTATAGCGATAATGTTATAGATGATATTTATACAAAATACGTTTTTTTTTTTCATTTCATTCGTGGTGTGAGGAATCTGTTGGATAACTGCATCTCTTTTCCCGCTCTGGCTGCCATCTGATGGAATGGAAAAGTTGTTATTAACAAGGCAAATTCCAACTTGAAGGGAATTTACATGCCCACAGTGGATGGAAACTTGTCAGGACACACTAATCTGTAGCTGCTGTATATATGTGTGCAGTGATGTGTGTCCAAACTTGTGAAATGTACCATGCATTTTAACCAAGACATTAAAAACTGTATTAATGCAGCTTATAAATAGTTAGTAGATTGTCTGTGCGTTGGCATCTTAGGATGAATCCACTGAAGCTCATCATTTTCCAAAGCTCACTTAAACAGTCAAGAGCATTTTGTTTTCTAGACCACTTTTTTTTTTTTTTAATCTTCACAGACGGTTATTTTTAATAATTAAAATAAAACAAGCATATAAGTAGCTTCATGAGTAGAACAGAAACATTAAACGCCATTATGTACAGGATCACCAAAGTCATTATGATTCCTCCTCTGGGTACAATAGATGTTTGCCACATTCTGTCCATCCAATATTTGCACAGACATTTAATTAAAAAACACACATGTCAATGGCTGCATTGTTGACACCAGACAATAAAAAAAAAAAAAAGGTAATTACGATTCATCCTCTGGGGACCATGGGAGACTGGACTGAATTTCCAAAATGGCGAAAGAGAGAGAGAGAGAGAGATATTTCAGTGTTGATCACAGATTTCACACACCAGGCACCAAACTGTCATTTTAAAAGATGCCCCCTGCGGGAACAAAGCCTCTATCTTGTGCTAACAGAGACTAATATACGCTCAATCAATGTCTGACTTTTCTAATTGTCTGAAAAGCTTTTTCGCTTTCGCCGACTTGAGGGACGGGACCCCTGATTCTGACATCCACTCAAAGCAACGACATCCTCCTTTGTTCGTCATGTTGTTTTTTGGTGGCTTGCACGCGCCTCTCCTGAAAAGAAAAAGTTCCCAGGTCAATGGTCTAAGATCAAATGTTGAAGCATTAATAAAACAGTGGAGAGCAGGGAACTCTTACCACCTCCTTCTGCTGTGCCATCCATAATATATGAGCCGCTATCAAGGCCCATCACAGCTGAGAAAGACAGACTTTGTTCAGCTCGCCGGTCATTCCGGGTCGCAAATCCACTGATCTATATTTCAAGAGTCCCCTTGTTAAGGGTGAAGAACCTCTGTTGTTGATAAAGAGTTATAAAAGATTCCTTTTTTTGTTTTGCTCGATACTTTTTTAATCTTATTTTTAAGTGCCTCGTCAATCTTTCATGCAGCCGGCTACTTCCTGTCTTTCGTGTGATGGCTTTGATGTAAGCCTGCACTTCCCCCTTACCTGAGTCCCATGTATTTTTCAAGTCGCCTTGCATCCAGAATGCACTCCACATTTAGCTGTCAAAGGTATTAGTTTATGATAATGCGCCACTTCACAAAATACCTTGTGTTGTCTCCGAAGGTTCTTGTTGCGACTAAAGCGCCGATCGTACTGAGAATAAATGGGCAAATATTGCGGCTGTAAATTGTGTTCCATTAGTTCAGTTCAAGGATGGATGCGCGGAATCCACACAGTGCAACTCTCCGCTTGACGCTCAGGGCGCTCCGGCTGTTAGCTGCATGGCACAAAGTAGTGCACGGTCAGGTGGGGTGGGGGGGAGGGGGGTGTCGTTAATTAAAAGCATGTGCTCCACGGAAGCGTCTGCCTGCAATGCAATAAAACAAGTTTATGGTCCTCCGTTGCCCACATTCTTTTTTTTCTCCCTCTTTTCATCTCTTTTGACAAAATGCCCTCTCGCCGGTCACAGCATAACTCTCTGCTCCCTGACAGCTCCAGGATTACAACTCTGGGGATAGAGAGCGAGGTGAGGTACCTGCATGGCTCCTCAAAGTCATCCCGGCAGTATTCTCTCTCTCTCTCTCTCTCTCCCTCACTGTTCTTGGCAGGTGCACATGCATGCTGATCACTTTGTGGGAGAAGGACTAGGGACTAGGGATTGAGGAAGGACGGGATCGTATGGCCTGGGTCCTCCGAAGAACCGTCACCTGATCCCTCGGCGGCCGGTGTAGCCCAGGCGCCTCTCCCTCTGCCGCTCAATAGGTGGAGACGGGACGGCCTGGCGTGAGCGGAGGTATACGACTGGAGCCATAGGTGTCTTTTTCGGCTCTTTGTGTGTGGGTTCACACCTTGCTGTGAACATCGGGTCCCATCCTATCCGAGTTGTACAGTGTCAAAAGTCAATCAGCAGTTTGTGTCTGTAATATGTCTTTACTGAGGCTCCCCAAAGCCAAAAAAAAGCAACAAAATCCTCTTTTGCGTGTATCTTGACATCATTGCAAAGGTTTATATTTCAAAATAAAAGCCTTCTCGCATCGTTCTCTTGACGTCGACAGAATCACTTTGAAAACTGGAAATGTAGTTACCTGCACGGCTCTGTAAATCTATGAAGGCTTTTGATAGTGGAAAGTTATCCTTATTAACCTTACATTTGTTTCTACCTAATGTAAATACAAATGCTTTGTGTGTGGGGACACTACTATCGTGAGAGGAGCTGCAGGTCAGAGAGGCAGCTGTCACACCAGTGCGGCCCGTAGTGTAAGTAAGTCCTTGCTGAAGTGCAGTCACTACAAGGATTAGAGGACTTGTGTCTCAACCAGATTTGGAAAAACCTGTCCATGCATTTGTCTTCAGTAGAATCGCCTACTGTAACAGTGTTTTTTTACATGTCGATCAGAACGCTACAGCTGATCCAGAAGGCTGCAGCTCGAGGCCTCGCTAGTCCTCACCAGGAAAGTGGATCACGTCACTCCCGTTCTCAAGTCTTTACACTGGCTTCCTGTCAAACAAAGAATTTAGTTCCAAATCCTGCTGTTGTTTTGTAAAGCACTGAATGCTTTAGGGCCAAAGTAGATTTAAAAACCTTTAAAAACCCTTCGGTCATCTGGAACTGGTCTATTTTCTGTTCCCAGAGTTCAAACTAAAAGTAGCATTTAGGTTTTCTGCTCTACGTATCTGGAACAATGCCCCAGAAAGTAAGAGTGCCACAGCTCCTTTAAATCAAGATAAAAGACTTTCCTGTTCTCTGCTGCCTTTAAGTGACCACTTCAACATTTCAGAATTCTTAAAGACATTCCTAAATTACACTGCAAATTAAAAAACAAAAAAATCTTTATCCTTTAAATGACTTTTTCTTTTATGTTTCTTAACTGTTTGTAAATCGCCTGGGTTTGGATGTTTTTCATCGTTATATGTGAAGCGCTCTGAATTGCCTTGTTGTTGAAATGTGCTGTACACATAAAATTGCCCTGCCTTGTCACACGCAACACTTAGAGGATAAGTGTAGACTCGTGTAACGGCAGAGTCCAGAACAGGCATCAAGTCAGTTGACTAACCCAGTTATGTCACTTATGTTTCATGAAGTCAGAGACGTCCCATCTCAGTATAAATACTTGTAGGCCGTGTCCTGGGATAATGTTGCACTTGATGAACCTGTTTACGTTGTTTCATTTCTGATGAAGATGGCGAGCTGCTCATGATTGCACCAATCAGAACTCCACAGCGAGCATCCCTTGGGCCGGCCCCTCAAACCCGGTTTCAAAGTGGAACCCGTTCTGAATTTGTAAAAACACGGAGCATTTAATGTTATTGTAAACCTTATTATTTTAGTAGTCTAAGAAAGCTGACGAGTGGATTAGAAAATATGGCATTGGTGTAATTTATGATCACACACGGATCCTTCCTCTCTCTGGATCTCCTCTCTGGCCTGAGGGCGCGGGTGCTGAGCCTCCACCACTGGCTCGCACACAGACACACACACACACACACACACACACACACACACACAGCCTTACAAGGAGGCAGTGGCAGAGAGAATTGAAGGATAACATTTTGCACTTAAACAACTACTGTGAGTGCAGAAAAGCTTTCACGAATGCAAAGCAAATAAGCGTAATTTATCAAAACATCCGTAGCACGAGTAAAAAGGGATTTTTTTTTTTTAACCTCATTGGTCAGTGTATCTGCCCAGGCAGTAATCCCACCTCGAGATGTCGGTAAACAGGATGAATAATAAAGACTGATTGCTCTGATTACTTGACAGGTGTTTATGTGTCTCTCTGTCTGTCACCCAATGAAGACAATCTGTCACCACAATCCTTTGTTCTGAGACTCACACAAACAGTGTTCGATGTGCAAAACATATCAGCAGCTTCCGTCAAGCATGAAAATCATTCAGTCGCTAACTAACATTCATGCCAGGAATGGCATGAATTAGCTTTGGTAGTCTGTCCCCTCCGTCCAGTTTAAAATCGACCTGTGTTTAACGTCTCGTCACTGCGTCTCATGTTGGTTGCACATCTTTCCTAGCTGGCACTAGCTCTGTCGAGGAACTGCATGGACAGTAACATTATGTCACCTGTCAGGTGAATTATATACTTTTCTTTTCATCGTGACAGTCCTGTCCAGTTGCATGCCTGTCACATACATCACAGCCCAATTTTTCTGGGGTCCATAGGTTCTCACCACGGTAAAAAAAAAAAAAAATGGTACATGACATGTGGCTCTTTGCATCACATTGACATCAAATCTGTGCTACATTTGACATATGACCAAAATGATATAAATGTGCCACCATCTATCTGCTCCCTCTGTTGGCATGCCTCTTGCCTGTGCCTGTTATCATGTCCTCAATGTCTTTTTCTTCCTCGAATGGTCTCCTTCCCTGTCCCGTTCGAACCAATTCCCTCTCCTCCTGTGCCCTGTCCAACTCCTCTTCCCTACATCCCTCTCTCCTTCTCTCTTAACGCCATCATTTGTTCCCCTCAGAACCTGGCTCTCATCCCCGATGGATTAACATAAATTACACATTTCACAGCGGCTCTGTAATAAAACACTGTATTCGTTTCTGCGAGAGCGAAAAAAAACCAGGTTGTGCTTCTCCCCAAGGTCGGGACAGACCTGAATAGTCCACCTCGATTCGTTTCAGGGAGCTTTGGCGCGGCGGCCCAGGTGTTGCTTTTAGATTAGGCCGTGAGCGCACACGGGCAAGGAGAAGGTCTGTAATCAGGTTAGTAAATAAAGAGACACCACTTCTCTCCCTCTTCATGAAATTACAGCCATTTTGTCAACAACTCAAGACCATTTATCCCCCGAGGCTCTCTGACGAGCAACATGGAGCCGCGTCCGACTGTGAGAGTTTCAAGGTCGACATGACGGCGCCGCAGCCGGAGGTTGCACAGAGGTTGGGAGAGACGGGGGCCGCGGGGGCCGCCGCGTAGGTGAGAAAAAGCCAGCTGACTCACTATCACAACATGAGGAAAAAAAAAAAAACATACAATCAGACACTGTCTCACCCAGACCCCCTCTCCCACCCTTAGCCCCCCCCCCCTGTCTCGGAAAACAGTTGGCAGACAGCGGAGCATCTGCTATTAACTCAAAATTTAGTTAGGATTCCCTCGTTCCCCCTCCATCCCCGAATCATCTGTCTGCGTTATGCAAATCACCACAGACACACACACACACACACATTTAGTATATTACAAGTCATCGCGTTGCCTGTCTATCTATTAGGGACATCACTCAAACAAACTGGAGCAGTGCCATTTCACAACATGACCTCGCCACCCACGGCCTCATAATAATTGATAGTGTTGCGGGCGGACCGGGTGCACATCATTAACGCTCATCACCGGGTTTCTGACAATATCATGTGGAAACGTAAAAAAATCTCTCTCTCTCTCTCTCTCCCGGCCTTGGGAGAGTGGGGCATTTTAATTATTGATATTGGCACTTAGCTTGTGCTTACCATTAGAAAATGTGTCAAAGTTAAGTAACTAAATGTGTAATTTGAAAATAATTATTATAATAACAAACTAATGCATGCGGGCTATGATACCGGTAAGGGTGGAGCAAACATAAACCCTCTCACAGTCAAGCTTTAAAGTGCAATTTTTGCCAATTTCCGTCCTGTCTCGTTCGTCTTGTTCCTCGAGAGGCGATAGCGAGTCACTGTATTGGAATATGACGATTAGGAACTGCCCTGAAGGTTTCTTGGATTAAACTCTATTTGCTAGAATTTTGATCAAATAGATACACCTCCGAGGTTGCCCTGACTTACACGAAAATTAATAAATGACAACGCACAAAACATAATTTCAGAAATACTCTGTTCCATGATTTTTTGTGGATTACATTCATTCAAATGTCAATTGGTTTTCTGTCTCATTTCAACAGAGGTGAAATGGACATTATTAGTTTTTTCACTAAGACGGGACATTCTGTTAACTGTGATAAGAGTGAGACTGTGATTATTTTGGGTTTTTTTGGCACAAATCTCGTCAACACTTAATAACAAAATAAAAGTGCCACGCACACACACACACATCTTGGTGTTGTAAAGATGGGCTCCACAAGGCATCTTGTGTATGCGTCATCAAACACACACAAAGCACACAATCTTTAGGCAAACACCAAGCAGCTCAGTTTCCCCTCAAGTATTTATCCTCCCTGTGTCTTCAGTGACATAAAGTTATCAACTGACAACCAGACTGGATCAGGGATTTAAGATGAATAAGACAAAATCAGCTTATTCACAATAAACACAAAAGGGTCTGCCGAACACAGAGAGCCACTGTCAGCACTTTGAGAGGAAACCAGCTCCACTGACGTCATGCGCAGATCAGCTCATCAGCAGAATGGCACTGATGGATTTACATCGGGGGGTCAGAACGTTACCAGACAGACGTCGGGAGGATCAGTCGTTGAACATTCGAATTCTCCGTTCCACACAAGAAGCCGGGCCGTGAGGATCTTTCCCCCTTAGACTTCATTAAAGCAACAAGGTACGAGAGGCTGCACTTAATCGTCCAATCACGTGACGAGGCTGTAGTTGGGCCCGACGCGCAACATGCAATTTACCAGCGAAATTATATGAGTAAATAGCTGCCTTTCAGCGCAAGATAGTTGTAGACACCAAACGTTGTGTATCACATTTCGTCGGCCTAGAGGAAAAATTGTCCCCGTGCGTGCATGTAAACAGCATCGGGTCCCGCACCATCTCATTCATTCATGTACATTTTCGCACAATAATACACTCACCCGCATTGGTTGACTCGCTCTCAACCAATGAGAAGGCTGGAATTCATCTACCCGTGTTATAAAGCGTTATAACAGTGCCATATGTCCCCGTGTCTCCACAGGAGGCTTGTTGGTGACAATACTGCAACAGAGCCGGAAACATATCCGCAGATGAATCAAAGCAATGGTCTTCGTTCAGTGTTTCTGAAGTTTAACTTTTCTCCCTGTAATTATGTATAACAACAGATGTGCATTGCATTGTAAATATGTGCCCCGCAAAGTGGAAGGGGAACTTTGGAATGGTGAGTGGTGTGTGTGTGTGTGCGTGGTGCATGTGTGTGTGTGTGTGTGTGTGTGTGTGTGCGTGCGGCGAGGAGCGGATATCTGGCTCTAAGTCACAGAATACTTTCTCCTGCCCACACAAAGGTTTCTTACTTTTCCTCCCTGGCATGAATTACCTCTGCCTGCAGCCTTCTCTTTTGAAAGTCAAAAAGAGTCTTCATGTCACTTCCATAAACTCAAAAGTTCAAACTTCAAAAGAATTGCATTTCTCTTTTAAAATACAGTGTAAAGGCATTTGAGCTTTTGGCCTTTCATTGATTTTGTCGGGTATAGTTTCACACAGAGGATGTTGGCCGGTGATTAATGTTATTAATCTCCTTTAACTACTGTACTTCCACAACGTCACATTCAGGCACAGCTCAGTACTCAAACAACCACTGTCTTTAAATCAATTAGTTATTGATGACATCAAGTCACCTGTACCTGAGCCCAACATATAATATCATCCAATCGCCCAGAGTGAGTGAGTGTGTGTGTGTGTGTGTGTGTGTGTGTGTCCCGGTGTGCTTTGCCGCTGGCTGTGGTCCGGCTGCCACTCTGTAATTCTTTCCGGAGCAGCAGCAGCAGCCGCCTCCCGCTTTTCCGCTGAAAGCAAGTTAGTCCATACAAGGTCAAGTAAAGGTGAAGCACTAGTCTCTTCGGCCCGATGGGGAGTCTGCTCTACTACAGTGTGAGGAGTGTGTTCTGAGCTCTGCTCCCACTCCGCCGGACTAGAGCGAGTGTCACTCCCCCCCGAGAGGAGTAACGTCACGAGCAGGAAACGTGCGGCGAGAGAGGAAGGAGGCTCACTGCCGGCGGACGCACACGACTGAATGGGCGCAAAAAAACGCAATGCTTGTTAATTAAAAAGGTGTAGCTTCTTGCTTCAATAGATGCGATGCCATCACACATATGCACAAGATATCCTCCAAGACATTCAAACGTAGCTTGAAGGAGTGGCACGTTGCATGCAAGCATTGATGTGATGTTTGTCCCATCTGCTTGTTTCGCCTTTACTTTGTTGCTATGGTGTATGTTATGTGTGTTTTATGTGTGTTGGTTCTGACTGACGCGCGCATGCTGCAGCCTGCTGTGTCTGCTCTTCTCTAGCGTCTTATGTACACTTTGCTTCCGCTATGGGGGCATTGGTTTGGGGAGAGCATACTAGCAACTATATATATAAAATATATAATGTATAAAACTAGGCTCTTGGGCTAACTAGTTCACTTGCAGTTTGACTTGTTATCCACGTGCATGGCCCTTGCAAAATAAACTAATGAATAAATATTACGAGCTCGTTAAGCGGGTGCTGGAGCAATTTACTATTTTTGTCCACAAAGTTAGCTTCTTGCTTAGAAGAGGTTTTATGCCCCTATCCAGGATAAACCCCTGATAATATTACCACAGTTCTTTTTTGAAAGCAGTATTTTGATTAGTATTTCAGGATAAACAGTTATATGAGGGCAATGATAAGGACACAACACACTATGAACAAAAACCCACCGTGGAAATGCCGTTGCTTTGGTGAAGTCATAGCTGGTGGGGTCGAGAACAAAAATGGTCAACCTGTTATTTTACTCACTCAGATGTGCAGAAGTGAGAGGCAGGAAGAACTCAATGGACTGAGCATAGTGCTCCTTACAACACTGCCGGAGGGGTAGGAGGTTTTATAGCTGGTATTTTGACAAAGTAATAACTTCCACGCCTTTTAGAGGATTCAACCTCAACCATTTGTTTGGACAGTATGAGGCCAAGGTGAGGTTGTGCTTTTCCTCTCCCAAAGCTGAGAAGATCAAGATAAAGTGTGCTGACAGCTCTGGTGGTGCTGGGGGTTGCCTGAGCCATAAAACGTTCCCTCTTGAGCTTCTGAAAGATTCTATCACTAAACCACTACCCTGCTACTACTGATTGTTTAGACTGGCTTTGACCCCTGAGACCTTCTCCTGTTCTCCATGAACCCTGGAAGTGGGCGAGGTTGTGTCAGAATACTCTGCTCTCGGCCTTTTAAAAGAAAGTGGTCTAAGCTGAGCCAAAACCCATGGATGGGACAATGTTGTGGGACGAGACACCTGCGCGGTATGAGCAACGAGCTCTTCTCTTCCTGCGGACGGGGAGGACTTACCTGGCACACGAGCAGGCAGATAAGCACGTTTATGGGAGCGCCTTGTAGTCCAGACGGTCTATGAAATCCTTAGAGCCGGCGACTTAAAATCCCAGTCAGATGTACCGGACCGTCTGAAGTCTTCACCTCATCTTGTGACGATGCCGCAGCAAATCTCCTAAACTCTTCAAAAGGATTTGTATTTTTCCACTCACGTGCAATTTTTGGGCCTCATAAAGTGCCACCAACGTTCAGAAGTGTAATCTTCATATTAAAAGCCTCCACATATACACATTAATATATAAAGATATGTGCTTATGAATAGGTTTGCTAATTCACATATGTTTTTGCATGTGGATTGTCGTGTTCTACAATGCCGCTGTGCACTAAAAGCAGGAGAACGTGAGCTGGAGGCAGAGTTGTGGAGGCGAGGACGACGACGACAGCACGCTTGGCTTCTTCAGCCGGTGACCCCACTCATCACCTTCTCTTAAAAAAAAAAATACAATCTTTAACATCAGCCTCTCCGAGCAGTGGGCTGTTGATTGGCAGCTGCCCAAAAAAATGCAACTTTAGTAAAGTATCTGTACGTGGGAGACTTGGCGCCGAGCGGAAAAAGAAAAAGCACCGAGGCCTGGATTTAGCACCAGCATTGCCGTTTCTAGAGGTTTTATATTTCTGCGGGGGTTTGCACATGGTAAGGGATCTTTACAGTCATATTTGTGAGGATAATGTCACTCTTTTTTGAATAAGCTTCTACTCCCAACTGTGAGAACCAGGTGAACGGCAGACATGCAATATTTACATTTACATTTTAACTAGACTGAGGTTTGGAGGCGTTTTACACAGCAAAATTCTTAGATTTAATTTTCCAGTGTTGGGCAAAAGTGAAGTGCAGAGTTGAAATCTCAATGCAAACTCTTACAGAGTCATTGTACAAAAGAGCTGGAGTCATTCTCCAGTGTCAAGATCAGATTCATTTGCAACACTTAGTAGAGTTAAACTAACTTTTTCATAGGTTTGAAATGTAACTGTACAGTGTCACACTTCTTGGTGCAGGGCTTAACTCTATGTAATGTGGTGCATGGATAGGAGAGGGTGGAACCACAAGGTTGGTGGTTCAAACCCTGTCTTACCAATGTCCCCGTGCAATGTAATTCGCTAAATGACGTTGTATTTAACAATGAGCAGATTTTTTTTTACACTTATTCAGAGTTTAATTGTTAACAATTCGTTGAGTGTTGATTTAACACTGACAAGATTGAGACAATACAAACACCAGCTTAGAGCCAGCTTAACTCTCTGAAACTTGCTTTGTATTTTCCAGATATTTTAAGGTAACTCATTAGTTAAAGTCCATTCGAAAAGTGGCTTCTAAAAGCAAAATAGAAATAAATACAGGGAGATATGTTCTGATTTGATTCCCTGCAGGCCCTGCTTTTTGCCTTAAAAGGTTCTTCTACCAAAGCGTTTTTCCTCGGTTCCCGTAAATGCATTTAGAATAAAGTAAATGCAAGCAAGATACTTTTCTATAGCGACTTGGGACACATCCACTTGCCATTATAACAGATTGTTAGGTCATTATTATAAACTCACTGGCTTCACAGGACCTCACTGCTAAACTGCAAATCTGTCACAGAAATCCTTTTGATCCAACACAGTGGTAGAAATTGTATACAGCTGTCATACCCTGTGAACTGCAGGGCATTGTCTTGCAATAACACAGTCAACCGAAATGTCCCCCCTTCACCTGTGACAAAAGCTGACTTTGCCTGAATAGAGAAAACTGAATAATCGAGGCCGATGGAGGGAGGTGTGGAGCGTGAGTGGGAGGGTAAGGGGAGGGTGCGTTAAACAATGCAACATAAACAGGATGGAACCGGCCTCACCAGAGCAAGGCTACAAGAGATAGACGAGCACACCTGAATGATGAGATTCTGCAAGCGCACATCAGCATCCATCTCGCCCCGCCTCACGGATAAGATGCGTGCGCTTGGCTGTGAAAATCTCTCAGTGGTTGCAAATCTGACAGTTATTTAACACAAAGGTTCCATTGATATGAATCAGAGATTGGATTAGACTCTGTCAGAGAAATAGAACAGCAAAATTATACCTTTTTGGAGAACAAAAGCTGGTTGCTGGAGCAACCTTTTACGCAGCCTTTCATGCAAGTCGGTTTTGTAACCCTACCATGAGTACCTTCTAAAGTACAATTATGCATCACAAGGGACCAATATGTTCTTTTTTTACAGAACATGACACATTAGAGAATGCTGGATAATAAATGGCCCATGCTGACGTCTTATATGTTCATTTAGAACAATTCGTCGCCGCAGGATGTTGGAATCTGTTTTTCGCGAAGCTTACCTAAACTAGAGAAAATGTTTCCCAGACCATTTGTGCCATATGTTAACACTGTAGAAAGTGGGGATTAAAAAAGAATATTGGCATTGGACCTAGCCTTCTGCCGCCCCGATGGATTCCCTGATGTTCTATTTCACACATCTTCAAAAAAAAAACTGTTCTGAGCTGCTTGTTTGTGTTATGTAAACTGCAAATAAAACATACCCCGGCCTCAGTGGGCTCACTCACCAGCACACACAATTTTAATGACATTGATCCAAAAATGATAGACAGGCTGTTTTTTTTCCAGTATCATCCAGGGTTGATGCGCTTTTTCTTTGCATGTGCAGAGTGATGGAGCTTATACTGCTCTGCCTACCAGTCATGATCCCTCAATGATTTCGCACACCAACTGATTGTGTTTGATGGGGCAGACCTATAAGCACTGTGCGGCCTTGTTTTGACCCTCAGGTCTCAGTGGTGACGGATGAGTGCTTTCTTTGCCCCATCAAGGTGCTGTGATCAATTGCTATCTAATTGAATACAGTAAATCTACCTCTAGGTCGTTCTTTAGTGGAGCCAGATCTTTACTTAGAACACAGCCTTTTCTTTTTTTACAGTGGATAAAACAGAATATGTCGATGTCTGAAAAAGACCTATTACGTGTAGGTAATAGTGCATTTGTGACATAATGTACTTTCCAGGACAAAGATGTTCTCCCCTCTCTGCACTCTGTCCTTACCTCTATTCTCTGGATGTGAATCATCTTGTTTTTTACTTTAAGAGCTGTGTGTGTGTGTTAGTGTGTGTGTGTGTGTGCCCCATCATTATTCTTAGAGTTTATAAGTGAAAAAACATTGATGTAGCTTCTAACAATAAATCAAATTAATTAGACATATGCTTACTGCTTGAAATATTATTTACTGTGACTCCTTTTTTTTTTGCTGTCACAGGGTGATAGAATGTTGGATGAGTCCAGTTTCGGGGTGCTCTTTGACACTCCATCGGGCTGAACCAGAACTGGTTTTGTAACCGTGCTCCAACCTCAGGGATCACCTCTTGTTAATGTGCTTGTAAGTGTCTTTCAACCTTGCTGAAGTCGGATCGTATTTCATGTTTTTATTGAAAAGAGTGCACATTTGAGTTCATAATCACCTCTGCATTACACCAGGGGCCCATTGCTCTGTCCATTGCCTGATTTATGTTTCACTCAATCTCTGCTCGTGGGCTTGTACGGAGAATGAATGTAGCCAGTGGCTAACCTGGATATCTCAGAGCCTTATGAAGCATTACAGAATCTCTCCCGCTCTGAGAAATAGGGCGGAGGGGGTATTGCTGTGAGTATACTGCTGTTAATACGTCCTCTGCCCCTGAAGGCCACCTCCAGGGGCAGGTTAGACGCTGCATACAGTATCTATTAGCTCCAACTTCTTGTCAGTGAAAGCGCAAATCACACACTGTAAAAAACAGATTGGGCTGAATTGAGACGTATCTGTCTGCTGTTAGTTACATACCGATGGAGGAGGAAGTCCAAGAAATACTGTTGCCTTTTATGTTGTCCACTTTGGGCCCTTGTAGTCTAGTTTGGAAGTTGAGATTCTGTGGATTTATTGGGCCTCGAGCAGTGGTTGTTTTTCCTGAGTGTAGTTTGCACATCAGGGAGAGCATTCCAGCTGTGGAGAAAGAAAGGCAATTCAAAATTGAGTTGTAAATGTGGTCGCAAGAGGTTAACAGGCTATATGCTGTAATGTAATGAACCACAGCGTAATTACATTTGGGGAATATTGTAAGCCCCCCTTTGTGAAAGCGCTAGGGTTCTGTGATGCATTTAGAAGTTCCAGCTGTGCATATTAGGTAAATTTCATTTCACCCTAATGCAAGATGACCCGCTCTATGTTCAAGGTGAGCTGCTTATCAAGAATGTGAATCGGGCTTTCGTTTAGAAAAGAGACATTAACACTTAATTGGCCGTATCCAATTTCGCTATATCTCTGTCAGTGTCTAAGATGTAGATAATTGACGCGAGTCTCTCTTCTGATGTCACATTTGAGAGTGTGCGAGGGCCCAGGTTAGGTCACGCTTGCAAACTTCGTCGTAAAAAGTGAGAGATGAAAGAAAAAGTATGACAACAGATTGGAGAGAACGGGGTGGATGAAAGCAGAGGAGGGAGCGGGAGAAAGAGACGGCACAAGCATGCTAAGGATGCACGATTCCTTTGTTCTCATGCCACACGCAGGAAATGGCCACATCAGTGATGTCGGGTGTTTTCAGCAAACAGCATAAAAGAGAAACGGAGAGAGCTAGGCAAGAGGAGGGAGAAAGAGTAATCCATTTGAGATTCTGGAGAGGACTGAGTCCTCCCTGTCACTCGTCCAACCTTCCCAGAAAACACAAAGAGCATTATGCATGAAGCCCAGAAGGTCTCTGAGCATGCTCCCTGCTGTCGCCCGGCTCCAGCGTACAAAGTCATTCCGACACCATTTCTCTGGGATTTCACAATGCCGCACAACACAATAAAATACGGCCAAATCAATGAGGGGTTAAGAGGTGATAGTCCTTACACTTTCAGTGTGACTAACAGCCAGCCACCTTACCGATATGACATCTCTTTCCTCGTGGGTGGAGATTGAAGGAAAAAGGAACAGTTATAAAAGAGTTTCAAATGCATTTAGGATTTTTCAGATTTCTGTGGGTTTTCTCTTGGGTAGAAGTGCAAAACTTTCTCATTCTGTTGTAAAGTTTAGTGAAAGAACGCAAGCTAGGGATGTGGCCGACCACCCAGACGTTGTGCAGACGTTTTAAAGATAAAGTTGGGGTAAAACACACTGTAGGGAGGGGGAAATAAAGAAAAAGATAAAGGCTGGATCAGATCATGCACAGAACAAGCTATACTACGGCTTATCCTGATAAAGAGCGGGGGGGGGGGGGGGGGGGGGGGGGGGGGAGTTCACTTTTGTATGCATTTTTTATGACACTGCTGATGGCACAAATCCCAGCATGTCAAGCAATCTGATACATAGCCAGTCAAAGATCTTAACATCCTCCCGCTCGCAGACTTGAGTGTTTATGCCGACAGTTTGAAAATCTCAGAGGGAAATATTTCCCTTTCTGTCCCTGTATTCATCCGCATGACTGATTGTAATAGAAAGTGTTTTATTTTTCAATCATTTTCATGTCCAGGTCCAACAGTTTCATCCAAAAATGCGTCTACCGTTTCAAATAAGAAAAAAAAGATGTAGTTGGAGATGTAGTTGTTGCCTCGCTGAACTTTCTCAACTTGGGGGAAAGTGCTTCTTTCTATTTGAGGTGCGACAGTGATTTTAGACCCGCTGCTGATCAGTTATATTCCCTTTTCAGTGACACGGTGTTGTCTTTTATTTAATTGAATATTTCTTTTTTCTGTGGCTTAAATAGTTTACCGTTCAAGGATGTGAAACGTTGCTACGGCTTTAGTCGGTGTTTAGTTGAATACATGCAATCCACAAAGGAACAGAAGAGCATGTGGCTGCGGTTGGAACGTGAACCTTGACCCAGGGTTTGAGGGGACACTGACGACACACAAAGAACAATCAATTCAACGAGATGGTCCAGAAGGACCCCGCTAGAGAAAGACGCATTGATTCGTGTGGGTTGAAAACCTCGACGCTGTATGCTGCTTTGTGATGAGTCACGTCATCTCAAAGTATAACATTCCTGCATTTGATTCCCAGTTTACAGATGTTCAGGTGAACACCTTCTCGGCAACAGAAGAGGAAGATTGTGTGCGTGATGGTCAGAGGCTTACGCGTAGAATTCAACTGTGTCACACCCCCCCGGACCAAGCCAGTGCAGACAAATATTGGTTTTGTGTCAAAAAGCTACTTGAAAGTTGGATGTGTTAATCTCCGTGCTAATGGCCTGGCAAAGGCCTCCTTATTATTCCGGCCCCGGCCTCCCTCTACTGAGGGTGTCTCCACAAGGTTAATTAGTGGAAGGTCCCCTGAGGTTCCCCACGCGATGTGGGCTTAGCATAGTGGAGGTGCCTCTACACAAACAAGGTTAATGGAGCCTCAGATAACACCCTCCTTTTCTTTCCCTCATCCACATTCATCCACATGGAGAGTGTTACTGTGCCTCAGTTATTCATCAGCCTTTAAGGTGGAGGGGCTGGCTGCCTGGGGAGTTAGAACTGTAGGTATTAGCCATTGAGCTGACATTCACATCTACTTGCGGTCATTGCATTATTTAACCAATGCTTCAGCTTGCAATGGGAAATGGCACTATGGTAAACAAGCTACTGCTATTTCCTACTATATTATGGGAAGAAAACCACCAAGTTTAATCATCATGTGTCAGTGTGCCGAAACAGCAACAACAGAAAAACATTTTCGCTACTAAAAAATGCATTTGGATATCATTTTGCTCGGGAAAACTATTTGAGGTACTATCATCCATCAATGATCTTGCTGTGTAGCAGCTTTTCTGATGTAGGCAATAATGTCCTGTTGAGCTATTCTTGAGCCTATGGGTGCATCTGTCACCATTTCCCCAGAGAGAGAGACAGCAACGCAAGGCTCAAATCAAAGAAATAACTCACAGCGAGAGCGGGGGCCCTGCAAAGGTCACTGTGCCAAAAATGACTTTGCATCAAGAGTCATTCTCTGAATCGCACCTTTCAATACAGTGTGTCTTTGAGCTGTTCCCCCAAGGCACATGGTCGAAACACTCCGCACTGTGCCATGCACACCCTTTATTCCCACCTTGCTCCCGTTTTCCCCCTACCTCCCACCCTCGTGACCTCCGTCAGGAACGAGATGATTTATCACACCAGCCTCCCCTTCTGCACCATCCTGATTGCTTTGATTTCTTTATTGACATTTCCAGCGGACCCACCTGCATGCATTTTTCATGCTTGACCCGCGATGGCAAACACCTGCATCTGCGGATGATAGTCCTTGAAGACGACTTATCTCTCACGGCCTACCTGGAGACTCCGCCGCAGCGATGGCGTTTGCTCCATGTGCCCGCGCGAGTCCAAGGGGGCTGACCAACACAGCTCTGTCCGTCTCCGCATGGCCTCCTCTCCTTCGAGACGTCGCCTTCAAAACAAAAGCACGAGAAAAGGCATCCTGCTGCTTCTTTCGAGGTCACAGCCGAGGAGGGTGGGGGATGTATGCGGGAGGATTGCGAGGGGAACGAAAGGCAGGAGAGGAGCAGCTTAAAGTTTTAGTGCATTACCCGGTCCCCCCCATCGGTGACCAAGGTGGCACAGCGTGTGGCATGAAAGACTTGGCTCCTCTCACTCTTTCATGTGCACATCCAAGCACTTCACCAGCCTCCGCTGGCCCCGCTGCCGTGTGCAGTGGGATGCGCATGTTCCCGGGTGTTCGCTTTTATTTACGCTGTGAATTCAACGATCCCCCAACTGCAGTGAGTCATGCTCTGTGTATGACTGAAGCCTGGAATAAAACAGGGCCACCAACTGAAGCCAGCATCTCAGTTGTCACTTTGTAATGCCGTTGAAGTTTGTCAACATTAGTTTTCCGTTTTTAGGAAAACCAGAAAGAAACCTAAAGCAACTTGTGTCAGCGGTGCAGCTGGAGCCCACAATAAATATTAACTGCATGGCATTTCTATGTATTCTATGTTCTCAGAGGCTCAATGCATCCGCTTACATGCATACATGATGAACAGATCAGTCAACCTTCTCTCTCTCTCTCTCTCTCTCTCTCTCTCTCTCCCTTCTATACGTTATATCGCGATAATATGTCTCCCCTGCTTTGATCCAAGCTTGTTATTCCTATCCAGGGATATCTTCTGCAAAAAAAAAATACAGGAACGTCACACACTGGCAGACCCAACACTTCACAAGCCTTGTTTGAAGCATTTGTCTCCAAGCGTGGAGACCCACTGACTATGCTATTCCACGGCACATTAATGGAGGGCCTCCAGCTGAGAGTGGCTGACAGACATCCGGGGGGAGAGAGATAGATAGCGAAGATGTGGCAGCTCATGACGCCGTATTGATTCACTCTCCGGTGCTGACATTCAGAGCATCATTTTGTGTTAGAAAAGTGAAAAGTTATTGTGGCTAATGCTGAGGAATGGCATCTGCTCTCATTCTGGAGAGAAAACCCTTTCCTCGGTCATAATGTGTCCAAACTCTTCGGGAAGCCAATGCGAGGATGAAAGGAAGGGCTCAGTCTCATACATATGCATATGCTGTGACATTGTGAACTCCGAGGGTTAGCACAGAAGATGATGACTAATTATGTTTGCCGTCTGTCATATGAAAAGATGTGCTGAGCACAGGGTGGCAATGACCGTCCCCTCCTCTGCCCATCTCGTTCACTTTCCCTCTTTGGCAATCTCCGTCACTCTCAGGTCTCCTCAGCGTCTTTCTTGCCCTTTTGAATTTCCCTGTCCGGCAGTCTGCTTTCCGTCTGTGTCACTAAGCCGCTGGATGCTTTGCTTGTTGACTCAGCAGTTAAGTGCATTAATTCCCCATCCCTCTTATTCATTTGGTGTTGGGTTTTTCATAGAGAACAACACTGTTCTTGGGCTACCCAATGCCAAACATATCACAAAACAAAGTTTAAAAGCCCGGCTTTGAGTCCAGTCGGAGCACCGTCCCAAAGCTGGATGGCTACTTTCAGAACTTACACTAACTGACTGAGTGCATCATATACATACTCACAGGGGTCAGACCGAGTAAGTGGCCGAGGGTACGACCACACCCGCATTCAGTCAGAGAAGGGTCGAAGGGGCTGAACTCGCTTTCGGGGGCACCACATCTGGGAGCGGAGTGGTCACCGGGCCGGACAGTGAGAAGAAGAAGACGGCACGGGGAGAGGCAGAGGAGAGGGAGAGCGGAAAAAACCAAGGGACGCTTGGGCGAGGAGTAACACAGCGAGCGGCAGCACGCAGGGAGCGGGAGAGAGAAGAGGCAGAAAGGAAAAAGAGAAAGGAGGTGGCCAGATAAACAGTGATCGACATGCGGTCCAGGCTCTGGGCAGGCTTGTTAGCCAAGCACCACTGCACTCCATTTAAGTGGGACGGAGGGGTCCGGACTGACCACACGGCGTGGTGGGAGCTGTGACTTTCCGTCGCTGGTATTCTGACACCTCGCAGCTCATTGAGTGGAAACTCATGATAGATTATAGAGGGAAACCTCAAATTAGTTGCTCTGCCTGCACATTTTCTCACTTCCCTCGGGGCACGGGAGCAAAGGGAAGAAAGGATGGGACATGCAACATTAATATTACCCTCAACACCACTAAGAGTCTATAGAACCAGGCAAAAAGACAGAAAGTATGATGAAAGTGGAGGCTACACGTTGTAATTTACCACATCTGTTTGGTGACTTTTCACAGTTTCAGCAATAAGATATAGACACGCGTTTCAGCTAAATTATTTTTTGTTACACAATTATTACTCTGAAAGCATAATCATATCACAGCTGATTAATGAATATTTAAGATTAGTGTGTTAAATTGTATAAACCCTTAAAGCAGGGGCTAAATATATATAGCCTTTTTTTGCAGAATGCACCATCTTTTTCTTCATATTTTAGTTATTCTGAAGCATTTATCTGTGTAGTTGCAAGCTTCTGACTTTGTTTGATGAGATGGTATAAAGACATGGGAAATATAGCAATGCATTGAAATCCAAGTCTGTCTGTCTGTCAAACCAGAAATGCCTCCACTAGATTCTTTGTATTGTAGAAGAATAATTGCATGATTACTATCACTACAGGCAAAATACACCGTTTTTGTTTCAACATGAAAATGTCTCAAATAAGGAAAGTTTAATTGCATTAGTGAGGGCCGTTGATATTCTGATGGACCTGTCTGAATAATAATCCCCTTGAGAAGAGAAAATGTCCCCAGTGAGACATGAAAGAAAAAGGAAAATACACTGGAAATTGTTCAAGTAAATCATCCTTTAGTCATTCTGCTTGTCTTTTGAGTGAATATTTTAACTGGAGTTGAGCGCCACTCTTCACTGACACACAAGGACATGTATTTATGCAGGATTTGTTGACAAATGTTATGCCAGTGCAGCACTTTTTCCTTCATTTGTGCTCTTACCCGTCAAAGACTATCTCATGTGCGGAATATGGATCACTGACTATCAAAAGCTCTCACGCAAAAGAAAGGGTCGAGAGCAAAAGTATCAAATAAACATGAGCTGGATTCCCTTCCAGTTGACATTAAAGTGGTTTACATTTGCACATTTCAAAAGTTTCTCGTGGTTTTAGAACATAGATTTCATTTTTTGGACAATAGTAAAAGGGGATCTCTTGGTTGTAGCAGTTCATCATCATCTCCTCTGCCTTGTCCTCCGTAGCCCGCTGACACTGATGGTTTCTAAGTGAGTACCTCATTCCCCCCTCTCTCTCTCTCCTTCTGTCATAATCACTGCTCTTTATGATCGGTTTGCCCTCTCTGCCCTTTCAAGATGCGGCATGTAATGAGGGCTCTGGAGGGCCGTGTGAGAGGGCTATTTAGCTATTCAGACAAGATCTGCTCACACATCCCACACGCCCTCATTCAGCTGCCTACCACTACCTCTCAGCTGAGCAGAGTGATTGTTTGTCGCGCTCTCAAGGTCACACACTGGATGGAGAGGAAGTGGCGCAGGCATTCAAAATCTATGTTGGGCTTTCAGCGTGAACTAAGGTCATGGTAGTCACATGATTAAAAATCAGAAGAATTTAGACTTTTTAAATTTGTATCCCAATGAAAAATATTTGTTCTGGCTGTTTTCGCATTCAAATGAATGAACCAGTTATTGAAGTAATGAATTAATAACGTTTTTCACTGAATGTCATTTAGACATATTGATGGGCAAAACTCAAAATTGACTATAAACAGTGTTGGAAAAAGTCACATTTTATACTAAAGTACTAATATGATACCGTTTAGAAATGCTCGCTCACACGTTGAAGTCATGTCCTCAAATTTTACTTAAAGGTACAACAGTACTATTATGAAAATGTACTAGGTTGGTAAGTATTTATAATATAGAATGATATACTGAACATCATATCATTGTAATATAATTAGTGATGCGTAGATATTCCTCAATCTCGATTCATGTACCGCTAGTTAGGTGGTTAGCATCATTCCCGTTGGGGATCAATAATATCATATGCTAACTTAAAAGATAACATTGTCTCTTATATGTAATTTTTGAATAATCATTTTTCTAAATCTGGCAAATAATACAAAAAGATGTAGCAGAGTAGTAAAATCTTCCACTCTTGAAATGCAATTGAGTAAAAATAGATCAGTACAGTTCTAGCAATCAATGTAGTTACCTCCCATAGCACATATCATAACAGTATATTATTCCGGCTCATGAAGTCAATCCTTAATTTTATATTTCAACACATTCATCTGGAAGAGTGAACAGCAACCTTTATTAAATATACTTTCCCACAAATATGAATGATTTTAATATACATGCATAATGTACACAGAACTTGTCGTGGCTGATGCTATTCAGTTACTTTTACACATTATAAATGTTCAAATAAATATTTAAATATGCAAACAACCTATTTCTGTAAAATTCCAAATGATCTCTAACATTATTATTTTTTTAAATGCACTATTTATTGTAAACTAACTAATTCGTTTTCTTATCTGAAAGCTGCAAACCTTTATCTAAGATGCAGCTCAACACGATATATGGTATAGTGTCCCAATACCAGTTTCATAAACATTGTGTTTTGGTTAGGCCTATATTCAAACCATAAACATGGGAATAAGGCACATCGTGATTGACGTACATGATAAGCATCCGCATCCTCTATTATTATTATTATGCAGCAATTTTGGGGTTGATACCATTTGTTATACAAAAAGTATAAAAAATATAAAAATATATAAAACAAGTTCCACAAAAATACTGCATTATGACATCATGAGACTTTAAGGAACAGGATAGAAAAAAGTCACGATGAGACACTATCTTTTGACATTTGGAGAGATCTGGCGCTTAAATGGCAGGCAGTTCCCTTTTGGAAATAGCTCAGTAACTTCCTTTTTTATAATAGGTCAACCTTATATAATATGGATGCTGTAGGTCTGTAGTTTATGAAGTAATGTCTAGGTTGTTAAGTGTTATGACATAACATTTCGTCCCTTTTGTTTCTTGGACTAGTTAGAGCACAGTGATCTTTGAACTACACATCAGCCAAGTTACTTACACAAGATGGCAACAATATTGTAGTGACAAAATCTGTCCACAGAGAAACCGATAGATGCATAAACCTCTAGAAATTTTAGAAGATATACTATTCCTCATGTCCATAAGGCCCACGAATGACCGTGACATGACCTTGATGCCCTCAATGATAGCTCATGATTTGGATATATATATATATACATACATATACACACAAATATATGTGACAAAAAAAACATGTAACATAAAAAAAAAAAATAATAATAGCGTTCTAATATAAAAGCGTGATGTGGTATCATTTTAAGTTTTGAATTTCTCATCGGATTGTGTTGGCTAACCTTGTATTTAAAACTCTTTTCCTGCTGCATTGTTGTTAAATATCAACCTAAATCAACACATGGGCGTGCGCACCTCGTAAGCCCCGCCCCTTGCCTGCCAGATGACCTATGAACGGCTCTGCGTTAGCTCACACACGCTCCCGACGTCATCTCTTTCTGGTCTTCCGTGTCAACATGGCGGCTTCCATGGCATCCCAGGCTGCAGCAAGAGGGCTGAGAACAGCGACCTCAAAGCGCTTCCTCCTGGACAAACTCAAGGTACTGTCCCAGCTCACGTTGCGGTCGCGGCGGGGCTCACGTCGCTCGGGGGGGTTTCCGCCCTCTTGGGTCCGTTGTCAGCTTCTCGAGGAGTTGTTTGTGGAGCTACCTGGCTAGCAGGTTAGCATCTCTGAGCAGAAAGGACTGACCGAGGTCGAAGTTGAACAGCGTGACTGTCCGATGTAACGACACTCTGCTCCCCCCCCCCCCCCCTCGTCACGTCACGTACCGACTGCTGTCCTTCAAATGAACACGAGCTTTCCCGAGGAAAACATTTAAGTTTACTCCTCACGAATGTTACAAAATTAGAAGTACAGCATGTAACTGTCACCGTTGGAATTGTGTGTGTGTGTGTGTGTGTGTGTGTGTGTGTGTGTGTGTGTGTGTTCGACGTGTGTGCACACGTGTTTCTTCAGTCTTTCCATTTAAGTAAATTTGAGCCGTTGGTTCATTATTATTATTATTACATAACTGCACATTAATGTCCTCTTAGGGGTAAAGACAACTATGGCGACATAGCTGAACGCTGATACTAGGACAAAGTTCTCCTAAATGCAGATAAGCTCACAGTCAAAAGGTCGACTCTCGCCCTTTGATCCTCCAGTGTGTGTTTGCGAGATGGCAGCAGAATTCATCCCATGCACACACTGGCGAATGATTACAGCGGTCCGTTGCATTGTCATCATTTTTGCAAACAAAGCGTCAGGCCTAATTATTGATTAACAACATGAAACAAAACTCTGCATGAGTCAAAGAAATGAATCTGAATTCAAAGACCCCTTTGATCTATAAGTCTGCATCGTGGATCTGGTGTGATTGGATTTGGGTCTGTATAAATGTTTGTAACTTCAGTGCAGATGTCCAGACTTAGAGGGTGGATTAGAAGCAGGGACTTGTTTATGCTGTAAACATTTGTTCCAGTCGGCGCAGTCTGTTTGGCACAGTGTTAGAAGTACAGTACGATCTCTGCATTTCATTTTTTTCCCTTGTCTGTTTTGCTTTGACAATTGGAACATCTTTTAACATCGAATGGAATATGTGTCTTCTTCTTGACAGCCGGTGTGTGCATGGAGCACATCTGTTAACATAAATTTCAGGATTTTTCATGGTGAATACCAAAAGATTAAAATAATTCTCCCGGTCAGAATGGGACAGCCACAGTATAAATGGTCTGTTCAGGAAATAACACCATACTTATTTTATCCCCTGAAACGCTAACATCCATTAAAGCACATAGAGTGGCAACAAACTCCAACGCCAGAGACAATGGATCAATGAGTGAGACAATCGGAGAGAGTCCACCGCAACAAATGCAACACTGCACCTTCTTTTTACGCCGTTATCAGATCTCTCATGCTGTAAAACCCAGTTCAAATCCCTATTCAGATGACCGAGTGAAAGCTGCTCTTTAGACAAACCAGGTTAGGTTGACAAGTCATTTCAGGTATCAAATTAAGACTTTGTATCTTAAAAGGAATACATGCAGAAATTATTAGGTCAGTGTAAAAGTTAAGTTATGTTGAATTAATCCTACATTTTAAACGTCTTTATTCATGAAATACTCTTACATCATCACATTTTAATAAATGTTTATGATATGAGTCATTATTTAGGGAATTGGTGGTATCAATTCCATATACCCACATATATAACATTTCAAATCTATCTGCTATATTTACGAGAAATAGCCTAGCGACACTCCTGTTTGTCGTTTCTACATGACACATTTGCAAATGTACAAATCTCACATTTACTGGTTGCTGTACCTCCCTTCTATTACCTCCACCTCTCTCTCTAGGGCCAGGGGATAAGAGTTATGATCAGGGATTCTCTCTGGTTTATAGCACATTATCGGAGCCTGAGCTGATTGACAGCTGGGTATCTGCAACAGAATCAAATCAGCTTTGACAATATGTCAGCTAAGCCGAGGAATTCAATTTGCTATGATTTGTCAACAACAATGCAAAGGACATCCCAATATTTAGACGGCTCGGCTCCAGGATGCTCTTAATCTTAAATCTTGAAGTGGAAGTTCCCCCCCCCCTCCCACCCTCTCTCTCTCTCTCTCATGAATCCCATCTCCTGAATTCCTGTCTGCTCTGTGAGATAATCCTCTAGCTGTTTTTCACTGTCGCTGCACACTGGTGAATTTGTAAACGCTTGCTAAGTTTCTGCTTTTCGCCAAAGGTGCTCCTGCTTTGCAACAACCCGACAGTGTCGAGAGCCCAGCGTGGTTTGAAGGGAACACACTGGGACGAGAGGTGGCTCAATGGGACTCTGCTGAATATCTTACCGAAGGGAGGGGGGGGGGAGGGGCGGAGGCCCCCCTCCGCTTGCAACGGCTTCTTTTGCCGGAACATCAAACGACGGGCGGCTTCCCCATCTGTCTCAGCAAGAACACATTTACATTTCCTCCCCGCAAGGAATACTGGAGGACGAAGTTGGCTCTAACTGGATTTGAATAACGCTTCGCCAAGGTTAATAGCCATTTCGGTAGCCGGTGAGGTGCTTAGGCTTTTTCAATAATTTAGAAGGGCTGCAGTCATTAGGAGACGTTTGCAGCCCTACGAATAGGGGAACGCACTCCTATTAGCTTAACTTGCGCCGCTGTTGGAGTGCCGATAATGAGGGGAGAAGTGGGAGTGAAGCCGAAAATGAGTTGACAACATGCGTAAACAAACACCCGAGATCACCGACAACCGCAATTCATGCACTGCAGTATGTTGAAGATTACGTTCAGCTGCCAAAACGGCTCATCCATCATCTTTTAAAATGAGGCCTTCAAACTAATCATAAGTGTGATTTGGATTTCATAATTGAGTTTGCCTAGGGCCCTGTGAATGTATTGTAATTTTTAAGAAGTTGCCCTCACCAATGTGTGAGTAAATTCCCTGCAAACTGTCTGCAGTTGTAGTTCTCGACTGATGCTCGCCACGGAAATAAAAGTGCAAAAGTATGACATCTTAGACATCAATTGGCCAAGGCACGCGATGGAGCTCTTGTAGCGCCGACTGTTGCAAATGTCGTGTTGGCCATTTTTAGATGTAGCTGCAGGTTATATTCCTGCAGCCAAGGTCGCGCATGTGCACTTGATTGTAAATCATCACTGCGAACTTTGACGTAGTTGCATGGCCTTCTTCTCATGACTGCGTTATCTGCCCCTTTTGACTCCAGCACCCTTTTGAGTGTGACTGTGTACCCATCTCTTATTAGCTATGCTAATTACCGAAATCCCTCTCCGTGGAGACACAACAGTCAGGTTTTCCTTTCTTAAGCCTGTCTACAGCAGATTAGACCTGCCCTGCCTAAAGACCTGCCAATGATGCAAATCTGTCTCCCTGATCTAAATCCTGGAGCCACGCGCCGCTGCTCTCGCTCCCGTCTCTGCACCTCTGTTCCGTTACCGGCTCTCTAACAGGCACGTGTCATCTTTCTCTCCGTGCTCTAATTCAGAAGGGTTGGGGAAACACTGGCTTTGAAGAGGGAGACGACATGGATGTTGCACTATATATATATATATATATATATATAATGACTCACTCACAGTGCTGTTGGTGCCGGTTGTATCCAATAATTTGCTGGTCATCTGCAGCGTTTTGCAGCCTTCTGTGTTTCCTCCATAGTGTAAGCCAGCCACCGTGTTATGATGATCTCAACATATTTCTACGGCGGGGGGGGGGGGGGGCAGTGTACCGGCATTTGAACAGGCACAGGTGTTGTTTGACCTCTTTGACTTTTACTGAGATGAACACCAATATGTTTTGTTTTGAGACACAAACACACACATTTTAGCATTCGTACAGGGATGAGGGAGACACAATACTCTTTTCATTTCATAACTGCAAAACTGAGCCATGTGGTTATTGTGGAGAAATTAGGAAGCGCAACAAATGCCAAATCTCTCCATGAGGTCCACGCCTCTGCTGAGCGGCACTGGGCCAACAGCGTCGCCACTTTGTATGTTCAAGCTCTTCGTGGGGTCAAGATGTAAAGGTCACTTTTTTTTTTTTCAAAACCAAAGTGGATTTGCGGATGTTTTCCCCAGATATTCTTTTTTTTTGGGGGGGGGGGTCAGGTTGTTCACTGAGATGACTGAATGAAGCAATCAAGAGGTATAATCTTCCCAAACCATACTTCGGTCTTTGCATCCTTTTGATTCTCACTTGGAGAAAATAATTTCCCTTTACATTGTTAAGTGTGAAAAAGGTAGAATCATGTTGTGATTCATTGTCCCTTTTTAAACTTTTTAGCATCTTTAATATAATACTGTTGTGGAAAAAAGAAAATTGCCTCAAGTGCATAATATGAATGCATTTCATCTGAAAGCATTATTCTGCTGTCAAACCGAATGGCCAAGTGGCCTTAGGTTAACCAGTAATCCCTCCGCACGGTCTTTGCCAGCGATACCCATCCAAATCTACGGCGCCGAGGACCGAGAGAGTAACTAACTGCCATCAATACTAATTAAATGGAGAACAGGTTAGTTGGCCCTCCGAATTAGCCCCCTAATGCTTCATGAGGCGTGCTCTTGTTACGAGACCGGCTTTCAGTGGAAAATGTGCCTCTGATTCACATTGGCCTGCTTGTGCAGAAAAATCCACATCAACTGTGCTCCTTTGCGTCCTCCATTCCCATTTCTTCCCCCTATGCTACTGCTTGTCTAAACACGAGTTGCGGCCTGTACGAGTTGCGACAAAGTAGAAAACTGCCACATTATTAGCAAATCGATCCTCCCGCAATGAGTATGACGATGATTTTGATCGTCCTCTGAGCTCTTTCTTTTGTAGACCCTATAAAGTTCCCCTTTTCTATCCTTCCCGGATGGTAGGCTAAATGGATGTGGAAAAAGACACGGGTTCCTAACCTGAATGGGAACAAATCAATTACATGGAGTCGGTGAACTGGCCATCTGTTAATTTCCTAAACATTTGATAATGCCCCTTAAGGAGCATTCTGGTTAATTAACTCTGCAGTCATTTTTCGTCACTAATAATGCTTTGTCATTTCAAAGGGGTTAGGGTCTGGCCATGACAAGTAATGAGGATTTTAACCTCAGCAGACATCTGGGGATACTACTGTGTAATGTGTAATAGGAAATGGTCAAAGCTGCAGTGGTTCAGTGGCTGGTTCAGACCAAAATGCACTGCTTTGTGTCAGCTCTATCTGATCAAGTGCTTCCATTATAGTTCCTTTTCACACAAAAAGATCCCATTATTGTTTAAAAGGGTTTAATGTGTACTGGAAAAATATAATAAGATACTGCCACACCTCACTAAACAGTTTCCTTTTAAGAAAGAAAACAAACTAAAGACCCGGGTGTATAGAAAATGCATTAAAAAAAAACCCAACCATGCTGCTTCCTGGACCCTCTGCACATCAAGCATTTCTCTTGTTATGCCGCCAACTCTGAGGCTGCACTTCACAAACAATACTTTATACAATACATAACCTCCTGGAAACCTCAACCCATCACCTAGTTATAGTTATTATTATACCGTATTGTTCTACTCGTGGACTTTAAATCTTAATACAAGAAGATATTCATCATTGTTAATGGGATCTTGTTTGTATTTGGTTAGATACAAAGTTTAATTAACTTACAATTGATCCATGTATTTCTGCTTACTACATTTAATTAAAGACCAGATGACGATTATTATGGTTGAGCTGTATTACTTTACAACTACGAGCAAATTGTTCCTTATGTGTATTTAAAAACACGACATTGGTTAGCAAGGTCACGTAGCTTAAGCATTTTTATAAAGTAAGATGTTATATATTATTATAAGTAGGTATTTGAGTGAATTCTATTGCTTACATTTGTGAACTCCCGCTTCCCCGGCTGCTGCCCACCTGTCTCCATCCGGAATAAAAATCAAATATGCATCGGCCCGCAACGCATCATGGGATATGCTTGGCCGCAAATCGGCCACAAAAGCCCACGGAATGGGAGAGCCCAGTCGCGTCCGAAGTAATACACGCGGTGAGCGGATGCAGCCTCGGGAGACACCGCTCGTCTGTGTGCCGGTTCAACATTTCACTGAATGCCTTCCGCAGTCTATCCACAAGTTGTTAAGCCACTTCCCTTTGGAACAAAGTTGTGGGCTGAGTTGTCTTCTCTGATCTCCAATGTCTTTTGTGATGCTTGAGCCTCAGAAGCTAAAGAAGCGCTTCTAGGCATCGATCCTTGCCTGACGCATTGAGTGTCCCCTTTTGTCCAGCCAAAGGGACTGGTTAATGATGATGATGACGCTTAAGGTATACTCTGAATACCCATTGTTGTTTGCTTTCTTAATGAAGCTCTACATAAGGCTTTATCTTCACGCATAAATAACTCTTCACATAATCCATAAACTTGTATCATTTATAAACTCCATGGGGTCATTCTTTCTTTTATTGTTATCCCGAGGAGACGTGAGTGAGGGGGGGGGGCTCTGGTCCAGGTGTCCTATAAGGTATTGATTGGCCCATGCAGGAGAAATCACTTTGCATGCGTCTTTCACATCATCAATCTGAGCCGTCGTCCTAACCTCTCCGGTACGTAGTTTATTCAGCGGAGCGCAGCTCAAAGAAAACGGACCGGACTGTAACCGTTTGCATACGCGTCGTTAGAGCCGCACGTAATGGCTTTTTTTTATTTGTTATCTTCTAGCTCAAATAAATGTATTGATGTCTATATAAGGACGGTAAGTGGTGATACATGCACACAGTGATGTCTTTAAATGTCCTGTTTTGTCAAACTAAATGTAATCATTGCCGTTATCTTGTCATCTTATGTGTAACGATTAGACTTTCTTTTAATTGGCGTAATATGTGCATTTAATGGCATTAATAAAAGGCAGCGCGGGTCTGGATGGTTGGAACCACCGTTGGATAAATAGCCCGTTTTCAGAGATAATTTCCCGTCTGTGTTATCAACTGTCTCCCTCCCTGCCGTCCGGATCCGGCCAGGCTTCACTTCCAGAAACAAATGCGTCCTTTGACCCCTTTTTCATTTTTGAGTGGCGGATTAACGGGCAGCGCGGCATCGACTGGCTGCTGTTTATGGGCCTGATCAAAGGTGATTGCCCGCTTCCCCTGTAAATTAATTCTTATGGCCCTAATAAATTTCCGGGGGGGGCAGAACTAGCGTGTCAGACGTTGACTTTTTGACATTGTTCCTCTATCCTCCATAGTGATGACGACAAGGGCTTTCATCTAGCCCTGGGTTATTGACTCCTCGAGTTTAACAGAAGGGGCGAACGGCAGTGGAAGCGGCCCCGCATGTCTGGAAATGACTTTGGCAAGTGTCACGATCAGACGTCTTCCCCCCCCCCCCCCACACACACTCCGATGGCACTTCTCACGACAAGTTCGGCGTGACATTGTGCATGTGGTTCTCGACCAAACATGAGGCCGCGCACTCGTGTGCCTCTCAGGAGAAGTCCTGATGTTTCACGCCGCGTTGCCCCAATAGCACATGCACCAGCTGAAGAGGTGTTTGGGGAGGAGCGCCGACCACGCCGTGATTTTGTCCTTCAGTGGCTCTGCAATCTGATGCAGCTGCTGCCGTGTGTGTGTGTGTGTGTGTGTGTGTGTGTGTGTGTGTGTGTGTGTGTGTGTGTGTGTGTGTGTGTGTGTGTGTGTGTGTGTGTGTGTGTGTGTGTGTGCGCGTGCGTGTGCGTGCGTGTGCGCGTGAGGGCACAGCCCCTCTGTGGGCTCTGTAGAGCCCAGTGGTGACATACTTTATTCAATGCGGGGGAATGTTTCAAAAGGCTTTTATTTCTCTTTTTTTATTTTATTTTTTATAAATTGCGTTTAGTTTAGTGTTTTGCACTTTTTTTTTTTTCCCACCAGAGTTTGTGGTCAGATCTGCTTATGATGCAGGTTTTCTTATTTTACTTTTCTTAAGGGTTTCAATTGTTTCCTGAATCTTTTTGCGAAAAGAGATCGTCTCAAAAGAGTTATGGATCGTGGAAGACTTGCTACTGATTTAAAAAAAAAAAACAAAAACAAATGCGCACATTTTTTTTTGGTTGTAATTTTTTGACTGGTACTGTAGGTTGCTTTAATATAATATATATTTATTTGTGTGTGTGTGAGAGACCTAATCAAAGCCCAGTTAGGTTTTGACTGAGGGCAGGACTTTTGTTGTTAGGGAAATTTTGTTTAAAGCCCAAATGAGAAAAAAAAGCGTTGGTAACCGCTCCAGCCGAAGTGTATTAGCGTGACATTTTGTGATCACTCTGAATGTCAAGACTCCTGCTGCCTACTGAAGGAAAAGTGCTTTCACAGAATATGTTCTTCCTCATCATGACTCCTCTTTCTCCTCTGCCTCATTGGAATTTAGATGCAGAGCTTATTGCTTCTTGCTCCGAATGCTGATGCGGTTGCAAGGGTGTAAAACATAGTAGAGAATCTGACCGGGCTGTTACATTAATACTACACGTCTTCATGGGTTTAGTGATGTCATGTTTTTACCTGGTGGAGATTCATGTGCCCATAAAGGCTGCTTATGGATTCATTTCTAATGTGAACGCTTGCATTTGCAATTTGCACCTGGCAGTTTCTTTCTATTTGGGCAGTATGTCATTCATGTTACAGTAAAACCCTGTTGTTATTCATATACAGCGGCCGGCTCCTAAAACGGGCATGTTGGCTCGTTCCTCATCATCTCCATATATTAATAGAGAATATAGTTGTTCATCATTGTCACCGATCCGACTCCCTCTCTCTCTCGCCGCTGCGCCCCACTTCCCGTCACTCGCATGCACTCATGAGAAAAGTCTTGAGTGCTTTTGTGTGTAGAGGAGATCGCTGTGAATATTTATGCCATCCAGGGCCCATTTCAGAGCGCACAACTTTGTTTGTGCTGTATTGTGTCTTCACTGCACATCCCATGTTGTGTGTGTATTAAGAGCAAGTAGAGCAGTATTGATGTATAAAGGATGGTCTCCAGAGTGCTGATGATAATTACTGTAGAGGGGGGGGGGGGTCTCCGAGGACTGCAGGCCAGCTGTGCACCTGCCTTGCTGCGATACTGCCTTTTGCCACTTAGTGCACTGCTTTCTTGTAGACTGGAGCACAGATGAAGAACTTGCATTATTTCTTGTTAAATCCTCGGCTGTGTAATCCCCTCACTATCTGATCACATTGAGCACTACAAGGGTTGACTGATAGCACATGCTCATGATTAGTTGAAGGGGCGAAGGGGATTCAGGAGTGATCTTTTTATGATATCCAAAAGGCACATTGGTATAATCCATATTAAATTACTTTCATTAACTTTGTATCATGGAATCAGTGTTCCTTTTCAGCAAGTATCTTCTGGGCCTTCTTAATTTAACAGGAGTTGATCTGAATTAACATAAAGGGACATATGAAAATGTAAATATGTATTTCTTCAGACTTTTCTCATTCAGATAGAAACCAAGCGTTTACTATATCATCAAACGATGTGAAATCTGCTATGTGGCGACTGAAAAACTGGCCATTTAACCAGAGTAGAATCCAACATTGTTATAGCCATCTAGCGGTTATTAAACTGTTATAAACTGTTCGCTTTACTTGACGGTTGCTATGAGCTGCTTACTGAAATATTCCAAAATAAGAGAAAGCACATGTGATGGCAGAGTTCTCTGTACCTGCAGAGGGATGTCATTCTACCAAATTCCTATTTAATGAGATGTACATGTGATGGAAGACTGTGCTGCTGAATGCAGCTTAGGGTTCGACGTTCCCGCCCTTTACGACCACCCGCACCTTATCCTCGACAACGCTCCACAACCAGAGACTTTCTAACACCGTCGTTTGTCATTTTTATGACAATATTACTTCAACTGCCAGGGAGAGGTCTTTTTTTCTTTTTCATGGACGCCTGAAATATCTCCTCCCACTTTGCATCTTCACAGAACATCCGTACTTTCAATGATTTCTTCCTTGGAGGGTGACGTCCTCTAGAGAAGCGTCACGTTGGGTTGTTTCATGGGTTAAGTTCTATTTTTATAAATAATGAGCGTGTCTTATAGACCATGTTGTCAAGTAAAGCAAGAATGCCGCCAGCTTTCTTATTCAAGGCGTTTACATTTGGAAGTTGTCGTGCCAGATGTGCACCGCACGCAGGTTGTATATCGGGTTGCCATGACAGATGCTAGCAGCTGCAGTAATACCAAGCCTCACTTTTTAATTGTGATGAATCATTTTATTACTACTCAAGTTGTCAAGAATACGTGACCATGTCGTCAACAACCAAATTGTAAATCACCATAATCATCAGACCACAGTGAAGAATGCAATGTTGACAAAGGCGTGTAAATCCTATTTATGTGATGTTTGTCATTTTTCATCAGTCAGTGTCTCCATTGGAGTTTTCCCTAACATTAGTCAACAGTTTAAACATTTCCAATAGACAGTACATTATATTAACTTAATTAATTACATTTTTGCTTGAATATTATTAAAATCCATGTTTTTTTTTTGCTTTCCATCTCGAAATATGACCTCAACATTCAAAAAATAAAGTTAGCAATTTTATGCACTTTGAACATTGTAATTAAAGACGTGCCTCTATTATGCTGATTAAAAATGTTCAGACAGAGTTATCGTTCTAGTTATCATGGAATATTAAACATCATCAAGTCTAGTGTGGCAAATTTGCTTTGATTTGTTAGCTAGGGAGCTCAATTTTTCACGTGGAACATTAAGCTTTGATACTCACAATATTAATTAACAGCAAGGGCCTGGAAAATATGAATGTAACAACATTAAAACATGATGATATTACAACATTTAGGGGACAATTGCAAATTTAGAGGTGACAGTAAAATATATCTTAGTTACGCTGTACCTTTTTTATCCATTAATATTGCAGATTGCGAATATTTCTTTGGATTTGATATGCATCACACACTCCCCTGCTGACTGTCTTCATATCGCTGTAGTTATGTACTAACAGCATGGAGTTTGAAGTGGCAGATTGGAGATGAAGGCAACAAGCAAGAGTTGTGTTACCTGAAGGGAACACAACTGAAACGATGCATGCCTGAACAGCAGCTTAAATAATAAACCATGTTCAGAAATATTCTAAATGATGCCTCTGCAGCAAACTGTTTCTTTCTGATCCTTCCTTCTTTCTTTCTTTCTTTCTTTCTTTCTGTAAAGCACCTGGTGAATGTGATTGTTAAGTGTTAATTTGGTGAAGTTTATATAATGACCGTCACATTATCATGACAATGTAGAGCTATAGGCACCATAAGGAAGACCTCAGCAGACAATTAAATGAGAGTAAAGATGCACCATGGGGGGGAGAGACACTACTTCCATGTAAATGATGTGGCATGGTTGCTATAGTGACCTCTTAGTTACAGGCTGTCTCCGCTACCGACTCCCGCCGAAACGTTTCCTCTCCCTTCCTGGTTTGGTCTATTTTTCTGGTTTGGGAATTTCACATTTTTGTAATATTTGCATACTTTTCTCCAAAGGTGTGCCCTTGTTTAGTTCGGAGTTTGGATTATTTGAGCCTTGTCGTTTGTTTTCTTTTTTTTTTGGGGGGGGGTCAGAAACAAATCCCTATTGTTGTACAGCAGGCATGTCTCTCTGTGATCTTGGGCCCGTCCTGGCCCTGTGACGGGCTCTCATCTGCTATTTTCTAGTCAACGGTCGAACAGGAGATGGACTCGACTGATGGAGACATGCACCCGAGCAGCAGAACTGATCCTCCCAAAGGCCAACAGTTTAAATGGGAGGGGAAGTTGGGTGTTTCAGGTACCTGACAGAAATCCAATGAGTCCACAGAACAGTGAGAACTTGTCCTGCGAATCGCTGTGGACGTGCAGGCAGAACAATAAAGATTCACTTTTCACACAACAGATCAAGGATCAACCTCAAAGGATCTCTCTGACCGCCACGCACGCACACATGTGAACAGCGTAAACGCATGAGCGGTATGATGTTCCAGAGGTGACCTGCGGATGCCCCTCATTACTGAACGGAGTTATTTGAGAGAATAACTGGATCAACAATCTGAATCAACATGTTCAGTTCTTCTAGAAAACAACCCATTTGGCTCTAATGAAGTCTCCCAACAGGCCCTCAGGAGAGTGGAGAAATGGAGAAAGCATGCTAATACAGCGCGCTAGCTGGCACGGAGAGCCTTGGTTCTGGCATGTCGAGTGAATCAACACTCTTTTTTTTTTCATTGTTGTGCTTGGTTCCAGTTTAAAAGAAAGTCCTGTGCCCCCAATAAGTGGCCATGTCAATCTCTTTAGCCTTTAAATCACGTTCGTTATGGTTACGATTCCCTTCCTCCGTCACCTTTAATGGTGGAGAGAAAAATAAGCACTCCACCCAAACCACGTGCTATTTCCCCCCTCCTGGAGGACGGAGTGAAGGGCAACTTTAGAGGACTTTACTCTTCATTGTATGTCATCACTCCTTGTGTTCTGCCCCACATTTACATGTGTTGCATAAGAAAATAAAGTCTTATATTTATTTTATGCATGATGACAGAATTTAATTTTTTTTTTCAAGTCTGTTGTCTTATTCAAGGTTTGTAAATGTAAGTTTATCCGGTTTAGTGCAGTCAGAGTTAACCTAATGTTTCCTGAAACACCTACTGCTATCAAATTGTCCCACTTCGGACACTATGTCTGTTAAAGTTCCTGGGAATTGAGAGTATGTGTTATGTGTGTGTACCTTCTAATCCAGTTAAGAATAAAAATAACAATGAAGAGACATCACTTGTTACCCACTGTCACTCTGCTGGACACTCGGACTAGCAGCTCTGTGTGAAATGAAATGGGACACATCTGCACATTATGAAGCAGACGGTGATGGCGTAAGGTTATCTAAATATTTACAGCACCACCGTGTCCCTCCTTTTTTTAACTTTTGTACGCCTTTGCTCTTGTGGAATCAGATCACCAGAGAGCCGTTGTGTTTTTCAGTCCGTTTGCAAGGGCACAGATTTGATGTCGAGGCGTGGTGCTCTGCTTGAATGCCATTGCTATATTTTAAGTCGGGTTTGTCCTGACGGAGAGGCGTTTTTTGAGCACAAAACCCACCAGGCGCCGGTTCTCTTTAAAAGATGATTGTTGTGAAGAGTGGAATATCGACCGTGCAGACGTGAGCACAGTCGGTGGGATGGAGCATTGGATTTTCCCCTCTTGACGTGGCATTGACTACGTTCCTCAAGCAATATTTCAGTAGTAGTCAAACACACAAGATCATCATCATCATCGTCACGAGGTGCAAATGTGCCCCCTCCGTTCACGCAGAGCTCCTAAAGTAAACAAATGCCTTGTTAGTTTTTCCACAGCAGAGTTAGTGGATAAAACGTTAAGTCAGTTTACCTTGTAGTGCGCCCCTGATGTAATTATTGCGTTACCTTAATCTTCACTGGGCAAAGAAGTACACACGCCGTGGAACCGTTTACATGCCCAACCATTATTTCCCTCTCAATCCTTGTTTTCCCTTTTTTACTTTAATGGCCTTTCTCTCCTTAACGACTCCCTGAAGATTTCCCCCCCCCCCCGGTGCAAGAATTTGTGCGCCCATGCCTGCATGTGCACTTCTGCGCGTATCCAGGGCGAAGCGTGCTACCGAGGACACGTCGTAACTCTCACACAGCCTCTGTGTCTCCGTCACATTAAAAAGCCAATTTCCTTTTAATAGCAACAACAGCTGGAGCTGACACGGCCTCTGTCTGCTGATGGAGCAAAACGGCTGCAGAGCGGTCCTGCAGCGTAGGCCCGGGTGCCTGCCTCATTACAGGAGAAGGACAGCGGGGGGGGGGGGGAGGGGTGGGTGGATGACTGTAGCCTGTGAACTTTGAGGCAGGTTTTGAGGTTTCACGCTCGAGATTGGTACCCTTTTGTAGCATTGCTTTAGATATCTTTGCCTCACTAAGAGATACTCATACTCACAACTTGTTCTGATACTTGTTCTGCCCCCCCCCCTCTCTCCCTCCCACCCTCTTTTTTTCCCCTCCCCTTCCAGGGCACCTGCTTGAGTCCCAGAAGATGGCTGAATCTGCAAGAGTACCAGAGCAAGAAGCTGATGCAAGAGAGCGGCGTGGCTGTCCAACGTTTCTATGTGGCCGACACGGCTTCTGAAGCCCTGGAGGCTGCAAAGAGGCTGAGTAAGCGCACACACACACACACACACACACACACACACACACACACACACACACACACACACACACACACACAGGAAGGCACACTTACCCTCAGAAGGAGCAACATGCCTTTGGAGAATTTTGATTATTTTGTACAGTAGTCAATAAGAAATCTGAGTTAGGGTGAAAAGTTAAAAAAAAAAACATTTTTACATTGAGCTTCTGAAACAGCGGTGCTGATTGCGTTTATAAATTACAAGAAAATCAGCCGTACCCAAGTTTTGTAAAAGTGTCAGATATTTTCTTATTGAAATAATCAGTCTGTTTAACGAATTAAGAAACAATGCTGTCTTTGAGGACTTGACATTTTTACTACGGTGATTTGAGGATTTGTTTCGGTCAGTTTTAAGGTTTCATTCTCAACTATATTTTAACCAATGCTAATGAGATTAGATGAATGAATTCAGTCGCCATGCTAGTAATTGTTCCTGCTTTGGGCTAAATAGCACAGCTTCCGTTTCAATCTCTTTTAGAAATGTCAGGTTTGGCGATCTCAGCCCTCTGATTAAATGGTCATGTAGTTATTAAAAGTTCTCAATATTCTGTGATTTATTAGTTCCATGTTAATGTGTAGATCACATTTGATTACTTCAGTGTTAGTTATATGTTGTTGATTGCACTTGCATTGGGAATCCTTGCCCGTAAACGTAATTCCTGCCTCACGAATCCAGCATGAAGAAAGATGGTTTAACACACGTTTGTTTGCACCCACTCGGAGCTTTCATTTTGATTCTCCTGCCGTCCTCGTCGCGTACAATATATATATATATTTCTCCCTCCCTTTATATTTTATTCAGCGTCCTCTCCTACAGCAGTGGCCTTCTGATAGTGCGCCCAGGTTGGTTGTCATCCAGCGAGGCGCCACTCCTGCTGCATTTGTGCTCCATCGCCTGGTTATGATGCAGACAAAGATAAACTGAATAGAAGGAGGGGGACATATATTTCCATGACAGTACCTATATTGCATTGGAGAAATGGAGAGCCCGATAACTCTGCAGTTAAAAGGGGAAAAGACATCTTCACAAAACCCCAGGCTCGAGGGTTGATATGCTCGTATATACTGATAAACGCAGGGTTTGCTGTTTTTGGATAGTTATGGCGTCACTAAAGGGCTGTTTTACTTAAGTTTTGTCCTGGTGAAGGACAACATTGCACGTACAGCTTATTGTATGCGACACACTTGGACATTTTTATGTTGCACTGCAAAATAGGGCTTGTGCAGGGGGAACGGGAATTTATCCAAATGGTGGCTGCAGGTGATTCATCATCGCTTTGTCCACTGCAGTGGGGGGAAATGCACAGCTGCAGTTCAGAAATGTTTTTTATTGGTTTCTTCAACCAATATTTCAAGCTCCGTACACTTTTTTTTCTTTTGCACTCGTGTTTCATAGCCCAGCATCCACTCTTAATTATCAGCAGGGCATTGAAATGAACGTGACTCGGCCTGTGACCACTTGCATCGTGAGTGTTTGTTAATTCCCCGCAAAATTGGAAACATGCGCCAACGCAAATCTTCGTGGCAACGCGGTCCCATTTATTCCCGCAGCGTCTGTTTCATCTGTTTGTGCACTAAGCTTTGGTCAGTCTCCTGGTGCGTACGTGGGTGTTTCTCACACTTCCTGTGACATCCTGTGACAAAATGCTGGCTCACCATTAAAGCACGCAGCAGAGCATCTTCATACGTGTCATTGCTTCAGATAAACACTGCGTCTTTTCACGCTGCCACATGAATGTGTGCGGCTCGCTCCGGGGCCATGTCAGGTGATGGAGAACGAGAAGAAAAACAAGGGGAGATCCATCACCTCTTTAGTTAAGATCTTTTGGCCAGTATTGCTAACTGAGACTTGTCGAGCTCTGGCCGAGGGTGGATACGGTGCGGGGAGGGAACAGGGGGGCGGGGGCACGGGTCTGCAGACAGCCCGGGGTTTTCTTTGATGGTTTTACCACTGACGAGGACACGGGACACGACTCGGTGTGGGGAACACGGAGGTTTGGGCATATCTGAGTTGACCGGGAGCAACTGTGTGTGGTGCTGATGTCCTGCTGTGAGCTCGTGGTTTCCTGCATACACAACAGAATGAATCAGTCAGGCGTGGAGGCACAGACGCAGATGAATAACATGCGTATGGTGAGCTGCCCCATATGAAACACACACACACGCACACACACAGAATCCTCCTCTCCGCTATACTCACTTAACCATGAAGCGGTTAAGTTGACAGTTCAATTGCAGCTGTGTGTATAAAACCTCCCCTCGTTTTCAATAGAGTGGTCCAACTCTCCTAAAGTGGACACCAATTGATTTGTTCTTTTACCACTGAGGACAAATAGCTCAAAATCTCTCCCGTTCTCTAGCAAAACAAAAGAAATAAAAAAAAATAAAAACAATTCCGTCATGGACCACTGATTCCCTTTTAACTTGATTGACAACTGAGGAGAGAGTTTCCATTGTGGCAGATGGGCAACTCCCAACCAACCAATGGCTCATGGAAAGTAGGGGCCCATGCTGAGGCAGCCGTGCGGTCAGTCATCAGAAAGTCCAAAGTTGTTTTAATCTGTATTCCTCTGGGACACTGAAGGAATGGCACTGTAACTCTTTTTGCGTGTCCAAAACCAATGACCCAGATCCCCAAATCACATGTTCAAAGTGTGTATTTGTGTGTGTGTGTGTGTGTGTGCGCGCGCCCGTTCTAGAGAAAAAAAGCGAGACGGCCCACGCAGTAGTTTTGAACGTACACGTTTGAAGTTGCTTAACCTTTGATAAAATAATGGCTGTGATCAAAGATGTTAAATATTCATGTCCTTTTTTGTTAATGTGTAATACTTGTGGATATTATTCCACTCTTGACTCGTTTTTTTGTGCTTTGTTCCTCAGCAGTAAACAAGGCAAGTACGTGCAAATATCTCTGTGGCAGAATCAATAATTGATGTTATGTAATGCGATACAAGTGCAAAATATGGCTATATAAGATTTGGGGTCGGGAAATGGAGGATTCCAGCAAAATCCCTTGAAAGAGTGACACTTACTGCATGTATCTGTAAAAAAAAAACATACCTGGTGCATGCAGGTTTTTTTCCAAAAGAAAAAGCCCTAAAACCTAACCTAGCAATTTTGAGATGTCCAACCAGTCCAGTAATGAATATAGATCTCGTGTCTGCGCGGCCATGCACGCACACACGCGCATACCTGTGCGACCCACTGCAGCCAAAGAGGATGGGATTATGCAGTCCATTTTGTGTGTCGCCACCAGCTTGACAGATGCATCTGTTGAGCAAATCTTGATGGATTTTCAGTCTGAATTTTAAATCAAAACCACATTTTGCCTCCCCCTTCCCGTGATGCGGGGGCCCCCCCATGTCCGTCACGGCTCCCGCTTCTTCCGGCAATCATTCACTGACAAAGCAGCGATGGAGGAAAACATTGCTTCGCATTCTTATCTTGACTGCATGTGAGGCCGCGTGATGAATGGGAGCAACGTACACTCGTCTATGTGTACATCTCATATCAGATGAGTTTGGAATATGTTGTCCTTTATCTTAACCGCTGTCATCATTTCTGGTTATCCCGGGGAAAATTGGGTTTGCGATTCCATTTTCTGTGTCTTTCTGTTTCCTTCCTCTCTGTCGCGTGTTCAGTTTTTCTAGAGTTCCCTTCATTTTCTTTCACCTCAGTCTACCTCTGCCTCCCTGTTTTTTTTTTTTCCCCGCTTGTGTGCTCAGCGCAGCCTCACTGCCAGAATGGAGATTAACAGAGGTGGGAAGCATTTAAATTTATTTCACCCCACTATGAATATTCAGTGTAAACAGAGCAGTTTTTATGCGTGGCTGTCAGGTCTCATGTGTGCTTATTAGAGGGATAGTTAGTTTGATATGTTGGCCTCCTGAATAGGAGCGAGCTGCCTTGGCAGCATACGCCAACTCCTTGATGTAGCGTGCACACACACACACACACACACGCGCTTGTTTGCAGGTGTGCTCATCTGGTTATGCTTGGCTGTGCATGATGCTCCATGAGAGAAACGGGAAGAAAGAGCTATAGAATCGACGTATATGACATGTGTGTTTCCATCTGTTTTTAATCTGCCACGCATTGCTGTCTAAAGTCGGCCTGCTTGGAGGCTCTCCAGATGTAGTTGGCTCAGGTGCTAGACATTAGTTCCTGCTTTGGAGAAAAAAAAGCAAGAATTTGATCAGGCTTTGTACAGTACATTTATTTAGTGCTGGTGATCCTCAATATCTCATAAAAATTAAGTCAATGAGGCTTACAATGTGACGCGAATAATATATAAATAAGAGCAGCTCAAGGCCGGGGATGCTATTTGTTTTAAGGCGATTTTTTTGCTTCTTTAGTTTTGACTCTGGCCCGTGACTCTGGCCAAATTTAGACGGATGTTATTGTGCAACAGGAGCTAACATCTTTCCACAAAATGCTGGTGCTTCTCGGAGAGACCTAAGCATGTATTTTATGTGGTCCAAGCATCCAGCAGTACATGTTTTATAAAAAATAATTAAAAAAATAACTGAGGATCTTCGCGTGAGAAAAAAATGATCAGTATGGCCTCAGTAATGGTTCGCTTGCAAAATTCCCCACATGTGGTGAAAGAGCGAGCCAGTGGAGCAGAGGCATGCACCAACGCGTGTTTGCAGAGATCATTTGCGCTCATGGGTTTCCCCGTTGCGCACTGAGGTGCAGCAGAGAATCCCTCCCCACCTGCCTCTGCTGGATGGACTCCCAGACACATCGCCGCGTTTCCCCATCACTGACGGCGCGGAGCGACATGGGACGTACCACTCTGAGCAAAAGGCCATGTCCGGCCTGCTGTGACTGATGGAAACTGGGAGGAGACCCATAAAAATCCTGCAGAGGTTATTTGGGTGACTTTTCGTGCCATCGGGTATATCATCATGTGTGGGGGTATATGCGTGATAGTAATTTCCTTTTTTATTTTTCATATAATAACACATCATGGTAAATTTAAAAGGGCTGATTGGTTTTGTGTTTACCACCATTTTTACCACCTCAAGTTTTCATTTGTCAGCAGTGGTGGAACGCGTTTGGTGAGCGTTGTTAAGTAACAGAAGACCCAGAATAACACGCCATGCTCACACTTGGTGAGCCTCCATATTTATTTTGCTGGTGATATAAACAGTTCCGCTGTCTCTGGCAGGGTGAAGAGAGGCATTTACACCTCCGACTGGGCTCGGCGGTGGTTTATGAGATCATCTAGAGCGCGCCATATGCTTCTCCACAAACCCAACTCGCTGTCTCGCACGGACCATCTGTCATGGAAACGCTCCATCCCCAATGCGGGCATCGCCACCAGCCACGCGTGAGGACGTCCTAATCTGCGTGTGACGTTTGCATCTCCCCCGAGTCCTCACTCTCACTCGCTCTCACCCTCCGAGGTGCTGTGCACGGCTTTCTCTGTTGTCTTTGTCCCAGATGTTTTTTCGCCGTCAGTAAACCACGAAGCTGGTTTTGTTCTTTCATAACACGGGTAGATGAAATCCGGCGTTATCATTGGTTGAGAGCGAGTCACGGGGGGGGTGCGTTCATGTACAGTTTCTGTTCACATTGAGTGTTCCATTTTAGTACATTTTAGCTTTTAGCTCGGTGGCGATCGCCGGAAACCCCACAAATGATCGTTTTGAGGCAATGCGAGCACCCTCAAACTGTTATTGAACGATAAAGTACAGCCTCCCGTACCTTATTGCTTCAATGTAGGGGACAAACTAACATGAAGTTGTGTGCAGAATCATTGTTTGTAATTCTTTTACGTTGTCGTGTGTTCATACTCACTGACATCCAGTCAATCAGCATTTGTTTCTTGTTGCATTCTTTCTGTGAGCCATTTCCTCATATTCACTCCAGCTCTGTGCCAGTTTTTGGTCTCCTCGAATTGGTTTGTAACACAGTGCTGTATAATGCCGCTGTCATCAAAATCTATGATGTACCGGCTGTGGCTGTACTCTATGGATACCCGGGACCTGCTTTCTGGAGACAAATACATCTGACTGTCAAACACGGCACACCGTCAGGCCTACTTCTTACCACGCTTTCCCTCCTTCTCATTCCCCACTCGAGCCGCCTCGTGCACTCCAACACTTCAAGCGCCTTTTTAAGACCGCTTTCATCTTCCTCCTTCATAAAATGAGGCAGAGTCTCTGGTGAGAAGCGCTGACAGCGGCAGTTAGCGTAGAAAATAGTTGACTCAACCACGGCCCTTTTTTTGGTTGGGTCTTTGTCTGAAGTAGGAGGGGGGGGCCCTCTCAGAGTGGTGTGTGTGCATCTGCACTATGTCCTACTGGGTGGAGTCCACCTAGGCAGCTGCTCATTGATCTTACAGTAGGTTCTTGAACTTCAAAAGAATATGCAGTCTCAGTCTCGCGAAATGCCAAACTGGTACTACTGCCATCTCTAAGCACCTTGCCAATTAATTTCCACAAATCCCATTTGCATTTTGTTGAGTCCAAAGTAAACACGAGTTCCGGCTGTTTCAAATGGTTGAGCCCAGGAACCACTGGATGAGGAAGCAAACTGGAAACATTAGACTTGGATGGACTTTGTTTGTGTTCCAGAGTTCTACAACTACGCGGCACAAGAGAAGTCAACGGGCTCTTTTCATAATGAGGTTACCCACAGCAGTCAGGACGTCACCTGGTTGTCTTTGGTGGACTGCATTAGTGTATTAAGTTTAATACCTTTGTCTCAGGATACATCACTAGGTAGATGCTAGGAATCATCACATATGGCATGATATACAGTAGAGCTGCAACTAACGATTATTTTAATAATCGATTCATCTGTCGATTATTTGTTCGATTAATCGATGAATCGGATAAAAAAATAAAAAATGTAAAAACATTAATTTCCAACCCTTTATTGAAAAATAGAACTGACTGTGCACTTCCTAAATATCTTTTGCACTAACAGATTGCTCCTTGAACATCCCTAAGTAAACAAATAAAATGGACTAACACAAAAAACATACACACATTGCATGATGTATACTTTACAGCCGCCAAATTAAATATATTAGGCACAAAATCATGAATCATTGCCGTGGTGCTCCCGTGCCAGGCCATGTCGCTTTTGCATATCTTACAATCAGACATGTCAACCCTCCCGAATTTCAAAGCCCCTCCCGAAAATCTCCCGGACCGACCTTTCTCCTGATTTCCACCCGGACATCAATATTGCTGCACCACCCGTCACTGGGCGCGCCGTTTCAGACCGAACAATAATAAAGGTTACACCTTGAAGTCGAGCGCGGCGATTAGAACGTAAAACTACTGGCGCTGCAAAGAAAACCGCAGCACCCCCCCCCCCCCCCCCCCGTTGCCCGCACCCCCCATTTCAGTGTGAAATATTTAGGTCGCATTGGCTTCTCTTCCTCCGCATGTTTCAGAACAGTAGTATGGGTCTCTCCGATGTTCTGCTGCGCGAGCGCTCAACTTTTTTTTTCTCAGCTCTGCGCGGCGCGCGCAACTTTCTTTTAATACTCAAAGACAATAGTCGCGCGACACAACGAATCGATAATGAAATTCGTTGCCAACGCTTTTAATAATCGATTCTAATCGATTTCATCGATTCGTTGTTGCAGCCCTAATATACAGTATATACAGTCAAAAGAATTGTTGCCGTGTGGGTATGTTATTCAGCTAAGATCAATATTATCCAAATACTTTGACTTTCACAGAAGATGAAATCTCATTGACCAGAACAACCAAGGTAAAGAAGTCTGAATAAAAGTCATGAAAACGCGGATCAAGCCGTTATGCAAACGAGGCTTGTTAGGATTCTCATCTGTTTGTTAGTGTTTTGAGGCCTTGGGCTTACACTGAGATTTAACTAACTGGTGATGTTAAAACAACGAAATACTTTGGTTCAACTTTTACCCCAAAACGTTGACCCTTTTCCTCTTTTGCTTCAGTCCCTTTTCTTTCACATCATTTGGAGAAAAGGAAAAAGCGCACGTGGACTGTAGCAAAGCACTAACGCAGGCACGTATCTCGGGGCCTTTTCAGGGACCCAGTGTCTTGCTCCGAGGGTCTCCTGTAAGAAAAAGCCATGCATCTGAAATTGTCTTAACGGCTGTAAATAGGCTTTGCAGGGTAAGGCGCCCCGTCTCTCAAAGAGGTGATTTATGTAAGCAGCTTAGTGTTTGCACCTACTCATTACGTGCCCCAACCCATCCATGTTGTGCGTGAGACGGCAAATTACTTCTCACACATCCCCTGTATCCTATTCGGGTGATTGTGATAGTCCTGTTGGCGTTGGCTAAGTCAGGTGTGGAGAAAGAAACGCTACCAGTGGAGTGAAAAGTACAGAACATTATGCTGCGTCCTGAGGTCCTCCTTCATTACTCCTCGGTGGGAATGGCCTCGCTAGTCGTGCTCCGCAGCAGATGTTGTGGCTCTCAGGATGGTTTGATCCGCTATTGTTCATGCCGAACTGATGACAAATGTTTTGTCAGTAATGACGAAGGAGCAGCTCATGTTTGTGTCGAGTCTTGCTCACACATTTAAAATATTTATAATAATAATAATAATAATAATAAGATTGTCTGAAACACCCCGTGGCGTGCAACCCAGAGTTTTTCATTTTCTAGCTAACTGTCTCACGATGTGGCTTCATATCAATAAATGTCTTCGCGGAAGCGTTTGTTGTCGAAGATTCTCCCTACTGATAACCCCCAAGTTGCTGCAACCCCCCCCCCCCCCCACCCCCCCCTCTGGTTGAATGGCAGTAAAGGGCCATCGCAGGAAGTCAATAGAAGCGCTGTGTAATCTATGTCTGGGAGCCAGGTGGACTTGTCCTCATTAGAGGACCATGAGTAGTGGAGGTGTCACACAAAGGTGTCGGTCCGGACGCAGATATTCTGCTCCCCTGAGACGGCATCATTAGAGGGAGAGACTGGCACGGGGGGGAAACGGAGAAAACAGTGAGATGGTAATGAAATATATGAAATATGAAGTTGTAGTGAACCAGGAGGTCAAATTGTTATCTTTAACCTTTTCTTTTGGTGTCCAGGTCTTTGTTTGTCTCTTGTTACACAGGTTCCAACATTTGGTCCAAACAATGTTTGTTGACTTTTCAACCTTAACTGAACCGAGAAACATGTTGAGCTTGAAGAATTCCAAGGCCATTACGTGTCAATGTAGAGGTTTTATTCCTCATATCTCTCCTTTTGGTTCACCTACCTTTTGGAGCATGCATAGACAGCCGTTTTCTGCATGACATTTTCACGGTCTGGCAGAGTCAGAAACGGTAAAAGTTTATGAAAAGCTACGCTGGTCCAAGATGATGCCTGCAATAAGGTTAAAGGGAATATCCACAGGTGGAGACTTTAATATTGCATATCACATTCTGATAAATGGCCTTAACAATGAAAAAAAAAAGTTTGGGGTCTTTCCACAACAAAATAAACTGTTGGTTGAGTTACACTTTTAACGTTTTAATTGATTTGGTTGACATGTGTGAAAAGGAGTTTCTTCTCAGAGAATCGTACAAAAGCACCACTGAATACCCCAGATGTGCTTATTTTTTTCTGGGAAATTCATCAGTCATTCATCATCAAAAACCACAAATCAAATTAATTAAATGTTGTGCACTAAAACGATCAAATTAGTTAACCAATTGGTTAATAGTGACCAGCCCTAGTGTTTTTTTTAAAAATATATTGTGATTCAATGGCAATTAAACTGAGCATTGCTAGGCTATTTACATCAATCATTTAAGAGAAAACAGCGTGAACATATTAGGTTCTCTACTTTTGTAAAGCTAATTCCAAGGATTCTGTTTAAATTTAATCAATACCCCGCTGCATTGCCTTTGGTACTTTAACCAACTTCTATTAGATTATTAGATCATTGTTACCAATTTCAATGAGTCATGGTTGTGACACAGCATAAGAGCCTCTGGTAAAATGAAAAATAGGCTAAAGCCGCTCCAATGGGTTTTGTTAATTATTATGCATTACAAAGTTATTTTAAACTAGTTAATGCCACGTGTCACTAGATGGAAGCACAGATTCTAGTTATTTTATACTCAATATACAATATACCCAAAATACACCTAACAAACATAGTGATATACAACAATTATACCTTTTAAAGTAAGTCATTTTCTATATTGGGCATTTAAGACTTTTTTTCTTAACTGTTTGGCAGCAATTCTAACTCTTCTGCAACATAACCAGAAGAGATTTGTCATGAGCACAGATGCCAAATATTGAAAAGTCTTCTTTTTATATACAAGTTATTTTTCTTCATTTTGGTGCTAATTGGCAGCCGTCCATAAGAAGGCGCATGCTCCCTATGCTATTTGCTTGTGTTAGAGTTTGATAAGTCGTCTCCATTTAGCCGCCACATTACTTTCATTACAGCACACGTGCACGCCAGGCAGGGCTGTCCTGAGCCTTCCTTGCCTCCTTCTCACTCTCTCTCAGATAGATATGGGAGCCACATCTGACTCCCTCTGTGTTGGCGGACAGCCCACGTCTGTCCCATACCTGCCACCAATCGCCTTATGTCACAGCCCTCGAAGGCCTTGTCAAATTTCAGAACAAACCCAACTCGGCTGCCGGGCCACCCATTGACTTGGTGGAGACGGGCCGAGTGGGTGGAAGAGAGAAGCACAATTTCACAAAGGAAGAGGCAGATAGAGACACTGAGCGTTAGACGTTGCGTTCTCTGCGCCAGCTGCTGTCACTGGCAAGCGGACTGGGAGTTGATTTGCACTCATTACTGGGGGAATGAGTTCGGCCCCAGGATGATGACCGCATTACTCCGATCGCATGCGTGTGATTGGAGACGTTGTGCGATGTTAATCTCCTCCACTGTCCCCGAGATATAGAAAATAAATGGAGATGAAAATCTTCCTCTGCATCTTCACAGTGGGCCATGCATGATACAAATGGAAGCAGAGTACTGATTATGCAACCGTGCCCCCCCCCCCCCCCAGCCAATAAGATAATGGCAAAACCACTTTCCTGCAGGAGGTGTTTGTTAATCACTTATTATTGCAACAAGTAAGAATGAATGACTTGTATATCAGCCCCAGATGGACGCTGTGCGTAAACCACGCTAATGAAAACTTACAGGGAAGCGTCTTGACCAGAAGATCTCTGTGTGAGCCCCTTAAGCTCCGGCAGTGCCCCCCCCCCCCTCCCCCCCTCGTCATCCTGCTCTGCACTCATTAGGCACCAGCGTCTCTATTAGAATGTGTTGGAGGTCCTACTCACCTGTCTCTGACGCCAAGCACCATGTTCACTCTGCTCTTTGAGGACATGGTTATCCTCTCCGTGCGTTCCAGCTGAGCAGGGTCTCCATGTTAGCCATTCGCCGTTTTTTCCCCCTCTTTCTTTCTGTGAGAATTGTATACGTAAAGGCATCATCTTTGAGGTCCAGGGTAAATGCATTTAATGAAAAGCACATCTTGCTTTTCTTTTTCTTTTTCAAGAAATGTCTTATGAACAGTGTATTGCTTTTACAGCACCCATTCATAACTGCTGATACCGCTACAATATCCTGTTGTGTGCCACATACTATGCAGGTTTGCTATCAATTACCCCTACAGGACGAAAGAACACCTGCCTTGTTCTCACTCCATTACCTTTCCTTGAACATTACATGCCTTTTTGAAATATTTAACGTATCCTTCCCTTAAAACTGTACCTTTTTTTTTTTTTCCTTTTTTCTTTTTCAAACGGCCAACCTCAAAACAACATTACTCTTACCTTTCTCCAAACCTTAAACAATGCAATCTCCCTATTGGGCAAGATCTTTGTTCTCCCCCTTTTTTTTTTTCTTCTTAAAAGCAAAAGTCATTTCCTCTGTGGCGTCCCTCTCCGCTGCACATGCCCACAGGACACTATTTCATCTTGCTTTGAACTTCTTTTAATTTTGCACGGTAGCAGTTTTTTTATTAACATATTTATTCATTGATGACTCGTCTCGAAGCCCTTTGCACGTGAGCGCACCTTTATTCTCTCATTCCCCCTCTTGCTTCCGCCCCTCTCAGCCCTTGACTCTCCGCAGAGAAGGGGCCTGACTAATGCAGTGTTAGTTTAATCCCTGCCACCCTGTCAGAGGCTCTTTCTCCCTGGGTCCTTTCCTCACCCCAGCAGCAGTGAGCACGGGTGGATTTTTCAGGCTCTCTCAGATCACCAGCTCCTGTCTAGACATAGAGTTTTTTATTTCTCTTTCCTGCGCTGTCAAAAGAGGGGCCCGTCTCCAGCCCTGAAGGTCAAGGTGTCTCTCTGCACTGCACTGCACATCATTCCCGCCCACTTCCCACCCTGATGGCAGCCACTTGTCAGTGGCTGATCGTCCTCACCTCCGTAATAACAGAGACCTTCTTTCATTGAGTGTCCCAGCTCCATTTGAATAGAGGGAGATTTGGGGCAGGATGCTGAGTTGACAGCCCTGGGGCCCTCTACCTGACGCACAAGCTTTTTGCAAGGTGATACCGACCGCAAAGGGGAAGCCGGCTGGTTATAGAATTGGAGCAAGGTGACGTGAAAGATCCAAACAGTTGCCTATTCCCCTTCTCTGTGTGAGAGGTGTATGTGTGTGCACCATTTAAACCGGTCAGATGTAGACGGTTCCCCTTCCATGAAATTACACCGGCATGTCTGTGTATACTAATTGCAATACATTTTGTACTATTGTACTATTGCATAATGTATTTTATTTTGTATTTTAGAATGATCCATTGTTAGCTGTAATTAGCATGCTCACACTGTAAACTAAATCGTCAACCTTCCACCCGCCTAACATCACACTGCCAACTTCAGTCTGCTCATGTTATTTTCTAGCTCAAAGCACTGTTGTGTCCAAGTACAACCTCATTGAGTCAAGGTGCCGAGCCTACATCCTAAGTGCTCTCTCTATCTCTTTCTCTTTGTCTTTTAGATGCCAAGGAGATTGTGTTGAAAGCTCAGATTCTGGCCGGTGGCAGAGGCAAAGGTGTGTTTGACAGTGGCCTTAAAGGTGGAGTGCACTTGACTAAGGAGTGAGTATGCCCCCCCCCCATCTACATTCCACACTGTGTGTTACTGTAGGAGATGGATTCATGTCATTTCTCCTGCAACAGCGGCTTTTAGAGTGAGGGGGCTCAAAGAGCTCTCTGAAGATGCTCCCTTGGCACTTGTCAGGATTACTTGTGCTGCAAACAAACGTTTTTCTCTCTTCCAGTGTCTTGTTTTTCAAACAACTACCCTCAATTAAATCTTGAAAAATGGATTTTGAGGGTTTGACGGAAGCGTTTTGCACCCCTTACCAAGTTTTTTTTTCGTTTTTTTGGGTTGGTTGGGTTTAGCGCCGATGCATTTTTCTGTCTACGAATCACAGAGTGTGATGGGAGTATTCCTCCAAAGAAAGCTCACTCTGGAATCAGGGCTTCTTCAAAAGACTAAACAACAACTTGAAAGAGGTCTTTTTTTTGCTCTGATGCTGCGTTTCCCTCTGCCATACTAAAACAGCCCTGTCTTTTAGTGAAAATATGCTGAAGTTCAGTTCAATCTACGTTCATTCACAGCCAAGATACCAAAATGTATCCAAGAACTGTTTATTATCACATTAACACACATCTCTCTTCAGATGGAGAAATAAAAACATCCTCCTGCTTTTCTCCTTTCATTTTTTTTTTTAACTGGATGCATTTGTATTTTAATATGAATAAAGTCTGTCTTTCTTTCAGCCCTGCTGTGGTTGGGGAACTGGCCAATAAGATGCTGGGTTTCAACCTGACCACCAAGCAGACACCCAAAGACGGCGTGAAAGTGAAGACGGTGAGCCGCAGCACAAACTGGAGCCAGGAGAGATGCATTTTGATCCTCCTTCTTCTATTCTAAACCTCATTTTAAGGTCTTTCGAGTGCAGAAATGCACTTCTGTAAAACGAATGCCTGTCAAGGCGGTCAGGCTGAAGGGTTTTGTGTTACTTTTTGCCAATGGCTTTAAATAGCCACATCCACTGCTGTTTGAGCTGGCTGCTGTTATGGCTCATCGCATAAATTGAACCAAGCCCGGTGTGAATTTAAAGTGTTTTCCTAAACAACCGTTTCTCTGTGCCACTAACAAGCAGCAATATCATCTTCTCTACTCGCATGCAGCATGCAGAAACGGTCATTTTCAGGTGATGAAGTCTTCTTCCATGTTTACCCCCCCTCCCTCCACTCCCGTTCCACCCATCTTCTGCTTCTGCCACAAAGTTTAGGTGGAGACGTGGGACTGTCCCACATGTTATTTTTGTTCTAGAAAGCCCTGCAGACCAGGAAGCTTTGGCCTGAGGCGCTGAAACCAGAGCTGGAAGGCGCAGCCCTTGACAGCGAAACCGTACAGTCACAGCTTTCTCTGCCAGATGACAGACAGACAGACAGACAGAGCTGAGCTGTCAAACTGCTGATAGAGCCTGTGTCAACCCACAAACCCCACCTGAGAGCAGAGAACAAAGGAAGCGGACACTTGAGCATCTGCGTGGATTTGCTCACATGGCACTGATAGAAGGATCAGGAGAGCAGATAAAAGCAGAAGGGACAGGTGGTGTAAACAATTTGAGGTGAAAAAAAAAAAAAGAAGGGACAAATGGAAAATGTTAAGTCTGAGGGGAGAAACGGCCGACCGATGGAACGACAGGGAACTTAAGAGAACGTCGGAGTGACTGGGGAGGACAACATTTGGACAAGGAGATAGGGTCGCTGTCGGTGCACACGGAGAGGAGAGAAGGCTATCCATCCTCATTAGCTGTGCAGCAGGGTGGAAGCAGAACATAAGGTCTGCATGTTCAAACAGACAATTCATCCGTAAACCTGCAGCCCATTAACCACAACACATCTGATTTCATATTTTCTTCTTCCTCTGCTTTCGATGTGAGCCTCTCGCTTGCTTTCTCTCTCTTCATATATGTCCTTATGTCTCAGCGTTTAGCTCCCCATCTCTCATTTACAACATGGGACATTCACTTCTAGCTGTGCTTCGTAGGTTCTGCCTGTATGTGGACCCTATTTATTTGCCCGTGTCAGTGTTCTATGTATTCTAGGTGTTCAACCATGCATCGTAATGTGAAGGTTACCTTTTTATAAAGTGCATCCTCCTCTCTCATGCTGCCGCGTGTCCAGGTGATGGTCGCTGAAGCGCTGGACATCTGCAGGGAGACTTACTTTGCCATCCTGATGGACCGCGCCTGTAATGGTCCTGTCATGGTAGGCAGCCCTCAGGGAGGTGTGGATATCGAGGAGGTGGCCGCCAGCTCCCCAGAACTCATCTTCAAGGTATACGGTTTGCGGCCCTTATTTATCACTGCAATATCTAATGAGAGAAATAACAAAAAAGGAAGAAAAGAAGAAAAAAAACTAGACTCAAAAACGATGCACAACGTGAAAGCGACTGATCTTGGAGTCCTTAAGAAATAGCGAGCACCTCGACATGTTGCTCAAAGACGCTCTTTAGTCAGAAGTTGTATTTGGCTTGAAATCACGCCGGGGGTCGGTCGCTTAGTCGGCCTTACAGATGGAAGCTGTGCTCATTTTGTATTTTTAGCTAATTCAATTACATTTTCCCGCTTGCATGTATACAGCAATATACTAAAGCTTGACATGAAGAAATACTCGCTATTAATTAGATTTAAGTTACAGAACATAATCCAACGTAGTCACTTGGCTATTTGGCAACAGGTTTTTTTTTTTTTTTTTTAATTGTTAACAGATGTACCATTTAAAGCACGACAGATCTTCTATTGTTGTATTTCTTTTGCTTTTGTCCACAGATGTTAGAGCAGATTGCAAAGATCCAGCCAAGATTCATGTCCTTCATTATTTCCACCAAAGATTTCACATTATATATGCAATACGCAGCCGTGATGCTGCTTATCTCAGTCAAGTTATAACCCTGCACACATCTAATTAAGATCTATGTGCATGAAAACTTCCTTATTTTTCCGACGTCAAAATGATATTTGGAAGCTTCACATTATGGACGATTGGATTGTCTGATGATCTTAAACCCATCGATTCAACCCTTTCTGCGTGTCTGGTAGCTTATGATACGTGCAGTTTGATTTGAGCATCCGCTTTGTGTCAGATTACGGCGTTTGAGCCTCTCGCGCGCACTCACTCCCTTTCTCCATTTGTGTCCCACCCCTTTTCCTTTTCCCCCCCACTGCAAATCTCACAGGAAGTCATAGATATACTTGACGGGGTGCACGACGACCAGGCACTTCGCATGGCAGCTAATTTGGGTTTCAAAGGACCTCTGCAGAGACAGGTAACGGGCGCGCGCTGGCTGTACGCTGACACAATGCAAAGAGGAGGGCAGACAAATCTACAATGCCTGCGCGCGCGCGCACACACACGCACACACGGACTGATGGATGAATACTCATTGACTAATGCACCAAACTCTGGATATGATTAGTTTTGCGGGGGACAAGTTGCGACCTTGCCAGGTGGTCTGTTGTCTTCTGGATGTGACGCGCATTGCTGAGGCATCACCGGGGATGCCGTTATTTCAACAGGCCTCGCTTTGTTAGGGGTCAAAACTCTTTGCGACGGGCAGACCACGACTTTTGCGAAGGAGGAAAGAAGAACGTGTTTTCTTGTCGACCTCAAGGTTTTACAACGCTCGTTCAGGCAGCATTAGCTAAGAAAATGAGGTCAAGGAAGATCAGTACAGAACACTCTGAGTTCCTATTCAGAATGAGTAAAGAGTTCATTTAAATGCCATTTGTCTCTTGGTATCAGATAACTGATTTGTTTTCTGTTCCACAGGCACCGTGGCATGATAAATCAGATTAGCTCAGAATCGTAGCACATGTAATACATATAAAGCAGCCGTGAAGTGAAGCTGCTTCTAGCCGGGTCCAGGCTGTTTTGAGCTCTGCTTTGCATCATATTGTACGCAATGCTTTTTTCTTTTGCCGACTGCTGAATAGGAATTGATGTTAAACAGGCGAGGATGGAATAGGAAGTGAATGGTTAAGTTTCTGCATTTTCTGTCTGCTCTCCCATGGTTGCTGTGAGTCAGCCGCCACACTGTTTAATTCAGAGTTAATTATGGTACTTCTTCGGAAATACCTTTGCTGGTGTGTGTGTGTGTGTGCCTGTGCGCAGGGTGTCAGTCTTTTGCAAGGGCGGGTGGCTGTAATTAATGTAAGCGTACAAAAATCCAACTCAAAACACTCCTTTCTAAGGTGTGTGTGTGAGAAAGAAAAACGTAGGTTTAATTGGTAGTTTGTCTGGAACTGTGGATTTAGACATTTCCAGCTGTCTTTATTACTGAATATCATCTGCAGCAACATGGAGATCGTTTGAATTGGGGATTTTGACACTTGTCTAACTGTTGTGGGAAAACCAAGGTGGAATCTAGTAAAAGATGCATTATGTTCTGCATCCGCATTAACGCGTTCTGTAATTCATGTCGTTCCTGCCAGTTGTCACAGCGTTTTGAGGGACACACACACACACACATTCATGCAGTACAAACTGACAGCTCAACGTTGAAAGTGATTTGACATGTTTAATGTAGCCAGTTTAGGGGGGGGGGGTTAGGGGCCTTGGCGGGGACGGCTGCTCAGAGCTAAACTATGAGGTAATTACTGTCCTATGTGATCCTCACAGGCAGCCGATCAGATAAAGAGGCTGTATGATCTGTTCCTGAAAGTCGACGCCACTCAAGTCGAAGTTAATCCTCTCGGAGAGACTCCTGAAGGACAAGGTACCACGTAACGCTGTGTTAAACTTGATTGTTGTGTGTGTCCATTGTCTGCATCGGCTTTGTTCTCGCCCTCAATTGTTCCCTGAAACGTCTACAACATTTCAACGCTTTACCTTGATGGCGTTTCTGCACAGACGTGACGCTAGCTGCTAGTGGCTGACTGCGGGATGCAGGCAGACCATCTCCTCGGGCCTGAATGCATTTAACGTGCAACGTGAAATGTATTTGCAACACACTGACGTCAGTTTTTCTGTCGCCGGGACTTTGTCTGGATTAAGATCCAAATGGCTTCAGGGAGCAGAGACTTCCATATTCATATCATATCGATGCTTGGTAATGAGTCCTAGTTGCTGATGATTAACTAAGAGGCGTACGGTCCATCATCAGCTAGTAATGAGGAACTCCAATGAGGGATTGCAGCAGCAGCAGCAGCAGCAGCAGCAGCAACATTCCTCATCAAGAGTCACCAGTCAGGGAAACTAAAACAAAAAAGGAAATCTAATAAGCTGAATGCCTAAGTCAACTTTACATATTTTATGACAACCCTTAAACGTGCTTGAAATTACTTTGTTAAATTTGTTTTCATTTTCATAAAAAACTATTGCTGTCAAACGATTAAAATGTTTTATTATGATTAATCACATTTATTTCATAGTTAACTCAATTGCAAAAATAGTTGTTACTAATTGCACATTTTAATCTATTCTAAATGTCCCTTGCTTTATTTTTTCCATATTTTTTTTTCTTCATTTTAATGCTCTTATCAACATGGAAAGTGGACTGGCTTGCTTTATGCAAGTGTTTTATTTTACTGAAAAACATTGCCAAACAGTGCGGTATAAAATTATAAAGTGCCCATTTCAGGTAAAGGACTCAGCTTGTAGTGCAGTTAAACTGGCTTAATATTTTCTCTTTTTTCAAGTTTTCTGTGAACAAAGCAGTCAGGCCTCTTTATTTCAGAAACAATGAACTGTAACAGTTAGGTTTTCAATAAAAGGTAAGCTTCAAATGAACGCAGCTACCCTTTTGTGTCTCAGAATGGAATCTAAATCCTAGTGGTAGTTATATATATAATTTTGTTTGATTTACCACACCGTTCACTTCTTCTTTTGAGTCCTCAAGGAAACGTCTGAATTCACTAACCTGGAGATACTCAGACAGGTGGTATTGAATGGAAAAACATTTGAAATGTTAAGAAATTATCATCCTCAATTCAATGTCTCTCAAAGCAGCACAGCTTAGCCCATAGCACAGTACGTTTGTATTTCACAAAATCATTGATTTGCAATCGGCAATCAAGCTCCGTCTATGTTGTCAGTTGATTTAACGTGGTCAATTAGAAATGGTCACAGACCTTCAGCTCTTCATTATTATGCTTCACAGGCTTTCCAAAACATTGGTAGTGATTACAGACAAATGTGTGGCTCACTGCTTTTTAAATACCCAAATGGGTCAAATTTAATGGCTGTGTTTTAACATAAATTGTCAAATGTTTTATTACAACATTTTATTATCGTCTTTAAATATCTCTAATGAATGTGACTCCCGAGTACACATTTTATGGCAGGTTTTTCTATTCATTGTTTTGTAACAGCTGGAGGAGCTCACCCTAAACCGTGTGTTTGGTCTCTTGGGACCAACCTGTACCAGGCTTCTTTTGTGTCGTTTGCAAAAATATTTAGATCCATAGCCATGGTTCGAGCTTCAATATGTGGGGTCAAAACCTGCCTGGGTCCAACTTCTATCGTCGTTGCACGCGTTTCCCTCTCTTCCTGTCTGAATTGTTCCCTGAAAAAAAAAAAAAAAAACTCAAAAATCCAAAGAAAAACAGTGTTTAGATTTCAGTCCCTCGTTGTCCCTCAGATTGCAAAACATGCGCTATTTGAAGGTTAGCAGGTAAACATTTCAAGTGCTCGTCATTTAGATGAGAAGGACATTATAGATTGTCACAAAGCATTTTGCAGCTGTAGTGATGCGGCTTCCGCTGAACTCGTCCTGAACTTTGTTTTTCTCCCAGAGGAAAATAAAAAAACAGAGCGTCTCGTCTGTGGCGCTGAACGCTGACTGTGATGTGTCCTATTGAGACGCATTACAACACCCTGAAGACGCATCAATTCTTTGATCTGATTTGGTTTCAGCGAAAACAGATACTTGTTCAAAGTATGCTTAATCAAAGATTGACAAGATGAGTTTGTTGTTTCATGATTTCTTATGAATATTAATGAATACAATGATTGCTTTCAAGCGATGAATTTTCAGCGAGAGGTATGAGTTTTCGTTTCTAGCAGCGGCCTTTTGTAGGCAAGACTCACAATAAAATCAACTTGTTATTTTGGTTCAATTTGTTAATGTCACGAGTGAACGCTGCCTTTTTTCTGCCAGACAGTCAGCAGGCGTGTATGGAAAGGCAAATCTCTCAAGGGTGGACATTTCTTTTTGGGGGTAATATCCAGATTCGTTTTGACTAGACTGCAGTAATGGATGTGTCAAACTTAACAAAAGGAGTTTTGTAGTGGGAGGACACGGTGTGTCTACCCCCCCCCCCCCTCAGTCCCGGGAGAGTGTTTACTCCTTCTGAAATGTGCCGATGTACACAGTGTGTGTTTTTTTTTTGCGTATGGCAGTCAGTTCCAATATTTTTTTATATTGTCTTTCACTTACTCATTTTGATATGTGGGTGGTCTGTTTACCTGCAATGTGCTCATTAGAAAGGTTCATTCTAGAGGAGTTAGAGACATTATTAGCAGGAGAAATAAGACGTTATAGTGAATTTGTATTCTAAAACCAAAAGCTGAACGTCTAGTTGGATATAGAGATTGATTGCACTCTCATACCTGTTTTGATAAAATGGCCCCGCAGCACAAAGGCTGATGTTGGTGGAACATCCACGCGACCCAGTGGTTTCACGTGTAGGATTATTTTTGGATGAATTATACAAGATATGATCCAAATGAGTGAAAAATAGTTTGACTTATTAGTCTTTCATGTTTGGACGGGTCCAGGCCGTTTGCCCCTGTTTTCAGTCTTCATGCTATGCTAAGTTAAGCTAACCCGCTGGTTCCTAAAGCTACACATTTACCGCACAGGCGACAGATGGCAGTGGTCTCCTGCTTCTCCGGTCAACAAACTTTCCAAAATGTCAAAGGTGTCCTTCAGGTACCGGTTGCTATTTAAATGTGGTGTACACAAAAAACCTTTTGACTGCTTCATTAGTGGAATTCCATTATTATTTATTTATTTTTCAGGTAGCAGTGCGCGTGTACGGCCTCTTTGAAATGCTCTCTCTTTGAAGTGCAAAGGACATGTCCGTTTACTATAAGGGCCTATCTCTTAGAGGCAGTTTCAAAAACACCTCCCTTCGTGAGCCAACCACAGAGATAATTAAGACCAGTACGCCGAGGGGACGCCCCTCAGTTCATTAACTTCAGGTTTTGGAAATGATAATTGGCTTTCTTTTTATGTCTGAAGTCCTCTGTCTCTTTCCTTTTCCCCTGCCTGCCTTCTCCCTCGGCTTCCTCTGTTGCCTTTCTACATTCCTAACTCCGTCTTTGTCGTCTCCTCCAGTGGTCTGCTTTGATGCCAAGATCAACTTTGACGACAATGCAGAGTTTCGCCAGAAAGCGGTGTTTGCCATGGACGACATGACCGAAAGCGACCCCACAGAGACGGAGGCAGCCAAGTGGGACCTCAAGTATATCGGACTGGATGGAAACATTGCCTGCTTTGGTATGGAAACAGAACTCATTCCCGCACACACACACACACACACACACACCATTCTCCAATGATTGAACCTCTCTTGGCATCGGGATTTAATACTTTAATGCATTTCTCAAGTCGCAAAAGTGAAAAGCTCGGACTCTGTTAAAACTTCGTCAAAGTAAAGGCTTGGCTCGGGCTCTCCTCCAGTCCACATTACAGGGCGGCTTTGTGAGGACTCCAGGAGGAATGCTCCCGTAACCAATGTGTTCTAATTAGCTATAATCCGCCCGGAAAGTCTCCAGTGAGCCAGATTGTTAGCGGTCTCATTAAAGGCCCCCTCTCTTGTCATAAATCAAAGCTTTTACAGTGTACAGCAGCACTAACAGGTGCTCTCGCGTCTCACCCCGTAGTCTCATAAACACATTAGATTCCGTTAACACCCCCCCCAGCCCCATTCTGCATCCCCAGTACCCGACCTGTCTTACAGTAACAGCGGCTTCTTAGGCCCTGCAGCCTCCTTGAGACCTCCGCAAGCCACCAAAGTGGCAGCTGTTAAAGAAGATTTCCCTTTTATTGAGACATTGGTGGAGCTCAGGAAGACACAAGTTCAGCTTGGCTAGACCTAATGTGGGAAGACTTTTTTGTGCACTTGGCTCCAGTGCAACTCAGCAGGGACCCCGCGCTGGCAGTTGGCGAAACGATGACACGGGTTGCAAAAAATAAAAGCATAGCACAACTCCTTTTAATTAACGGCGTTTTCTCTGAAGTAGAAGATTTCCTAACTATTCCCTGTCTACATCTCTCTGACAGTCTTCTTCGGGGTGTCTGTAACGGTAGATATTCTCTTCAGAAAAGACAATTTTTTTTTAATTCATTGAAGGGTCAGCGATTTTTATATCTGGACTTAATGTTCAGATTAAACTTGATTACGCTAAACAAATGCATTAGATCATCAGGCTAAATTACCATTAACTCTTACTCAAAACATGAAGTCGTTACACCTTGAAAAGGCTGCTTTTTTGTTTACTTCTGTGTTTCAGTACAGATTTTTGCATCGCAAATGAACGACGGTACTTTTTCTCTCCAGTGAATGGAGCTGGTCTTGCCATGGCCACATGTGACATCATTGACCTGCATGGAGGAAAGCCAGCCAACTTCCTGGACCTGGGGGGAGGAGTCAAAGAGAGGCAGGTGTACGAGGCATTCAAGCTGCTGACTGCCGACCCTAAGGTAGAAAGTAACCTTTGTCTAGCACAGCAGCTAATTGTTACAATCAGGCATGTGACATAAATACTGTTATTTTAATGCACGTATCCAACAAAAAAAGCTATGTTACTGCATGGTAAGCTAGGGAGCTTGGCACATGTTTCATTGAGAAAGTCTGTCTTACTACGTGCCGTACTTTCCACTTGCAGAGGCACAAACTGCGGCATTGCTTTTACGGACTTCTCCCGACTTGTGCCTCCACACACATGTACACATGCACATTAACACAGAAACCAGGGCCTCGTATGGAACTCCACCAGGAATGCAAATGCAACTCGAAGAAGGCTTCTGAGAAACTCTCAGCTCAGGATGAGTGGCAGCTTGAGGGGTTTTCCAAGTGATTTTTCTCCATGTTTCAGGAAGCTTTTTAACTCCAATCTAAACAACGTGATCCTTGTAACAATACCACAGAGCGGTTTGTGTGTTGACAGTCATCCCTCCGCTAATTCCCCCGTGCTGCTGTCACTCCCACATCCCTGGACTGATCTCCGGTTGCCTTTGTGTTAGCGTCTCTAGCGAGGCGTGGTTGCAATGCTAAGCAGCGTTTGATACCAATTCAGTCTTCTGCCCCCATTTCAACCGTTATTTACACGTGTCTATTTCACTTGGCAGGGAATGCTTTTTCAAAGTCATATAATAAGAATCACCTGTAAATTGACACATTCAAACAACTGCAATCTGTAAATGAACTGGAGAGGTGGCAACTCACAGCTCCCACACTTTTCCCCTAACATTACGAGAATAACGCTGATTTGTTAATTTGAACATGAAGTGTTCACAGAGAGGGGGAATGGCTGTGAATAACAATGCAGCCTGCTCTTTTATACACAAAACTCAATTTTCCCATAACCCGATTTGACTCCGTGTTAGTTGCGGGGGTCTGGAAATGGAAGCTTTATAAAAAAAAAAAAAAAAGCTCTGCCTTGTATCTACATCACAGCATCAAACAGACCCGCGTTTCACACCTTTGTGGATGAATGCTAAAAAGCTACCAACCTTAACACAGCAGCAGGTGGTACACTGCCCCAATCCAATTTCCACTGTGTGTAGATACTGTTTGGTCTCACGTGAATACAACTCAATGGTCTGTGGAGGGGAAATAAAAATGCAATCAATAGGGAGGGAGAGAAACAAGAGTGGCTTGTCACTCTCGCGTGGTATGGGGCCATCATCCATTATTATTGTTGAACTCTCTTAAAAGGTGGAAGTCTGCAAGAGCAGAATCAGGTGGTAATGTCTGCATTCATTGAACCCCTCTATCAAAAACAAATAGTGATTAAAAAAAAAGCACTCCGGCACGGACAGGAGGATCCTCCTCCCCTCCCCTCCTCCTGTTCCTCCTCCTATTCTGTCTTGGGCTGATTCCCTGGATCCAGATGGGGGCGTAAGCCTGCTGTCTGTCCCTCCTGCTGCTGTATATGGAAATAGAGACAGGGAGCTCCTCCCTAACAGGGAAAAAGGTAAAATAGGACTGACATTAAGCTGGGTTGGAAACACCATTAGCATTTCAAGCAGAGGAGCTGAGATACCTGCTCTGATCTGTGAAGGGAATGCTAATCATTTCACAATAAGGGCGCGAGAGAGAGCTCCTCCTTTTTCTTTCCCTATTTCACGGAATTAAAAAAAAAAAAATTCCCAGGGCAACAGGAAAAAGGATTGATCGCGTGTGTCAATAAGTGATGGAGAGATAGTCATTCTGGCTATTTGCCTTAAATATCAAAGCAATCAGTACATGTCACCTTCGCCTGCGCGCCCCTTTGTCTGAGAGCTATTCACAGTTTGAAGTCCCAGACGGACGGACTCGCATGTACCTCACATCATTGTTGTTCAACCTTTTTTGTGTAGGCGTACGAGAAGGCTCATTTTCCACCGACGCCGCGTGAAAATGAGTTTGGTGCACATTAATATTCTGCTGCATACATACAAATATACTACGTTATGTACTGTGACCTCTGACTTGGACTCTTTGAATGCTGTGAAAACAGCGGCCGAGCAGGAGGGATAGTAGGAAATTTCCACAAAACCTGGTGATTTGGTGTCCGTCTTCTTCTTCTTAGTCCTTCCCTCTCAGATGCATTTACGCTTTTGTCTCCCTCCCGCCGTCACCCCCCCCCGCGCCCCCCCCCCCCCCCCCCCTCCTCAGTCTCCGCTTTGATGTCTCAGGCTCATGGTGCTGAGAGGAATAGAAGAGATGCGAGTGTACTCCTGGCAACGAATAGCCGAGACGGAGTCTGAGATGTCAAAGCCTCACTCTTATTGTTTGCTCATTTCTCCGGTGTCTTCTTCTTACAGCATTTATCAACTTAAACATTATTTTTTGCTTCGAAAGGGAAGAGGAAACCGATGAAATGGGAAGTGAGAACAACCTATGAAACAAAAATGTCTGGTGAAAAAACGGGTCATAAAGCAGTGTATAGCTCAGCGCGTTAATTAAATGTGAGATGTTATGTATTCCCTTTTGTTTAAAAATGTTGCGGGAGACGTATATTTTTTTGCATGTTGAAATGAATAGCTCTGCTTTCTTCATATCCACATAGAGAGCAGTCTGTTGACAGAATGGCTGAATTTATTAAGGTTTCCCCCTCACATCACCTGTGGGCACAAAGCAGGAGCAGGCAGCAAATATCAACAGCCAAAGAACCTCGTTATTGGTTTGTGCCGGAGCCGTAAAGAAAGTGGCAGATAGATGTTCTCTCCAACTCTACATCCTTTTGTTTTCTCCGGGCTTAAGGCAGTTTTCTGTCATTTTCAAAGGCTCAAGTAAATTAGGCAATTTTTCTAAAACACGCCCGTGTTTTTGCTGTATAAAGCTGACCAATATATCATGTTCATTTATAGAGATCTGGACTCGGGAGATACGAAATATATGAATTCATGTGTAAGCACTTCCACTGCTGTGTGTGTGTGTGTGTGTGTGTGAGAGAGCAGCGGGATTGTCAACCTAATTTAATATAAACTAAAGTCATAGTGCCGCAACTTACTTTGGCTGAGGCGGGATGACGGTGGAGATCAATGGTGTCTGCTGGCTATCAGAGTTGTATTTCTATTCACAATAAACAGAATCTCTGTCCTATTTTTTTTTTTTTAACAACAATCCCCAGTATTGCAACCCCGCAGAGAGCTGTTTGTGAGCGCAGATAAAGTATTTCCATCTCAGAATAACGTTTTGTTCTCCTGACGCTGCCGGCAGAGAGCCAGAGTCACAGTTCCGTCATTGTGAGAACGTTGTGCTCGGTGCGTCTGTGTTCCTGTGAATGCACAAAGAGTAAAAGGAGTTGGAGGAAGAACATAAACATGGCATTATAAAAAAAAAAAAAAAAAGAGAGGGGCGAAAAAATAGAGCAAGTTTTGGAAAGTCAAGTGGCAACTGTTATCCCTTTTCTGCTGATATATTCATAACTCCTAATTACAAACTGGGGCTTTGCGACATGTGTGAGTCTGTGTGTGTGTGTGTGTGTGTGTGTATGTGTTCATTATGACATGTGTGTGTGTTTGCGTTCTCGGTTGTTACCTGCAGGCGCCTTGCAGCTCTCAGGAGAAAGAGGCACATTAGCATTAGTTCAGCCGGGTGACGCACCTCCCAGCCAGATATGGAGGTGTGTTTATGAGCATGCGTTAATGATGTTACATAATTGCGCTGTTGATAATGACCCCGTCCTTTCAGCTCCCCCCTGGCATGTGTGTGATCTCACTTTGGGTTGCTGAAGCTCTCCTGTGCGTGTGTTTGTGCGTGGGTGCGTATAATCTTTAGTTTTTCTCCCTGAATGGCCGCTGCCTTTTTGGGATTATTTTGCATGTCCCCCCCCCCCGGTGCCCGAAGCCGTCGTGGCCTTCAAGCAAAACTACACACAATTTCCCTTCCTTCCAGCTCAGTGGCTCTGCTTTAACTCACCTTTTGGTCCCACTTAAACAGCTTTCCTTCTTGATGCAGTGACTCTCCTGAGGCCGGGCCAACTCTCAGTACCATCCCCCCCCCCCCCCCCCCCCCCGCCACAGGGAACGCACCACTCTTGATGCATTTCCAACCCGGGCTGTACGGAATAGTTAAATGCTTCTTTAGTTCACTGCGTCATTCAAAATAATCATTAATAACTTGACAATGGTTTATCCAACAGTTTGCTCTGCGGCTTGCTGCACACAAAGGGTGTCATGGTCTGAATTAACTAGGCAGCCTGATAGCAACACAATTGATCTTTGTACAATTAGAAGAACATAAAAACGATTGTTTAGTGTGATGACACCATAAAATGTTGGGCACTGACCTATTTCCAACACTATCTAAATGTATGAGCACTTATAGTGTTGCCCCAGTGCCGGTCTGCCTGTCTAACTGTCCTCTTTTGGTGTCTTCCTCTCCTCCATGCACGCCTTTGTCCCAGTCTCTCTTTGCTTCTACCCATTTCGGTTTCCTTCCCTTTCATCAAAACTAAATCCTGTTAAAGTCAATGTGAGCAGCCTTCCTCAGTTTCATGCCTTCTGGCTAAATCCCACAAGAGCCCATGGCAGTGACTTTGTCCCCATTTGGATGTCTCAGTCCATGTCTAACGTGCTTCAACATGTGGATGGAGTCACCAAAAGGCAGGGGCTCTGGTCCCCGCCAGGTGAGAGACCGAAATGTGTTCATGCTGCACGTGAAAGATGGAAAGGAGCCCCTATTTTACAGGGCTGTGCCCTTGGGGGGATGCTGCCTGTACAGCTCTTTCCACCATTGTGCAGAAATCCAAACAAGTGCTAATACATACTTGTGTTGTTGCACCCACATCACGCACCAGTGTTTCCCACAGGAATTGGTGAAACATTGTTGGGTGGACCTCAGATTCTCTGGGGTCTGCTGTGCTCAACCTGCACACACACACACACACGCTGCCCCTCGTGGGCCTCAACAACTTTTAATCACAAAAAGTCGCCTGTGATGTGAGAGGGCCCCGTGGTGTTCCATTTTGGAGGGGAAAGAAAAACAGCTTCCCGCAGGAAGCCAAAGGGCCCGTGGGAGATGCTGGTACCCGGTGTTATAAAGACAAGTAATGCAAATCAGTTGGGAAAAGAAGCGGCAGAAAACCCGAGTACCGCGGTAATGGAGTTCATTCCCCGTGCACACAATATTGCAGGAGCACTAAACGGGGGGGGGGGGGGGGGGGGGGGGGCGGCTGAGCACAGCTAGCCCACCCGGGGCTGCCATGTTGAGGTCAGTTCAGTGAAGGAGGGAACGTTGCTTGTTACCGGCGTTTGGGGTGGTGGGGGATGCTTTAAGAGAGAGGTGGCTTTCCGTGAAACTCATTATGCTTATTTTTCCGTTACATGCTGTGCGGGTCATTGTGAGGGGTTGCCATTATAAGAGAGAGGCTGTACCCCATATAGTGCTTTTCCTGCAGACTTAAGAATATATCTTGTGTGTGTGTTTTAGATTTCAAGGATGTACATTGAAAGTATTGAAAGTGCAGGACCCAAGTTGAAAAGCTCAGTGGCGCAGCCTTGGTGAAAGGCACATCTATCGACGGCTACCTCTCGCCTGGTTTAACGTCGATGAATCATTTCAGCTCCGTCAGTACTCATTGTGAATAACAGATGTGTGTTTAGAGGGCAGCAGTTTTAGATTTAAATGTATTTTAGTTTTCCCAAATGTCTTTATTCAAGGTGTATGAACAGGCCGATAGGGGCTTAGAAACGGAGGGGTTATACAGCCTGTGTGTCTCTAGTGAAAGAGCAGTGACTAGGAGAGCGCTTGAGAGTGTGGTCCCTAATGAAAAACTACTCGCGTGCTCTTTTTATACTAATAGGCATATAGATGGCAGCAGGCAATGGAAGATGTCCAGAAAATGTTTCACTCGTATCTTCCAGGGGTTTTTGGGGCATAAAAGCAAATAAAACACCAAGTCATTTAACGGCAATTGTTTGCATCCTCTAGGTTCTGTTTCTCATCATAGTATGGTGGATTTATACTGACATTGTTAACCAGATAAAAAGTATATACATATTTCCATCCCTGTGACCTTTCATTTAATTACTCTGCTCTTTTTACATTCCGCTTTATTGGTTGTCAGCACAGTTAGGTTGAATCAATTCAACAGTGAGTGCATATAAATCGCCAGATCAATACATTTCTCCTGACTTTCTCTTTTATTATGACATCCAGTATTTACGTGCAACTCTTGGAGACACATTTTCTGTTCTGAGTGTTCTGTGCCACGGCTTCACAATCAAAATGTTCATTGTCAATGCTTCATTTATGGTTGATAGAGATTAAGGTCTTCTTCGGGGACCACTTGGATTTTGGCAGTTTGAGAATTTCAGTTCTTCAGCAGGAGGCAAATATGGATCGCGTTGAAAAGCTCAATCCCATGTCATTTATATTTTATAAGGGGGAGAGAAAAGTTGAATTGGTCAATCTACGTGTGCATCTGTCTCTTAGCTGAGAACTAATATCCCTTATATTAGTACGAGGGATATATTATTGGTTCTCTTTAGAAAATGTTACCATGATACTTTTGGGATGTTAATGATTAACATTAAACTAGAAGTAAGATTAATTACTATAACTGTCAAAACTAAAAAAGCCCCCCAAAGTTCCCATTGGGTAGTTTTTACTGGTTTAAGAAACGGTGTTCGCTAGATGCTGATGCCTAATAATGGCCGTAATAAGTAACCGGAAACATCAACCTGAGGTCAATACCCCCCCGCAGTAAAATGAGGATTCTGATGCTCAGAAACAGCAGCGCTTTTGTCTACAGGGGAGCCGTGGGGGGGGGGGCTGACCCCCTTCTCTTTGATCAGCAGCTGGCAAGAAAGAAACGGGAACTGGTCCTGGGTCTAGATGAGTCGATTCATAACTTTGCTGTTAACTTCATAGTCGCTGTCACACAATGCTGTCTCTTAACCAGACACGTGCTCACTTTGATCTAAGCGTGCACTATTCACTGATCTAAACCCTGACGTGTGTGTGTCTGTGTGTCAGGTGCAGACTTACTGAGAGGGGGACATGTGGCAACTGGCCTAATGGCTTAGAGATGAGTTATTGTTGCTTTTTGGTTTGAACCAATCAGTTATTGGTCTCATTGGTGGTTGTTTCAGCCTTTCACATATTGGTTTTATATTTATACAATAATATGCTGATGTGAGGCTAACGGTTTTTTGATTCCTGCAAGCGGGTCAAGGCGGTCTCTCCTCTTGACCCGTGTGGGATGGACGGCTGCTGGGTTTTGTGAACAGGTGTTTTTAAAAAGGTACACAATAAGTCGTATGCGTTTTGAATTCATTCATACTTCCAATTTCCCAATCCCCCTTCGGGGGTTTCGGTGAGCTCCTTCGCTCTAGTGATCGCACTTGAAGGAACGGCACTCGCTCAGCGCCTTTCACGCTGACATACTGCACACACACACACACACACACACACACACACTCTTTACTCTTGAACCCAATCTTGTCAAATACGTTGTCCTCGCAAATAACAAATGCATGCGCATTTTACAAATTTGGGCAGAATGTACACTTTGCAGCTATGGAGATGAATGTGGTTGTGTGAATCTATACGTTCTCCCCCCCCCTCATTGTTCTTGTGAAAGTTAATTTGAAGAAGAGAAAAAAAAAAAAAAAAGTCCAGAGATGCACCTTGGAGCTGTTGACTTGTCAGATTGATGTGCCCTTCAACGAGCTGATGCCCTGTCCGTCTCCTTCTCCATTTCCTCCTGGTAAGGACAGCACGGCATGTTGTATTCCACACCCCCACCAGTGTACCACGCTGTGACCATTATGTATGCATAAAGACTATGGATTGCTAATGTATTCACTTCATTCCAAACCTTGTCTTGGCACCTATTTGTCCCCTGTTGGTACACACACACACACACACACACACACACACACACAGGCCGACAGGTCCCATGGGCATGTCTGATTGAGCTCTCTCCTGTCTGCCATTCCTCATCCGTTGGAAATCAATAGAGGATCCGGGATTGGAGCTCGAGCTAATTGAGCTTTGCTCTGTCTGTTCTCTTATTGCTGCCAGGAGCGATTTGTCATCGCAGCACCTGGTTCACACCGTGGGGCCAGCGGGAGCCAGCCTGCGATCAGATAGGGACTTTGGATGCCACAGGGAGGGGGAGCCGCGTGTGATAGAGCGACCTTGTGAAGTTGAGCACTCGGAGGAAGGGCATGGAAACGGAGCACTTAATTCGTCCTCATCAGCCTCTATAAGAGCTGCTTGATATTTCTTCGTTTTCACCCGATTTCACGCGACACAAATGTGACTTCTGTGGCACATTTTCGGGAAAGTCAGTTTTCCCTCTCTAGCAGACGTCGACAGCCGTGTGGCCTTGGAGTGCATCTTTGAAGCTTCGGTGCCGCTGCACCATTAGTGCCAAAGGGGCTTCGTGCCGCGTGACCCTGTTAAGCAAGTTCTTGCGCTAAGGGCAGAACCTCGGTTCTGGGTCAGTCCATTCTCCAGTGTGGCAGCAGAGTGAGATACACAATCAGAATGACTATTGAATGACGGACTAGATGTATATTGACCGCACGGACCGGATTGTCCTTCGTTGGCCATCCGTCAGGGGTTATTTGCTGAATTTGACCGAAAGCGGGTCCTTGGCCAAATACGGCATAATCGTCATGCCATCCATTCGCATCTATTTCCCATTCCAGCGCTGACCAAGTTGTTTCAGAAAATAAAAAGTTACACCATTGTTCTTGGCAGTATCACAAACCCACGATTCTCTCCAGCTCCGATGCCATCGTAGCGGTGGTTGTGATGTGTTCACACCTCACACATGCAGCACAGTCTAATGCCTCATACTACATGTCATATGCTTATGCTAGCCAATGTTTTCCTTTTTATTAACTGCTTTTTCGACTATTCTGTGTAACGGAGACTCCTTCCATACGAACCCTCTGCTGCCTTCACTTTTCCCGTGCCACCATTCGAGTTCTCAGTCGCTCCATCTGTCCATGCGCCGAGACTTTAGGGAGAATGTCAGAGACAGCCATGTCCAATGGCTACAAGAGAGATTGTGGCAGAAGTGTCATTTTATTACCCCCTCCCTCTCTCTCAGGTCATGCTCTCCTGGTGCTTACTGTCTGTGTGAACATCATGGGAGATTATGGGAGGCCACTCAAACACCCAGTTGAGAAGATAATTTGTGCTCCATGAGCCGTGTACTGACACCAAAAAACACTACCTCTCCAGTGCCATTAATGCGGGGGATATGTCATTTAAACTTGAGTTATCTGCAGTAATAGCTGGTTGAATGTTGCTGCAAATGAATCTGCAGAGACTAAAGGAAAGGCGGCAGTGGGGCAAAGCCTAGAGAATGTGTCTATGTACAGTACCAGTCAAATGTTTGGACATATCCCAGGGTCCCCATCACGTCAGTATGTAGAGATTAAAGTGAGCATCGATGCTCCTTTCCAAACAATTAGATGAGTCATTTTAGGATCAGGTTTAGTGTTTTTCTGCCACTGCCATGTGGGCATATTCAATGTGCATCCTTAGTATCTGTGTATGAATCCAGTTGTTTGCTTGTTCCTGGCTGCTTGTGCCCAGGCTCCTGAAGTTCGTGCCTGAAGGCTCCCTAAAAAACTCATATTAACCTTCTGACTGCTGAAATCCAAGAGCCCTTCTGCCCTTTCACTTGTTGTAGCCCCCCTGGCTTTTTGGGAAGGCTCATGGTTTCAGACAGCGGCTCCTCTGAAGCGGCTCTTCCATAACACCCCCCGTGCGACGCTGGCTAGGACAGCAGTAATGTTTCGCTTCATCGAACGCGTGTCCAATAATGGTCCGATAAAGAGTTCTGCATTTGCATTAACAGCATTTTCCTGAATGTTCCGTAGAAATCCAGCAGGAAAATGAACAAAAACGTTATCCCAAAGACGCTGTAATGGCATTTCCTTGCAGCAACTGTGCAGCCTGATGAGAACATATTTACAAGTGTTTCCATATCTTGAAATGTCCTATCTGCTCAGTAACCCCAGCAGCCTCAGAGAAACACAAGCTAACACTCGCCGTGTTTCAGGTGTTTGTTGCTCTGTACGACGAGACATGCCGGCAGCAGTACAGCGAGAGATTATTGTCAGTGTAATTGGCTTTTCCAGGCCTGATTTGATACGATCCTCTTGTCTGATCCGCGCACTTCTTTATTATCGAGCGTAATGGAAAGACTTTGTGGCTCACATGAAACGTTCACCTCATCACATCTCAAAAGAAATCGCCTCTCTTGTTTCCGCGCCCGGGGGGGTCGGCACTCAAAGCGCGCACAAATACAGAAGCGGACACGTATTGTTGTAGACACACGCCGCGGGCAAACGGCTTTGAATTTAGCCAATAAACGTATGTACAAGGCCTGCATTAACAACCCCGTACATTTCCACAGCCAAAGCTATACAAGAATTTTCTTTGTTCAGCCATTCTGTACCACCTCGCATCTTCATCCGTTTCCTATTGCTCGCTACATTCCTGCAGACTGACAGCCGAAGGGGGGGGGAAGTGTTCGTGATCCAGTTTAGTCCCTCGTACGCTGTCCAAGCCGCTGCGAGCGGTCCGCCTTGTTCACCGGGCAGCGGAGGCCCGTGTGTACGACACGGCTCCCGCTGCACCGTTCATCTCAGTGTCTGCTACTGCCATCTTGGGATGAAGATGGACAAGTTATTTGCAGTGGGAAAAGTGAGGAAGCACCATGAAGAGAAGGGGCCAGAGGATCGAAAGCCAGGACACGAAGGTCATAGGATCTTTAAAAAATATATATATTTTACACGTTCACAAAACAACAAGATGTTGACACTGCAAAATTAAAGGGTTGCATTTAATACTAGAACGTTGCAATTTCTAAATTTTTTCCAAAAAAAAAAATATATATCTTCTAGCTTTATTTCTAAATATGCAACTAAAAATGTCAAAAGCTCCCACCTTGCTTGAATGTCTTTTTTAGATTACATATGTCACAAATGAATGTTTTGAACTAAGAGTTCAAGAATTGTGTCATTGTTCAATGACTGTTGATTATTTAATCAACTGATTTGCAGCAATTAGAAAACCTAAATAATCAAACGTTTACATTATAGGTAATTCACTTACATCATTATCTGCCTCATGTAAATTGTTGCCATGAATGTGAAACCATAGAAACGTATTTAGTCTGAACGCTGCAGCAGCTTAATTTGAATTTTCTTCTCCCTCTGTCCATTTTTTCCCTTTTTTTTTCTTCATACTTGCATTTTGTAAGGTTTGTTTCCTTACTCCTGCAGACGGATTTAACATTTTTAACAGCCTTGGGACATTCATTGTTGTTGTTTTTTTGCAAGCATGAAAATGACTGAAATTGTGTGTAGAGAAAGGACGAGAAGGAGAGTACTGACAGAGAGAGGGAATGAGAGAGTTGTGTTGAAAACAGCGGCATGGGAACATGAGAGAGGGTGTAGAGGGTGGGGAGAGGGGGCACCCGACGGGTGTGGAGAGCAGTGCAATGGGCGGAGGAGTGGGGGTTGGAGGACTTCCAGCGGTGATTACATTGTCCATCAGGCCACAGGACGGCCTGCATCAGCCCACAGGATTGATGTTTGACAGAATAATTAGAAAACTGTCTCAGCCTGTAATCACTGGAGCTCATCTCGCCGAAAGAGGACTTCTATTCGCTTTCTGCCAAAGACGCACACACACACGCAGCCCACACAGGCAGGCTCGCCCGTGTGCTTTCTATGGCTGACCTGGTGTACGGGACAGTGGGTTGATGGAGTGGTAGGATGGGGGGGGGGGGGGGTGTTCCTACTTTTTTCTTATGGAACTGAGAGTTATCCGCAGAGGTCGGGTATGAAGGCAAGTGTGTGGCACCTCACTCACTGGTTCACTGACGGCCGGAGTGGGGGAACCCTCTGATGGTTTTAAAGGTGCTAGAGGAAAGGTTTATGGACTGGAAGAAAAAAAATGAATTAGGGTGGAGTTTTACTACAGTGGGTGGCCGAACAAATGAGATGTGGGACTGAAGACCCCCCCCAACCCTGCTTCTTCCAATGCTATAGTGTGTTTATATATATTAGAGCTACACTCTTCCCTGCAGCGATGAAATGCGGATGGATTATTTATCTGACTCTGACTAATGACCCGGTGCATATGTACCAGCTCAAACTTAAAGCTCTCTCTATCTATAGGTGTAAGGTTTTAATTAGGATAATAGCCTAAGCATGCACATGGAGTCCAAAGGTGTTACTATTTAGTTCCACCTTGTATGCCCTTCTTGGCATGGGGCAAGTCCCGAGATGAGACCTCCATCGATCTGGAATGTATTCGGCCGCTTCCTTTTTCTCCCGAGGCTTTTATTGGTTTCTCTGATCCCTCTAATACCCGAGCAAACCCTTAATGGCTAATTGATATGCTGCTCTGTTCTGCTGAGCTCCATCAAAAGTCCTCAGGGCCAAATGTCATCCTTGGAGCCGTTGGTCGCCCCCCCCTCCCCTCGAAGCGACTAAAAGTCCTTCACATTTGCATACGAGAGCAGACCACTTCTCCTTTTGATGATACTCGACGACGTGGGAATTTTTTTTACTCCGTTGGTCCCGCTGCATCAAGAAGGCAAGCACGTCGACATGTCTGATCAGCGTAGGAATCCATCTCTGCCATTTTTGGAAAATGATATACTACATACTGTTTTAGAAATACTCTCAGTCTGTACTGACACGTATCCCACAACCAGTAGCGTAGCCATGGCAAAAAGATTCTCTGGAGTCTGTTGCTGATTATTATTATTATTATTATTGCGGCTTCCTATTATGTTTTGTACATAAGCTCTTACTCTAGATTTCCCACATGCAGACTCAAACAGACAAATTGAGTGGAGGTAACATGTTTTTTTTTTTTTTTCAAATTTAGAGATACAATTTAAACACATCTCTCAATCCCCTTGTTTGTGTTGTTGGAGAGCAGCATATATACTCTTGTCCTTTTACAGTTTCTTAGTGAACTAAATGTTTATCCGCTGTGAAACAACTTCGCGCTCGCATATAATAATGCCTTAAATAGCAGTTATCTTGGATAAAGTAACACATTATATGGATAGAAATGGATGTATTCTTACTTCATTCCGCCAAGGGAAATCTTTTTTTTTTTTTTTGCTACGGCAGCATCTGTTCATACCCACGCAAAGAAGTAACAGGGTAGAAAATTCACCAGAAGGTGTAATGCTGTAAAGTAACTTATTACTTGTATATCAAAGTAACTACTACTGTCCACAACCATGAACCTTTCCTTACGTCTGTCTGCGCAGAGTGCCACAAACGGCAGAAATCTGTCTGGTAGGCTTCCACTTATCGTCTTTGTTGACACATCCTCCTCCTCCTCGGAGCAGTCCACAAGGCTTTGCTGATTCCAGCTGTTTGTCGCCCCGTGGAAACGGCTTGATCCTCCTCATCATCAACTTCTCACATCGGCATGATAAGAGATCCATGCTTGCCTGTAACACAACGCGCCCGATTTGGAACCCTCAAGTGCGTCTATGGTTCTTTTAATATCAATATTTACATTGTTCAGTCACTTTCGAAAAGATGAACCATCCATCCATCAAACTCTCATAGACGCCGGACTATAAATCAGTCAAGAGAAAAGTAAAAACCCCTTTTCTGTCTCATTCTTTTTTTTTCTTCCCATTTCTATAGCTGATGTTTCTCAGGCTTCCAACGTGGGAGCGACGAGACGATGTCGGTCTCACTTTGATAAAACCACAAGGAGTCCTTTAAAGGCCCTGGAAGGCTTTTGGTCACATTAAACCTTTTTAGGTGGCTTTTTCTTGGCACTTGGCCATGGCTACACCTTCTGTATTCAGGATATGGTTCCATGGCCTACCACACGAGTGAAATGCTAAGTTGTTTATTCATTAGAGGAACGCTCTTGACTAAAAGTGAGAGGCTAGCCGCTCACATTTAGATATGCAAATGGTTGGAAGATGACAAAAACAGTGCGGTGGAACTATGATTTGCCTTGCAAAGCACACTCATCTGCCCTTTCGAAGGCTCATTGGCTCCCAAGATCAGGTGCAATCTGAACTGAAATCATTTGGATAATTGACCCTCTGTGTGCATGCATTAGAATAAATTAATTTTGATTGGCCGTGAAGCATTAGGAACAAAGCGGGAAATGGTGGTTCTTTTATATTCAGCTGTTGGTTTCTTGTACTCGGTCTCTAAAGTGATTATGTATGCCATTCCCCAACTATTACGCATTTCCCCAGTTAAATAGAATAATTCCTCCTTTGAGCAGAGTAAATCTCAACACAACAAGACAGATCCAAAGTCAACTTTTTAGGTTCAAGCCTCAGTCTGAGAAAAAAGTATCCACTCAAACATATGTGAGGGTTTCTATGCATATTTCAGTTATGTGGTCGGGATTTTCTATATACACCTACAAATCGGTGCCCATGTTAACTTGCTGAAGCAGCGTGTCCAGGCCTGCCTCATGGACGCTTCTGGTCATCCCTTCCTTGTTTTTCCAATGGAAACTGTCCATACTGTGTGGCCACATGTGGGACTGCATGTCTCATTGCTGCCTGATGGACAGCTATTAACCCTTGGTGAAGAGGTGGAGGAATATTTATGTATTCCTGTCAGCAGTGTCACAACACCCTCTGGGGATGAATAATAAGCCTGCCCTACACTGGCTCCAATATTGAGTCCAATTCAAGATGTGATGTGTGTCTGTGCGTTGGTGAGAGTGTGAGTGTGTGAGTCGGCGTGTGTGTGTATGTTTGTTCAGGGGCATCGGACACCCCGAGGTGAACAGCAGGAGGCGAGTTCTACATCCCTCGCTGACATCTGACGAACCTCGTGGCCAACCGCAGAAGTGGGTGTGTCTCCTCCTCACTGCGTCATGCAAGAGATCCTACAACAGCGTTTGTGAATTTGTCATTGTGTCTTTGTGTTTTTTTTGTTTTTTTTTGTTGCCTAATTAGCCTACATCATTAGGCTTCCTCTGGGTCCTCCGCAGCCACAGAGTGATCCTCTACTCTGCCTTTGAGTGAGCACTGTGAGTGTGCTTTTTAATAGCAGTATTCTCTTTACCCAAAACTAAAGTCAAAGCTATTTGCCACTGCTGTAAACCCAGCATTGCTCCTCTAGCTGTGACTACAGTGTGAGAATGTTAGTTACTGATGGGCAGGTGCCACTGTGTACGGTAGTTCTACTAAAGCACTACCAAAAGTCCATTTACCATCTGCGTTTTCCCTACCATTATATTGGGGTAACACATTACCAAGCACATCTTCAGACTCACTCTCTCTGCCCTCAGGCAACAAACGGTTGGTCTTGAATCCAATCTATGTCGAGACAAACGTTTTTTTTTTTTTTTTCTTTTTCAAATGGGAATCTTGATAACGTCAGTGATGAGTATACAGTTTGCGCAGTATGTTTTGTTAATTTTGTTCATTGAGATGGCACCATTTGTGATGTATACGCTCTGTGAAGGCAAATGGAAATGGTTGAGAATATTGAATGCAAACTTAATGACAGTTTTGATTTCTAATCTCTAAGAACAAAGACAAAGCTACAAGTAAGTGCACATGAGGAGGACTGGAGAGAAGAAATGCCACTTGGGGTGTTGGCATGTTGATAGCAGGTTAAACCACATGGACAACGTTTTATTTGGAACCGCTTTGACTTGTTGCTTCCATACATACACGTACAACCATGAAAATAATGCTCCGAGTTATTAAAGCACACGTTGCTTCAACTCTAAAGCCGCGCGCCGTATTGTTTCCTTCAACTGTTGACATTTTCCCAAACGGATAGGAATAAACACGCCGTGCCCGAGCTGCTGCAATCAGAGCTTGTGCTCGCGGCGGGATTGCCACACACGGCATGATGCGAGTGTAAAAAAAGTGTTATTTACCTTGATGTGCAGGTTGTGTGATGCGTGCCACACATATGACTGGGTACAGTGCTTGAGAAACATTTCACGGTTATTTGCGCAGTCTGCTGTCAGAAAGAAGCCCATTTCAAACAATGAAACGAGCAATGCGGCAAAGCAGTGTTCACTGTGCAACACTCAAGGCTCCGTGTTGACCACACAACAAAGGTTTCATTTATTTGTTGTCACGGCGATGTGTCGTCTTTTGGTTTTTCCTGGGGTCGTCCATCGGTCCGTTTGTCTGGCCGTCCACTCCATTTTCGTGAGTGTGATATCTCTGGAGCGCCTGGAGGGGACAAATTATTTAGCTGTCATCCAGCTGAATTCAAGCATGAACTGAAACGATTGCAGTGGTCAAAGGTCATTGTGACCCAACATCCGAGCCATTCTCAAGAACGCTTGAAGCAATTTCCTCAAATAAGGGATAAACCTTCACTCACACTGAAGGATGAACATATTTTAATTTGGTGATCAAAGATCACCGTCACCTCACGTCCTTCCAGTTCTCATTAATTTTTTACACATTTTTTTTTTCAACATCCATTTGAATCTAGAGTACTCACAAAGTACTCATAAAGTACTCTAGATTGGACAGACTGTGATCTCACAAAAAAACAATCTGGGCCATAACTAAAGAATGAAAATGTTATTTTAGCCATCCAACACAGATGTCTGTTAGGATAAAATGAGACCGGGACGGCATTGTAGACACGAGACACGGGAGCAAACTGACTCATTACTTGGTAAAAGCAAACAATCGTGAGGCGGCGTTAGTAGATTTTAGGCTGCGGTTAGTGAACGAGACGTATCGATACATGGTTTTCTTCCCTTACAGAACAGGAAGACTCATTGGGTGGTCGGATTTTTAGTTGCTTTTAAAGAGAAGTACTCTGTTGCAGACGACCTGGCCCACAGCAGCTACAGTATTTCATAACAGGAGATCAGTCGAGCCGAGGAAATGTCAAACGGTACGTGAACTGGGACTAACATCCGGTAACGTAGGTGGTAGCAGGAGTTTAGTGGCGACCGCGCCGTGTTCCCCCGGATGAAACCTTGTGTGCACCAATCATCGATCGGGCAGCTTATTGAGCTGACTGTAGCTGTGAGTTTTTTTTTTTTTTTACTGTCAGGTGAAACTTCAGATGCCGCTGTCTGTCAGGAGGTGTCTCCTCCGGTGACATGGCCGATCTTTGGCGTAACGCTCAGTCTGTCTCTCCGCCGTCCCAAGGAGGGGCTGTCATGCTTCAGCAGGCCGGATAATTATTTCCCTCTTATCCTTCCTTGCCAGGGCCAATCTGAGCCTTCAATAGAAGTTAGGGACCGCACCACTTCCCATCACCTCTCTGCGTCTCTTTTCTTCTCCATCTCTCTTCTTCCATCTGTTTCACTTCGCCTCACTCTCTGACTTCAAGACCCTCTCTTCCCTTCAGACTCGTGTGTGTGTCATCCGCTGTCTTGTTCCGTATCCTTTCTAAGAATAGATATGCACAGGCAAAATAGTTCCTCGATTTGACAGAATTGACGCTCAAAGCAGCTAGTACCTCGCTTACAAGATGGCTACATGAGCACTTTTTTTTTTGCATGGGTGTCATAATATATATATATATATATATATATATATATATATAATATATGACTGAACACATGGAACCGTGATCATCCACAGAGCCTTCTCTTTGTGTTGTGACATGGAGCACAATGACACAGCGGATGAAATTTAAGGAATTCCAAGAAACCGTTTTAAGTGTGAGTGCTCTGTTGTGACAGCGCCTACCTTTTGTCTCTTGTGACAAGGCCGAGTATTGTTTATTTTTGTACCATCTTTATTCAAACAGGTATCCACAACACTCTGCAGTGATCATTTGATACCATCACGACGTTTGCTCTGCACGGGGGATAATGTTGTGGATTCAGTACTTGCATCCAATTGTCACGGGGCCTGATGTATCTAGTTCTCACGTCCCTCTTGGCTGCCCCCCCCCCATCCAATGTAAATGGTCGGTGGCTAAGCTCAGTACTTTCTGGTTTGGATGCAGCAAGACGGGTGGACCATCTGGCTTCCACTGTCCAAATAAAAGATGTGCAAAGAAATCCCAAACAACACAATTTACTCCCATCTTGCGTCAAACTAGGACAGAAACTAAATAATCGTTTTTCACAGAACAGCCGTACAGTCATTCCAAGAAGTGTGATTAGAGCCTGCAAGCCCGCCTTGATTTGGAAGCCGCGCATGTTAACCTGTGGCCCCAGGGCCGAGCGCGGGGCTCTCTGCCGATCGAAAAAACAAATAAACAAGGCCTGCCAGAACAGGCGGTGCCGGTGCAGGCTGTCTCCAGTAGATAAGACGGAACAATTGCCCTTAATAGGCCACAGAGAGACAAACACCCATCTTCAGCCCTGCCTTTTCTCACTCCTATCTGCTTGCTGCTAACAAAGGAAACAAGATGCCTTCCCTTTTTCCTTTCTTTCCTGCAGAGAGATTAGCGGCGCTTAAGAGGGGTACGGGCATGAAAATGTGTATTTGAGTGATAATTCAGCAACGCACGTGCACCTCGTGACAACGAGCTGCGCCGAATGAGAGGAAATACAATGCTGCTTTTCCCTTCTGGGTTGAAACTTGGAGGAGAGAAGTACAACATGTTTGTTTGCCGTTTATCGGTCTGTGGAAGGACTCTGAAGACTCACTGAGCATGTGCCATGCCTATGCGATGTTGAGTTCATGTTGCAGTCCATAACGTTTCCCATTGATGTGCGTTTTGTAAGCGGGGATGTTTTCATCCACAAGAACAACACTTGCATATTTAGTCAAACGTGCATCCAGGAAACATAGAAACAAAGGCGGGAGGAGTACCATGTAGGGCCATGTGAGCATGTCAAATTGTCAGGGTTACATTTCTTGCACTTACTGAGGCGTACAATAGCAGGCAGAAAAAGCTTGTTTCCCCCGTGAAGGCCTTCTTTTGACTTGGAGACAAAAAAGGAGCCTTGGCGGGGATTTGGAATGCCGACAGCGATGATCCTATTTTGTGAAATTCGAATCATCTGAGCGCACTCAGGTAGAAGGCACCGGCTCATGCCGTAACACTGCCTGAAAGAACCTACAAAGATCTCGCTAAAAAGAGCGAGCTGGCACATTATACCTGGTGCCTTATGCTGAGCTCTGATGAAAGAAATCCATCCCGCTGCTAAGTTAGCTCACCTGAAAGGAATGCCTTTAAGGAGCGAGGCAGAAACTCGGGGGGAAAAAAACGTTGTGTTGAAGATTTCAGACGGATTGCAGTGTGCAATGTTATTTCATACCTTTTAAGGCTGGTTTTCTGAGTGGAGCAGAGCTGTTGTTGGTCCCTTGATTGGAGAGAGGGCGTTCAGGTTGACCCTAAATTAGACTTCTGTGCTGTACAAGTTTATTCTTGTGGTATTTTAACCCCTTACGGACGAGCACCTTGCTAAAATGATTCGTAACTAATGAGGACTGTGCAGTCCACTGCAAAAGGACCAATTTGCTTCATCAACGGTAAATATGGCTATTAAGTGCTGAATTAACCGTCCTCACAGAGAACATGATTACAGAGATGAAAAAGATGCACACATTCTTTTCCCCTTTTAGCTCCAGTGTTTTAGCATATTTTCAATTATAGGCTGTTTTCCCTCTGGGCACACAGTAGTTACCACATTATCTCTTCAAATTACACTTGTGTGTGGTGTTGTAACTCTAGATCTGTAATTTAGTCACAGTAGGCAAACCTGGCACTACTTAAACATTCAATGTATGCTTGTTGCCGGTTTGTGGCAACAAGTAATGTTGCAGACCTAAAGAAGAGGAATTCTAATAAGGAAGATAGCGCAAAGTGCAGCGAAGTCCTCCTCACCACATCCATATTTCTATAAACAGCATTTATTCCTTTGCCAAGCCACATAAATCATGTCTTACGTGTCATTAATATACATGGGTGTCGATAGGAGACGCATGAATGGAAGAAAAATGGTTCTTCCCAATAGAGACCTAGTTGAAAAATGGGCTGAAAATAGAGCCTTCTCTGGTGGGGCTGCAGAAAGGCATCTAAATCTCTGCTGCCCCCCAGTGGGGGCCAGACAGTGCTGTGTGTCTGTGTGAGACCCGGAGTCGAACCCCGTGTTAAGGTGTGTGAGGTCTCTCCCGCCCCATGATAAGTACACTGATTTCATGAGATAAGTGTCCATATTGGAGTGACTCTGTCTAACACGGGCCATCCATCGTTGATTCACTGGGCCTGTCTGAGTATTACAGCCACAATCACTGGTACAATCCATTCACTTCATGTAAGTACGGCACGTTTACCTGATTTTAAAACCCACAGTAAAGAGTAAATGCTCAGACTCAAGCTTACAGAGCCGGCCGGTGATATTGAAGTATGTCTCTCTCTCTCTCTCCTTCGTGTCTCTCTAACTTGGCCGTCCGTTGGTAGTGACAGGGGCAATGTTGGACCTGTGCACCTGCTGTGGGCCACACCTGCACAAGGCCATGGGGCAACACACACACACACACACACTCCCACGTGTGCCTAGAGGCAGCAACAAAGACACACACACACACACACATGTGAACTGCAGATAACAGGCTGTCAGATGAACAGTTTAGTACACGGCCGAGGTTTGAGGATCAACAAGCCGTGAACATTTCACACCTCTTTCCTTCATGTCTTCTCTGCTCAACTGGCACGCTGTCCCCTCACTCGCCGCCCCTCTTGACACATGTAAATGACTGCCGAACATTGGGTACTAATGTAGTTTTCTTTCAGAAGTGTGTGTGAATGTAGCTTTTGGCTGCCTGATTTTCCTGTGTAGTAGAGCTGCGCAGTGCGTGCACCTTGGTACTGATCTGGCTCACCTTGACCTGTCTCATGCTAAAGACTGAAAGTATCTCGGCCTTTGAATTTGACCACCATTTTATGGATGTGTCGCTTTTTGTTTCACGCAACACTAAATTGCAGGAGGGGCCCATTACATATGACCCACAGTACACAAAATATCGTACTGGCTACCATATTATCAAATTCTTTAATGATTTTGTTTCAATGATATCGACCATTAAAGTACACTTAACATAGTGACAATATCAACTTTATTAACTTTAAAATGACAATATCAACTTTATTAACTTTAAAATGACACTAATATAAAAGACCATGCATGTATTATACTTAGTTTTTTATTCATAATGTCCTGTACAGTTTGGTACTAATGTTTCCCTCCCCTTTGCCACCCTGGTCACATGCCTGTGCGATGCACTTCTCCGCGCTCAATTATCTTTGCATGATTTCCGAGCCTTTTATGCTGCCGTTTTTTTTTTTTTTCTTCTTTTTTTTTTCAGCTCCTTCCTGGCCTTGTGTTGTTCCGGTCTTTTCATGAGGAGATGCTCATTTGGATCGCACGTAGAGGACACTGTCGCTCTGATAGCTATCCAAGTCCTTGATCCCTTCTCCCTCTAAACATCATTACCACATACTGGAAAAAATACACGTTCGCGACCGGCACACACAAACACCGCAGGCTGCTCATCCAAATCGCCGCGAACAGATTAGCAGTGATTATAAACAAACATGGAGGATTAATCCTGTGTGCTCTGAGTCTACTTTTTCACTGAGCTAGGCAGGGTAATTACCGAGTGCTAGATTGTTAGTGTAATTGTGCGCGCGCGCGCACACACACACACACACACACTAGCCGCCTTGCATCACTACTTACTGATATCAGCTTCAAGCTCATTTTGCAAATAAACTGCAAGACGGCAGAAGGGAGGCGACAGCGGGATGGTTTGGCAAAACTTGGCGCGGTCAAAACTCCAGTTTCTTCTCCAGTTTATTTGCTCTTAGCCGCCCAAGACCTTGTTGATTTCTGTTTCGTGTTGGGAGTCAACCTTTGGCCCCTGAGCCAATGTTATCGGCGACTTTTCATTCCCCAAAGAAAGACTCTGTAGACACGAGCTTGTGTCCAGACAGAACACTGTGTTTGAGGACGCTGCCAAGGGTGAGAATATGTCCACGCACCTTCATCTGAACACCCTTCAGCCTCCACTTCAAGCTGGCAGATCTGCATCAGAAAATGGGAACCCTGTTTATTGCAGGGTTGTGAATTCATGTTTTATATATTCCATAGAGGGGAGAGCAAAGCGTTGTATACTGCGCACGTCTATTATGATACATGGCGTTGCCTCGTGCCGGGTGTGGAGCTACCTTTGTTCCCCGTGTCAACGCCTCATATTGAAATATTGCTTTATTTGGACCAAATGTTGCGGGTTCTACTTTACAAAGGATTGGCCAATAGTTGTGTTTCTCTTTGGACAAACCTTGTTTAGCCATTGTAATGAAGGTTTGCCTTTCCTCATGTAAATCCTTTGCACAGTGCCGTTGTGATGCTGTTTACAGGGGGGGGGGCTGCCACTTGGCTTACTCATTTTGTGTCCCCTTCTTTCACAGGTCGAGGCCATCCTGGTCAACATCTTTGGTGGAATCGTCAACTGTGCCATCATCGCCAACGGCATCACCAAGGCGTGTCGAGAGCTGGAGCTGAAGGTGCCGCTGGTGGTCAGGCTTGAAGGTAGAAAAAATGCCCCCCCCTCCCCCCGTGACCCGCGTTCGGTGGGACTGGCCGGTATCTGGCCCGAACCTGAAACGAGTTTGACACCCCTGGTGTAGATCATCACTTTACAAAGCGCTGCAGGAGTCGAAGCGCATCTTTCCCATCTTGTTTGAAACTTTTTGAGCCATTGTGTTATTTCTAGTGTGCTCTGTGGAGCCGATCCATCTTCATTGTGGCCCAGTGGCCCAGTAAGAACAGCAGTGCATTTCTCATACGTGTCACATTGTGCCGCAACAGTCATTAGCGGCAGCCAGAATAACGGTAGAGATGCACTGATTGGTTCACCTTTCACCTGTATATGCTAATGAAACCAGCTCAGTTTGTGTGTGTGTGTGTGTGTGTGGGGGATGGCAGCGGTGACTCCCAGAGGCGCGGGGGGCCAGTTGGTGGTTAGCTTAATTGTCAAGATCCCGCTGAGTGGTGTGTGTGTGTGTGGAATTCATACTCTATGTCCTCACACACTGCTAATATGGTTTGTAGGTCAGGGTGCGTGAGCTGTTTCTGGAACCCAACTGTGCACAAAGGCACTATACAGTACGGTGTAGACACAGCTTTTCAGAGGATGAGGGGAATATGTGAGACATACATTAGGCAAAGCAGAAATCCCCCCCCCCCCCCTCCTCCCTTAAGAGTGTGTGACATGTCACTATTCTCCCCTTGAGCCAAAGCAAAACTGTGATTTAGGGACAACTTGTGTGGTACAATGAGTGTGTGTCCAATTTAATTTTTCCCCAATTTCAACAATCTTCTTGTTGCCGATGGACCATGTGTCTGGACACTGTCAGGCCCCCGAAGCGACTGGGCCGGCACGGTACCAAAACAAAACCCCTTAATTAGTGGCCACGTATTTCTCTCACTACACCGTGTAATGCAACCTGACTCACAAAAAGGGCTCAGTACAGAAGGTCGATGCTGGCGCTCGGGCCGACCACGTTTTCTCTGGCCCGGGCCTAATCCGAGCTTTAGCTGTGGGTCATTACATCCTGGGCCGCGGTCTTGTGGAGAAGATTGGTTCAGAATCAATCAGCTCGGCTTGCTGGGCTGACCGCCGGGCAGCGAGAGCGCGGCCCGGCACTCTTCAGCGGGATCAGAATGGATTAACTGGCACACTTTTAATTGGGGAGGCTCTTTTTTAAAAGGCCTGGGTTGATTACTTGGTGGAGAGTTATGTGTTCCCATACGTAGAGGAGCAGGGCCATGTTGTCTAGGTGCTGATAATGCTCAATTTGCATCTAGATCATAGTTCAGACTGATGAGTCAAACTAGAACAAACCTAATTTTGTGGCTATAGTATAAGCACTTATGTTTTCTGCATTGCGAATGAATGCAAAAGAATCTGCTCAGAATGTAAAGACACACCCACATTTAAAGCATTGAAAGGAAGCAATCCATCACAAAGAACTGTACTGCCCCCTTTGGTCACAGTGCACACATGGAAATACTGCTCTGTAAGGATGCTCAATGCCAGAAAAAAAAAAATCCCCTTGAAAAAAGAGGTGAGTGCATTGGCATAAGTGTGTTCCCTGCTCTATTGATTTACTCCGCCGACTGTCTCTCTGAGAAGGGTAGCTGCCTTCTCTTTCCTTAAAAGGTGATCTCGTCATATTCCTCCCACTTCATTCAAAAAAAGAGACGCAAGGTCCAATAGTATGGTTGAAATGTCCCTTTGAGTCCTCTTAGCTGAAATAGCCATCTGCTGCAGCTGATGCACACCAAGAAGCATTCGTGTACATTTGCATGCACACAGTGCACCGAATATAAAAGAGCAGACTCGGGCTCGTTTTGATCAAATCATTTTTTTTTTTTAAACTATGCATTTATTAAAAGTTTAGTTGTAAGTATTAAAGAATGAATGCACCAGATAGGAACTGGAAATCAATACTGTGCGGTTGCTTCAGATACCCCAAAAAGCTGTTTTTAACAGTGAGATTCAACATGAATGAAAACCCGACTCGATGCATTTATGCACAACATGAACTCTCAATGCCAGAGAGACGCCCTCTAAATCTAATACGGGTTTTTTTTTTTTGTCTCATCAGAAAAATGAAATCTTAATGGCTGCCAAGCACATCAAAGGAAACGCGTCTGCACCGTTCAGGATTCTCTCTGCGTTAAACGAGAAGCATTTGATGTTTGACACACAGGAGGAAGGCGGGAGGAGCAGGCTGTCCCAACTGTTTGGTCCTGGATATTATATGAATTAACAATCAAAGTTGGAACAGTGGGATAACATTGTGGGATTTTTCACTACTTATTCAAGGGAACTGAGGAGACAGCGAGGCGCTGCTGTTTCTTTAAAGCCCGGGGATAAGTGTCTGTTTTGTCCTGTTCATTGATATTCCTCCGTCCAGATAACGAGGAATAATGGCCCGACGAGGTGTCATGTGACAGGAATTAAAGGGTAACGTGGAGAAGTCCATCCGTTTCTAATAATGGACCCCTCTAAGTGCACTATGCTAGCCAGACTCAAAGCCAATAGCATTGCGTGCCATTGATGACCAGTAAGTGCAATATGACGGTGTGTTCTCGATGTTTTGAGGTCCACGTGAGAAGCCATCTGCACCGTAGCGTGCAGCAGCGCGTTGAATAGCAGACGGCGTGTGAGAATCGGCTCCCTCTCGTGTCAGCGAGTTCAGAGGTGCGATGTAACGTCCTTTTGCAGCTTGGGTGTTGCTTTCACAGGCTTCTTTTTTCCATTCGGTGTAGCCGCTTCGTTCATCTCAGGGAGACGCACGGCCCGAATGACTGAAACTAATTAGCAGGAGTAAGTGTTTGTCGACCTAAAATAATAAGCCAATTAAATGGTCTGTTATTGACATCTAACACCTTTTTGTGTTGTCACAAATGTGCAGGAACACCTGGCGTCATTTTGATTTCATGTTGATGAAAACACACCACGGTACGAAAGTAATTGTGTAAATAATTAGATTAATGATTCCTTGTCCGTCGTGGCTTACAAATGTAAAGCTTTTCCTGCTATGGTTAGTCCAAATGTCTTGGAAAAGAGTCCTAGAGTTAGCAAACTATCCCTATTTGTTCGTTAACAATTTCTATTACGGTCATATCTTTTTTTTTTTTTTTTTTAAACAAACTTTCTCAAGCTAATTTCACAACCACAGAAAGGGCTTTAGATGAATGACCATCATCGGTTGTTAAACACGATCCCACTCGTTGTTTTCCCTGTGGTCTACAAGGAGCAATGTTAAGCACAGAGTTACTGCAGGTTTAAGAATAAAGCAGCGTCTTCTCCTCTCATCAGATCTTCACTTAACTCGGCTCGTTATGGTAGAATTAGTCACAAATTCATGAACTACAGCATCATCAACGGCAGAAGCCTCTGGCACAGCCCCAAAGCCTGATTATCCTGTTGAAATATAGCCGCCTTTAATTGACTCACGCATGAAAGTGACATTTTCAACAATAGACAAAAGAGAGCTTGCACATTAGTGTGGATATCCAACAGAAATGTTTTGTAGGACAATTAAAGGGTCCGTATTTCTATTCAGAGAATGAGTGTAGCAGCAAACAACTACAACCCATGTAAAGATATGGTGGACTAATATCACGGGGCTGCAGGACGGCGTGCTGCACTGCTTGGGCCCCATGAAGACTTTGTCTTCAGAGACGTGATGGAAACCCTCCCCTTTTTAAAGCAGCCTGCTGTTCACTGTTTAGACCTGAGTAGTTTGTTAGTATGTGTTGTTTAGACTCGTTATTGCAGCCATTGTCTCCATGAGACTCACCACCAAACATCGTTTGTAGTTTAGTTTTTACCAATTCGCCAATGCATTATGCAAATGTGGTGTATCGTTTTATATATTTATGTGAGTGTGTATATTGCGCTAATTTAAAATGAAGAACGGAACAACTAAAACCCTGCAAACAATGGAGCAGTAAGAATCTTTTTCTTCTTTCTTTGGCTTTAAATGAATCCAAATGGTATTTCACTTTAAAATGAAAGTCTCCTTTGGTGGGATTTCCTTCCGTTACTCGATGTGTCTGGGTCCAGGCTGTGAGTAGGTCTCTTGCAGCACCTAGTGGCTGCAGGTGAACACACACACACACACACACACACACACACTCAGGCTGTTTCCGTCCTTTTCCCTCTGCTGCTGTGAGCCATCATTACTCCCTACTGTGCACAGTTGAACCGTCCTCTCTCGCTCTCTGTGTGTGTGTGTGTGTGTGTGCGTGCGTGTGTGTGTGTCAGTCAGTCACACACACAGGCAGAGGAATATCCACGTCAAAGCAAGATCCTGCTTTCTCACTCGCACAGATGTGTGATTACCCGCTCACACGTTACCTGCAGTGTCTGAACAGTGCTGCACTCACTGTTGGTTGAATATTTCATCAACATGTACCTCATGTAAATTTGCAGGTATTTACAAATATATGTTGTGGGCACATTTTTGCCAAAGCGAGGTCTCTTCATGCATGTATTCTAATTAATTACAGTTCAGAATTGATTGTTGACGGTGTGAACCCGCAAAGACAAAAGGTGTCTGGTGTATTATCTCGCTGGACCAAAGAGATGAAACGTTGGGCGTTAAGTGGCGCTGCTAATAGAATTCTCCATGAAAGGTATTGATCAGCGTGGCCGCGCCTCCAGAGAGTTCACGTATCGCGCAGCCCTAATTGCACGCCAGCCAGGAGAGCTAAGGTCCACCTGTAAGCACACAGACACACACACACTATTGTCCAGCAGGAATGTAGAGACTAAATATTTCACATAAAATCTTATGTAAGTTTTGTCAGTTACTCACACATACATTAGACTGAAGCTGAAACTAGTGACGTTTTGCTATTTGCGCTTCATAAAATGATCAAATTATCATCAAAATGGTTAATGAGGAGCAAACTAGATTACAGTTTGGAAAAAGGTGCATTTGGGATGGAAGGTAGTTTGAATGATACAATAAGCACAAATGAATCTCAATGCTGTTTGAGCATCATGTGATGATCAAACCACTATTTGTGTTCATTGATCCCCTGGAGGCATCTAGCTGTTGCGGATACAGACTGAATTACTTAGATAAACATTTTAAAGAGAAAAAAATAAAAAAAAATGGGATGTTTTGAAAAAATCAAAATAATTCCGAGTAGAGAACGCTGACCCCAGATCAGACGGTCATGTGTGAACTCGGTAAATGCCACATAAACAGCCCGCCTTTATTGTTTTTAGCAGCGTGGGCAATTCTGCCTCATTTGACCTTTTACTCTGATGTCCTCGCTCTCTCCATCTCGCCGTTGTCCCCCTCCCTCTGCGTGTCCCTCCGTCCACCGGCGCCCCCCCCCCCCTCCCCCCCTGTGTTGTGGCAGGCTCGTCAGGCTCCTGTTTTGCCTGCGCAGTGCTCAGCGCTGAGCCCCAGGGCTGCAGGGAGAGCGTCTCCACCCTTTTGTGTCGGGTTGTTTGGGGGTCCATTAGAGCACGGACGCCACCGCATCACCCGGCACCTGCTGCCCCTGACCTCGCTGCAGCAGGCGGCGCACACACACACACACACACACACACTGGCGGTGCTCACAGACGAAGCCACCACCCTTCACCCGTAGCTTCCTCCATCTGTCACACCGCGCATTGATTCCTCCAAAGGAACCCGTCGTCTTTCACACGCCGTGGTTTTCACACCGGTGCAGATGCCACGTTTGGGTTCCGCCTCGTTAAGGCGCTCTCTTTTGTTGTCTTTGTCGGTGTTTTTGTCGCCTGCTGTAACGGAGTCTCCCTGCGTCTTCCAGGGACCAACGTCCACGAGGCCAAGAGGATCCTGACCGAGAGCGGCCTGCCAATCACTTCAGCGGAGAACCTGGATGACGCCGCCAAGAAAGCAGTGGCCGCCATCAGGAAGTAGAAAAAAGTCGTGCACGCCGCGTCCTCTCATCACCGACGACCCTCAGCGTCCGCCTTTTCTTACACATGCAGACCTCCGGTTGCTCCAATAGGCGTTTTTGTTTCAACACCAGCTTCCCAACAATCCTTTCAGTGCCGACCCGGTGTCTTTACCGCAGGTTTGCGGATGCGGCGTCATCTCGATGCGCTGCAGAATTCAAATGTGAAACGATGCAGTGTTGATTTTGCAGATTTTAGCTTTTAATTATTTTGTTCTGTTGTTTAAGGTTTGTCCACATAATTTTTAATCATGCATCTTTGGTGAGGTCCTTCACACACACCGCAAACTATAATCCACCACTTGGTGCATTCCATTCCCCAAGGCGACGGACGCTTCTCTTCGCGTTGTGTGCACTGTATGACTGAGCTGATGTTAACTTTGGATCAGCCTGTGTGCAAACAAAATCTATCGATCCATCCAATGCCTTATCTGTGTATCAAATGAGGTCAATGAAGTACCCTCGCTGTGAAATGTGTACAGCGTGTCTTAATTGTGAAGCGCTCTCGGGCAAACACTGTGTCAACTCTTTAAATCTGTGCCTGTTTAATGGAGGTTTTTTTTTTAACTACCTTAACTCTTTAATAGCAGTACATACGGAGATGTGGAGAAAACAAAATCAAGAACACCGCTGTCTTTAGCTTTTCTATAATCTAGAATGTATACTGACAGGATACAATGAAGACGGTGTCAAAACTGCGTTTATAATTTGTGAGATTAAAAAACAATATTTTAAGCCTGGGGTCTGGTTTATTTGCCGTGAAGTAAGGAAGACGTCTTAATAAAACTTGACTCACTCTTGAGGGGGGAAAAAAAACATTCAATAAATATAACGTCAGTGGGAGAAAAAGCAGCCCCCCCCCCCGACGTTTTTCTTGCAAAATAATTCATTTCTTTGTTGTTTTCACGTGTTTGAGCAGGAGTCCAGTTTGCCAAGAATTCATACGGCATATTGTATACTTTACACCATTGTTTCACACACACACACCTTAATCCCTTTAATGAAACTCCACTGTAGGAGGTCCCAAGAGAGGTTTGAGAGGAGAGGCTGTCCTTTACGGGCCTGAACGGAAGCAGAGGGTTGACTGAGACGTATTCCTGTCAGACACACTGACTGTGTGATGGATTATCTGTCGGGCAATCTGAGAGGACGCCCAGACACGCAGGATGGACTGCCACCTCCACGAGACACACACCCTGCATTTTGTTTTTCCCTCCAGGAAGTTTTCTCTTGTCTAAAACCGTCACAGAGCGGACTTTTTAAAACACCAGTTTTCTTTTTTTAACTGCACAAAGTCGAGAGGACTCCCTTTGGTTGCACCCAACATTCCTGCTTTGCATACAGTGACCCGCTGCGTATCAACTGCCAACCCGGCCGCAAAGTGGAGTTAGGCACTGATATAAATGAAAGTTGACTTACCTCATTTTGTATTTACTCATTTTTAGAGTCCTTATCACCAAGAGTCATCTCAAGGAACAAATTGAAAGGTCTGCGTCTCTGTGCTGCACCGCGACGGCGAGCCCGAGCCGTAGAAATGGGCTGAAGGGCTCAATAATTGCCTTATTTCATGCTCCTCCCTGTGTGTGTCAGAAATATCCCTCCTGATGGATTGGACGGAGGAATTTAAGGCTTGTTAAAGCGGGCTCCTCGGGCCCTGATATTGTTTAATTCGGTGTCAAGCTGGAGGTCACAACGATATGTGCACACTGATTTACTCTGCAAAATTAGTGCCGCTCCTTCATATAAATATAGATGTGGGGGGGGGGGGGGAAGAAGCTTTGGAGGTCAACCTGAGGATATCTATCATGTAGCCCGCTGTCTTTAACTCTGCTAATACCTCTGGAGGTGAGAGTGGAGGGTGTTGTTTTAAACCACCCTTTGGGCGGTCTTTCCCTTAATTAAGCTGCATTAATATGCCCGGGGAGTTTTAAACACCCACCCCCCCCCACCCCCACCCCCGCCACCCCCTCTAGTGGCTCACTTGTCTCTGTAATTGTCTATTTTGCTTTCACAGAACGCGGCCGTTTTTTTTTTTTTCCTATGTGGTTCCGTATGGATGTCAAAACGGTAATTGCCACTTTATGAAGCCAGCCGTCGGTTTTTTAAGCGCGTTTTGCGCCCCCCCCCCCCGCGAAGCGCATTTTTTCAGGCTACGGGGTCAGGGCTGTCTCTCTCGGGAAGTATTGGATATTTATTGAGTCACCCGGGAAGCCACAACTGTGAACACATTAGCTCATAACGAAGCAATTGCAGCATGAATTGCCTCGGGCTATTGTACTTCATCTTTCAGGGACAATGGGTTGCTCAATATTTACAATTTTCCGCCTGTGCGTCGGTCGCCCTGACGGCCAGGAGATAAGGGGCGTGTGTGTGTGTGTGTGTGTGTCCTGTATGTCCGTTCATGTCATCACATATCGACGTTTCCCCCCCCCCCTGCGCAGTGTGACGACGTGTTGGCTCGTCGGTTCTGAACACGGCCGGATCACCCAAACACACAAAGGGCGGCTTCACTGTTTGGTTTTCTTCTCCTCGGGCCGCTGAAATACGGCCTGAGGAGAACGTGTCCGGCCTCGCCAAACCGCGGCTGTCATTGTCTTACTACCGGCTCTGAAATCATGAGAGATAGGTGCTGGCGGTTTTTATGGGGGGGCGGGGGGGGGGAAGCGGCGCAGTAAGTGAGTGAAGGAGGAGTCGGGCTGTCGGCTGCCCGTTGAGGTCCTCAGATTTGGCCTTGGCTCGCAGAGGAGCAGAAAAATCCATTTCCCTCCCTCCAAAACTGTTGTCAGTTTGTCTGTAATTGAAGGACTTGGAATCGATTTGAATTACCTCGGCTGTCTCCAGAAATTGAGCGAAGAGGGGGGAGGCAGATTTAAAAAGTTGCAATAAGCAACGTTCCCTCCGAAATCTTCCCTTTTTTCCGTGACGGCGTCTTGTTTTTCTCCGAATCGATACATCCGGAGGGTGTCTTTAGTTTCAAGTGCAAAGTTTTGAACATACAAGTCATTTTTTGGGGTGTTTTTCTAGTTCAGTTGTTCTTCTTTGATTTCCTTGTTTTAATGAGACCTTTCGTTAACGGCTGGAGACGATGAAATCACAATATTTTAATATCAATATTGTGACAATATAGCAGGGGTCAGAACCAATGTCTCAATGTCATTACTCAATATGTGTGATAATTAACTGACTGGTGGCTAAAGACAAGTAATGGAACACGCATCTTCCTTTTGTTCATCCATCATCCCCCCATGTTTCACTCCTTCCTTCCTTCCATCACGATTACAACTAGAGTAAACTTTTACAAATCTTCCCTAGGTTCCATCTGCATGCTGCACTTTCTTCCGTTGTCTTTGGCGAGCTGCCCCGTGATGCCTTCAGTGAGACAAGAAATCTTCTCCTGGAATGACAGTAGTTAAAAGCTCATTTGTTTTGACCTCTGAAAGCACGACGCCCCCTAATTAAAACAGTGGCAGAGGCAACGGAACGCCGTTTCCAATTTCTCCGTAATTGGGCTCCCGAGTTCTCCTGGTGGAGCGGCGCTCGGGCAGGTGTTCGGGCCGACACGCTCAGGAGCTCCGCTGTCCCACAATGCCGTCTGCTAGGGTAAAAATAAAGGTGAGACGCGTTACTGCGGGGCGGGTGGGGGGGGGGTGGGGGGGCGAATGTCAGCGCCGTTTGCGAGTCGCTTGTTCCTCCTGCATCATACTCACGTTCTATTGATTTCAACGGAACGTACCCTCACTCGATCATGACTCTGTCTATCGACCCCCCCCCCCCCCCCACCCCCCCAATGATCATGCTCCTCGCAGCAGATGTGTGCTCTGCGTGTTGGGCGAGGGCTGTGGCCTCGGGAGGTGAAGGTGACCTTGACTGTTAATGGCGACAACGGTAGCTTCCCCCCCCCGCGTCGTGTCACGCCCGGGCTGTATACATGAAACCTGCGCGTGTCGGGTGCCATCGGCGTCAAGCGGCCCCCGAGGCGAGGGTTTGCTGCCGAGCGCCCGGGTAAAAGTGGCCTGTCACCTGTGATTTTGGCAACAATTTTAAAGCGGAGCGGTGATGGCGAGATGAAGGTTGCCGGAGCGCTCGCCCCCGTCCAGCTGTAAGGAGTAAACAAGGGGGGGGGGGGTTTCAGGATGCCTTTTGATGCGGGAGCTGCATGGGGGTAATCAGAGGAGGTGTGTTTGTGTTTCTTTTTAGTTGTGCACATGTGTCAAAATCTACTTGAACCTCAAATCGTTGCGTGTGTGTGTGTGTGTGTGTGCGTGTGTGTGTGTGTGTTTATTCTTTGTGAAGTGATGTGATGAGCTGTTTATGTAGGGAAATACGCTTGAAGGTGTATTTGTTCTCGTCGATTGCTTTTCCCAAAAAGGTAAACTCGTGCTCGGCCCTTTGAATCATATGGAAGCCATTTGCATGAGCTGAATGCTTGAGACAGCACTCACGCCTGGTTGTGAACTTTGTTTTACTTTTTGTTTACATGCAGTCGTTGTGCTGAGCACACATTGATCATCCCTTAGAGCCCGGCCTTCCTCTTCTTATGTTGGGGGTTCAGCGCCTCGTTCAGGGGCTCCTGGTTGCTGCTAAGTGGCTGTGTTTTATTTGGGCTGGCTCAGAAGGTGCAGAAACACCTCACCATCGAGTGTTTATTGGTGGGAAGGTGCTGACGGATCGGGCGAATGCCGAAATATTCAGTGGTGAGATGAAGCCTTTAAGTGTTGAACAAACAGTGAGCACGAGACGTCATTTCAGCGTTAAAATGCGGTTGAAGTCGGGTTGAAATGAGGTCTGAACGTCTAAGGCCTCATTTCAACGTCTTTTCAACCGGCCAAAAAGTGCCAGAAGAAGCTCAATTGTATGAGCTGGATTCAACAAGTTGTGTTCTGTAAACAAGCCAAAACATTGTAAGTTACTGCGTGCTTTAAGCAACGTTGTAAAGTATGATACTGTGTAAAATACATGGGAATGTTACTCCAGAAATGCCAAAAGTTCAGGATTAATTGTTATCTTGTTTATAATGTAATACAAGTAAACAATCTATAAATAAGGTTTCTAACTCACCTGCTGCTGTTATTATTAGTCACTTTACTATTACCGTCATCATAAACCCAAATTACAAACTTACTACTCTGAATATTTGAATAATTTCTGGATACAGGAGTTGAACGTACTGTACATCTGTAAGTTGTTCTTTCTGTACACACCTAGTCCTCCGCTGTTCTCCCTCAGGTTTTGTCCAGTTGAAGGGAGCATTATAAGTGTTATATCTATAGTGTTATATTGATACTAATAAATACAAATGAATCAAATGTGTTGTCCTTGTTAAGGGCTGTTGACATGAAAACTGAAAAAAAGTATGTAACATTTTTGATATCGGTGGTAAACGTACAAATGTGGACGTTGTTTTTTCTTTCAAACTAATGCAATAGCACAAAGTAGAGGACGACATTTCACCGTATTTAAAAAAATCAAGTTGAAATGTGGTCTAAACATAGATTTTTTCAACATCTACGAATTTTTTCTTTTCAACGTCTTTCCACCCAAAAAATGCTCTCTGGGATGCTGAGCCCCGTCCTTAAGACTTAATGATACACATACATACATTTAAAGAAAAAAATGTGTGCTCAGGCTACTGAACTGTAAAGTTACACTTTAAAAAAATACATTATTATTATTATATTAAACGTTAACTGATGAAATGAGAGTATGTGTCCACATTACATTCTGCGGTCTCAGGTCACATGTGCACGGGCTCCACCACTGTGAGGCAGATAGCACACACATGAAAGCTGGCCACGCTCCCTGGATGAAGACATTACCTACATCCAAAAGATATCTCATACACTTCCACTTGTAAAATTCTCCATTACACGGGTCAATAGAGGGCAATGGGAGAAGAATAAATACCCACACCTCTCCCAAGGACTGCAGCCCTGGACACACACACACACACACACACACACACACACTCGCTGTCAGCCCTTCTGATTGCCTGTTAAGGGAGTCTCACCCACCACGACAAGTACCCATTTTGCCAGGAACCATTTCCCCCGCCATGTCAGATACGGGAATATTAATGAATGCACAATGACAGTACTTAGGGGGCCGAGCAGCTATCTTGCCTCTGCAAATTTACTCTCGGGTCACTTTTGTTTGACAGGAAAAAGGAAACTATGGACACAAACAGGAGCAGGTCAGAAACTCATCTCCTCTCCCGGATTAAAAACTCATCTTTCAAAGCAGCATGGCGTTATTGAGGCTGATTCTCGGGGCTCTCCATGCAAATGGAAGTGTGATTAGACGCAGTGGTGGGGGGGGGGGGGGGGGGGCGGGGGGTGGGGGAGACGTAGCTGCTGAAGGGGAGACTGGTGTGTTCCTTGGTCCGAGAGGAGAATTGTGTGAGAGAGAAAGAGAAGGTCAGTGGCTGCCTCTGTTGATTCATCTATTAAGTCATAGGGGTTTATTTACTTGACACGTTTGTTGGTTGCTTTGGAAAATTAGCAAAAATGCCTCAAACTCAGCATCATTTGCCAATGTGATAGCTTGCATTTAACCTGTATCAAAGCCTATTTAACCTCTAACATTTTTTCAAAGGTGATTAATAGCTTCCTGTATATTTAAGTATTGCCATCAACACATTAGTGGAAGCCCCTCTGTAACCACATTAGTGCATGCCAACATCAGAATACTGATTGGAGAGAGGTGCACGTATGCTTTACTGGTAATCTCTTTGAAAAGGAAATACGCTCTCACCTCTACGTTTGTGATGTTATATAAATGAGTTGAAACTTTGATGAATTCACAGGTCATCAAAGCACTGCTTCTGATGGCTTTTTAGTGAGAAACGCCCCAGTAGAGCTTGGCCTGCCGGGATAAAACGTGGCACATTTTACCGTTGTTTCCTCATTAAACCTTAAATTATACAAACCAGTACGGTTCACGTTCAAGTTTCTGGACTGCTCCGATTGCTCGTTCTTACTTTTATGTTGGCGGCAACAATCTGAGGGGTCGTGTCTGCTTTCATTGCTAACGATTCCACTGCTGCTTTCCTCTTTAATTATCTCTGGTAAGCCAAAAAGGTCCTATTGCACAGTAAGATAAAAGACGTGCCATTTTTTGCATCATACTGACTGCATGTGGAGAGGGGGGAGGGGCTTACGTTGTTTTGAATACCTGCCACCATTCATGAGCAAATGATGCTTTGCTAATAGTCCACTACTTCCTGTATCCAATGTATACAACAAGCGTCAAGGTGCATTATGTTGCTCTACATCAAGTGTAAACTAGAGGCTGCTTTTCAAACAATACTGAGTTCCTTTTACACAAGTTGTTGGATGGGAAGTCACTTGAAACACAGCTATGGCATTCCAACAAACTCCAAAGGACAAACCCCGAGGAAGAACATAGCTGCAGATAGAAGTGATGCACTGTCCTACAAATTCCTTACCTTCTTCTGACATTGCTGGAGGTTAAATCCTACAATCGGCTAATTCCCTCGAAATTAGCGCTGGGACTACATTTTAGAAAATGTATGGGTGGTCTCACTGTTCTCAGGTCAAATATTTGTGCAATTAAAATGCGATTAATTTCGATTAATTAATTACAAAGCCTCTAATTAATTAGATTAATATTTTTAATCGAGTCCTGGCCCTATTATCGATATTAACTAATAACGGCATCCAGACCACACAGTTAAATAACCCTTACCTATAAACATGTCTGCATCCCCCCCGCTGTAGGAGTCACTGAGGCACCGTCGATCAACAGATTAAGGAAAAACTAATTTCACGACGGCTCTGTCAAGCAGTGAACGGCTGTCAATTTTCCATCTTGGTGGAGCTACAAAGCGGCGGCGGCGAGCTGGGAGATCCCTCCTGTCTCCCTCCACCTGGATCCGTCGCCCTTGACGAACTATTTCAAGGACAGCCAAAAAAACTCCTTGGTAGAGTTCGGTCCCAGGCTCCGGTCCAGATGTTCCCTGTGCAGCAACCCTACGTCGCAGAAGTATGTATAAAAGAAACATTGGGAGAAAGAACAATTGAATTTATCTGAACGAGTAAATGGCACTTCATGAAGTTATCTAAAAAACAGCTTGAAGGCAATTCCTTAGCTGGGAATGAGAGGCTCCCAGGAGTCAAAAAAGGAACCCCAGAGCTAAGCCACCTGCTGCAAGAGTGTAAAATAAGATGACCATCTGAAGCAATTAATAGCACACCTGTCATATTAGATTATTGTCACTTTAGTGACAGTCACTGCCAACTGCTAGTTAGCCTATTTATTGTGACAAACATTAATATGTCCGAAGTACGCTGTATATATTCAGGCCATATGAAATTTCATTTCTGGCCTTAATTTAATCAAATAATCCCCACTTCTGAAATGAATCTGTGTAGAAGGAAAGCATCTTTCATGCAACTGGCAGTAGGATGATGAACTAACCACAGAGGCCCCCATGCATATGTGCATGTGTGTAAAAATGACCCTACTTCTCACTGGATGTGTTACCTCAGTGATCGCCCCCTTCTTCAATACAGAATTTACAGCCTTTACTAGGCTTTTTTTTGAAGGGATAGACATTTTTTCCTGAAAATGTGCAGCAGAAACTGTTTAAAATATTGAGTCAAACCAAAGAACTGACATCTGCCGCAAAAAACCTGCCCTTCAGCGGCTAGTTATTATATGTGTGTGTGTGTGTGTGATGAAGAAAATTGAGACTACACCACCCCTCTTCACACCCCCTTTAAGCACCTCAGAGCCACAGATGACATTTCATCAAATATTTATAAAAAAACAACCTCCGAACAGCGTAATTAGAGGCCGGGTTTAATGTTGGCTCCGATTTCCCCGCCGTCCTCGCAGTGTGGTTATGGGCCAGTGCCGCAGTGTCTGCTGCCAAACGGGGGGGGGGGGAGACGTGCACCCTGGCGAGTGATGTCATGTACGGCGCCCCCCCCCCGTCTGTGCCTCATCTTTGAATCAACATTTGACTTCATCCCCTCTCACCTTTCAACTGTCATTCCTATTTATCTCATTCCCAGATTTACATAAAGCAGCCGCACTGTAACACGCTGACAAGACACACACGCACGCACACACACACACACACGCACACACACACACGCACACACACACACGCACACACACACACACACACACACACACACGCACACACACACACACACACGCACACACACACACACACACACACACACACACACGCACACACACACACACACACACACATGCACACACACACACTTGGCATCAGCCACTGCTTTTCCCCTGAATGGTTTCCAGAGGAGGAGCTGCTGCTGCCGGGCACATTATTATATTTTCAGGTTATTAATTACTTTCCAATTACTTAAACAAATATGCTACATTGAGTGCCTAATTTCCCCGCTAAACTGCAGCAGATGGATGCTGCTTTGGCTCCAACCAGCTAGCGCTCCGTAACTCGGCATCAAAGGGAAGCACAGGGATGGGGGGGGGGGGATTATGCACCGGTAGCTACTGACTGCTGTCTTAGCTGTAGCACATTAGTTAGTAAGTGAACCGCAGCAGGACACAAGGACGGGTGTGTTTTCGGAGTGGCGTGGCAGAGAAGCAGCTGTTATTTATTATGTGTGCATAAAAAGTTGTGGCGATTTGGAATTTTGTGTACACTTTCCCAAAAACTGTATCTTTTAGGAGAAGGCGTGAATCTTCATGTAGTTTGTTTACACACACACACACACTCTCCCTCCAAGTAGGAGCCAAACTCTTAAGCCACATCTAAAAGCCTAATGGGAAATCTCTCCCCTAATTAAGATGCATGAATAATTCAAGTGGTGGCACGCTAATTAGTATTCCATCAGTCCTGTGTGGCGATGGCGGCCGGTCGAGGCGCATCGCGGCGAGTTTCCGCGAGGAGGAGGAGGAGGAGGAGGAGGAGGAGGAGGAGGAGATGGCTGAAGTGGAGGAACGTGGACACCTTGAGCGCTGCTTGACGGAGTATCCTGTCATTACACTAGAGAGGACGACAAGCTTCCTATTGTTTTGCGTCTGTTATCAACAACAACAGGACTCCTTTGCCGGGGGACAATTTATAGGCGGAGATGCAATTTGGGAGCAAACATTTTTTTTTCTCTTTTAAATCTAACTTCAACTAGACCAAAGCAATGTAACTTTTATTGGTTTGGGAGCTTATGCAGCTCCCACTCGCCCTGGGTGTAGTGAATCCCCAATATACACATTGTATGTCTTTAAATGCGTGACTGTGCAGTGTTATGGACCCGCAGTTATTGCTTCTCTCGGAGGGGCTGTTTAAATGCAAGTCATAGCAATAAAGAGGTATTAGGATGGAATTTAAGTATTGATAAATCACAGAGGTTAACAGTCTACCTTCCATGTAATTGGTTGCTTTATATACAACCAAATGATTAACCCTCTATCTCGTATAATCCTTCTGTGTGTTGTTTTCAATGTAAGAAATCCTGCCCAGCACCATGAATAATTTGATTACGGCTAGTTCTTGTAATGAAACACTCATCTTAACGCAAACAAAATGAAAGAATTAAGCAGTGGCCTCTGCGCAGGCCGCTAGCTGTGTCATGATGTTGGAGGATTTACTGTGTCACACACACACACACTGTGAAAGAAGAAAGGGCTCCTGTGGGCCCTTTTCCGTGTGAGTGTATGTAGCCCCGGGGAGGCAGGCCGAGGCTTTGTGGCGTCTTTGTGCTGGTTTTAACCTTGGCTCTGGGCTAAACACACAGGGAATGTTCTGAGAGGACCTTCAGCCATCAGCAGCGGCTTTTCATATACTGCTCCACTCCTGTGGGAGCACCGCCACATACATGACTATTGATCCACTGTCATACTCTCCCACACTTCTCCCCTCGGCCTTTCTCTCTACTCTACGCTGCCTGGGTAGTGTGTGTGTGTGTGTGTGTGTGTAGGTGTGTGTCAGACAGGCTAAAAAATGCTTTCCAAAGTGGTCACGGATCCCATGATGTGGTATTGGGGCTATTGATGGGTTATAGGCGTCCTGTATAACCTGTGGGCTTTGGCGCTTGCATTATGTTACTATTTATTTTTATGCGTTTGTTTGAATCAATTTATAGCCATTTGTACCATGTGAGCTCGTGATGTGAGCTTTGATCTTTTATGCAACATGGGACTTCAACTTCCTGGGAAAGGGTCAATCATTTAAGGTGATCTCATGCTGGAAAATGTAGTTAGTTCTTCCTTTCTGTCATTACTATGATTTACGATGTAGAATGATCCGACATGATGATCCTTTGTGTCACATTAACCCCCAACACAAAATACAAAATGCGTCACTTGAATGGGAGACATGTCTAGTTGAAAATAACCCCACTGCTACAGTTAATTGTAATACATTTAAGGTAAGAGTAATTTAACAGTGTTTTTGTAAATTATTCATAATTAGGAGATTACGGACCTGTGCTTATTCAAAGTTTTGAATAATTTGGAACATTTTTGACATTCCCTGTCATAAAAAACAGTTTCATGATCGAACAACAATTTAAAAAACATGATTTAACGGAAACAACTACGAAACTAATTGTATTGAAATCCGTGTGTCATATAACCACCTGACCACCTGGTGCTCCTCAAGACCACCAGACGTCAAGTCAACCTTTGCAACTACAATAATATTACCTGAGATATCAAATACAGGAGGAATTGTTAAAAAAAACATGGAACCGGAAACTCCTGACAGATTGTGAGGACTGAAGATAAATGCAGAATAATTAAATGCTGAGGAGGAGTGAAATAAAAATATATATATGGAGAGACAGAAGACTCCACAGGACTTGGACTCTGTATGCTGAATAAATAGCAGGCCATTTCCACATCATGAATATCATCCCCGCTTAATGCACTGCTCTCAGAGGTGCGCCCAGACTGTGCTGCATGCGCGGCGTTTGAGGCGGGGGCGAGTTCTGGCTGCAGAGGAGGATTCTTTACCTGCAGCCTCAGGAGAGAGGGCGAAGGGCAGCTTAATCCCTGAAGCGTGTACCATATCTGTCCTGGTCCCAGCGGGGCAGATGTGCTCCAGATGGCAGTATGAACCAAAAGGGGGCATTAATCATTTTCAGCCTGATGACTCTCCCCTTCATCTCCTCAACCCACAAGATGTGTTGGGGGGGGGGGGGGTTAGTGAGACACATGCACACTGACATGTACAGTACTCAGGCTCCTTCTTATAGATGTGCCAAGATGGCCAATCACAGGGGGAACCCAGTGCCAGCAAAGTACTGTAAGGACACACGTTTCCTGTCTCTCTTGAGGGGGAGACCTCTCATGCTTAGCGAGTCAGTGACCAGTGACATCGGGCTCCGATCCGTCCGGGCGTGGGACGGCGTCGAGCTCATCTTTCCGGCTGTCAGGCCTTGTCCCCCCCCCTCTGATGAATCCTGCGGCCCGAGGCCTGTGCGCAGTGACTCCCACGCCGGCTGCATCCAGGTGATTGATGACCGGAGGAGCACTCTGATCCCCCCCCCCCCCCCCACCCCCCGACCGGCCTCTCTGACAGGGCCACAGCCAACGAGCGGACATCTGAATCGGGCCTTCTGCCATTTAATGGCAGACGTCACAGCTTACAGTGCCTCTGAGAGGCCTTCTCAGTGAAGAATAATTGCGCCTTTGGTAGCCTGAGGTGTATTAAACCCACGCAGTCATGAAATATCAATAAGCTGGATGTTTTCCACATTCAAGTGCAGTTAAGATGGATTTTGTAGTATATCTTGGGTCCCATTTAGAATCGCTTCTCTCAGCATCCTTTCGAGCGATGAAAGAAGTGAGCCAACGACGCACTCCGCGAGCTCCTGTCTCAGCTATTTGGGTGAATTTTTTGCCGTGTTGCACGCAGAGGTGGTGCATCACCTCCTCAATTAGCACCTCGTCCATAGCCCCCCCATGTCCCATTCCCTCCCACAGCACGGCTGTGAAATTTGAGAAACCCCGCACCAGCGTGATTGCTCTTCTCATCGGGGCTCCGCGCTGCTGAGGCAGCATAATGACAATCACCATGGTGGCCCAGGATGGCAGAGGGGTGTTTACGAGTGGGAAGCACCGCGGAGCCCAACGCAGCGAGGAGAGAAGGCGAGACGTGGGACTTCCATTTCCATTCCTCGTGGCGTCCCACGGCAGCTCGCCACTCGGGCAAAAAAAGTTGTGCCCGACGATTGGCGCCTGCTCACCTGCGAGCGAGGGTAAACGTCTGGCTGGTTGGAGAAGGCTCTGATTGGCTGCGCCCGTCCCTGCTGATGGATGGGTTCCATGTCTCAGTGGAGGAGGTAGCAGATGACGGGGGGGCCGAGGGTTTGACGGATTTATTTAATAACAATCGGTGTCTTTAGTTCAGTCCTTGGATTGGTTTGGCTTTGACTCTGGAGGAAGAACATGGAAAACCATTCTAACTTTTAATACGGCAGGTGGTTGTTGTTAGTATGTCCGTATCGACATGACATCACAACAACAACAACAGGGCTCGGTGCATGTGGCCCTGACCACACGGATAATCTCGTCTTTTCTAGTCAACCTGATTCAGTGAATCCGCATTTATTCCCCCCCACTGACACTTCCACTTATACACCTTCAGATTCTCATAACCTGGCGACACATTTGTCATGTTGTTAGCATCTTTCTGACAGCCCACAGGAAGCACAGGGCTCCTGTTTCCCGGGACTCTGGGCCCCTGAGCTGCTGCGCCAAGTGGCAAAATATTATTTAATCACAACCTTCAGCTAGACTCAAATGAGAAAAAGGAGCAGGGTGAAGGGGGCGGAGGGAGGAAATGCACCCATCCAGCCAAGTCCATGCACATTACCGTGGCAGTCTTCCCAGTGTACTGCCCATCAGAGCCCAATCAAATATTCTATTACATTATTCTCCAATTTCTGCCCCCTATCAGCCTCGGGGGCCCGAGGGCCTCGCTAGCACCGCCGGCCGAGGAAATGTTTCGTCTGCGGCCATCTGTGGTGATGGGAGGACATATTGGAAATCAAAGCAGGAACAGGAGGATGGAGCAGAGGGCAGGTCCCACCGCTCTGGAGAGGCTGCTCTTTGGCTCAATGGATGGAAGGGGTGGGCAGAGGTGATCTTCTACCCGGCATACACAGATGGCTTATGGCACATATGTGTTGATGCATACTTTATAGGGAAACCTTATGCTTACTGGAGTAGAAATAAAAGCCAGTACATTTGTGTCCAATACAGAACAGTCAAATAGGATTTTCCACACCAGGCACAATAAACAGTGAGGTGGCGCCTCTCCGAGTTAGAGGAATCAAAAAGAGGTAAGGTCACATGAGAACAGAGCTGTGTCCTCAAGTGGGGTTCAGAAAAATAAATAATGCGAAAACGGAAGGAAGAAACTACTGATGCCAAGAAGTGAGAAGAAAAAGTGTAAAAGCCAGAAAGACTGGCGAGGACACCCAGCGAGGACTCTGGCCAATTAATCTGTCCTCTGCTCGGGGTCCTCCCGCTTCCTCCCTCCGAGCAGGGTTTAGTAAACCCGCTGTAATCTTCCCCCCCCCCCAAAAAAAATATCCCTTCAGGAGACACTTCCTATGGCCTCGCCATATCTCTGCAATACAGTTGGTCGGCGTTGCGGCTTAGAAGCAAAGCGGCCTCGATTTTGGCTGTGCGTGGACTACAATCATCGGTGCCTCTCCTACCAATAGAAAGAAAACTTGGAAATCTTAAAACAAAAAAAACAGAAAGGGCCGTCAACATGTATTTTAAGACGCCCCTGTTTAAATTGATCATCTGTTTAATTTATTGAAATCTATAATTAAATTCTGACGCTCGATGTTCAATTAAAAAATAAATATTGTGCTCTTAATCTGGGATTGTGATGTTTTTTGGTATCTGCTCGGGACCACAGCAACAGACAGATTTAGGGTAAGCAACAAACTACTAACCTATTCCATGTATATATGACCATGTCAGTATCGTTTTAAGGATATTTAAATGCAACGGAAGGCTTTGAACATAGCAGAAATAATAATCCCGTGCACCCATGAAGAGGCATAAGGTTTGAGACGGCACAAAAGTTGCTTGTAAGACTCAAAGGGGACACATTAAACACCGGAGGTTCGGGTTGCAAAGGGTCACACGGAGACCATCTCCCTGTGAGAAAAATAATGTGAGAGTGAGAACCCGATCGTCAGTTTTTGATTGGATAAGAAAGAAAAAAAAAGACATGTCGGGGATGCGGAGCACAGGAAGTGTCCCATCTGGACGCGAAAACACGACAGCTCTCCCTCTCTTTGCCTCGGGCTACACTGTGTCGGTCACTATAACTGCTGCCAAAGGGTAGCAGGTTATTACATGACCTGCCAATAGGATTTATGAATTATGCAGCCTGAACCAACATACACGCCACTGGGTCAGTTGAGGAGCAGACCATTTCAAGGAGAAGTGTAAAAATTGACAGATAGTGGACAATTTATCAGCTGGTTTTTCCACTATCGAGGTCCACAGATACGTGACGTAGCGTTTTCCTCCACCTCAACACGAACACACCCGCGTGCTCTGATCACCTCCTCCTGAGTGCTCAGCTGGAGACTCGGGGTGATCTCACGGCAGTATGACAGGACAGCAGAGACCCCGAGGTGGGGGGTCAAAGGGACAACAAAGGTTGGTGGATGGCGGGTAATGATGAAAGAGTGAGTGTGTGGGGTGGGGTGGGGGGGTAAGGTGGAGAGAGGGTGGTGTGGATTCACTGTCTCCATTAACAGTGGCCAGGCCTGAAGATCAAGCCAAGGGCATCCAGCCAGCCACTCCAGCCGCTGGTGTCTCTAGTGGATCACTGTGTGTGTGTGTGTGTGTGTGGTGGGGGGTGGGGGGGGGGGTGTTGGTCATTGTATCTGTGTGCATGTGTATACGCGTGTGACTCACCTGTGACCGGCTCTGCTAGCTCGGAGGCAGCTCTTTGTCTTTGTGCTGACAGGGTGAAGATGATTGAATGCTCTGCCCCTCCAGGTTTATGCTACAGAGACCAAGAGCTTTAGACCCACGCAATTCACATTTTTTTTTTATACATAATGGAGCCTTACTTTCTTTCTGCACATCAGCACTTATAATATATTGGTTATATAATATATCGACAGTAGACGATAGAAAGGAAGCCCTGGTTGATCTGTGTGAGTGACACACTGAGCCCGGGGGTTACCTCATATCACGCCATCAGACCCTAATCATCTGAAATCATCTCCTGGAACTCTCAAGAAGGCAGACGATGTCCTTTGGATGAGAAAAGCCTAAATGATAAAGAATTAGCTCTGTGGACATTACTGGGATTTTATTCTTGGACTATTTTCAAAAACCTTTGATTCAACATTGAGGAACAATTATTTTTGTTTGAACAAGCAAATACAGCTCATTCACACGGTGGTGTCTGATTAGATTAATAAATAAATAAATACAGCAGTTATGAGGCCTATTAAATGCAAGTTCTTAAAAATCGAATAAAAGCAAAAAGACATTTATTCAAATTGAAAAAATGCAAAACCTACAGGTTCAAAAGAATTAAACATGCTTCAACAAAAGCCTTTCAACATTTAAATATTTTTTGGGTTCTATTTCCTTGCATTAACAATGTGGTCAAAGCATCACAGAGTCATCTATTATAATGTTTTTTACATTACATGTCATTTAGCTGACTTACAAGTGCATTTCTACCATAAGGATACAAACCCAGAAGAACTAAAAAGTGCTATTATTATATTATTACGTATCTTTTATTATTAGCAAAAGATGCCAAACATGCTTTGAATAGTGACAGTAAACTTCAATGTGTCTTTAACAAAAAAAAGTCATTTGTAAAGACAAGCATCGGCATTATGGAGGCCTTAAATGGCTTTTTTCTTTACCTATTATAGACCTATTTTGCAGAAGCTCAGCGTGGTGGCGAGCAGCAGACCTCCTCTCCCGTGGCATTTCTAAGGCTGCTGATACCATTACGTTGACATGTGTGTGTTGAAAGATGGAGTTTGTCTTGTGTCCCCGGAGCCTGTGCTGTTGGAATGATTAGTAGACGAGTCCGTGTCACGTTGAGCCAGACAGACAGGGAACATATGCATGTGTGCTGGGCCTTGTAATCAACACATGGGCTTGCAAGCCTCCTGCTGCAGACAGGGAGTGAAGGCTCTGCTGTGTTTAAGGGAAATAAGGCGCAACACCACGCAAGTGCATCCAAATATCCAAATACAAAGGAAATCTGACTTACAGTCCGCCAATAGCTTACGTTGCATTTTTACTGCTCACGGGTTTACATGAACAGTCCCATGAAAACAATTCAAAAGAGTTGCCATTTGAAGTCTATGAGTGTAATTCCTTTCATTGACTAACAGCTTTTCTCTCCCCCTTGTCCTTCTTTCAAGTCTGGCGCTGTCAGTATTTGTCCGTGGTCGTCAGTGAACTGAGCGAGCGGGGTGACAGTGGCCCTCTGGGTGCCTCCTCACTGCCTGCCTCCACTCCCAGCCTGCCAAAGGCTGCCGCTAATTAAGAGCCTAACACAGGCGCAGTGTGTGTGTGTGTGTGTGTGTGTGTGTGTGTGTGTGTGTGTGTGAATGAGTATTATCTTTGGAGGTAATAATGCACGTCACAAACAGATTAAGCCAAAACAATGAAACGGAAGATCTAATATTTTCTAAAATATTTGAAATATTTTCTGCGTGAAGTGGCCATGTTTTATATGTATCTAACTGTAAGGATGACACCAATAAAACCAACTTTCCGTTTTCCATTGGGGTTATAAAATTAAAAAAATAGTTTCATATTTAAAGGCCAATGCAGTAAACATTTTTCTATTGTATTACTATAACAGGATGAAACCCGTAAATTACATACAGAGAAGTTACGGAGAAACTCACCTTCGTTGCATCATGTATGCCCTGGACATGTTCATCACATGTTAGCAGGAGTACATCTTCTATTCAAATTCTCCTTCCCTGTCTCCTAACCCTGCTTCCCTAATGCGGGTGTCAGATGAGGTGAGAGAGGGAAAATGATGGGCTTCACTTCCTGCAAAACACCCTCATCAGCGCGTTGCATCGATTGCATTAGCATCTCCTCCTCGGCGATCAATGGCTCTCTGTGCCGTCCTGAGCTCTGCTCAGCATGCAGAATTCCACCTCCCATCGCCACAGGCCAACTGCTGCTTTGTCTCCGCTGTCGATTACATCTCACTCTGAATAAAAATAACTTTCCGATGTTTATGCGATGACGTGAAATGTCATCAGTCATATTTATCGTTACCCTTTCTTTCCATTACATGTCCCTCATTGTTGAGAAAAGTAAGAGGAAAATGAGGAATTACTGAGTTTGGATCTCATCCGAGGGAAGAGTTGTCCATCTCCCATGTTTTCTCAACAGCTGTGACGGGGAAGCAGGTGTTGGTTGAAATAGAAAAGATGAGCTCAGTTAAAAGACCTATTAGAGGCCAGCAGCAGGGGCTCAAATGAACAGATAGAAACACTCTCTTCTTTCGGGTTTCCCATTTTCGACTGAATGCAATTCTATCAAAGGATAAACAGGAACATGCAAACCCACATAAAGGTACGGGATCCCTAAATGAAATGGATTTCTGTTGTTAGACTTGGTGCATTCTAACGTAACATTGTCATTGTGTGTGATCTTTTATTTAGGTTTTGGATCACTGACCAGAGGATCTTCCACCAATTGCTTTTACAGGTTCTGCAGCCAATACATTGTAGTTATTCTGTTACACTTGGCATCAATTTCTTTCTTATTTTTTTTAACCTGTAGAATCACTCCACCATAACAATCCCCACCTGCAGGTTACTCTAAACCATTTTATTCCTGACCTCTTTTTGCTCTAAATGTTTCGCACCACCAGTACTTACTGGGCCGTACTGGATAACATCCCCCCCCCCTCCTCCTCCTCTTTCATCTGTCAACTTACTGTCAGTGTCCCGCTCACCTTATGGCGCTGGCATGTGGGGGCTGAAATTCTCAGAGCAACTTCACCCTCCCTCTCTTTTCCTCCAAAATGTATTAATATGATTTACATAAAGTTAAAGTTGTCCTGGCAGCCAAGGAGGCCACTCTAAAATAAGCTGTGGTGATGACAGAACCAATGTGTTATACCTGTCCTATGCCCGGGGGGGCTCCAGGGGGCTGCTGGGGGGAGGGGGGGGGGGGGTGGGGGGGGAGCGTTGAGGAGGGTCCCTGGAGGGTGCTGGCCTGGAAATGACACCGAGTGAGGGAAGAGCCCCCCGTACCTCAAAATCAGTCATCTTATCTGTAGAGGAGAAAGGACAAAGGCGCATTGCCCCACCGCCGGGCACACACACACACACACACACACACACTCACACACTCACACACACACATGCACCATTGGAAGTGCATGCTTGCCCTCTCACACACGCAAACCCACATGCAGCCACACTGAACCGTAGCATAATATTTCACGTGGGATTTTTAAATGGCTTTAAAAAGTATTGTTCTGTGTTTTTATGAACATTTTAGGATATTATTGGATATTATGATCTCTACCCAACACATGAGTGTATGTATTCCTTCAGCAACAATATGTCTGGCCGTATGTGGCCATGCAGATTGCTTGAGGTGTAAAGGTCACGGTGATTCGAATTATCTTGAATTCGAGACAAATCTGGATGAAGATATTACAAAAGGCACTAAATAATTGGAGTACACAACTAAACAGTTAGAAATAGAAAAATATATTTCCCTATGCCTCTTCTATAATACTATGTGAGTTAATTGTATCCAGGTTTTGAGATTTTGTGATAACATCTGACAGCAAAAAGAACCCGTGTCCTAAAGAAATGTAATCTGAGTTCTGGAATCTGGATATTTTTGAGTTAAATGTTCAGGTCACCGCCACGCTCCGCCATCCTAACAGGACGATTGCAACACACTCAATCGTTAACATGACCCCGTTACCACCACATCTGCCCGCGATGTGCTGAAAATAGCAGCGTGCGGTGTAGCTTACCTACCACAAGGTCAATATCTGCCCCCCACCTGATGACAGCCGACTGATCTCAAACTACACCGACAGCTTTTTGATGGGATGATTTTTGAGGAAACCGCCTGCAGGTCCCCGGAGGTTTTGGCCCAATAGCACATGGGAAACACAATCCAGTGTGAGATGGGACAGAGGAGGTCTTTTCTTTCTTTATTTATTTTTTTGAAGGAGCCAAATCCTCCTCAGAGAACACACCGCTCAAAAGTGAGCAGAATCATGGTCCAATCACAAGGGCCGTGGAACACATTTTGTCACCGCCTTGCATTTTTTTGAAGGAAGAATAACAAATGCTACAAGTGACCTGGGCATGGCCTGTTTTACTCCGAGCCATTACCCCACACAGCAGGGACGTTACCGCAACGGGGCCTCTTCTGAGCTGCGTGGCAAAGAAAAGGACGATAAACGGCCAGCTTTCCCTGCAAAAAATTTCAGTCAACCCGTGACCAAAGGAGAGGTCCGCAGAGAGCGGAAAAGGAACACAAAGAGGACAGAGAATTAGCGGAAACACTCGTGTTACATTTTCCCAGACGCTTCATCTTAATTACCGCCGTGCAAGCCATGCAAATCCGATTTGCCGTTTATGCCAGGAAATTCATCACCACAGTGCGATATTAATTACTCCGGTAGGACTCGAGCTATATTTGATATGCACAAGGCATCGCGGCCATTACCAGCCTTGTGTTTCAGCATCAGCCCTGCGTGTCAGTGGTAATCAAATCTAAACGTTGACAACAACACATTCACTAATCAATATAGGATGGGAGGGACCCTTTGATGGCGGATTTTTAATCTCTTTTCTCTCATGCATGTGTTTTAGCGTGTGTGTCAATATCTTGTTAGCGCCGCTCACACACAGCTCCATTAACTCCTCCCCAGCATTGCTCATTTGAAGCGTTTATGTGCTATTGTTCAAGAAGCCACCAGATCAAGGGGGAAGTCAGACGCAATTACAACTCGTGGTTGCTGTTCAATGACGGCAGGCATGTGCTGTTTTAGTGGGAGGAATGGGAAGAGAAGACGGTCCACTGGTCCCAGAACTCCTAAAGCACGCCGCAGAGTATGAGGAATGGAAGGAGGGAGGAAATGGACTGAGAATGATGGACAGATGAGAGGTAAGTGGCCTTTAACTTCATCAATGGAGCAATACTGACCTCTGCTGGCAATCTCATCTTTCTCTCGTCAGGGTTTGTTACGCACTTGAACTCCCCCCACCAGTGGCTTTAAGATTGCTTCCTTAAATCATCTGGCAGTGTGAGCGAGAGGGAACATGGATCAAACACATGGAGGAGTGGAAATAATCATTTAAAAGAAAAATACAAAGCCCTGTGCCAATTACTGGCTCAGGTTCTACATTGCTCTTATAAAAATGTAATCAATCACCTGCCGCAGCGAGGGCCACCTACAATGAAGTCTGCAGTTTACCACCCCGCCGCCACAGCCACAGCAAAACGTCACCTGGGTAGAGGGAACGTACACTCTTGTTAATAACCCAACTTGGAAATGAGAGACAGCGGAGAGGAGAACACACAAAGACGACAGACAACGTTTTACTCTCATTCACATCCATAAAACCATTCATCTTTCCCTTCAGGACCCCCTGGCTCCACTCCATTCTGCTCCAAAGGCTTCATTTGATTTTTAGACGGGCAATGGGAGTGCCACCTCAAGCTGATGCCAGACATGCCCGTTAGTACGTGTGGCTATAGAGGGGCCCACAGACCACAAAGGAGGAGAAGAAGGTGGGGGGGAAACACATTGACATAAAGGCATGTGTAGTATGAGGCCACAGGTAACATTATTACTCACCAGTTATTCATCCAAGTGCTTAAATGAGTTACACACACATCATTTTACACAAACACGCACACGCACACTCACTTAAATTCACTATCCACGTACTGAATCTGTTTATTCAACATAAAAAACAGCTATCAGAGATCATCACACCCTCTGTGTGTGTTCCTGTCTCACAGTCATCCTGTAAACTCCACTAATGACGCGCTGGCTCGGCGTCGCAGATCTGGCGCCAGTCAGTGGCCCTGGCACCGCGTGCTAAAGTGATACATCCAACTGGCTCTGTGGCACAAACACAGTCCCCCCCCCGAACAGATGCCGCTCATATCTGCTGGCCAAAAGTGACCCAGCAATCAGCTGGCTGAACACCTAAACAATCTCAGCGGGCTGGCGACGGAGGGGGGGGGGAATCGTCCGCTTGGTGAGGTCGCAGCGTGGAGCCTCGCCGCAGCGGGCAGAACGCCTCTCGCCTACTTTCTGTTTGTCTTTTCTGTCTCGGCCCTTTCGCGGCGGATCCTTACCGAGCTGGTATTTCGCTGACCCTCAGTCATTGCTCTTGTCCCATTTTCACTCCCATCCCGGCGTTCGGTCTAATGTATAATTCGCTTTTTCTATCAAAACGCTCTATTTTGGGGACATTCCTGTCGGCCCTGGCGTCCTCTCGCAGGTCAGCGCTGATGTGTGTGTGTGTGTGTGTGTGTGTGTTTGTGTAGCTGCTAGCTGATGTACTCTATGACATATTGAGGTAATAAAAACCCCCTCTTCAGGGATGGCTGTGGCCCACTAATTAAACGCCTCCTAAGCGACCTTAATTGCGGGCGGCAGCTAACGGAGATCCTGAAAACGTCTTCTGGGCCCTCACTGGATCTCCCCTCTGAACCACAGGAGCAGAGAAAAGGGTAAAACAACAGAGGAATGAGCGGTTGCAAGGTCATTACTTATAATTAGTGTACATAATTATATACAATTATCATAGCTCATGCTTTTCATGCCAATAGGAAATTTGTGTTGTACACAAAATTCAAAATGAAAGTATTGCGAAAACATGTCGGCATTCAAGATGCCGACATGTTTTCGCAGTTGCAGCTGTCAAAACTTTGCTGATCGTCTACGTAAAAGAACTAATTTATGAGGATGTTTCGGCTCTTGTCTCACCTGCATTACTTGTATCTTGTTTACAGTAGTTTCTTTGACTATGTGCTTTAACATTGAGAACTAAATGTACCTTGAGGACAGTATGTTGAAACGTTTGGTTTCACAAGCCTCAACATACTTCAAACACCAAATTTGAAACATGGAGTCATTTCTTAAATTATGCATATTAACACAACGCCTAAGAACAAACAGAATGCACGTGCGGCAGGGACCCAACCATTGGTGCAGTTCAATAACTGCAAGCTTGACTGCAAGCAGATATGGAGTAGATGTAAAGGGGACACTGAGATAAACGTGTGTGTGTGTGTGTGTGGGTGTGTGTGTGTGTGTGAGGGTCAGGCCTGCTGAACGAAGGCGTCCGCTGGTTTGATCCTTCGGGGGGCCGGGGGTCAGCGCGACAGACGATTCAGCACCTGTCACTGGCCGAGTCCCACTCATCAGTCACCGCCTCCATATGCTTGGCCATTAAAATCAGACGTGTGGCTACATGGTTGGCAATGTCCACGCACCTCCTGACCCTCTCCACATCTGTTGACAAAGGCTTTAAACCCATGCAGCAAGGAGAAGGAGGAGAGGACGACCGACAAAGCAAAACATTGCATTTACATGATTCGACTAAAGTAAACTGGCATCTAATCCGCGTTACTCAGCCAATCCCATAATTCAACATTTGACTTTCCACATCTATAGAAACTCTCACTCATGAGATTATGTCAGGATTGGCATTGCTTTGCCTTACTCAGAAGTCATTCGCGCTGCTTTTCAAATGCAGGTTATGGAGTCGTTGCCAGTGATAAAAGAAGAACATTTTGGGCTTTTTGTAAAATCACACATTTTTAAATAATAATGCTAGTGGTCTCTGCAATTTTCATATTGAAATGACGATTTCCATCCACTAAAATCCACAGTGCACCAACTGCAGATTAATGTATCACTATTTATGACAGCAGAATGATGAATGCAGGATGTGAACATTTTTTTATTAGCGGAGGTCACTGACACACTTCACTTAGAAAATACTTGTTAATAACAGAAAAATATCCTCGTAGACTCATTAAATATGAACTGTGGTGTTAACGGCTCTGAATGTAATGTTTTATATGATATTACGGTTATATATTTTATATGATATGTAGCGGTCATGTTATTGATGTAATGATTCACAGACCTCAAATCCACAGTGACACTACTTTTCATACGCAGGTTGTGGAGTGTATTTTAAGACACTAATGTTAAACACAAAACACCTTCTCCACCAAATTGTAATCCCTTGGGGACCATTTTTAAGTGTATTTTATTATTGCGAATTCCTTGGCATTCATAAAAATGTCTGTTGCAGTACACTTAATAGGATGTGCATAGTATTTATTACCATTCATTTTCGTTATCCATGCTTTCACTTGTGTTTTGCATCTATGTGATCAATAGTTTCTGTCTTCGTGTCTAAAAAAGAAACAGCCCATTTTGTCACATGGCGACTAAAATATGTAAGCAGTTTAATATGAATTAGACATTTAGTGAAAGAAGAGGCCATTGAAACCTCAGAGAGAGAGAGAGAGAGAGATGAGAAAAGGCTGGAAGAGTGAAAGTGGAAAAGAAATTCTGTCTACCAATGACACTAATGATTGATTTAAGTCTGTGGTCATGCAATTATATTTTGATGCGATGGTAGGCCAACTGTGCCTGTGTATGTGTGAAAAATGCAAGAGAGCGTGTGCGCACACTTGAGGGGCTGTGTTAAAGAAATGCAGAGGGCACTCCCTTCAAAGGGAGTGTATTCAAAGAGCAGGGAGTATAAAAAGGAGACAGCACTGAGGGCAGTCGGGTTTGAACTGTGTTTGCACAAAGCAGTCTGCCTCTTAAAAAAAAAAAGAAAGGGATTCCTGCAGAGCTTTCGCCGCGTTTTTTAAGGAGAGAATATTTGGAGAAACAAAGAAAAATCCAGACACAGAGAGGGCCGAGGGATGGGAGGGAAGCAAGTGAGGAGGGCAAAAAGAGAGAGAATGAGCAGGACATTTGCCCGGAGCGCCGCCACGTGCTGCGTGCCCCCCCCCCCCCCCCCCCCTTTCTTCAGAAGAGCGCCGGAACGAGCGGTGCCCCACATCAATGCCCCCGACTGACCTCAGCGCTGCAGTAGCGATGGCTCGTGGGTCACCACGTCAGCGGCCTGACGCCACCCCCACACGCACACACCTCATGGTACTCCTCCCTGGTGCTGGCTGGTGGGTTACAGTGCATTGTGGGAGAGGCTCGGGGGGGGGGTGAAGGTGGCGTGCGGCCCATGGCTCGCCTGCGCATCGTCACTCGCTGGGGGGGGGGGCTGAGGCAGGGCTCGCAGACGGACCTCTTTGGCTCTGTTGTAAACGTCTGAAACGTTCTGGAAATGATTGGCTGCGATCTGTAACCGACGTGGACGTTCCAACATGACTGCGACTAATGTTTCACCTTAGTCAGTACTGCTTAGAGCAGGGGTTCTCAACTGGTGGGTCGCGGACCCACCAGTTGAGAACCACTGGCTTAGAGGACAGAGAGTCCGTGCTCTCTCACACAGAGTCACGCTGTGTTCTGGGTCATCTGATAATCAAGATGTTTGTGCGTCAATGTTTGCAATCTTATGATGACTGGTAATTGATTTTTGCCCAGAGACCCCCCCCCACCCCCACCCCCCTCATTTTTGTCTGTTTATCTTCCCACTATACATTATCGCTCCTAAGGAGAAAACCTTGCCTGGACGCATGACTTGTACGTGTGTCAATTCTTTCTCCTGCTTGCAAGTTTTATTTAATAAATTGAATTTTAGCATTTTTTATATGATATTGGCTGACCAGTATAATTGTGCTCACCTGTCCACAATCAACAATAACATATATAGTTGTGCAAAGCTTGTTGATCATTTTCCGCTGTATTCAGTCTCCTTTCTTTGTGCTTCACTGCTTTATTGAAGCATTAATAATAAAAAAAGTATCAGAAAAATGTATTGTTTTGGAGAATTGTTGGATTTAATTTATTTAGTCAAAATTGTTGGAGATGAATAGAACTAATTGTACATCAAAATGTTTGTCTTTTTTGGACAAAGAACGGAAATATTTACAGACGCGATTTGTCTGAGGTTATGAGAGAGTAAGAGCTCAGGGCCGGCAGAATATTGGTTGCAACGTTATTAATAATAATAATTTCTATGTTATGGATGAAGCTTTGACCAATTCAGTATATCTATATTAATAACCTGTGTAATAACATGTGTATGTGAGCTGCAACTGGGAAGACTGGTCTCCAGAGAAAGATCTCAGCAGCCTCCCCAACGAAGCAAGAAATACGGAGGATACTGGACGAAGTCATAGTAAGGAAACACCAGTAAAAACAGCAAAAGATGTCATATTGTATGCCATGAAAAATGTTATACTCATATACGTCATAGTCGTCATGAAGGGCAAAAAGAATACTGTGCCTAAGAAATGTCATGTCTCAAAAATAATCATAATCAGTCATAGCCATGATGTAGTATGTCATAAAAAGTCTTATTATAGTAAGCCATAAAAGTGTCACAAAAAAGCTAATTAAAAAAGTTATTATCTGATATGCCATTTAAAGGTCATTCAAAAATCGTAGTAAAGGTAAAAAAGCAATTTTTGCCAGTATTTTATGTTATAAAACATCACGATAGTATACAGTACACTATTCAATACAAATAATACATATAATAGTGTAATATTATGTGTCGTAAAAAAGACATAAGGCAAAGTATTTGTCATGTAACAGAAAAGTATTTCATAAAAAGTTGACCATACAACAGTATTTAATAAAAAGTAACTGTAAACTATGCCATGATACTATTGCTGTCAAGTAAGAGCGTAATAAGAAATTACATCATAAAAGAATCCCAGTAATTTCTTTAAAAAAAATGAAAAACAAATCGCAAAGTTCACCATTGAAAGGCCTGTTTTCTACATGCTAGATTATTTTTGAAGTGCTACAATCCGACTAACCCTATTACCCAAACCCTATTTATGACAATGTACAATGGCCGATATTCAAAGGTTTTGGAATAAATGATATATTCATATTTGAGTAAAACAAATTCTGCACAGGAGCACGTTGTGGCATTTCAGGTGGTGCTCAATGAAAACCACTATGTCAGCCCTTTGTGATGAACTTTTGAGCAGATGTTAAGAGAATGAGAATCATTCGACACCGGACCCGTTCGCGTCCTAATGAAGACGTGGAAATTGCTTATCTGGAGCGTTAACTAGCATCATCCCTCGGTGTATTCCCTGAGGTAATAAAAGAAGCATCACATCCATGCTATAAAAACCTTAAGGCCACTGCAGGTTTGTGGTACGTGGGGTCAGTGTGTGTCTGTGTGTTCTGTGTGTTCTGTAAGGTCAACCTCACTCGGGGGAGGGAAGCGTTCCATCGGTAGCCGGTGCTCGCTCAACACGCTGTGCGCACCTAATCTTTGCCTGTCTGAAATGTCCCATTTCAATTTCTTCTGTTGATAGATGCCAGTGCTCTTTGAGCCCTCTGGGAGCACACACACATCTTTCCTCCCCTACTACTGTTGGCTTGCGAGACCACTCGAGATTTATCAGGTCCACCCCCTATAGTAAACAAGTAGGATCATATTCTAAAGGTCAGAAGGGCTAATAATCAACATTGAGACACCAATCTCTTGACAGCACTCGATCCAGTCATGCAGCTTTAGTAGCTGCCGACGAACACAGAATGTTTGTGTTTAGGAAAATACAATCACCCCCGATGCCGTTCACCTGGTAAGCAAGAGAGCCGTCAGTGACACACACACACAGACGCAGAGCCTTTTCTCAAATAGTCTGCATATGCATTCAATGCAGCGAAGACTTGAAAAGGTACTTTGTAACGTTTGTATACGTATACTTGTTTGCTTGGCCAAGAATTCCCGCTGACAGCGTTGTTTGACGTGCGTTGCTGTTCGCTTCGCGTGACCGTGCGGCTTTCTGCCGGCCTGTTGCTTAGCCACTGAAGGGCTGCAGGGAAGTGGAAGTGGAGTTTGGTCATAATCTGAGAATATTCCCCTTACAGCAGAAAAAAGTGAACAGCAGTCAAAGAGCAGTGGCCTGTAAAAGCCCTGACGCTCCTCCCCCTGACGCTCTTCTGCCTGACGCTCCTCCCCCTGACACTCTTCTGCCTGACGCTCCGCCCCCTGACGCTCTTCAGTCTGACGCTCCGCCCCCTGACGCTCCTCCCCCTGACGCTCCGCCCCCTGACGCTCCACCGCTACGGACAAACGGTTCCTGGCTTTCTAGTGAGATGGTGAAACACGGTAATCCTTTAAAAAAAGAGGAGTCTGAAAACCATTGCATTACGTTGAGCATGCAGGACAACTGATGAAATTCATAGAGAACACACATTGTGGAGAAGGTGGGATGCAGAGCAGGGTCACCAGGTGAGAGGGGAACACGAGGCGAGAGGTAATATAATAATGATAAACAGATTGCCGGTCACAGCGGCCATTGCCTAGCCTCAGGGGTACTTCTCCACCTTGTCATGTCCAAAGACCTTGCCTAACAGTCAGCGGAGGGACGGAGGATAGTACCTGCGTGTGTGTGTATTTCTAATTTATTGGCCCACTGAATTGCTGATGTGTGTGGAGCTACATGCAGCTCAGAGCACCGGCCTGGAACATCCTGGCCTCGGTTCATTAGGTGCTCACGCCCTCCAGCTGCTGACATTTCTAAACTTGTTCGCCAGTCTTCTAATTATAAGAGAAAACTGTAACACAGCGACTGAGACAATACGCGGTGGATCTCGATTTGACGGCATTGGTCTCGTGTCCGTGTGTCACTTACTTCCTCATTTGACCAAGAGTACAACAATTTCATCAAATGTCTTTGCTTTCCGAAATATATGAATACAACACACTAAGAAATACAACAGGAATTTATTCTGGTTAACAACATGGTGTTACCATAGTGTACATGGTTTTCCATATGTGCGTAGTAGTCATAATACAACTTTTAAATTATCTGGTAAACAAGATCCAAAAAGCTGCCATTAGCTTGGAATATAAAAGATGGGACTTTTTAGATTCAGATTCAGGATTATTTTTAAACAAAGTCTCTCTTTGTAACGCACTCCAACAAATACATTCCCTCATGTGCACAAACTCACAGATCAATTAACAGTCCACACAACAAATGTAACGTCTAAATGTCAATTACAGTGTTTAACACATTTAATGTGTTGAAGCAAAGATGTTCAAATCAAATAACACCTTTGAACAGTTTATAAAAACGATTACCGTAAAAATGCAATTAGTAGCCCAGGCTTTAATTAACTCAACCGCTGTATATTTTGGACTGGGCTCCATTTATATCATATATAACTCTTTTTCAACAAGGTGGGAAATACCATAAAATTGTAATAGTATCTTTTTACTTTATTACTGTGTCGGGGACCATTATTTTCATCTTTGTTTACTATTAGCGCTTCACTGAATAGTTTGTAGACTTCACAAGAATGAAAATGACTTATTTCTTTAACTGTAGACAACCTAAACATGTGATTATACAGCACGCCTATATTGAATTACCTCACTTGGAATGATCATCCGGTGAGTAAATGGGGCTCGTCTTATGGTCTTGTTAGTTTGTGCGCCGGTAAACCATCTCGTAACACTTTAAATACTACCATGTCTTTGCTGGCAGATACAGTATTTCATGTGCAAAACCAATTGACAGTTGTATGACGTAAACACTTCAAAAGGAAAAAGATCTCATGAAAGTCTCCTGAGGTTATGTACATTACTTGGAGGACACTTGAATACCTATGAATAGAATTGTTATATTATAATATATAACATCATCATGCCCCCGTGAACATCTACCGTGAAGGCTGGGTCCTGCAAGGATGCAGCCCACTGAATTGAGACAGTAACAGTCTTTAAATAAATGAAGAAAAAAACAAATGCCTTATTTTCATCATATTTAAAAAAAAGGTTTTCCTTCGTTTGAGCTTTGACTAGCGCCCTTTTAGTCGGTTCATCTGGTTGCACCCTTCGCAGTGGCAATAATTAAATCCCTCCTCCTGACTGGCGGGTTAAGATTTGAGGTGCCGTCTTTTTCGCTTTCTTCCGCCTGTGGATTTCTCTGGGCTTTCGCGCTTTCCTTAGGATGAGATGTTCAACTGGTCCTGGTTCTCCATGGTGATTTGGTTCTGCTCTCTGACCTTTGCTGGCTTCTCCTTCTCCAGCATGTGGTAGTTGTAGATGTTCATGACGAAGAGAAACAGACCGCCAGTCACAATCACTGAGCCACACATGAAGAAAAGGTACTTGTAGTCATCGAAGATGTCCACCAGTAACCCTGTGTAGAAGGGCAGAAGGATGCAAAGGGTGCAGTTTGAAGGGGACGAACAAGACTGTTTGCAACAAACTGAACAAACTGTTTGCTTCCGTGTGGGTTCGAGAGATCGAGAGTGACGGAGGAGGGGGGGGGGGGGGGGGATTTGCAATTTGGAAGGCTGCTACCAAAACGAATCAGTGGGAGAAGCCCATTCTCAGAGCCATAAATATCGAGCCAAAGTCTGCAGAAAAGTGACAAATGTTGTTTAGATCAGATTTAAGCCTGCAGGTTTTTTCAGGTCTTAACGGGATCCCCAACCAACCAAACTCCAGGGCGTGTTTGACAACCCGGTACAGTGTAGAAGGCACCTTTATTGCATGGCAATATGCAGTATTTTTTTTTTTTAAAAGAAGGCATTTTTCGTGGACAGGTCTCCTAAGTCAAATAGTAATGTTTTGTGTGTGTTTTGTGTGCATCTGCGGTCGTGTACTAACCTAGGAAGGGTCTCTTTGTATTTTGATCTCAATGCAGTCTGTATCATCTGATTGATAGCACTCATTCGCTGTGTGTACGACAATGACCATCACCCTCATTAGGACGGACCTTGATTGGCTCAGCGGTAATTAAATCCATCTGCCATAGTCACCCCTTTCTTTTTTTTTTATGTATTCACAGCTTAATTATGGCCCAGGTACAGGATTTCAATGAGAGTTTGAACGAGCGTCATTAAACACCCAAAGCAAAGGGCTAATTACACGTACTTACCTCACTTCCTCCTAATTGGATTGACCCGGAGGTTTGGGGGGTGGTGGGGGGGGGGGGCGGTGCAGTAACAAGCGGAATTGTTGGGGGAGACATAAGGATTGTGCCCTCTGGAGGAGAATGTTAAGACGTGCACTTATTTACCCCATTTGATGAGCGCCACAGAACAGGGTCGCGCCACACAAACTGGGGCGGGGGGGGGGGGGGGGGGGGGGGGGGTTGGGGGGGATTCATTTTCAGCCAATTAGAACTCAGGCTGGAGGCAAAAGTAGAGTTTGTCAGTGGGCCAATATGCACCACACGTCCTCAGTGCGTCCATCTAGAGCATTACCGTTATGAATGTATTGATTGGTGCGCAAGCTAAATACCATTTTTAAGTGCATCACATGCAGCACTAATGGGAGTAAGTATTGTGACACAAAATTGGCTAAAACTTGCATGGCATACCATCTAGCTCATCATTCCCCACAAGGATCAACGATATTGAAGCGAATCTCTCTCATTTACTCTTTTGCGGCGCTAAAAATGAGAGGCCGTTTAACAGCATGTAGTGCAGAGTGTAGGCTTTATGAATTACTCGACATGGGCAGCAGCTGACAACACTTTCATTGTCGATACGAGTATGAAACTCTGAACCTGGGATTAAATAATCACCTCATTGTCATGGCTGACAAGTAAGCAATTTGTTCTACCAACCACACATCCATTCAATCCAAGTCCTATTGCTGTAGGATCACATTTAACTTTGACGTATATCTATGTACTCCGGTGGCTCATTTGATTGTTAACATACATTTTGGGGTGTGGTACTTTTGGTACACGGTTTCAACACAGTGAAAATGAGTCTTTAAGGAAGTAGCTGCCTCAGCAGAAAGTCCACTGATGACAACAGCAATACTGTTGAGTGCTTTTGTTCTGTCGATGACAATTTGTCACAGAAAACATTCCCTTCCTTTTTTTTATTAAAAACCATGCTGCTGTTTTTACTGAGTCAAGAGAAGACAGTTTCGTTGTGGGAGTTTTCAAAACTGGTCTAACCTCAAATTATGGCCAGGAGGCGGAGAGGGTAAACAATATCTTTCCGATCACGCGGCTATTTGGACCATGAAAGTAGGTGTCAAACACTTCAATCAAAAGGTTTCAGAGACTTTAGAGAAAGAAGAATGCTGGCGCTACACAGGAAGGGATCGGATGGAAAAGGGTCCGTTTCTTGTCTTTGTTTTGGCTGATGAAAAAGTAGTTAAGCAGCTTGTAAATTGATGAGCAGCGATTATAAAAAGATAGGGTGCCCGACTGATCACATATATAAAAGATACTCGCTTCCTTTTTTTAATAAATGCTGTGTTAACAATTGAAATCATCAAGTAAAGGAAAATATTTAACAAGATACCTAAACCCTAGTCTATAACATCCACTGTTCAGGGTGAAAATCATTGAACATTCTCATAAGGCTATTTATAAAAAGAAAAGAGGCGAAGGTCTGTCTCCGAGTCTTCACTTGAAAAATAGCTCAGAGTGGAAACATGACTTGGTCATGCAGCCAGAACACAGCTTCATTCATTAGATCCAATGACTGCACAGGCACTTAGAAAGTGTCACAGGCTCTGTTTGCTGTGTTCGTTCTTCCCAGATCCAATTTGAAAAAAAAAAAAAACAGTAAAATGTAAAGGGCGCAGAAAAACTCCTCAGCTTTGAGCCATAATTTGCACAGAGGCCATATCCTACAGTACACTTCATAAAAGCCTGAGCAATCAGGATTTTTGATTACCTCAGCCTTACTCATCCGTAGTACCGACTCAACGATGGTTTGAGTCGGTACTGCATTATTTAAAAAGGAGCTGTACCAAACTGGCTATTTATTTCTACAGTATCAATGCTGGAAGTATATATTTCGCTCTGGGGTTGGCTTATCAGATTCAACGAACTAGACAGACACGGGAAAAGTGTTTTCCCCCCCCCCCCCCCCCAAGTCAGACGTTCCGATCCCGTCGCGTGTGTGTAATGAACAGGTTAGTTACCTGCGGTGGGTGGTCCCAGTAGCATGGGGAAGCACTCGATGATGGTCACCAGTCCCACGGCACTGGGGAAGCGTTGATTTCCCATCAGGTCCATCAGACATTCAAATATCAGGGCAAAAACCATCCCGAAGCCCACGCCGAAAAACACCGCGTAGGTCACCAGGAAGGCGTAGCTCTTGACCAGCGGGCACAGCAAGTGGCACGTGCCGTTGAAAACCATGGCGAAGCTGAAGAAATACTGGATCCTGGGTCTGATCCACTTGCTGCTGGCTATCAGGCCGGTGGCGGGCCGAACAAACATGTCGACAAAGCCCGTGATGGAGAGCAGGTAGGCTGCCGAGTACTCCTCCACGCCTTGGTCAATGGCGTAGGCCGACAGGAACACGATGGGCGCGTAGGCGCCGAAGATGAACAGGACGTTCCCAATGAGGTAGATGACGAAGCCTCGGTCCTTGAAAAAGGTGAAATCCAAGAACTTCTTGCCGTTGTTCACACAGCCCATTTTTGGCCTCGTGTTGCAGGTTTTGGGCGGTTCCTTAGCTTCGTTCAGCGGTGGTGCGGACGTGGGGCGCTTTGGAGGCCGAGCGACGGGTCTCATCAAGGCCCCGGCGACGCAACAGTTTAACATCAGGCCCCCGAGGATGAGGAGACTTCCTCTCCAGCCAAACATCTGCAATAAAAATTGGTTGACGGGTGCCAGGATGCAGAGAAACACGGGACTCCCAGCCATGGCCAGTCCGTTGGCTAAAGGACGCTTGACCAGGAAATACTTGCTGATGATGGTGAGGGATGCGTTGAGGTTTAAGGAGAGTCCACAGCCTGCAAGGAGACGGGTTTAGGAAACAAAATAAGTCACATTTCAACAAGCCTCGGTGAGAAAACTCCAAAAGGGGGCTCGCTAAATTAAATCAAGACTGATTCCGCTTGTTTCTCATTAAGGTTTCAGCCCGTTTACTTTCAGCCGGCTAAAATCTCATTACAGAACGCTTGAATTATTTACGGAATAATTTCCTCATTTAAATAGAAGTGAATTAGAAAGCCTGGGTGATACACTCATTTGCTTACCTTTTTACCCCCAAATTGAAATGTAACACCACCTTAGTTTCTATGAGGAGGAAGAGCTACAGGTAGCTGGTCAGGGCACTATATCCTCCTTTTACAATGACTGTCTTCTCAGGCTTTATGGCAAAGTTTTGTTTGTGAACATCCAATAGGGGATCTAACAAAGGGGCATAGAAATGATCAAATGTAGAAAAAGCGTTGATGGAACGCTCCATATTTTTACCAGAAGAGTTGATATCAATAGTCCTACTTCATTCTTTTCCCCACAAACCCCCATGTTGACAAAATCAGTCATTCCTAAAGCCAGATCAATTGCAAATCTGGGCCAGGAGCTGTGTATATAAAAGATGAGTATTTAACAAAAGCCACTGATCATTTGTGCGTGCATACAGTATGTCTGCTAGGTGCGGCAGAGCACACGGGGGGCAGAGCAGGGCACACGCATGCCCCTGAGCACCACACATGACCCAGCCACTTGCTGGGCCTATTAATCCTTCACAACAGTCCTTGGCAGGGTAATGAGCCTCGCAGGGTGGCGGGGGAGCCCCATGTGACGACCACGGCCGCGGCCTAAGGGAGGGCAACGAGGGCCACGGACGACCATTCCCTCCGACACCGGGGACAGGTCTGTCTTAGTTACCGTCCTGGCCGTGGTCCCCTCGGTGCTCTAACTGCACCCCAGGAGCTGGGGCAGATGCACCGCAGCGTCTCTGAAGCAGATCTGTCTTCGACCTTGCAAACCTTCCGTACCACAAAAGGGTCTTAACAAGGACTGAAGGCAATGCCAAGGAGAGCGTTAAATAGTACGATTGCCATCAAGTACATATGGAAGCTAGTACGTCAGCAGAATAATCTATTTGTCTTTCAACGGTGACACAAGATACTGTAAAAAAAGATCCAAGTACGTCACCTCCTATCACGCCGATGCAAAGGTAGAGGTAAACGATGGAGTTCCCAAAGGAAGCGGCTACCATAGAGACTCCACATAGCAGTCCCCCCAGCATGACAATTGGCCGGCTTCCAAAGCGATTGACCAACAAACTGCTCACCGGTCCTGCAGAAAGGGGCGATGAACAGACAGAGAGAGCACATAAGAATTATTATTATGTTACATCTGAATACAAACAAGTCATTTTTAATAAACTTAAGCCTACTTATGGTGATAAAGGATTCACACAACACTGCCAGTTGCCCCCCCTAGTTCAAAACCAAGGGCAAGAGGAGATCACAACGGATGATGGAACACCTCCAAACTTTAGCATCCACTGTGAAGCAACTTGACGACTCATTATGCTCTCGCCATATATAATGTGAAATGATCAATCAGCAATTAAACAGCCTTTTATATGCTGTCAGTCCTCCCTTCATTCATAACCTTGCCCGAAAGAGTGACATTGCACCACAAGTCCTTCTGCTGCAAAGCATAGTGAAAACCTTCTTTCCTCTCCTTACAATGAAAGACCAATTGCTTAAATATACATGTTACTTAATTCATATTGGAAGAGCATCAATCAAACTAATGTGCTGCAATGGTTATTGGATTCTTACACGCAGCCTCTTTCAAGTGTTGGCAAGAGCTTCTGTGTGGATGGTGATAATTACAAAGAGCGCAGTGAGTCATGAGAGGATTACATGTTAGGCAAACACTTCCTGACTTTAAGAGCATGTTTAACATGGCTGATGAGTCATTTCTCATTGCACCAGCAAGCAGGTTTGTATTTCCATACTGAAATGAGTCAATGCATTACAAAAAATGTATCGAACAAGCAGGCAGCACGACAAAAAAGATCTCTAAAAATGTCCAAAAAGTCACAATTTCCAAAGGCACTTTCCTCCTTGGTTTCGTCCAAAATTATTTAGTCTACGATAACAAAGTTGGAGAAAAAAGAAAACAGTCTTCCAATTTGGAGTCTGAAAGCCGTAAATGTTTGTCCCTTTTCCCTAAAAAATGTATTGATTAGTTTGTTGATTTATTCCTTGATCAAGTAAATGATTCAGCTTTACAGTATTGACTTTGAGGATCAAAAGGCCACTAAAACGTTTGCTTCCATCAAACTCTCTGACTGAGTGATTATCATGCACGGATATCACAATTGATGGGAAAATACCTTCTTGCGTGCTTATTAACTCGCTTTCATCCATTAACTTCTTTTCGCACTTCAAGCGGAGCCGTTAAGAACTGTCCTCAACAACGGAGCCTGCTGTACAACTTTAACTACTGTACATGGAATACAAATATCCATCACGCTGTCTATATAGTTAACCAGGCGCCTAAGGGGGTCAAAGATGGATCACGTCTCTCTCTCCCACTGCAGCCGTGTCACAACAGGGCAACTCCCACACCACCACCATTCTTCTTCCATTAGAACTTCATCATTCGGGCTGCTCGAGTCAGAGGCTCCCTGGAAAAAGGCTGTCATGTCTCTCCCGTGAGGACCTGGTGGCAGACCCAAGTGTGCTGAACCTTCCTCTGATATATTCCCCCTGTCTCTCTCCTCCACTGGGTGACATTGCCAAGGACAATATGATAAAGCCCTGTGCCTGAGCCACAGTGGAGGGGAATATTTCACCAGTTCGGCCTCTCCGAGTAGAGTGCAGGCGAGTCGCACGCCCTGTTGTCCCCGTAACCTTGAAAAGCAGCTGCTGGTAAACTCAAGTAAAGCCTGAAGAAGACTTCCACTTTGTCATATCTCTTCTTTTTGTGGTAAAAACAAATAAAATGTGCTCAGACCCCGACGGTCCAATGTACTGTGCAACGAGCAACACGGCGCGTAGTGCTATAACTTTTAAAATATACGTGAGGTAGGGCAAAAGAAGCATGCCAATCCCATTAACCAGCAATCTACCAGGAATGTTTGTTTGCAGGTATTAGAGCGGCCAACGCAGCACCTTGCCACAACCCATTGCATTTACTTCCAGCAAGAGTTGAGGAGACAATGTTTTTGCTGAAAGGGGCATTTGCATGCTGCATTGACAAATGAATCACATTCAAATGCATAAGGAGGCCTGATGTTGTTCTCTGTTTAGACACTGATGTAATCACCTAAAAGGCATTGAAGAAAAGACGGAAAAGACAGAAAACACCGCAACATAAAATCATCCTTATTGTTCCAGACTCAAATCTTTTAAAAACATGAAAGACACCTCTTTATAAGGCGCCATTACATTGAACATCACTATTTGGTTTGTCTACCTGTCAGCTCAGACGTGTTGGACCGTTGAAAGGGGCTTGTATACTAAGCCACTGAAATCCCTTTACACCAAAAATAAATAAATAAGGGTACACGCATTCTGTATTAAACCAGTTTGTTTCTAAGGGAAAAGCAAAGCTACTCATTGATTAGTTGAAGTTAACATTGTCCTGTGTTTCTATAGGCCTGGTATGTATTTGACAGGTTTTGTATTTAACATTAGGGGCGCTATCTATAATTATAATGGTTGAAAACTATGTGGAATTGTGTAGTTTTACATTAAAAACCTTCCAAAGTGTGTGAAAATATAAATGACTTTCTAAGAAAAATGACCCAGGCCATTCAAGTTAAAGCAAATGCTGCTCAGCTTTAAGTCTGATGCCATTACAGAGCGACTGTCTCTCAACGCTGACGATGTCAGAGTTGATTGTTAGATTTAAGTCAGGTGATTAAAACTTGCTGACATCACGCCTCTTGTTAAGCACACTAATACCATTTACATGCGTGGAACAACTCACATGAAGTCAATTTAACAATTACACTTCGTGTCTGTGCAAAATCTTCCATAACAGTGTGTCCGTACGGAAACAATTGTCAGACTTCATGATCTGGTTTCCTTTGCTAAAGGACAGATCAGTTTACGCTACAAAAGGAGATGAACAATTGAAGCAAGGCTCCTCTGCGACCAGAGAATTTGAAAAGACGAAGAAGTCCAAAATTGGAAGTTTAGATAAGGCCTCATTACAACACGGCGAATATTCCAGCATATTAATGCCACCTGAGCTCCACCTGGAGTTACCTAGGATGTCCTGATAGTATAAATGAACTGATGTGCGTAACGGTCGATGCTTATTTGATCACAGTGAATCCGACTGAGAAGGATCATCTTTAACAAAAGGGGGACAAAAGTAACAGAATGAACTCACCTCCTGCATACATGACAGCCAGCATGATGGAAGAGATCCATGCTATTTCACTGGAGCTGGCCTCTAGATTTTGTTGGATCTCTTTGAAGAAAATGGAGAGGACTTTGGGCGTGGAGTACGCAAATCCAATAGAAATGTGGGCCCCAACCACCACCATCCATCCCCAACCACCATCCAGGGGTTTGTAGCCCAAGCCATTGGCCAGAGCAGGGGGCATGATGCTGTTCAACCAGAAGGAAACATGTGTGCCACTGTATCATTAAACATGACCTTTTAATTTTCTATTTGAAATCTACCGCCTGTATAACTAGTGTTGCAAAAAATTTCACATTTTGAAAGACTGAATGTATAACTTTTCAAAATGAATTGTATCGTATTAAAAAACATGGACTGGTCCTGTGACAGGTAACTTACCGAGGCTTCACGCGACGTAAGAATACGTTTACAAAAACAAAGCTATGACTGAAGACGCAATATTTCATAGGAATTAGATGAGAAATAGTCACTGTATAGAAATAAAGTGCGTTGAGCCTGTACGGCGAACACAAAGCCAACACATGGTAGTATTCCCGAATAAGGATTAATGATGCAAATGCGGAGCGCGACAAGCCTTTGAAAATGCGGTTGCCCGTTGAGCAAGTCACGTGGAAAGCATCTGTAGTGACGTGGTGTATTTGACTCTCTATTCGCAGACACGAGTAGGAAGCGGATAGACCCAATGTGAATTATCAGCACGCGGGAGGACATGCTCTACACGTGGACAATTGTTGAAACAAGTCGCACAAAAGTCGCTGCGACTTGTAACATCCGCCGCGTTAAAGACGGAGAAACTCACGCGGGTATCGATGCGAGTCCACTTTACCTTTCACCGAGCAGGACGTTCCTCCTCACAGTCGGACACCAAAAAAAAGTTTCAGCCTACTGCTTTATTTGACGTTGTCACGTGTCCGCATCTTCCTTGGTGACGGACCCGGGGCGGGGGGGGGGGGATCCCCCCGAGGCGCGTCACCGCGGTCACGCGCTGCTCGCGGGGCAAGCGAACGATCTGACGCGGCCACGACACGTGTCTTCCTGACGGCGGGAAAAGAAAACGAGAAGAACGGCGAACACAGCAGCGCGTTTCACTTTTAATAGTTTTTTTTTTTTATTTTCAAATGATGTGCAATGTGAATTTCACAGTTGAGCTCAACCGACCACTATAACCCGAAAACCCAAAAGTAGACAAACCGGCGAAAGGAAGAGCATGAACACGATGGAATAGCACCCATAAGTGACACACGTAGAGGCCCAGGCTGAACATAGACTGGTGTATGAAACGGGACGCAACCATTTCCTCACTGGATCCGCAATGCTTAGTTGTGGTGGGAGGATACAAAGAAATACTATCGAGCTGGAGGGGAAAGGAGGGGGACTTTTTTTTGTTGTCAACAAATCAGGTTTACTCTACAATAACTAAATAGGCAAATATATAAAGAAAAAAAAAACAGTCACTGGAAACAAAATAAGGAAATCACATCTATTGTTTTTCAAGTTATAAAAGAAACTAAAGAGAAGTTTTAAAAAACTGTGCAAGTACAGCAAACCTATAGTACAGTATATTACACATAACAAAAACACTTAAATACAGTACTGTGTATCAGTAGAAATCCTGAGAGTTCTCCGGTCCTGGTTCTCAAATGGCTGTCTGTGGACATGTAGCTCAAACCTTCTCTCAAATACGCCTTTTTTGAGAGCCTTGTTCAAGCCGGGCCAATAAAATATGAGCTCCAAGTCCGCCAACAGTGGATCTTCTCTTGGAGAAGTTACATCATATCCTCAAGTCCTTACTGAGTGTGACTCCTGTGGTATTGACATCCATTCAAATCTCGTAGATGATTGCTATGTGGTTACTAAAACCTTTTTTTTTTTTTTTTTTTCGTGGTAAAAAAGGAGCACTCGTTCAAAGAAAAACACGAGAGAAATGTGTAGTGCAAAGATGACACAGGAACCTGCATGAGGAGATTGACGGCACGGAAAATGTCACGCTTTCACAGGGAACGCCACGCAGTCGTGGTATAATTCTTCTGTACAAGATTGTCAAAAAAAAAAAGAACAAAAAAAAAAAAGCAGCACCACCATTTTGTGCCCTCTGTGTGATGACCCATGGCTTTTTGATGAATTCCAGCACAACCGCCCCCGAGGGGGGGGCTCGCTGAAGTCCGCAGTGCAATGCTGAGTAAGACCATTCCAGATATTCTTCATCGGGAGGAGCAGGTTTGGGATCTGTCACCCCCCCCCCCTTTTTTTTTTTTTTTTTTTTTTTTAAACCAGCCACAGGCACATTGGCATCCCAAAATGATCTGCACTAAACTCCGCATCACTTCAAGCCTGCACCCACGCAGCAGCCACACCATCATAGGAACTACGGGGAGTCTCGCCAGCGGGACGAGCACGCAACACCATTAATGCACTTTTACTACGGTAATATTAAGTAATATAGCCTGATCACAGTTCCATGACTTATTGCTACTACAAAAACTTTCCAATGTTCAGATCAATAATAACAAGACCTCAAATGCTTTTTGGGGGGCATTTAGGAGGGAGGCTCATCCAACCTTTTCCAAATGAATATAATCCGATGTCAAAAGCAACCTCGACGGAGGTCATTGCTTCACGGAGCTTTTAGCACGGTCGCTTACTAAACACTGTGGCCTGAAATGTCCCTTTTCTCCTAATCAAACATGTTTTAAGTTTCTGAGGTAAGCCTGTTAGTTTGAACTTTTCACTTAGTGTTGACACAAATTTGACTCTGTCCTTATTTCTCCAATGTGGAGAGTGAGTATTCTAACATTTCACTTAAGTTATCTTTGCATGTGACACAAAATGGATGCCAACTCAAAGAGTGGGAGGTGTGAGCCCCCATGCAGCTGGAATCTCAAACAAAAGGGAAAATGGCTCGGAAGCCACACATGAAGCATGTTAAGGAAGAGGGAGCCTTAAAAAAAAAAAATACTAGCTTCAAAAACACCCAAGTAAAGTTAATCAAAGCACACTTTAAATTAAAACTTGGCTATAAAAGAAGCTGACAGGTCTTGAGGACAGAATAGGAAGAAAAACACAAACCTCAGAGCCAGCAAACCAACTAATGAGCTATGGTTCTCATCTTACCCGTATGAATATATAGTTATTTTTATATAGAGATTTATATAGATTTTCACTTTATGCCGACAGGTAGCATCTTTCTCAAGAGGGCACTTTTATCTTGCCAACACCCTCATTTGCATGCTCATCACTTATAAAAACCCTATATGTATAGAAGACAAAGAATGGAACAACATGGCTCAACAACAAGCAAAAAAAGGATAATTGCACTTATGATTCATTGAACGGTTTTGTTAAACAAGCATCAGTGTGGGTAGTTGGTGCTGTCTGGAAAAAAACAAAAAAAAATACTGCAATCTTTAAAAGCACCCCGTTTTGATCGCATTAAACCAAAGTTTGAACGACTTAAGACTTAACCAAAAATGGTCACACACCAGGCACAAGGCAGGCAGGACCACCCAACTCCCTCTGCCTCACAGGGTGGGTTCACAAAACCGGCCACCTCAAAGCACTTTCTGCAGACATTGTGGGTAAAGTTTGGCCACCACACATTCAAAATGGCGACCCAAATCCCAGAGGCGGTCAGGCGTCTCGTAGACTTTGGTCCATAGGTCCGCCTCGTCGTCGTACTGGTACAGGGAGTTCTTTCGGCTGGTGCGAAACACGTGCTCCTCCACCATTACCTGCGTGGCTCGCACAAACAGGTGCAGCTTGCCTTGCAGCAGCATGGCCTTTATGTAGGGGCTCGTGGCTTGGTCAAAGGGCAGATCTCTCTTGCGACACCATGTGTTCTTCTCAATGTCGTAAACCTCCACGGTGAAGGTGCGCTGGTGGTTCCTGCAGATGCCGGCGATGTAGTAGATGCAGTTTTTATGCAAGGCAGCCAAACCCTGGCTACGCGGGACACTCATCGGGGGGAGATGACTCCAGTAGTCCTTACGGGGGTCGAAGCAGAAGAAATATTCACCTGCAAGAAAAGATATGTAATGTAGAGAGAGCTTTGGCATCCTTTGTCATGAGTGCTTGTCAAACAAATGTCAAATACTGTACGAATTTTCCAAATAAACGAGAAAGAAGACACCATCACAAAATGTTCAGTCCACTGTTAAGATGACTTAGTTTCCCAGAGGCAGCAGTAACTGACCTTGGAGGACATAGATGCGGTCCCTGTACTCCACGGCGCTATGAAACTCCATGGCCGCTGGCATGGGACTCACCGCTGTCCAACAGTTGTCCCTGGCATCGTAGCACTCCAGTGACTTCAGTGCATTGCGCCCATCCCCTTCATATACTCGGCCTCCCAGTGCATAAAGCTTCCCACAGCAGTGCACAAGCCTGCAGCCTATCCTCGCTCTCAGCAGAGGCGCGCGTGGCAACCACCGGTTGCCGGCGTGTTCGTACTGCCAGAAGTCGCTCTCGGCCCGGTGGTCTATGGACACTTCGCTGTTGCTCGGTCTGTAACCTCCAGCAATGAAGATGTCGTTCTCCGAGGACACTAGGATACCAACCTCCCGGAGATCGTTGGGCGGTTTGCAGAGCTTGAACACCCTTCCCGTGGCGGTGTCCAGGCAAGGCACCGTCTGCTTCTTCCCTGAGTGTTTGTGAGCGGCATCGAAGCAGATGACCATCTCCGACGCAGTCATTCCCAGGCGCTGGGGGCAACCATTGGTGCCAGAGAGGCGGGCTTTGGCCTCAGCAGGGTCCTTAGACAGGGAGAGGGCACAAGCAAAGGGGGGAGGGATCCGATTGAGGAAGGCCTCTTCCAGCAGGGGCAGACGGATGCACTGGGAAAAAACCTCAGGTAGGTGAGCCTCACGGCCAGACAGGTCATGCTCAAGCCAGCGGACTATGCTCTCATAGACGTGCTCTTCTTTCTCCACGTTGAGGTCATCATTGTTCAAAATGCTGACCAACTGCTCCTTGGTCATCTGGAGGAACTCTTGCTCCCATGACACACACAAGAACTACCACAAAAACATAAAATGTTGAAATTATTAACAACTAAACACACTAGTATAATAGTAATAGTCAGCCCTGTTACAAGAACACAATATCTTGAAAAAAGGAATGAATTAAAAAGTGTAATATGGTGTCAGCAGAAATAACCATGAATTCACATTTCACATCACAGTTCAGAAACCAATCCTGTGCTAATGTTTAACAGACCTTCTTGCGTATGTAGTCCTGTGAGCGTTCCCTGAGCTCCTGATGTTCATAGGCATCGGCAAACATGTAGACCCCAATACAGTTCTGCGGGTCAAGTCTGCTGATCATGAACTGGGCACACTGATCCTGCAAGGCAGGAATCTGGAAAATGCTGGCTGCAGTGAAAAGGGCCTGGACATTGGACTCAGAGAGCATGACCCTGGATGTGTAGGCATAGTCTAAGACGAGGTTCATGGATTCAGATTCCACCCCAACAATTCGGACCTCACGCTGACTGCTCTCTGTAAGGCCACTGGTGAACATGGACCTGGTGGTGACGGGAGGACAACAAAGAAATGCTATGACTAAATTAATTTTTAGGCGGCAACGACATTAGGCTTCATACACTTCAAAAACATGACACGGACATTTGATCGTAATATGACATTAAGTGATCCATACCCAAGCTGACTCTAGCACCAAGAAATGAATATCAGCATATAAATTGTGAAAATACAAACATTTGTAAATATCCAAAATGTCCTACCTAAAATACGGGCTGATTGCGGCAAGGACATTTCGGTGACATGAGAAAGTCACGCCATGGTCCACTTCTACAACGATGTCCGTGAGCTGTGCTTCATCGTACAAGGCTTTGAGCTGCTGAAGGATGTTACAGGCATGAACAGCATCTACCCCGTTGTAGTTGGTGCTTGGAGGTGTCCCATTTTGTACTTGTAACAGCTTCCCCACCTCTGAACAAGCAAAGAGAGAGAAAAACATCACAACAGAAATTGTGTGGACGTCACAGAAAATTTTAAAATACTCAAACTCCTGTAAAAAAACAACAAGTGATGTTATACAGGTTCTTAAAGTTCTATCAGGTAAATGGTCAATCCCAATAGGATTTTGTGAATTCAATCCATCACATTTATAAAATGCAGCAGCCTTGGTAAAAAACAAAGCTTAGACATAGACTGTTGATTACTGTTGCATTACATTGACATTTGAACAGAACACCGGATGAGTAAGAGATGACTCAGGTGTTTAAAAATACTGACACGGTTAAATGGACATATAAGACATAATGGGAACAAACGCGTTTCAAAGTTTTAATGTAAATGAATACTGCATGGTTGTTTTTTAACTGAGAAAGGAATCAAATCTGGTCTCGAAATCATTGTTTGATGATCATTCACGAATTGCAGTGACCACGAACCAATAAGAGATTGGGTCCAGATACATAAATGACTAACGAGTACAAAAACATCTCATACGGGCCTATTAACTCGCGGACTCAGTCCCCCTAAAGTAGTGCCTGTTTATTATCACTCGTGTTATGGAAAGTTGCTCAAGCCAAACGTCACGCCTTCTGTAACGTGTCACTTCAACGCCAAATATTGTCCGCTGCTAAGGAACAAAAAGTTTTCCAACAAATACCTCGTGTTGTACGACGCCAACTCACTGACAGGACAAAGGCTCGCGATGAGTGGATAGAAAACTAGTGTCTCGCTCGTCGGTAGCTAGCTTGCTAACGTCTCGAATGGACCGGTGACCGCAGTAACGTTACCTGTGTGTGGGGGGCTAACTGGAGGAATGGAAACAATTTACAGATGGATAATTCTTCGTCGGAAAATGTCGGACTATCAAGAAAACAGCTATGCGTAGCGTAACGTTAGCTGGTTGACAAGCGAGCGTAACTTTTAGCAGACAGCTAGGCACTAAGCTAACATTAGCAAGCGTTCTTTGACACAACATTGCGAGATTTAAAGGGCGATAATAACTCCAATGCTTCCAGTCCTAACATTTCAGACTTAGAGAAACATGCCACTATATAGCATAATGACTAGAACATTACTACTGAAAACGGTAACTAAAACAACACTTCTCTAACCTTTGTCTCTTGTCACAAACAAGTGTTTACACAATCAGCTGTGGGTAGCAAGCTAACCGGCCGAAAGTTAGCCAGACAGCTAGCTTTAGCCGCATAGCGAGGCTAACGAAAACCGACACTTTTGACGACTCGTTTAGAGCCTGACCTCTTTTAACAAAAATGCGACATGTCACGACTCTCTCTATCAGTCTATAACACTGCACTCCACGAACATACAAACACACAGATTATAACTTTAGAAGGCGTTATTTCATTCTGATTACTACACAAAACAATGAAGATTTTTGCGAACCTCCACTGGCAGCCATTCTCTCCAGTCTATCTCGGGGCAGACCGAGAAACGTCAGAGGGCACAACGGAGCCCCGGAAACAAGGAACAACCAATCACAGGAGGAGCCCGCATCTCGCAGCCAATCATATTCTTTCCATCTGAGACGGGAAAAGTTGTTAGTCGCATGGACAAATTATGCACACCATAAGAATAAAAGACTGGACTCGACATAACGTTTATCAAACCCAAAAGATCAGAGCAGCGAATTAAATAAAGGTGGATTTAGAGCAATCTACTCCCAGAAAAGATACATTCCAACGCCGTAGGTCCAATATTGCTTTGTATAGTAAAGCAGGTATATCAATTGTTATTAACAATAGTGAGCGTGAGTTGAAACTATAAAGCCAGCAAATGTGTGAAATAATTTTTTTAATCAATTTATTAAATGTATTTGTGTTTCGTGTTTGCTCATGAGGCAACGTTAGCTTTTTGTCACCTGCTGTGTTTAAAAAGATGTTATTATTTTTGATGCTGTATAATATCTTATTACCGTTATCTAACAATTATGTTATGGGTTTTTTTTATTTATTTTTTTTGTATTTCAGCGGTGTGCTAGCATGTGAAACCAGTTACACGTAGGATACATTTTATTTCTACTGAATTAAAACAATTAAACAAAATGTAGTCCTGGAACTTCCTTTACTCATTCAAAATATATTCTAACTTTTCTATCCTCAACATTTCAAGTGACATGTCTTTCAGTTAATACATTTGAGCTGACACTTTCTTTCAGGAATTCCCTTTCAAATGACACTGCTAGAACATTTAATTGTTGTCACTCAACTTCAACTGTTTTTTTGACTTGACCCAGAGTTCAACTCCACGTCAAGCTCGTTCATTACCTGGACTTAACCTGAACTTCAAACTGTTTTAATTAATTGTATTTAAACTCCTTCTGCAGAATTCCAGCTAATAAAAAAAAATGCAAATCTTCTCTATAAACGGCCATCTTCTCTATTCTACAGATGCACACACAAATTTTCTAGTGGTTGGCTCTGTTTTTATGACAAACTGGATATGAAATGAAATAATGACAATTCCAGTGAGTTTACATGCAAATTTATGTAAAGGTGAATCTATCATTGTTTACTTTTCATATTTGGTGGGGTCCATACAGCGGGTGAAATAAGTATTGAACATGCCACCAAATATATTTCCATAGAAGCTATTGGCATGGAATTTTCCCCAGATGTTGGTAACAACCCAAGTACATACTAAGAAACCAAAACAACAAAGTTCAGTTAAATAAAGTTATGTGTAATAATGTGAAATGACATAGGGAAAAGTATTGAACACGCTTACTGATATTTATTCAATACTTTGTACAAAAGCCTTTGTTGGTAATGACAGCTTCAAGACGCCTTCTGTCTGGAGAAACTAGTCGCATGCTTTGCTCCGGTGGGATTTTGGCTCATTCTTCCACACAAACAGTCTTCAAATCTTGAAGGTTCCGTGGGCCTCTGCTATGAATCTTGACCTTCAGTTCTTTCCATAGATTTTCAATGGGATTTAAGTCAGGTGATTGTCTGGGCCATTCTAGCAGCTTTATTTTCTTTCTTTGAAACCAGTTGAGTTTCCTTGGCTGTGGGTTTGGGATCATTGTTTTGCTGAAATGTCCACCCTCGTTTCATCTTCATCATCCTGGTGGGAAGGTTCATCCTTCCTTCAATTATGTGAAGTTTGCCAGAACCATTTGCTGAAAAGCAGCCTCCACACCATGATGTTCCCTCCTCCAATCTTCACTGTTGGTGTGGTGTTTTTAGGATGATGTGCAGTGCCATTTCTCCTCCAAACATGGTGTGTATTATGGCATCCAAACAGTTCAATGTGGCTCTCGTCTGACCACGCTACATTCTCCTAGTATTTCACTGGCTTTTCCAAATGTTGTGCAGCAAACTTTAAACGAGTTTCAACATGATTCTTTCCCATCAACAGAGTCTTGCGTGGTGAGCGCGCACACAGGCCATGGTGGTGGAGTCATTACTTATTGTTTTCTTTGAGACAACAGTACCTGCTAATTGCAGGTCTTTTTGAAGCTCTCCACAAGTGGTCCTTGGCTCTTGGACAACTCTTGTGATTATTCTTTTCACTACTGTCAGAAATCTTGCGAGGAGCACCTGGTCGAAACAAATTTATGGTGAAATGATTGTCTTTCCACTTCCGTATTATGGCCCCAACAGTGCTCACTGGATCATTCAGAAGCATAGAAATGCACCTATAACCAAGGCCATCAATGTGTTTTGCAACAATTGGGTTGCCATGGTCTTGAGACAACTCTTTGCTTTTAGCCATCATGGGATGTGTCTTGTGGGACACTTTGGCAATGAGACCTTTTTCCAGGCCATCAGTTGGGACTGAACCAGCTGATATTAATTTGCACTGACAAGGGTCTGGATTGCTTTTTCATTACTGATAGTTTTCAGCTGTTGTCTTGCTTTCCATACCTTTTTGCACCTCCCTTTCTTCATGTGTTCAATACTTTTTTCCCTGTGTCATTTCACATTATTACACTTAAGTTTATTTCTGAACTTATTTGTTTTGGTTTCTTTTTATGTATGTATTACTTGGGTTTGTTACCCACAGCTTGTGAAAATATATTTACTGAGAAAAATGGTATAAGCATAAGGATTTTATAACATTGTTTTCTATGAAGATATTTTAATATAATGAACCTAACATAATGCAGCCAGAGACAATATTCTTGGCTAACATTAGACCAATCTTGAATTCATTTAGCAGTGATTAAATAATAAATTGTTGCAAACCTTAAGCCGGCACATTTACTTCAGCCCAACCACCAGTGCTGTGCAGGACGGACAATGCACTCTACACTACATAACACTGTAAAATGACAGAAGAGGAGAGAAATAAAAGTACAACTGCAATCTAAGCCATCGATTTCACTTTTTTCTCCAATTTCTACCCATTCAGCCACAGTGCGGCCTGTGAAATTGAGCCTCCCTACTGTTGAATGAGAGAAAAAAGGCTTCCTGGATTTGTTGTTATTTGATGAAAACTCTGATTTCTGTTTACCCCTCCACAGATGTTCCATTTGATACATTGAAACTGATCAGCCAATATCTGCACTTTCTGATCCATCCCCATCTTGCACCAAATCTTCTGGCCTGCACCCCAAAACGAAAGGTTATTATTATAGTTTGTATTGACAATATGATACTGGTTTAGCCAGAAAAACTGCAAGATTGGGTGTGACCTATACAATTAGAAGAACAATGTTCAGAGAATATATAAGAAGAGATGGGATCATTGTTTGCTGCTCACCCTCAGATCCAGGATAACAACTGCCCTTTGTTGATTGTATTTTAAGGATAACTCTTAACTGAGATGAAAATGCGAAGTGAAAATAAGGTGAAAATGTATATTAATTACTGTTGATATCCAAAACATTTAGATTGTGTCTTTTGTATAATATGCACCAGTAAAAGGGTTTGCATTTGTGTTCACATCTTCCTCTATAAGGTTCCTCTTTTGTTTCGAGGCCAATACTTGTGATCACGGCAAGATGAGAGAGAGACAGCGCGGGGGGTTAAACGCTGGAGTTGCACGTTTGAATTGCAGAACAGACAAAGAGACGATATGGGACGCATAAAGAAGAGGAGGTAGGGGGTGTAATTGTAGTTTAAATGAGTGTTTTTGTCAGAGATGGAGGTAATGGGTTATTATATGCCTGTATAAGAATGCCTGTAGATGTTGTGAAGAGACACGGGCTCCCCCCCCCCACCCCCCCCCCCCCCACCCCGCCACTCAAGAGGAGGCAAATAGGAGCTCTATGGGAGGCTGCTGTAAATACAGACCTGATCCTTTCTCCACGTTTAAAATGTCCATTTCTTGTCCTCAGACCTTCTTTCTTACCAACTCACGCAGAGCAGCAGATGAGGAGATCTTCTGAGTCAATAGCAACCACAGAGGCAGCTTAGCACCTCAACATGCTGAGAAAGTTGTCTACTGATGGGAGTTATACAGCTGCATGACTCTGGGTTCGGACGATTTGTTGATGTTTAAAATCGAATTTGTATAAAGAAAATAAAATTTGTACAAACCAAACCGACACCGATGGCTCACAGCTCATGTGTTTCCAATCTCGTCTGCCAGAAATCATGGCCGACAAGCGGGAAGCCGAGGCTCGCTTTGAATCTACAACTTTGGGGACAGTTTCACTAAGCTGCTGCTGCTGGGTGACCGTGCATCGTCTGCCCTTCAAACTGTAAAAGCAAACAAATAACGCTGCGCCCGCCTCCCACTGTGAGGTCGACTCATTTGTTCCACTTGTCCAGCTGATGGATTTGGTTTTTAAAATTTGGCTGTTTTTAGCCCCCGCTAATTAGTTAAGGGAGAGAAAAAAAACACTTGCACTCCACACATTTTGCTCAACTCGACAAGCCTCCTGTTCTCCTGTGGTCTTCTGTGCGTCCACTGCACGGCTGAGCTCTCTGCGTCTGGGCGAGCCGGAGTGGCCGGGGGGGGGGGGGGCGGCTCAAGACACCCAGTGGGGAGGTCTTGGGCTCTAACAGCAGAATCGGATTAGAGGACTCCCCCCCCGGTGTGTCCCGCCTGTGCATCCGTGTGTGAATCCTCCGCCTGTCATCAGTATAGAGGTGGGTGTGGGGGGGGGGGGGGGGGGGGGCGCGGAGATCCATCAGCAAATCTGATTGCACGCAGAGAATTCTGGGGTCCCGGCAGAAAAGGCTGGGATGGGCTTTTTCCCCCCTCTCTCCCACTTTCCTTTTACATTATTTCAGGCCCCAGGAGAGTATTCTCCATCATGTCAACGTAATGTAGCACACGGGGGCAATCATGCAAGCTCTCTGGCCTCAGGGCTGCCTGCTTGGAGGAGAAAATGCAACTTTAGCACTTAATCATCTCACCCATAGCCCGCCGCACCAGTCTATGGGAAGGTTTTCCACACAATGTGAAACCCGATCCCTCACGGTGGGCATGCTGCTGTGCACCCCCCCCCCCCCGCCCCCCCCCCCCCGTATCCCGGCTTCCCATTTGAAGATCAGCAGATTCTCTGCCCCAGACCTGTGCTTACACGTCGATTCAGCCCATGCGGAAAAAGACCACAGTTGGGGTGCGATGTTACCTGCCGACTCCTGCTGAAACATTTGGATTCATGAATCCCATCTCCTCACTGCGGACTGGGGCGACAATCAGAGTCGTTCTTGTGTGATCAATGCCTGTCTGCTGAGGAAGACCATGCATGCCTGAGCAGAGTGATGTGGGCCTCCAGTGATATCGGCTTACTTGCACTGCACATGTTACCGTTTAATGTTATAAGGCCACAGAGCTCACGTTTGACAGGAAACAGATAAAGAAAAGCCCTAATGGGTTTGTCCGAGGAAAGCAAGAGACAGAAAAAAGTAGTATGCATGTGTCTGTGTGTGTGTGTGTGTGAAATGCATAGAAATGAACAGGGAGGCGTGTGTATTATCAAGTGATTGATCGGCTGCACGTATGGCTCCAAGGGAAGACATCGGGAGAGGTCAAACAAGACTGTTCCAAATAGACCTGTCGGATTCAGCCTCGGGGAGGCCTAACTGGTTAGACAAGGGCGTTACTACAAGTGCCCTTGCTTTACTGTGTGTGGACTGGACAAGCCCATGTATTATTCACTGGTCTCACCGGGTGATAAATGGGAGAACCTGCATTCCAAAAGCAATAGAATATTCACTAGTGCTTATCCCTTTTAATCCCATGACTGCAGGCCAAGTCAGAGAATTAGTGGACAAGGCATAACAGCGCTGCTTAAACTGCAGGGGCAGGGTTGTTTAACCAGGAGATTTATCCAAGGGCTATTTGTTTGATGAATTAGCCGCAGACAGGGCTTTTGGGACGTATCTAAAAGGAACACATGTAAGGATTTAAAGCGAAAGATGAATCGCAGTTATGACCACACACGGTATATTATCTGGATTCTTTTTTTAAAACATCTGCACATTCATTAATTACTCCTCCCGGCTGCGTTTGATATCACATAAAAGCAGAGCTTTAGAGCTGGCCGATGGTTGTAATTTTTAAATTACGCCATTCGAAACCATTTCAGGGAATATGTTGATGATTTAATTACACCAAGCCACAGTTCTCACAGCAATTTGTTTTCATTAGATATATTTTATTTAGGTCTTTAAAACGCCACACACACACACACACACACACACACACACACACTGTATTGTCTTTCATTCGATCCATTCATTTTGCCTGAGTGGACTGCTTGTGTTGAGTGTGTGTGTGTGTGTGTGCCTGCTTGCATGATGGAGATGTTTCATGCAGTATATTGAAAAAGGACAAATCTGTTGACATTCGTTGTTTTTTTTTCCGTCAACAAATCCTGCGGACGCAAACATGGGGGCCGGCCGACCTGCAGTGATTCTGTTCCACTACTTTGGAGCCTGTCTGGAGGACACCTTGAAAAACAAGCGCAGTAGATTGGTTACATACACAAATACGTATTCCAGGGACAAAACAACAAATCACAGGTCCGCACTGAACATATGTGTACGCAAAAAAACTCAGGTCTGGTAGTGCCTCAAGTGCCTTCTTTCGCTTTGCTCAGTCTCTTTCCACAACTTAATTAAATTAATTAATTGTTGATTTTTGTCTTTAACCACAAATAAATATGTATGTAATGTTCACCAGACCTCTCCCTAAGTAAAAGAAAAAAAGCAGTATCATAGCTTAACAACATTGCATTTTATGTAAAAGCACTGAAATCAGTGTACACAATCTTTAAAGTAACTTGTAGCTTAAGCTCTTAGAATGTGTAGAATATCTTCTAATATAGAGGGGGAAAAAGGCCAATGTTGTTATCTGATGAAATGGAAAAGTACTTATAGACGCGGATGATTGTAAATGTTGTCTAACACCGCCGAGGCATGGGTCAAAACCACGCCCCCCACCCCACCCCCCCCCCCCCAGTTTATACACAGATGTCGCTGGGATTCCATGTACGTTTCCTTCAGAGACTGAAACCCTCTGAAACGCCCCTCGGCCCTCGCTCGTCACCTGCTGCCGTCACGTCACAACCACCATTTGAAAGAAGCAGAATCCCACAGCATGACTCTACCGCCGGTCTTTGTTTCCCCCCCCCCCCCCCTACCGAAACTGGATGTCTGCCACGTAGCTTTCTAGAATACTAATGAAGGTGGTTAGCGAGTCAAACATACTGACCTGAGGTGTGGTGGGGTTAAGTGCAGCCAGAAACCGTCTGCCACAATAAGACTAAAAATGTCAGAGTTCACTCCCTCCGGCTTGGCTTGCACTCCGTCGGTCGAGGGGCTGATGGCGAACTGCGCTCTCGTCTCATTTGTCTAATTATGGAGATTTATTTTTAGGAGTGACGGAGAGAAGCACAAATTGTTTTGTTACACTACAATAACTTAACTCCTTCAAAGACCTACAGTAGTTTCAAAGGGACATATTACCTGTAACGATTACAAAGCTCTGTGTGTGTGTGTGTGTGTGCACAGCAAATTTCAGAGAGTTCAAATTGAATCTCACAGAGTCAATTTAACGGGTGTTTTTATTGGGGTTAGGTGTATTGCTCAGGGACACTTTGACATGGGACATGGAGCTGGGGGTTGAACCAGCAACCTTGCGGTTCCTGACACAACCTCTCCTGTCCAGTTAAAACCCCCACACCAAGAATTGTGACACTGTACAGTTACATTTCAATCCTATCAAAGAGTTAATATAACTCTACTAAGTGTCGCAAATGAATCTGATCTTGACACTGGATAATGACTCCAAATCTTTTGTACAATTGACTCTGTAAGAGTTGAATCAACTTTTTGCAGTGTGATTTTAACTGTGTGTGTGTGTGTAAGTGCTCTATTATAAGGTATTCAACTCCAGAAGAAGCCCCACTCTACATAAGGGAAAAGAGATGGTGGAGAATTAAGTATTGAACAGTTTTTGGAAGAAACGTCTCTCTTTCACTTGTCACTTTCTGTTTAGCTGGTGCACTTTATCTTTATTTTTAATTTGATCTTTATTTCTTAACGTACTAACCCATAGCATATACAGTATTTTATTATATTTTTATCTTATTGCTGCACTATGTTGGCATTATTTTACCGCTGTCTCCCATTTTTCTATCGTCTGTCGTTTGCCCAACTTTTCCAACTACATTTAAATTGGGTTCAGCCTCCCCCCTCTGTCCCTATCTCCCTCGCTGCCGATCCCTCCACAGGTGGTGAGATGGAAGAAAGGGGCTGATCCCCCCCTTTTCTGCCCCTCATGCCTTTCCATGAACATCGTGAGGGTTAAGCTTATCAGGCAATTAATGTAGCTACTCGGGTATGAAGAGCCTCTCCATTATAAACAAAGCCCATTCATGAGCTGGAAGATAACCCCCCCCCCCCCCCCCCTTTGCCTTTATTTGTATCAGGCGGAGAGTGATTGCCCCCCTCCCCCCCCCCCTCGCAACTAATCTAATCTATGCAGCCCCTGATTCATCTTTTACGAGGTAACCTTTATAAGGAGGTATCCCCCATTTTTGTCATTATTTGAACGTTCCACTGGGACACATTAGAGTCAGTCTCACAACCGCAGAATCTAGACCTCTATGGTCGTGTCTGTTTCACTCGGACCACTTCGCCCCAGTGAGCCGTCCGAGCAGATTCGAGCACAACAAATTATGCACGAACAAGGTTGCATGAAGAGATATGGAAGACAAAACCAGGATAAAAAGTTCAAAATTGAGAAATGAACGATTTCATTGTAATCGAATGAACAAGAGAAAGACAAAAGTAGGTGTTATTTAACTCTGTCATATGTTTTGCATTTTTATGTGTTTTATATGCGATTGCTCAATTATAGACATAAAACACATTTGGAGCTTTAGTCAAAATTGACAGTTCTTTGATTCCTCTTTTCTCATCTTAAAGTTTTACCTCCTCTTAATGCATGTTCCCTACCTTCATAACCTCAAGTGTCTCCTTCATTTGTGTTTCCCCATAACAGTATATTTGCCAAAATCGTCTTCTGATGTGTTCAAATTGAACAATTACTGAGCAAAAAGTGTTCGCAAGAAGAATTTGAAAATACCTAAAACCACAAAAGTGAAGCTGAGTGTATTTTTCTATGGAAGAGCAACATTGCCATCTATCAGTGAGAAACTGAAATGCAGACACACCTCAACAACTGGCCTCGTCTTCCCTCAATCAGATGCTCTGCATGCAGGTTGTCTCGTGATACAAACCACAATAAGATTTTTTTTTTTTTTTACAGAAATCTCAAACCAATCCACGCGTGTTGCACCACGTTTGTCTTCATGTGACAATAGCTTAACAGCTTGAATAGGCTTCAAGATGTTATAATCCCCCAAAAATGTGTTTTTTGAAGTTAAAAAATTGGACCCTAAACAAGTTAAACACGACGCCTCCATCCTGCCACCCTGGCATGGCGGTGCACTGACTGTGACGATGCATTTAATGTCCCGGGATTCATTCCTCAGGCTTGTGCGTAGATAGTGTATTTGGATGGGATACTTTGATGCAGCCCTTTACTGCTGGTCACCCCCCCCCCCTTCCCCCCCCCAAAAACCCAGCTGGTTTAGTAAATAGTGCAATTGGAAGGTAAAGTGTTTGCTTTAATGCTGGGATGGCAGCAGTGACTTCGAAGTGTGTGCTGCAAGTCCTTTTTTCATTAGCCCGCATGCAAACATACACTATAAAGAGCATCAAGCCGCACAGTGAGACCCACTCAGCGAGCACCGTATAGGAGTGTGTCATTAGGTCTGAGCGAGACGGCTTCTTTCTTAACCATCATTTCATGCATAATGTCACAGATGTGGATGCTGCGCTGCCCGATTGTTCTCTCCTGAATCCTCATTCCACATTCAGATTGGTTTATTTCTGAGACTCCTCAGCGAATCATGGCCCTAATTAATCAAAATGATCCATCGATCACAGCTTCCTTGTTGCCTTTTCCTGTGCAGTTTCCAAGGGGGTTTTAAATGCGTGAGGAAACAGAAAGACAATCAAAGCCGAGAAACTCTACCAAAAAGCGGGTATGGCTTTTTTCGATGTTGCTTTTTATCACAACATTGTGTGCAACTCAATTACAATTTCTGCTATGCTGTACACCTGCAGAAAATAATTTTTAATCAGGCTACCTCTCCCGCTCTCCTTTGGCTCCCTCCATCCTTTGCTCTTCAGCGTTAACAGCCCTCGACAGCCGGGAGATGAAATAGAAATTTTGATATCAAACACCTACAAAAAAAAAAAGGAGGGTTGACCTTTGATCAGCACGCCGTTTGATGTTATGACATGAAATTTGCATCACGGGAGCCCGGGCAGCGGACGCGACCGCAGAGGGCTAATGCTGGAGAGCCCTGTCGGGGATCCGCGAAGGTCAAGGGCCTATTAGGAAGGAACAAGCCCTCAAATCCCACACAAGGGCCCTGCGCAGCATTTGATGTCCAATACACAGACCTAGAACAGAAAATTGAGCCCCGAGAACAGAGCAATGACGGTGAGAGTATTCATTAGGTATTTGCCCATGAGTGAACAGGGAAGGAAGGGTATTATGGATCTGTCACGAGATATGATAATTGTGTTTAGAGCAAGACATGTATAACCTCTGTTGGTCAAGTAAAAGTAATCCTCTCATTTATTAAAACATTTCATACCTGAGCAGCTCTTTGCCAGAAATATAATGGACGTCCTCTTTCGAGCATATGGCATGTCGCGTTTGACTGGTGGCTGTTGATCCGTGGATAGCTGAAGCTGTTTAATTATTCAAGCTGGCACGTCGTTTTTTCCATACATGATGCTTCAAAAAATAAAAAAAAGCTCCCATCCGCTGTTTATATTTCATCTGGCCATCAGTATCGCAGCTTCATTACCTGCACAGGGCAGGTGAGGGGGGAGGGAAGGAAATAAGGGGAAGGACGGAGGAGGGGAGGCAGTCAAATACATACATTCATACATCTCTATTGCTTTCTGTCTCTCTTACACACAGGCACACACACACACACACACACACACAAATATAATTTAACAGGTCTGCAGCACTATGTCGGACAATCATTTGATCTAATTTCAGGCAATATCACCATCTTTCTTCAGTCCTATAATCAATTTTTCATTTACAAGTTCAGCCCCACTTTAAAAGTGCAGTACTGACACATATCAAAGGGTGTCATAGAAAAGACATCAGTTTATTTGGTTAATTCGTGATAGTTAACTCTTTTGGACAATTGGAAGTACACATTCTTAAAATCTGTATTGCGGTGTTGCAGGTTCACATTCCTGGGAAATCCACACTTGCATCCTTTAGAGTATGCGTCGAGATGTTCGGCCTTTCCACAATATTTTCATGTGTAGACGAGACCATCAGTGAGAAGATGGGATATTTCTCTATAGTTATTCTTAATTCTTGTCGCCAGTGATCCCGGGTGGATTCAGTGGAATTTCAAATAAACTCCTTGAAATTCACCAGAAACTCCTCCGGCTCAGACTCCCGCGGGGCCCTAACGTCACCGCCCACATGCTAACGAGGCCACAGTGAAAATATATACTAATCACAACGTAGTGAATAGGCTTTGTGAGGTGGTTGTTCATTCCTGTAAAATTTGATTCATGTAAAATGTCAATGATGAATGTAGTTTTTAGAGCTACAGATACACACTATACTGCAGGGGTGTGAAATGTTCTGTTGGCTTGCGACAGTCTTTGGATGTACTATGAACATGCTCAATGTTATTGTTTGTATTTTTATTGTTTGTATTACAGCTCACACTGTACGTCACAAGGACAAATTTCCTTAGGGACAATAAAAATCTATCTAGAAGCAAACTCAGCTGAGCGTCAAAGTCAATAGGATCGCTTGTAGATTGTCACTCGAGCTTGACCAAAGACTCTGTGAGGTCATGTGACTGATTTTGTAATCGGTGTTGAGTTTAGAACCAGCACCACACCTACCGCCATTCACTACAGTTTACATAAACTCCTTTGTTTAATAGAACTGGCTTTTGCTTTTTGTAGAATGCACTCCTCAGATAATACAGCGTGATGTTATGCACATGTATGTATATATATATATATATATATATATATATACATGTCGTTAGATTCACACGTCACACCTTTCTGCATGCACCTTTCTGAGGATGCTGCATCCCTACTCATGCTTTACCATAAAACTCATGGCTTGGTGTATTGGCCGCTTAAACCATGAGTTAGACAACCTTTGACATCGTCCTGCTGTGATAATCCCCCAGTCAAAGTTAGCAATCATTCCAAACCAAAGACAAATGGCCGCTCTGGTTAAATCTAAAGGGGCGGAGGTCATTCTTTATGAGTCCCAATAATCCCTCAGGAATGGTGAATTACCTCAATCGCCATATTTCCTGACACCCTGTATGAGGTAAGTCTTTTCAGGGCGACGTTTTTTTTAGATTCAGGAGTTTACAGGCCTGATCAATAATTCTGTTCTCTCTAATTATCTCACCGTTGCACTCATTAATTCTACTTTCAAGGCTCATTTCCAGTGTTGACCACAGAGCACCAGGAGAGGCGAGGGTGAGGGGGTGAGGGGGGACAGGGGCGGGGGGGGGGGGGGGGGCGGAGGAGAGAGCGAGGTCTGCTTCGTACTCATTCTCTGTCCGAGGATGGCTGAGACTAACTAGGTGTTTGATATCGACACATTCCTCAGACGAGCCAAAATTAGAGAGTGCAGCTTCATCTTTGAAGAAATCCACTAACCCTTTTCAGAAGAACTTCTTAAGTATCACTATGAAGTCATTTTAAATTTCTTTTCGCTGGATTGGCACACCATTTTATCGACATTCATAGCCCCTGGAAAAAGGACTTTGGTGACCCCCTTATGTCTATCTACAAATGTATCTGTGCTAATACGTGTCTACGTACGTAAAGGCTACCCTTTGAACCATAAGAAAGCACAAAGTCTTTCCATCCGTTGTCCCAAACTCAATCCCATTGTTATTCATTCATTATCTCTCCAGATTGTTATTCGCTGGGAATAGAACCTGCGTTTTCATGGGGGACAGGAGGGAGAAGGGTGGAATGAGGTTGGCTGCTGGCAAATCCAGAGTGATGCGTGACGTTGCTAAATGTGATCACCGCCATGCCAACTTTTCCATCTGTGCAAGAGGCGGGTTCGCCAGATTGCCTGAATAATTTCACCAGAACCAAACAGCTGTCATCTCCCATCGACGGCATGCTCCCATTACAACACCTGGATATAGTGTGGGGGGGGGGGGGGTGAAGAAGCTGACATTATCGTCGCACGATTAGATGAATTGGGTTACAGCGCTTGTGTTGTAATCCTAATCTAATTGGTGTTGTTAATGCAGGGGTTCGAATATGAACTGTGTGTGACTCCCTTCCCTTAATGACACACTTTGCCATTGCAGAGTGCAGGACGGGGCACATGCAGGCAAACTGCTGAGTGCAAAGACAGCCCCTATAGAGTCTTTTTTTTCGCTGACGCTGCTCTGACTCACTTCTTTTATGCTCATTATAATATTATTACGGCTAGTGATTAGGAGTAGATCCACCAGAGGGCAGACAGAGGTCAGTGTCAGTTATACATTCAGCATCTAATGTCCTCCTCTGAAGAACCTGGTCAGAGCTCAGCTGAAAACACACAGGTCTGGCACACTGATGCCATCTACTGTCTGTTCCCCCAAAAGTGCAATTTTCTTTAATATTACCACGAAGGTACATTTATATTTCAAAGCAATGTTGGGTTTTGTTATGTTGAGCAACAGTATTGCAAATGTGTTTTGTTGGTTTCACTTCCATATGAGTCTGAATTCTTTAATAAAGGACTAAATGATGAGGTAAGTTTTCCTTAGAAATGGGAAGTGTCATTGGAAGTGTCGGTCAAACTGTTTTCGGTAAGCGTGGCTTATGGTTGTATCCTGCAGCCCATGTCAAACGTCTGCTGGGGGAAAGTGCAAGTGCAAGAGAGGCAATTCAACTGAGGAATAATTGGTTCGGCGTGTGGACGGAGGAAGGAGCAAGAAGAAGAAAACGGGGCGAAGACAAATAGCGGAAGAGGGGGGGGGTTGGTCAGGAGAGGAGAACCAGCTGGGGTCGTACCTTGAGTCAGGACACAGCTGTGAGCTCAGTGGGCCGTATGGAGTGGAAGGCCGTGGGCCTCGACGCGGAGCCGTTACACGCCTCGGCTGCACAACAGTCGACTGGGAATCCGGGCGATGATGAAAACCAGGAGCAGATGACTTTCTGCTTTTGTAGAGATGTTCCCCACTTCAAAGTCGGTTGTTGGACTCTACGTGCTGTGTACTATATTCATTAGTGGATCTGATTCTGTCTATTCTATTCGGGAAAAATGGAGTGCCCGATCCGGAACGTGACAATGGGACACAGATGGTCCTCGGCGCGTCGGTCGCATTTCGCAGACGACCAACTGCTGCGCTCGTCAGACGCAGAGGAGGCGTCTTCCTCCACAAGGGGGCAAGCTCTCTCCAATGTTTGCACGCGCGGGCCCGTGGCGCGGCCCAACGCGGCCCAATGCGGCCCAATGAGGCCCAATGAGGCCCGCGCGCGCTAACTGGAGTCACCGGTGCGGGTCCGCTGCAGTTGCTCAGACAACAGGTCCGTCTTGTGAGTTTCGAGAAGTGGCACAACTGTTTGGCTCGGGTGTGTGAGAGTCCGAGCCCGGCCTGCGGTTTGGGTCTGTTGTTGAAGCGAGGCTTTCGTGTGACGAGGGACTCTTTCTTTTCTTCAAAGTCATGCGTGCCTTTCCTTTCACCTCGGGAAATTCATTTCCCACCCTGATACACAAACTTGGCTGTTTCATCCCCTTCTCGGTGATTTTTTTTCTTTTTTCTTCCTCTTCTTGCTCGAGGGCAGGAAACGAACACAGGAGGTTTTGTGCTACGCTGCGCTTGGGGTTGAGACCCCCCACCCCCCCCCCCCTCCCGGCGACTCAACTTGATGTTGGGAGATGTGACGGGAAACAGGTGTCACCCATGACCTTCAGTGCTCAAACACTACAGGCCTCACAGACAGGGGTCCTCGGGGCAAGGGGGGGGGGGGGGGGGGGGGTGACGAGGGTGACGAGAGGGGGGGCCTCCTCTCGTCGTTCTACCTCTCACTGACAAATATTAGATAACTGCACAACCCCCACGTTTGTCATCAAAGATTATCTCCACCAAAGTCGCTGAGCGGTTCAGGATTGTGTGTTTTACGTCATCGCCGCATTAGCCAGCTACACCACGTTCCGCTTGTGTGTCCCCCCCCCCCCCCCCCTCTCCCCTCCCCTTCCCTCCCTCAGAAAGATGACCCCGCAGACAAACTAGGGAACACAAAGTAATAACCTCTAAATCCCGGTGGCTGGCTTATGTGAAGCCGGAGACGATTGGGAAGTCTGCCGCTGAGAGGCAGAGATGTGGGAGAGCCGGCGGTGTCTGTGTCCTCAGCTCGTCTGTCAGCGCTGCTCCCATCGCCCACTCTGTTCTCCTTCATAAGAAAAAGATTAATTCTGCAGATTATCTTCGATAAAGTACTCACTGTTAACCAGCGGTTGGGAGAAGTTGATGCCTTGTGCAGACCTGCAGGATGTGCGGTCAAACAGGGGTAAAGGACACCGGAGGCCCATCGCTTGTGGGTCTCTAAAGGAGAACGGTGTAGTTTGGTACACCTATAAACACAGCGACAAAGCGCTGACATCAGCAGGGGGCAGGCAAGAAGGAATGTAGGTAAAGAGCAATGAAACAAATGGGATACGTCCATATGTCCAGCATTTGAATGAAATTGTGTGCCTTGATATTTCCTTGGCACAGTCATGCAATTTATAGTTCTACAGGTCTGATTGCATTTTTCCTTTGCAGAATTTAGATAAGAAAACTGTATATAAAATATAAAATATCAGAACACGTATTGCTAAAGTATCTAAGAGTACATTATTGTACCACCAGCAATTTCACAGCAGTATTATTGCTTGCATAAATATAGACATTTTGGTTATTCGTAGGTTTGACTGACGTTGGCCGTGCATTTCTTTTTAGAGGGAAGCGACGAAAGCGGAGGAGGAGGAGGAGGAGTAAGATGGTTCCTACTGGTCTAAATAGAAAAGCAAAATGGAAAGTTCCTTTCACACACATTGTAATAAGCAAGAAACAATCTTATTTGGGTAATAATTGTCTTCACCTCGTGCTAAAAGACCAAACCAAATCACATCATCTCAGATGATCCATAATAATCACCCACTTATAAAACCTCCTTGTAGACATTTTTACTTGATTCCAGTCCAGAACGGCTACCGTATATTCCACAGCTTTATGACCCTCATCTCACCATGGATATGACTGTAGAAACCCCTGACCATTTGTCTATAGGAGGGCGCCTGTTTATGGACTAATGGTTATCCTGGATGTGTGTCTGCGGCATGAGGCTGACAGCCAGCTCTTTGACACTGAGGCCACAGTGACAGATGGCAACCAAATGCCTTTTATTGCCTGCCTTTGCCACTTGTGTGTCCCCGATCACATCAGTCACGAACACTGCAGGGAGGGACCGCATGACACGGAGCTCTCTCTCTCTCTCGCTCACCCTCTCACTCCACATAAGCCCCCCCCCCCCCCCCCCCCCCCGGGCCGTCAGCCGATTGGATCAAAAATGAATGCAGAGATACAATCGGTGATTTATGCTTTTCACGTGTAAACATGCTGCATTCTATATGCAAAATACCCGTGTGCACTTTTTCCTCTGTGTCTGTCTCTGCGTATTAGCAAATGTTTGTGTGTGAGTTTGAGTGTCACATTGCTGCACTATGCGCTGACACAGCGCCTAGAGCTACAAGTCGCACCTGGTGTGTGAGAGCACTTCACCAGCTGCTGATGCTTGAATGTCAGACACAGGCGCGCGCACACACACACACACACACACACACACACACACTCAAACTGTATATTTGTTCGTTCCATACCTTACAATGTGTGCTTTTATACACTCGTCCTTGCATTGACATTTGCTCCTTCAAGTCGCGCAATGCACATGATGCATGCATTTATATTTTGACATTCACAAGTGCAACAGAAAATGAAGTATGAAGCAATATTGTGTTACACACATCTTCTCAGACACACTGAACCAAAATGCCGTGGTCTAAAACACAGCAAGTGCATTTTAAATGTCAACAGATGCATACATATTTATTAGTATATTTAGTCCTTAACTACTCTCGTCTCATTCACCTCAGAATGCAAACCTTAATATAAGCTTAAATACTGAAGTAAGGACGGTAATAATATTATTAGTCATTTTACGACTCAGTGAACAGTAGTTAAGTTCACTTCAACAGTGTCTTTGACATTGTGAATTGTCCACAGCTCGGCTCCTGGTAACTCTTAACCTGGTCTCGTACTTCTAGTGGTTTTCTCAGACACCCCGTCTCGAGGTTGGTACCCGTGCACACAACGCTCCACTGATACAACATCGAGGGAAAATCACACACATTGTCCTGACCGCTTCCAACAAGACACGTAAGATCAAAGAGTGTCTAGACTCTGCTGTCAAACTAAAGTGCGGAGTCGCCTGACATTTGTTTGAGATAAAAAAAAAAAACACGGGCACGTCGCAATCCTCAATCAAACAGCAATTTGCCAAAAGTGTGTGGCCAGTGTTGGAGATAAGGAATCAAAGTCAACCTGGCATCAGTGGAGCCACCTTTGGGGCTTGAAAGGTGACGGTAGCAGAGCTACTATCACTTTCTTGAAAATACAGGCTAATCTAATCAGTTGTTTTATTATAAAGACAGACTAGAGGTGAAGCAGCACAGACGCCAGAAGCCCAACACTCCACAGATTAAACTCACATTCACTTTCACTGAACGCACATGAGAGCCTTAAAATATCTGTAGAGGACACAGATAAGGGTTTATTGCTTATGCATTTTTGATTTGAATTGAAAGTTCAGCTGTTGATTCACAGCATTGGACTAAAGCTTTTATCTCTTTCTACCTCCATGCTCAGCTCGTGATAATGTCATGTGTTTGAGGTGGGGCAGAGAGGAGGGAGGAGGCCGAGGTGAGAGGCAAGGAAACATCACACCCCCTTCCGAGATGGACAAGCCCCTATTATGCACTCTCACGCCCCCCCCCCCCCTTCTTCTTCTCTGAGTGGGGGGCTCATAATTGGACCTTTATGCTGTGTTTAAATTCTTCGCCTGCACACACTTTCCCAGACTGTGTCCGGCCACCAAACAGATGGGGTCTGTATGCGGCGGACACACACACACACACACACACACACACACACACACACACACACACACACACGCACACTGGCCGCAAACATCCACACAGATGCACAGTGCGTCAGTACACGGGACGTGTCCCACAGCCCATGCCAGACCCTCCTCATGCCCTAATAATAAAAAGAAAGCAGCACAATAACAAGAGAAAGCGGCTGGAGGAGACAATTCAGCAATGATTTTGTAACGGCGGCGTTTGAAGCCATTGAGGGAGATGCCTCTCTTTGGGGAGAAGTGGGACAGGGGAAAGCAACGGCCGAAGGTCTGTGGTTTTTTGCCTTTTCATCGGTCTTTGTTCACATTGTTGAACATCGTGGTAAGTAGCATGGCTCGGGAAGAAAGCAACACATCGCCAAGGCAACCAGAGCCTGTAATTGTCTGTTAGCACTTCAGAGCGACTGAGCCTGGTTTTGGCCATTGGCGACACCGGCGAGTAGAGTAGAGTTTGGGGCCGGGGGGTGGGTTGTGTGTTTTTAAATGGGGGGGCCTCTGACCTTTTTCTGTCGTTCAAAAGTTTTAAGCCCCCCCCCCCCCCCCCCCCATTTTTTATCTAATTTCTTCAGACTCTTTGTTTCACTGACTCACTTTCCACACTGCATCTCCTATCATGTTGTCCCTTTTTACTCTTTTCACTCACTATGCCACTCATCCCGCTGGGGTTTATCTCGCCTCCCCCTCTTTTCTCTCAGTCTCTCTGGTTGTGATCAAATAACCACGTGCGCGTGTACAGTCCATTTTGCTCCGTAAGTCGGCAAGTCGTCGTTTGGACACTCCTATCTGTCAGCAAACGAGCTCCGCGAGCCACGGTTCCCGTAATTGTAGTGGCAGGAAAAACACCACCTCTCAGCGTAAAAGGTGCTCATATGTTAAAACGACCAGAGAGAAAAGAGAACATGATTGATGTCTGAGGACAGGAAATTGTTGGTTTGTAGGAGATCGTGTGTCTGTCTTTGTTCAAATGCAAATGTTCATGAGTGTCCGTGTTTACCTGTTTGTCTTGCTCCTTAAGTTATGTACACCCAATGAAAAATAGGAAACGGCTCGTCACCAAAAGGTATATCCGCTCCCCATTGTTTAAGAACAGAATGAAAAACCGCAGCGGAGCACTTTCACAAATGAAAGCCAAAAACATGACGGGATCTGGCAGGGATTTCCTTCAAATCAATGGTCACGCTTTTTCCTGATGGAATGTAGCTGGAACATCTGCTGCCCGAGGTCCGGCCCAACAGGTGCTGCTGAGCAGCGCAGTGTCGTGAGAACACACAGAGCCCACTGGGACCACGGCAAAGTCAGGTGCTCCAGAGCCATGTTCATTGGGGGGGAGGGGGGAGGGGGGCACTTTAATAAATCATAAGCAGAACTGTAAACTTGATCCAGGAGAGAGAGAGAGCAGCGTTTTACACGGTGCCAGCTCGCCCACGCGGGGCTCACATGGCCTCACGGGGCTCTGCACGGATGGGAGACGGGTTACTTGCAAAGATTCTCATAACCTTCTCAAATCCCCGTCTGTCACAACAAGCGCTGCGGATGCACTGCAAGCAAAAACGTTTTAGCCGATTCTTTTGTAGGAAATGTAAAATATCCAGGAGAAGAATACTGAAATATTTGCAGGCGACATAGTCTGCATACGAGGGGGAAATTCACAAAGAGAAAAGCTATTCAGGGGGGTGAGAAACACTTGAAAAAATGTTTGTTTTTCCCGTTTTGGCGCTATTGACATAGGTGTTTTTTCGTTCCGGCCTACTCTGTCCTTTCACACACACACACACACACACACACACAAATACACACCCAGCCGACCTTGTCGCTGCAAGCCCTCACCACGGCAACAAGCCCAGAGGAATTGATGATTTTCAACACTCCCCCCCCCCCCCCCCTTAGGGATTGTGTTGATTGCTGGCGTTAGGGACTGCAAGGTGTGTCTATGTCAACAAAAAAACCCCAAAAATATGACTAGAAACAGGGGAACAGAGCGCAGTCCTTTTTTCACACAACCCAGACGATTGCCTGTTGCTTCCGAGATTGGTATTCAGACACGCTGAGCAAATTTTTGTTAATTTGGGTATTGGTGCCAGAAATGTGGTGTGATATTTCACAGACAGGGGAGAATTGTAAAGTCCAGCTGTTGAGTTTGACAGGTTTAGGGCACAGCTGGTCTTGTTCTGTTTGTGTGGGCGTGTGAATGTGGGTGAGGGTGTGTCTAATACGCACATATAAGTTATCCGATGGACCATAACCGCTGTGTCCATTTTTCTTTTTTTGTCAATAGCTGATGTGATGCAGTACGATGTTCACCATTAATTGTGCCTTTCGAAATGATCCGAGCTGAGAGACTAGAATGAGCGGTGATGAGGTGTGAAATAGTTGTGGGGTAGAAAATCACTGAAAATGTAACTGAGCCCATTTCTAACTGAGTTTGTGTGTTGTTGGCCAGCAGGAAGGTGAGGTGAAGTGAGGAGCCCTGTCCTCTGGGTGTGTTGGGGAGTTAGATGAACCTTGGCTGTAACCCTCGGGGATCAAGGGAAGCTCAGCCAGACCAAAACACCGTCCTCCCCTCTCTCCTCCCCTCTCCCCTTTGCTCTCACCCATTGTTCACTCCTCTCCTTCTTATCTGATCCGGGCATCCGCTCACTCTTATTTGCAATTCTAATGAAAATCAGACACCTGCCCTGCCAACCTTCGCCCCTCTCTGCAGATCCATGCCACAACAACAAGGAGAAAAAGACGAAGAGAAGAAAAGAGGCGGAAAGAAAAGCTGGTGAGGTGAAAAGAGTGGGAGAGAGAGCCCCTATCCAAAGAGGGGTATAATGTTACTGCTGGCCTGGTAGATTGGATTGTCAGATGGCCCAGCGAGGGGAGAAAAAAGTGGTTTCTTTCACTGCGTTGCTGCGACAGAGGTCTTCTCACACAGTGAAAGGAATCACGATATGATGTTGGCTGTCGGAATGGTCAGGGGACCCAATCACCCCCGTGGGAGATCTAACATCAGGGTGATCCCGTCATCTCCATCCTGTTGGTGCAAGCCTCTAAGACGGTGATGTAATAAGGATTTTTTTAGAGCCACCTGCATCAACAGATACAATTGTACCTCCTTATTTATGAGCTGGTATCAGTGAGCATGCATGCATACCGGATAATGTTACAGAATGTGTAACACGAGTTAAAGACAGAACAAGAACTTACTCATACTCTTTGTATTCTGCCCAGTCCCTTACTTCATCTATCGCAGCAGACAATCTGCAGCTCTCACTGTGCCTCAGCCGTTGATAGCCAAAGGTTGAGAGTATCAGCGGCCCTAAATGGGTCCTTTTAACAGCCAGCGGACTGAAGAGAGGCAAAGAAGCAGGTGGGAGGTAGGGAGGTCAGCACGATGCTATCGGTCCATTACAGAGGCCGGAGGACAAAAGCAGCTTCTCTCCCTTTCAGTCCGGCCCAGTTGTGGCCCAGTATGCAGGGCCACTACGCTCCACATATGGGTACCTACACAAAGACGCTTTGATACAGGTGTCAAGAGGTGTCGGTCATTTTGACTGGTCAGTGTGTTGAGTTCAACGCTTGTTAGAGGTTGCTTTCTACTCAAAGGGGTTTTCTAAAGCAGCAGAGGCCCCCAAAAGGGCACGGCCTGCCTCTACTTTGTCCATTCATAGACGTTTTTACGTTCACAACCCTGCATGTAAGCTGGATGGTGGATCGGAGTTTAGATCTTCTTTGAAAACAGATCCTGATATCTTCATTTGTTTTTTCTGCATCCTTAGGAAAACCTGCGTCATGGCCACACAACAACGTGTGCAACATTCAAATGAACATGAGGATTTTCCCCTTCCCAGTAACACCCAACCATGTTTTTGTATTGGGGCCTCGGGCACAGCTCAGGGAAAACAACACACACCTGTTTTCTCCCCTTTTAACACCTTCCCCGCTCCCTCCGCTTGAAGCAGCCTCATGGGCATACAGAGTGGACCGTACCGCTGCTTAATCCATACGGGCGAGGACAGTGGTATTGACACCCATTTAGATGGTGTGCCGGGGAACACGTGGCTCACCCTTTAGCACGCTTGAGGGAGTACGGGTGAAGGCAGGCTGCGGGCCGCAGTGGCAGGTGCTGTGACGGATGTCCCGATGGGTGCCAAAGCAAACACAGGGATGAGTCGAGGTGGGGTCAGGGCGGGGCAGTCGGAAGGGTAGAGCGGGTATGGGGAGATTAGTGTGCCGTGGCCCTGCCCTTTAGAGACGGGGGAAGGGGGGGGGGGGGAGCAGTGAAAAAGAGAGGCGTCGGGACACGGGGTCACATTCTGCTGCATCACGCCGCGGTGATTTCAAGCAAGATGCCGAACGAATGAACTTAGAACCGAGTGAGAGCTCAGTATAAAATAACGCAAGAGAGAAAATGAAAAATACGATGGTCAGCTTTCGTTTCTCCACCCCTAAAAAAACAAGAATCTGCTATTTTTTTTAAATCTTCTTGCACTTTGAAAACAAATTTCAGTCCAACTTGTAGCAGCAGCAGCAGCAGTGGGAGGAAGTATGAATTAGGTAGAGTTTCACTTGCCTCATGTCCTTTAATGGCCCACCCAATCGCCAGGACATGAGCGTTTCCCAGAACATGTGCACAGGAAGCCTTGAGGTATTGCTGTTACACAACAGAAACGGGATATGCTATGTTCGCTAACCTTGGGTCCCGCCCCCCCCACCCCCCTGCCCTCGGCGCACCCCCCCCACCCCCCCCTCATACCATTATGAAGGCGACGAAAGAAGGGCCCAGAGAATGTGTGAGCTTCAACCTGTTGTAGACTGAATGCTGTCGGGACAGAAACAGGCGGATGAAAGGTTGCATGTAGGCAGTAGAGAGTTTGCAATGTTAGCTGAGAGGTCCAAGAAAACATCTGGAAAAATCCATAACGTTATCAGGGCAACGATATGAAGCCAAAGACTGTTACGTTGATCGAGCCGATCTAAGGACCTGTTGCCTTGCTTAGTGGGGCTGACCAGCTTACTAACCAAAGCAATTTTCTTTCAATTTTTGACTCAAAACGATGGAAAGGAATGACCTGTATTTTCACACAACTCAATGGTTCAAATACAAAGCGTTCTCTACGGGCTGAGCACTAATGCGAGGGCAGTCACCCAAGGGTACCAGGCTGCAATTTAACTTCCTGTTGCCTTGACCTGACCGTGGATCTCAGAGAGGCTCCTAAACCAGTGAAACTCTTTTGTACCTCTCTGCTGTCATAGAGAGGGGCGAGATGCCGTAATGGTACACTACCATTGGCATGTGTGTGAAAAATGTTTTAAAAAAAGAGCAAATTGCTGTGTGAAGTTGCAGCGATTGTCTGATTGAGATTTTACGAGCACCCCAGTTAAAGCTAACTGATGCAGTCTATTTTGTGTAACCTTTCATTTCGTTCTACTGTACTAGCAGCAATGTCTAGTCAAGCAAGCAGTACATGAGCGGTAAACATGAGCCGAGGAATGTCTCACAGAAGTTCAGAGGTCAGAACGAAGCATGCCTTGGCAGGGACAGGGGGACATAGCCACCTGGTCATCTGGGTTAATTATAAATGTAGCAGGCCGCAAGGGGGGAAGATGAGATGGACAGCTGTCTCTTCCAGACACACACACACATACAAACACACACTCTCGGGATCAAAAACCCATGTGCACGGTCCGCTCTGCTGAGCACCGGATCCCAGGGGCATGTCGTGGCTGAAAAGCCTTCCACCGCAGCCAGGTGGAACTGGGGAAAAGTTCAACATCACAGCCGCCAAAGTCTTTTCGAGTCTCTCTCTCTTAGAGCCTCCCACGGAAATACAAGATGAAGTATACGTTCTTTGCATTTGTCCACTGTAATTCTATAGAATTATCAGAAACATCCTGGAAATCCTGCAACAGACCTTAAAGAGCCTTTGGAGAAGAGAAATGATTTTGATTTTTCAGGAGTTAGACATTGTTGATTAGGCGATGAATTGAGATTAAATGCTCGGGGCCTGAAATTCGTAATATTCCAATATACAGTATATTCTGTATAATTCCAAGCAGTATGGAGAGTTCATACAGAGACATATTTGACATTTGACCGCCAGGAATAAACAAAGACGGAAGATGTTCATATTCGGTCCTCCTCCATAAAAAAAAATCAATTTGTCCGCCTCTGGCTCGCTGTGCCCACAGGACTTTGTGCCAATGGGGTTTATTGTGAACTAACCCATGCACAGGAAGGAATCCCCACACAAGGACACGCAAAGCCTGGTCGTGACATGATGACGAGTCGCACAGATACAGAGAAAAGACGCAGAGACACTGACACAGAGGAGGGGAAGGAAGAAGAAAGCAAAGCGATGAGAGAACAGGACAAATGGTAAGGGTGAAACCGGCAGGGGGAGTGATGGATGGGGATACGTGTTTAAGAGACACCAAGAAAGTAAGAAATATGAATTTGAAAATCAAGCAAGAAACAGAGTACGGGGAGAGGATCATTTGTCAGAGAGACTGATGCCAGACGCATGTCATATTCTGCACCTGGGGTATTAACCAGATTATATTTCACTGGCTGGAGTGTTGAAGGAGGTAAAAGAAAAATACTTCTTCTTTTTTTTTGCTGACCTTGTAAAGCAACGCGCTGCTCAAGACATCCAACGCCGAGTGATAGGGGGAGACATGAAAGACAGACTTGCTTTTCACTGCCAGATACAATAGATCTAGAAAGCAGACAGACCTGTGTTGAGCTTGAGCTTGAAGCATTGTCCAAAAAAAAAAAAGCACTGACTGAGCACAGAAAAGCACCACCCTTCCTATGAAAGAGCTTTACTGTACGCGAGTGTCCAGTCCATGGAAAAGCCATTGCAGTGAAGTGGAGGAGTAACCCTGGAAGGGCCTGTCGTTTCACTTAGAAAACCCATAAGAATCCAAACCCTGAGCAGAATGCCTCCCCTGACGCCCATCGCTGAGATAGCAAATGGAGGCAGTAGCCCCGGCTGTGTTTGAAATAAACACAAGCCTGTGTCCACTGGGCACAATAAAGAGGATGCTGGCTTAATCACTCTCATGGAAACAAGAGAATGCATTCTTTACATTGCAAACAAGTGTGTGTGTGTGGAGGGGGGGGGCGTGTTTGTGAAATGCACACGGTTGGGCAGCGCCCCTTTGCATTGCTTGTTGACCCATTAGTACCCCTCTAGTTTTCAACATGGAGAAATTGTATGTCAGTGCACATTACAATTATATTAATTATAGTGTCTTGATAGTCAGTATGCGTTAGGCAGCAAATAACTATAACCTATAAACATGAAGGACGTGGTTGACGTTACATAACGAACTAACTAGCTGACACAAAGGGGGCCTCTGACCGTTGATCTCCGGTGCTGCGACACACTGACCAGCAGCCGGCATATGACGGGTTAGACGTGACAACGGGTTAGTGTGTGCTTGTGCGTGTGCGTGAGCTGTGTGTGCCTGAAGTTTCGTGCAACTGAGTCCACATGTGAAAGACGAGACGTATTTGCGTTCAAGGACACAACGTATTGATGTGGAATCCGTAGTCTGACCTCATCTTTAAGCATTTAAGAGAAAGAAATCCACCTTTCATTTCCAGCATTCATTTTGTGATGGACATTGCATAATCTGCTTCTTTTCACGTCCAATCCATCATCTGCTTCTTTTCACGTCCAATCCATCAGGGGCACTTCAACTCAATGTTGTTTGTCAGATCCAAGCAGAGGAACGTCTTTAGCCTTTCACTTATAACCCTGCATTGACAGCTGGAGGCATGTATCCACCGTGCCAAACCACCTCTTCTTATGGTCACGTGCCGTCGAGAAACGACAATGTCACCTGTCACTCACAAGCGGCATTAAACCCTTAAAGCACCCAGGAGATCCGATTAGGTGGGCCCGCCAGCATTTCACTCACTAAGGAAATGAAAATCCCCTCTGGTGTCCGTGCTTATCGTGGTTCGAAACCCTGCAGCACACACAAGTTGCCCTCAAATATGGATGGATAGGAAGTCCTTGTAGGTCGTATTCAGATAGAAATGTATGTGGTTTTGTTAAGTTGTGTGGCAGGTTGTCAGAAACGGCTAATAATTTAATTTACTTGATAGTTATTCAGTATCTTTGTTCTTGTTTCTGGTATCAGACACAATTAGATAAAATAGAACTTTATTAATCCAGAAGACAATTATTAAACCGCAGTTTCATTAAACATTACAACAGAAGAATGGAAAAGAAAAACAATAAAATAAACTATACACGATATATGAACAATATAAAAGCAATTATTTCACTATTGTAAATTGGAATACAATAGCAATAAAAGTTGGGTAAATAAATAAAGGGAAAATTTCAACTAAAATATATTTAATTAGTAGTACTGTGAACTAACTAAGAGTAAAGCCTAAGTAGAAGAAATTACACTAGGAGTGCCAAATGAAAACTGAAATGGAAAAGTAATATTAGGCGTGTATGTACTGTACATTTGCCAAGTTTTGAAACTGAACTGCTCCAGAAAATCCCTCAACAAGTAGATACTGTTTAAAAAAAAAAAATGGAACATGTTTAATCTTCTGAAATCATAGCTCAGAAAACGAGCCAGTTGCTTTTGTGTCTCGTCCCGATCAGAGAAGCTGGCCTCGGTCCCCTCAGCCGCCGCCACAGCATCCAGCCGCAGCCAAACAAAGCAAAAGGGCCCATCAGCTAAAGTTGAGCCCAGCTGCTGGGCCACTTGGAGCAGAGAGAGCAGCCTGGGGGGGTTTGGGGACTAAATGGCGGTGAAGTGGCCACAGGAGTGCGAAAAAGGGGAACACAGGGGACGGAAGGCGTTGGACGGGGGGTCAGGGGTGATGTTTGGCCGGGGCCTGAGGAAGTATCACATGCGGCACCTTCAATGCGAGAAGGTTACTCCGGACCGAGCCGGGCCTCCCAGGACCACAGGCCTGGGAAGAAAAAAAAAAGCTGACGGGTACACAAGTCCACACAGACACATAAACACTCTAATGTGCTCTAATTAACGTAAATATTCAAAGATGAAAGCAGAAGGCTGGTTTGCCTGCGCACTCGATCATTGATTGATCCACATGGGCTAGCACAAACACAGCAGCCTCCAACCGATGAGTGGTGAAGTCGGAGGGCTCCACCCAAACAAAGGTCACAATCAGTCTGATCGTCTGATTGTCCTCTGCAGGGCCTCGAGATCCACAGAGACCCTGAACCACGCGAACAAATCCCAAACATTAAGATGATGTAAAGCAGAGGATAATTGACACCGATGGGATGCATTCCTAGCGCTACAAGGATAAAAATCATCTCGTCAGGACGGAAGCAAGCAACCATTGTCGGGCCAGAAGATGAAAAGGGCACTTTCTAATTCTTCTGTACATCGATAACTCTGTCATCCATCGATCAGCTCTGACTCCTTACATTGTGCATTCGTGACCTGAGCTAATCCTGCTGAGCCAACAGAAGCTTTTCCTCTGGGTCAAAGTGTCCAATCAGCAGGTGGTGGTCTGGCGACTGACACCTGAGCGAGATGTGATCACAGATAGCCCTCCCTGCCTGTTCCCCCACGGGGGGGGGGGTGCCGGTGACTGACAGCTCTGCTCTCAATAATTCATCCGGACCCGGCCGGTGTGTGAAGGTCAGGAGATCATCTGCTTTGGGTCCTGGGCGCTCAGCAGAGGCGGTGCGGTCATCAAATATTTATTGACCTGCTGTACTCCCAATACAATCTCCAAAAAACACACGATCTGTCTTCGCCAAACACAGCGCAGATTCGCACCCATCGACTTCTCCACTGATACTGTTTGACTGTGTGAGAGGGAAGCTGGTTGTGGACGTGGGGAATGAAGGACAGATCGTGTTTGTGAATATGTGTGTGTGTGTGTGTGTGTTTATGAAAGCTGTTTCACTTTGTGAGCATATGGATCGTGAGTCAAGGAACAGACGTAACTGCTGATGAGCCAGTGCGTAATCCTGTTTTTAATTTTATAGACAGATGGAAAATAGCACCGTGTGCACCAACACTCAACATTACAATGCCGCTAATCTGGATTTTCTGAGCCAATCTGCTTACTTTTCTCACAGTTTTGTCCCGCTATCACTATTGATCATAACAGTTAAATCACAGCCTCCTTATGCGGCTCATTTGTGAAACATGGCCCCAAGCGAGACGGGCGTCACCAGTAACAAAGAGACTGCTCCTCGTCCAGGAAAATCTCTCCCCGGTCTGTTTCCGCTAGCCTGGGGCTGGGACTCGCTTTCAAATTAGCTTGTGTTATTGCCAGAGCAGCGATGGCGAGATATAGTCGTAAGTGTCTCTAACTTTCCGTTCCGTTCTTTTCTTCTTTTTTTTTTAAATCGACTGCCAAAACACCATCGACTTTTCATGGGACAAAGCAAGACCCTCATTGTTGCAAGTTGGCCTGCAACCTGCTAAACGTTGCCACGACAGCTACAGGGACCTCTCTGTGGATTGCTCTCATCCTCCCTCATAGCATGGGCAAATAAATATAAGAATTCTATTCATTCGTTTGATCAATAGCAGACTCGAAAGTGAACTTTCTAGTTCCAATTTGGAGCAAAGTGCTGTTCATATGAAGTATTTTGAGAGCAGCCAGAACCTCCATATGTGGACATGTCTCCACCAGTCAAGCACAGCAGCTGCAGAGACGCCTGCAGATCTGATGACCTAATACTAGTCCTGCTTCATCATGATCACTCCTAAAGGAACACACACACACACTGAAATACACATCCACGTCTCTTTGGCCAAGGCATTATGCTCCACACACTCCCAGATTTCAGGCAGGTGCTGCTGTTGTTTGTCGGAGCGCTTGGCTCGGTCGTGCATTGCCACATTTTTGGTGCATCTGCATCAGCTTGATACCAGCAGTTACGTGTTCCTGGTGGTATGCTGCAGACCAAACGCACAGGGCCTTACTATTCCAGTGGAAAGGTTTTTTGTTGATCTGAATGAGGGGGTCCGCCGATGTTTTATGCATCTTAATGACTGCACGTCACACATCAACAAACCGGACCCAGGGGATCGGCGCATGGAGATAATATTGATGCGTGTGACTTTAGTGAGAGTGTGTGGTTGTGTGTGTCCCGAGCAATGAAAGTTTGTGTGCAAGAAGTTTCCACTGTAAACCAAGGGGTTGGTTGTTTATTTTATTCATGAGGTAAGACGGGGATTGTTTATCATGCTTTAGGTGAGCGAATATTTGCCTCATATTGAGTGTACTCATGCGTGAGTGTGGAGCAATTTTTTTACCAGTTGAGCTGCAGATGTTTAACTAGAGGCGTGCAAGTCAGAGGTGTACACAATGAAACAGCTAGAGTGCCAAGGAGCCAAAATGGGAGGGAGGGGGAGGTGGGGGGGGGGGGGGGGTAAGAGAAGAGAGTAGTGTAGATGTCTAGTGTTTTTACCTTTGAGCTTTGTGTATTTTGTGCAAGGGGTCGTATATTGCACATTAAACTCAATCAATTTTATTTGGAAAAAAACAGTTAAGCATTCAAATTGCATTGCAATACAGATGTGGCACTGTGTGATTATAATGTGTTTTCATTTTTTACGCAGGCCCTGTGATTTGCTTCTCTGCCACTTTTTCACATAAAGTGTTCATATTAATGAATTACAAATACTAGATTACATATCGATGATTGATTTAGTTTGCTATGGAACCCGGCAGGAGATGCCACAGTCCACAGGCTCAGTAAAAACAAATAAAATAACAAAGAATGATATATATTTGTGCATGTGCAATTCATTCAAGACTGGGAGGCATGCAAAAAGGCAATTGTTTAATAATAATAATAATAATAATTTATTTTCTTGTTCTTTTGAGCTGAAAAGTTCCAAGACAAACGTCCCTCGTGCAACGTGTCACTCTTGCAAGAATCCAACAAATTGTCACTGCATTGAAGTGACTAAAAAACAAGCATGACAAATGACTGCAAATAAAGTGAGGGTTTAGAGAAGATACAGGCAGTTGTGTTGGAGATCAAGAGGATGGAGCCACAGGTGTTAAACAGCTAAGCGCTTTAGCTGCTCAGAGGGAAAAGATGTTATTGAACCAGGAAAGGCTTCTCAAGCAGCCCCTCTCCGCAGGGCAACTCAAAGCCCGGAGGTCAAAGGTCACCTGGAGCAGCGTTGGAGGCCATTTGTTTAGTTGTCATGGCTTAACAGGTGAGGCCTGGGTGGGGGACCGGGGCTTCTCAAAACATCTCGCCCCGGCCAGAAAACAAAAAAAATAGCACCACAGGCTCAATATCAGGAATGTCCACCACACACGGTCACTCACTCAGCACACACGTCACAACAACCCGTGTTTACCCTTATTCCACCCCGTGTTCACACTACTCTGTTTGCTTTGTAGCTTCGAGAAGGGAGGCTGCCCGGGAAAAATGCTGAAGCAGAAAGAAAGAAGAAAAATGGAAAGAACAACCATGGCCACCATTGGTGCACGGCTCAGTGTTTGTTTTGTTTAAATGTCACAGGGTCGAAGTTTTTATTTTTTTTTGGTGTTGTTTTTTTCCAATTGAGGGAGCCACCAAAGCTGCACCTGTGCTACAAGTGCCTCCGGACCGGTAGCAACCCTCCAGCTGGGTTGTTTTGTATAAGATCCAGCCTAATCATCACATTGGACGTGTTGCTGCACACATTCTTCCTCCCTTTAGTCTATTGTACAAACTGTGAGGCCCGGTGAAGCATTTTCAATAGAAGCTGCTCAGCTCATTTATTACAACTTTTGGGTGACTTACACATCTTCACAATAAAGCCTGATTGCTCATTGGCCACAAGTCATGTAAAACTAATTTTTTTATATGCGTCCTACATTCAATGGGAAAAATATTTCTTGTGAAATTTCAGAGAACACAACTGAACAGAGCTATAGTGGCTTCATGCATGGGTTATAGACGACAATTTAACCCTCAGATCACATTTGGTCTTACATATATAACAATATTTGTAATTATGTATTTAAATGTGCAACTGCTGCTATACCTTAAATCAACAGCCCGAGTACCACTGAGCACCAGCTCCACGTGTATATTTAGATTCCAAGATGCCTGACAGTAAGCTCCATGTGGCTTGTTCTTTCCGACAGCGGATCAGACGACTAACAAGCGCGCAGTTACAGTTCGAAGCCGAACACGACAGCGCATTAGTGAATCATCAGAAAGGGGCTGTGGCTATTTCCAATGTGTAAAAACAAGGGGGGGGGGGGGGGGGTACACGTGAAAACATCTGCTGTGTGTGTGCGTGCGTGTGTGTGCGTGAGAGAGAGAGAGAGAGAGTGAAGAATATAGCAATTTCCAACCCCAAAAATACAGGGAACGTCACCGATTCAATTTTCCAGCAATCCCCGGGCTCAGCAGCACACATGCAAGCAAACACGCAGACACACACACACACACACATACACAGATGTCCTATGTTTTCCCATCTTGATGGGCTGTGCAATGGAGATAATTATGTTTAAATACAGCCATTTAAAGATAAATGAGCAATAGCAAGTAATGGTGGCTTATTTCCCATCTGTCTGTGCATCGCTCAGCAGCTGAGCCTTGTGAATGAACGTCAGTGTTCTCACCCTCTACACAAGTATGTCACATCTAGCAGTTCAGAGGCTGTTGCACCCGACAAAACCGCTCTGACTGCTCTTACAAAAATCACACCTTGACAGAGAGAGAGAGAGAGAGATATAGCATTCTAAATAATGTGGATGGATCTCTGTTCCCACAGCAGCCTTCCTGGACCTGACCAAAGAGTGAGAGAAGAGTGATTGAGGAACACTCGATGCCTCGCCGGCTGAGGCTGTTGTTGGGTGATTGAAAAAGCAACTGTGCATAGGGGGGGGGGGGGACAAAAGAGGGTCCCAGGCCGTTTCTAGGGGCCCCCTGAAAAACAGAAACTTTACAACCTCCCCTAGGAACAGCGTGGGAGAAAATGGCAGCATATAATAATAATATGTTTACCTTGGTTTGTTTGCTCTTATTGTCAATTTCACACAAAACGTTTTCACTCCTTCCTTTTTGCCGTGTTATTTGCGGCTCCTCTGGTCACACTAGAACATGCGTGCACGCACGCACGCACCCACGCACGAACACACACATACACACCAAGCAAGTCCAGGGCACGCAGGTGGGAAGGTTGTGTTAAGCAACCCGTCCCAGGTGCGGATCGAAAGTTTCTGCCATGACGAACACTGCATTGCATTCCCACATTCCAATACACCTTTTAACACTTGAAAAAGGTCAGGCACCGAAGTGCAGAGTTGAACCTTTGATACATTTGTTGTTTACGTCATGTGATGCAGAGGCTTCCAAAAGATATCTTGAGAAGGTAAAGCTGTGTTAAAAATCTGTTAGGAAAAAGAATACGTTGGTTAAGTTTGAGTGAAGGTTTTTCTCGGTGCTACTGTTTTTCGACCGAGGTGACACCCTGTTAAAATATTTTATTGCACTGTAAAATGTTAGACTTGTACCACGCATCCCAAACCTGCACAGTAGTTTGACACTGGTGGAATTGCAAAGCGTACTAAAGTAGCATTTGGTGGTATTCGGGGAAATATGTGCAGAGAGAGAATGATCGGCAGCTTTTTTTTTTTTGGGCTGTCTGGTTGGGCCCGACCTGCGTTTAGAGGAGCCGACCAAACTGTGATTGATAATCTTCTGGAGAGGAAATAGATCGAAGAGGGAAGCTCGGCATAGACACACAGACTCCCTTGTGACAGTGTCTTCCACAAGAGTCCGTATAACTGTCACCAGATTCATTAGTTTTCATTATACCCTGAGCAGTTATGATGACAAACTGGCCTTATGAGGAATAACTCATTAACAAGTTAATGTCCTTCATAAATTCACAGTAGAAGCACATTTTGGATTAATTTCCTGTCACTTAAAGCGTCATCATTTTGAGCCGACGCCCGTCTGTCCAGTTCTTTGGTCGTATAATATCTCATTAAGTTAGAATGTCCTGAAATCGGTCTCTTACATGCCTCCATATCCTTCTTTTGTCGGCTTCTCTGTCTACCGAAAAGTCAACAATCTACTCGTTTAGAAAATGGTTAGTGATCAAGCAAGGATGCTCTGTAGCACGAAGTGTGACTGAGCACAAGACCATCGCCATACAGAGATTAGAAAAACTGACTCTATGTGGAGTGTTTCCTTTCCAAAAATGAAGCGAAATCAGGCGCAACATTTCCGCAAATCTTACCAAACTAGGGCGGAAGCCATGTAGGTCACATGCCAGCTCCATGCCAGTAGGACCTGGAGCTGGTGTAGACCCTAGGAGCCCGAGGAGGATCCATTGCAAGCCCGGGACTGTATCTCCTAAACTTTCTACACATTTCCTCAACAGCTGGCAGAGGCTTAACTCATTTTTTTTCAACCATGCAGGCATTTCCGATCCGATCTGTCGAAAAGGGAGCGGGAAGAAGAACGGAGCTGCTGATGGAGACGGGTTGGAGAGAAAAGCCTCAGAAAAAAAAATACGCGTGTCAGACAGTGGACGGTCCGTGTCTGCGGGCACGCTCACACATATTCACACCTGCGAATGGGTCAGTGATCTGTCGACCGAAATGTACATTCACACGCCTGCGTGCGTGCTTTTATGCACGTTGACGTGCACACGCACATGACTGGTGGGGGCATGCGGAGGGAAATAGTACGGCATACGTGCATGTCCCACAGAAAGCTGAAAGACAGCCTAAAGTCAACGTGCCAAGCGCTCACTTTGGAATCTTACTGTTAAACAATGTTAGATAAGCCACAAATACTTTTCTGTTTTTAACTCATTCGAGCCCAGAGTGATATTTTAAGATGAAATCTGAGACAAGTGAGTTCGATCCAAGACACTCAATCTTCTCCTTAATGACTGCCAGACTTCAGCGCTCTGCATCTCACCTCAGCCCCGGAGTTTGATTTCCACATTTGCAAATTTCCTGTTTTAATCAACCTTGGTGTGTCTGACTTGGAGGCTTCCCACAGGTGTCAAGAAATGGATTATTCTGAGGATCCCCCCCCGCATGAAGCAAACTATCTAGCAGACTCTAAAATGTTTGATTACTTTACAAGACTGGTGTCTTAAAAGAAGGCGACGTGTGTGCCGAGCGTTGTTCCGCTGTGTGGTTTCTTTTTTCATTTCGAGTATTTATTATATTATTAATATTATTATCGTAACATTGTCATTGTTTAAATAGAACGCATTTGAGTTATATATATATATATATATATAAATTTATTTATTTTTAAGAAGAATAGATTTACAGAAAAAAAGAAGCAACACATAAAACAAGAGAGTGAGAGAGAGACAAATGGTGAGAATGTGGTTGGCGTTAGACGTGCGGAACTGAGGTGCATCTGCCCTGTCACGCTCCTGGCCTCAAACGGCCTGAGGTGCCCACGCACATGTGCACAACCGATTGAGCACAGGAGGGGAGTGTGTGAGTGTGTGTGTGTGTGTGTGTGTCTGTGCTTGGACGGAACACGAGGGAGGTTTGACACGCATAGCGGCACCTTTGCCGGTAAAAAACCAAACACCTTGTCATGTCTGGAGTGCGAGAGGTTAAATTGATCTGCAGCAGTTGAGTCGAGATGGAAAAGATCCAGACAAGTGTGAATGACGACCCGCTGCTGTCAGCGGCTGTGATGAACTAATGAGGAACGAACGCAACCTGCTGAATGACTTGAGGGGCGGAGTAAAGTCATGTCCATAATGTGAACTTGATTTGGGTTCCTCTCCTCCGTCTGTTTGCCGTGTCTTGAGTTACAGAAACGCGTTGAGCGAGCCGACACCATCCGAGGAACTTTTTATCGAATTACACCAAATGCTACCAGCCAGGGGAGGATTCAGGTTTGGAGTCTGACATATGGAAGACATTGTCAAGTTCTCGTGTAATGTCAGATGCTAAATGATCGCTCTCGATGCCGAGGCGGGCTGGATTTCTGGAGGGTTCTTTCGCATTTCAAATCTGTCTAAAAAAACGGCGCGCAGCTTATTCCCTTTTGTTATTTGCTCCTTATCCCTTTCACTCCTCCTGCGAGGCGCTCTCCCTCCGTAGTTTGAATCTGACAGTGTTTCGGGGGGCCGAGACGCGGGGCCTGCAGGATCCCAAAAGCGCAGATGTGTGGCGATAGGTCCTGTGCCCCTGTAAAAGGACTTGGACGTACATCAGAAGCAGTGAACATCTGCTAGGTAGTTTGATGCTGGCGGATTCTCGGGAAAGCTTAAAAGGCCTTTTGTTATTGTCTGCGCGTTTTCTGATAAACAGATGTGGATGTGGAGTGGCATGTGTTGTCAATACTTTAATTGTTCCCTCAACTACTTTATCACTCAATACTTGAACAGTCGGTAATTTGTAATCCAACTTTAAAGCTAGTTTTCTTTTTATTCTATGAGGAATAAATAACTTGGAATTACAATTTGGTGACGCAATTAAACACATCTAACTTCAGGATATAATTAAAAGAGATCCTATAGATTACATTCCCTAATTTAAATAAACTATTCAATCGGGGGGGAAGAGAGGAGGAATCTTACACAGTACGAGTAACAGCCCACAGCCTCGAGGCTGACTGAGAAGTATTTGACTGCCCTCAGTGAAAAAGTTGTCTCTGGGGTTTTGACATGTTTAACGCTCTATGGAACCCTGAATGTAATTTTTTACTGTTTTACCTCGGAAGCAATGCAGAGGTCCCCTCCCTGTGCATCCCTGGAAAAAGGATAACTTTAGGATGGGCACATCCCGCAATCCCCACAGCCCAACGGAGCAGGCAGGCATTCAAATTCACACACGCACATGGCTCTCAGAGTCACTCCGTGGGTTTTAAGTGTGCATAACATGGCAGCCATTATTCTATTAGCAGCAGCCGAGGCCTGGGGGCAAGCAGAGGGGAAGAAAGAGCAAAAAAAAAACAGTGCAAAGAATCTGGCTTAAAAAAAAAAAAAAGAAGCGGAAGAGTAAAAGCGGCAGCCAGTGGGTAAAAGGAGGGAGGCAGTGAGCTATTACTGAGGGAGGTGGATGGGAATGAATAAGAAGAGCTAGAGGTATAAGCTCATCAACTGGGCCGGGGCCTCGGATTATGGATGCAGATGTGCAATGGAAGAGACACAAAGAGATGGCATGAGTTTACAAAAAAAAAATTGGGATTTCCCCCAAAACCTCCAAATAGCCACAGGGTGACCTTCTCGTTGAATGTTATTACAGCACTTGATGTGGATTTCCAAGCTCTTAACTAAGCGCCAAAGTTTTGAACTGCCCAAATAATTGACTTCCCCAACCCGCTCCACTATAACACGTTTATATTAATTCTGATGGTGAACGATGGACGCATGCAAACTCCGTGCCCTCTCTCCTCCCGCACCCCCCTCCCCTCCCCTTTTCTCCCTCCCTCCCTTCCTTCCTTCCATCCTTCCATCCTTCCTTCCTTCCCTCCCCCCCTCCCTCCCTCCCTCCCTCCCTCTTCAACTTCCATCCCTCACTTCCTCCCTGTGCATTCAGCTACCCTGTCCAGGCCCTTTTCACAAAGTGTCTATTGAAGCCAGGGGAAAAAGGCTCAGCAGCAGCAGCTGGCCAGTCTTTTCTCCAGGGCAGGTATAGAGGGAGCGGGAGCTCTCTGCATGAGCGAGCCCCACTCCTCCAGCTCCATTCAGCTCGGCTCTGGCCTGCGCTATTCACCGAGGCCCTACTTTGTCAGGAGCAAGAGAAGAGGGGGAGAAAAAAAAAGGAGGGATCAGCCTTTTCTCTCTTTGTAGTCCACATAGCCATACAAGCGTCCCCAAAGCCTCCGCTAATGAGCGGGCCTCGGCAGTGTTGTGAGAGGAGAGAAGCAGGTTTGTGAAAGGGAAAAGGTTTGATTAATATGGGTTCATTCTCCTCCCGGATGGAATGTCAGTCTTGTGTTCAATAGGCTACTGGGTGCTTTTTTTGTTTAAAGTTCATCTTGTTCAGTGCCCGCTTTAGAATATATATATATATAGAGAGTGTGTAACGTCCAAGTGAAAATGCATTCAACTGTTATATTGGATAACTTTAAGTTGTGTGGTTCAGAGGAAAAACCTTTGTGTCAAAGTCTTTCTTTCCCCCTGAAACTTTACTCTTTTACCAGTAGCTGGTAATCACACACACACACACACACACACACAGCGGAATCAGTTAACCAATTGCCAATCCTCCACAGTTAATAATGTACTTAAGATAATGTAGTGATACTGAATGAATTGCTCGTAAACATATACAACGCACACCAAGGGAGAGGCCATATGGTCTGCCATGCAGTTAATGGGTATCCGGTTACCTCAAATAAATTGAATTTTCCACCTCGGGCCTTGTGTTGCCATTGAGTGTGTTTGAAGACATAATTGAATTTAGACTGGCGGAGCGCTCCTGATTTGGCCGGCTAATTAAAGCACTCAGTGGATGGCCAAACGCTGTACCTACGTGTAACCAACCATGAAATGTTAGACGTCTGTTCTTGTCATTTTATATTTCACAGTTTTAAAACCAATTTAATTTCATTTGTGTTTTATGGGAAACCCCAGAAAATGGCTTTTCTAATTTGAGCGTTCGGAGTAAAACATGCGTGGCTGAATACAGAATACAGGCCACAGAGTTCAACGATTTGTAATTATATTGAATACAATAATAAACGCCCTGTTCCACCCCCTTTGCAGATACTGAAATGAGAGCAAGCGGGAGAGACAAAGACAAAAGAGAGAATGAGATTCCTTCTTGGGGCAAATACATTCACGCTAAAAACACAGAAACAAAGAGTGCTGGCAGACAAAAAAGCTGTTTGGCCACGGCAGCCGTGCAACCCAGAAGTCACCTTTCAAAGGGTGACACAAACACATTCCTCGCCTTGCACCGAACAAAAACCGTTCCAGGCCATTGCTTTCTTTTATGAAATATTCTATTGACACGGCTTATTAAAACAACCACGGCCAAATACACAAGAAAGTCACCCTTCCCCACCCTGTCTGTCAAAGGGGCTGTAAACCAACAAGCCGAGGCTTCAAACTTTGCTGCCTTTGCAGGGTGAGGATGTGAGCTTTGTGGACACAAGTAAACACCTGTTGAAAGGACGTGGAAACTAACTGGCATCTTGGCCCAACTCTCAACAATGCATACCTTTCTTCTTTGCGGCTGACACTGCGACTGGAAGCGCGGGCCTTTCCGACAGACAGCGCTCGTGGCCGCGCCTCCCTCGTGATGGAACAGCTCAGGGAGCCGGTGGTGCCGATCGCCTGCAAACCGGGCCGCCGAGCAGCAAGCCTCACCGACAGGAACTTGGCACGGAGCAGCCCCATTCACCGTCCTTGTTAGTCAAGCATTGGTGAGAAATGTCAAAGTCAGCACACACTTTGAAATAAAGGGAGAAAAAGCCGGAGCTGTGCTGTTTGGACACCTGCAAATCGACAGGCTGTGTTGATCATGACAACCACTCTGTGGATGATCCTTCTTCACCGCCCCCCCCCCCCCCCCTGTTGTTTTCACGTCCAACAGCAGCTGCTTACTTGTCGACGTGGGTAAGGTACCTATTCATCCAGTTACCAAAAAATATGGAAATTACCCATTGTGATGACTCAATGAAAAGTAATCAAGCTACCAATTGCTGACCAGCTGAATAACTTCCTTTTATGTTTCATGTTGTTCCTCAGCCGTCAGCTCAAAGGTGCCTCACACCACTCCGCATCCACCCAATTCAGATGGAAATTGAGCAATTGCGGTTTAACGAGTCGTTGGTCTTCAAAACATACACCGACGGCAGACCCTTCGCCCCGGCAGCTGCGTGCAACATTTCGGGGGGGCCTCACGGCGGAGCAGCGGGGTTTACACATCCTCCGAGTCTGAACAGAACCACATGAAAGTGGACGGTGTTAAAAGGCCAGGCGGTTTCAACGCCAAAGGTTATATTATTTGTCATTTGGATTGGTTGCCAAACTACGAGACGGAGGGTCTCATGCGCCCGTCAGAGAGGGGGAATGCCAAAAAGAAAAAGAAAAAAGAGAGGGTAGGGAAAGAAGAGAAGGGAGTGGCAGTCCACGATGGACGAATAAGGGTGACACTCATCTCTCAAGTATTCATCAGCTGGGACAGCAATGCTAGGGGTTTTTTCCCCCTTGTGAGTCAGTGGGTGTGTGTGTGTGTGTGTGTGTGTGTGTGTGTGTGTGTGACCCTGGCGGAATGTGATCCCCGATACATGTACGGACGGACGACCACGGAAGTGGTTTTACTTGGCCGGGTGTCTCTATGTCTGCTTGTAAAAAGATTTTATCAAAAAAGCCAGAAATGTGCGAGACGCAGTCGCAAGACTTTTGATCCAAGAAAAGGGGGGTTAGATGTTTGAGGGGTAGGAAGTGGGAGCAAAAGCCCCACCCCCCCCCCCCCCCACACACACACACACACACAAACTTTAGACCATCTCCCTGCATCTGTTAGGTTGTGTTTCATGCCCCCCGACCCCCCCCCCCCCCCCCCCCCCCCCCGTAGGCCACGCATTACGCCACTTAGCAGGCCGCACTGGAATCGTCAGAAATGCCCCCGAACCGCTCCTGCTTCCTATTAGCAAAGCATCTCCATGCTCCTGCAACACCCGTTAGCCATCCAGTCGCAGTGTAATGACCGGGCCCCCGTTTCACGCCTCTCCGTTCTATAGTTGACGAATAGCTGCGGCAGATGGTTTTCTTATCTTTGAAGGTACCAGGGAGAGGAGCGTGATGAATCGCTGCAGGCCTTCCGCATGCATCGGCCCCCGCTCCGCCTGCGGCGGAAGGTGAAATGTGAACAATATGCAGTCGGCTCCTCGAGTACGACTATGAAGCCACCGCTTTGGCTTTTGTCACGTCAGCCCCGAAATCTTTCAGACGTGTCAGCATTTACACTTGCACTCCATTCCAGCTGTGTAAACGCCATTATGGTCGGTGTTAAAAACATCCATACAAAGAAGAAGAAGAAAAAAAAAAAAAGGACAAGGGTTCATCTGGTGTAGTCATTATCCTCTTTACAATGCACTCTCATGACAGAGCCACGTCCACCCTTCTCATCAGTCACAGCTTCACACAGCAGATCACAGGAGAATGGGTGCGGGGCGACCATGAAGGGAGGGCCAGCTATGGAAGCCGTTAAGGCTCTCCTTACTATTCTTTGCAGGGCTCTCCTCAGTTTATAAATCCATCCAAACTGTCAGAATGGTGCCATGAAAGCTCTAAAGAAAATAAGCAGGACCTGCACACTCGTGCTGCTCAGCGTCATAAAATAATGGTAATGAGGGATTGAATTTTTTTGTTTTGCATTTTTGCTGAAAGAAATGATATTCACCCATCATTTTGCTATTTGTTCTACGTTTTCTTTAATGCTAAACTTCAATAAGACTTATGATTAAATTAGCAATACCCCAAAATATCTTGTGAATGATTGTTTAACCTGAGCTTGGTGTATCGGTCAAAACTCTAACCTGGTATTTGCCTGGTGCATTAGTAAAGTTATTTGTGTTCCAAGTCATCCTGAGCTGGTCATCCAGCAAATAAATCATATTAAAAGAGATGTCAACAGTCGCCTCAAAATAGGCCCCTCAAAGTACCTGGTCCATCTGTCGAAGGAACATCAAAATGCAAGGTCAAGCATACTCGGGGAAGCTGCATTTGTAGACCTCCCCCGTCCCATGGGAGCTTGGCCTGGAGATCGACACAAAAGGGCTCGGAATGAAAGAAATATGGAATAGTGAAGTTCATTTGAAATGGAAATGCGGTCTTATCAGGTGAGAAATCCAGTGCTATGCACTTGGGAGAGATCTCAGTGCTTACTGTTCTTCAATCAGACGATGTTTCTGAAACAATTTGCTTTACTACTACTACTATTACTACTATACATTTTCAAAGAAGTTCTTACAAAATTAATATATGATTCATTGGTGAGTGCACTGTGATTAATAGCTTGGCCAAGGAATGATTGGCCACTTTGCAGCTCCGAACAAATCTCAAAAGTCTCAAACTAATAAGATTTCAGGAAAAATACATTGCTTGTCGTTCTTCATTACTCAGTTTTCCATCACGGATGAAGTCATGTTTTAACAGGGTCTCATTTCTACAATATTTCCCTTGCTTCTAAGAGCTTGAGGTCTCACCTGAAGGCTACTGTGCTCACTCACACACACACACACGATGCAATATGAAACCTTCGTCTGTTCCCTGGAAAAGGAACAAGGAGCTGTGCCACTAAACTGCCTGCAGGGCTGCAGGTGTGAATATCTGTTTCCGCGCCACTGTGATTAATAGCAATGAAATCCAGGCCTTCTTCCAACCCCAAACGGTCACAATAGCTCTGACAAACTCAATCAATACGTACTGTCAGTGCCTGGAAAAAAAAAAGAATGTGCCGAGAAAAAGTGTTGGTGCGGCCGGGGGGATGACAGGGCCTCTGATTTATTACAGATGTGTCTTTCTAAGGCAATGGACGAGCAAGATTGGAGCAACATTTGGAAAGAATCATTGCGTGGCCTCTGTAGGGCACGGTCAAATGCTAAAAAGATCAGTCTGGGTACACAAAACACACAGGCATGCATGGGTGTGCCAGCGTGCCAAAAAGTGCACACGCACACCTAGTTTGCACACATAAACACCATTTTTGCATAATATTCACTGACAGTTATGAAAGAAGCACTTTGGACCATTTTAATTAAATAAAATGACTATTTAAACACAATTTTCCTCATCACCTCAAGTGAGAGCCAGGAATTCAACTTTTTGCTTGAGTAAAAGTATTATCTGTGAAATATATCAAAGTATTCAAGTAAAATTAATTATGGCAAATAACCCCATGAAGCAAAATTTAACTATTCCCTATATCTTTTTTTATAATGGAACAATATGTTAGCTCAACTGTCCTTAAGAGGTCTATAAAAGGTACTTGTACTTGAGTTTCTTCATTTTATGGCACTTAATATGTTCTACTTCACTACATTTTGGAGGGAAACACTCTTTATACTCCAATACATTTATCAACAAGCTGCACTAATTACATTATCAATACAACATATAAGAAACTCTTAAATCATGATTCATCAATATGCATATTAATACCCAGCAGTATATAAAGCAACTATAAATTAGACCTTTACCAAATGAGTAATTTTTATACATGAATACATCTATGATGATAATCTCTTGATATCATATGAATTATTTTGTTAATCTGCATGTAAAGTAATTTTACATCTTTGACTTTTAACTAAACTTTCTATTATAGTTATTTGCCTACGTACATTTTATATCCAGGATATATATGCTTTGTACAAAAAAATGAAAACAAAACGGAAAGGTGTGGGCACTCCTAAAAAGGCTGTCCTCGCAACAGTTCATTGTTTACATAGTTGATGAGTACGGTAAAAGTCCATTTGTGAAGGCACAATTAGCCCTACTCCTATAGACATTATTGATGGCAGTAATAATAATGGCGCCAGGGAAATAAGCCGCGGGACACCAGTTGCCCGCTTTTCTTCAACAAATTTCCTAACCGTGGCAGAAATTAAGCTTTTGTCTTTCTCATCTAAACTTTGATCTCGCCCACAAACCCTTCACAAGTGAATTGTTATGGCATTCGGAACAAATTACGTTATTGCAGTTTGTTATAATGCGATTACAAGGGCTTGATCGCGCCGGTTGTCTCTTTAAGAAGCAGTGAGAGTGAGAGCGGCGGTAGTGCGGTTTCACACCCCGGGGTGGGAAACGGGGGCGGGGCCAGCACCCGCTGACTGACGGCCGCTCAGAGGCCCTCTCCCTCGGCGGCGCGCGGTGAACCCGGGACGACCAATCGGGCTGGGGCTCGACCCGCCCATAAATCAAAAGCAGCCAATCGCCTCAAGCCATGGGCGGACCTTGGAGTTGCTGTTGTGAATCCAACGTGGGACTTCGAAACGATCACTCGGGACTAAAAAAAAAAAAAAAGGAAAAGTAACTCAAGTAAGTCCTGGTGGCTGTACACGATCGGAAGGAGGAGGAGGAGGAGGCTGTGTAACCCCATTTCGCCATTAATCGGATCGTTGAGATTGTGTGACCGCAGACTGCACCTGATAAGTTCTGCCGGGACGGACTGCGCGTGCCGAGAAGTTGGATTTGTTCGCCCGGAGTCCGCGGGGAGATCCGGACGACATGCAGCGCGCGGCTCGGGAGATCAACGCCGGAGTCCTCGGCACCTTGTGCGGCGGGTCCTGACTGAACAGTTGCTGCACCTGCAGCTGTGTCGCGGGCATTTGATGGTCCCCGCGTGGAGTTTTAAACAGTTTTCTGCCGCTTCTCTGTTCGTCGGCGGTCACTCTGCGCGCGTGTCCTTTTAACTTTGCGCTGTTGCATGTGAACCCACCGACATGTCACCAAGAAGCAAAGTGCCGTCGGTGCTGTATGAACACTCTGCTACAAGCGGAATCTGAGTCCCGGGCGACATAGAAGTTCGCTCAAATTTGTGTTTTTCAGTTGAGAGAAAGTTGGACTGGGAGCTGTCCCCAAATCACTGTTACTGGGATGGGACACGTTCCCACTGCACCGGAGTCGCCATCGACCGCCCCCCTCCTCGTACGATAGGACGGTCCGTGCGCTTTTAAGGGGGCTTCTGCGGCTCCGCGAAGCCGCGTGAGCGTCCCGGGTTGTGGGTGCGAGGAGAAGAGAGGTTGAGAGAGAGAGAAGAGAGCCCAACGGCCGCGCTATTAAAACTGGATACAAAATGGCGGCGTCCGCGGGACGAATTGGATCCGTTTCTCCCGGTGTTTTTTATTTACTTTTGTCGCTCGAACTGTTCATCGGTCGTGGACTAGGTTCGGGTTTGTCGTGCGCCCAGGACTGCACCTGTGACGGGGATTCGGTGGACTGTAGCGACCTGGAGCTGACGGCTACGCCTCTGGACCTTCCGGTCCGGACGGTCTCCTTGTAAGTAACCCCGAGCCCGCTTATCGACCTGCCCACTACGACGGGGGGGGGGGGGGGGGCACTGCTTGTAAAGCGTCCAACGGGGAGACAAAACACGTTGAATAGCCGCACATAAATAGCTAGTAATAACCAGTGGGGCCCCCCCGCTGATGCAGTTTTCTCTCGAGGACCCCCACCCCCCCCCTGACATTATTTGAGTGGTCCTGATTTCACTTTGAATAAACACACGTGTCTTTGGCCTGCACTTGTTAGTAAATGGTGCGCAGTAGTGTTTATTCCTTCTTCGCCGCAGCGACTTTAAACTTTGAACTTTTTGGTGAAATTAAACCTCTCCTCATGTCCCTGTTAACCAATTAAAAGCCCCCAACGCTGGAAACTACTTGAACAAGCCAGCCACGCACGTCACGTTATAACGTGGTTATTATTATTATTATTATTGTTTTATGCAACGCGTGATACCGAGTGGATGGATGGCAGGTGTAGTGGACACAAAGTGGACACCGTGTATTGCTCAAGGGCAAATGCGGAGATCTATCATAATTAAAATCCCAAATGTTGTCCTGAAGATGATACCGTTAGTCTGAAAGCTCTTTTTTTTTTTTTAATGGCTCAGACAAAAGCTGCCCCGTAAAAAACACTTTTCTGTACCGTGTTTATCAAACTCCATGTATGTGTGATCTTATTTAAAGTTGTTCTGAATATTAGTGGTATGAATATGAATTCATCTGAAATGGTCCCTTCAGGGTGAGTAAACAAAACCCCATACGTGTCGTAACAAACACATTTGGGCTTTATTGGGTCATATTCATCATGGGTAATGCAAACATTCCTGTCTCTAGCCGTGCTTCACACATTACATTTATGGGGAAAATAGCATTGATTCCTCCGGATAACACTCGGCTGAAAGCCCAGCTCGCTAGTTCGTCTAGGAAATTAGCCACTTTGGGAGATTTTTTTTTTCCTTTCTTTTTTTTAATGGAACACCCGGCCATGTTTAGGAAGACATCAGTGCTTATCGAGCCCGATGACACAACTTAATTTGCAGACAACACGACTCTCTGTCCTCCCAATCAACATTTGGGCTCCTGCCTCAGTGTGCTGCAACCACTGTCCGCTGGCCCTAGAGAATCCTCAGTGACAATGGGGCATCTTGTTGTGTACGTATCTGTGTGTGTGTGTGTGTGTGTGTGTGTTGCTGGGAGCGTGGGGTTAAAGACCAAAAAAGACCCAGAGACTGCTCTGGCTCCCAGGTTCCTGTGTTGGGCAGTTTATCTTCCCCTGGGAAGCAAGGAATGCAACTTTTTTTTTTTTAAAGTCCTCTAAAAACATGAATAACGGCACTTGTGCACGGGGAGCCTCGTTGCCCTGAAGCACCACTTAGCCAAGTTCAAGTGCCGACGCTGTTTATCGCGCGAGTACGCAGACGCACACTGCTCCTCCTGTCCTCGTGGACAAAGGGCACACACTGAGGGACAAATGTCCCATCTGAAACAGTGGTTTTAAAAACCGCCCGCCAAGATACGGCCCTTTCGTGAGCTCCGTCTACTTCTGTTATCTCGGGCCGAAGCTTATCGCTTTAAGATTTAAGAACCCGCAATCTGGTTGTTTTCAAAGGGAATGGCTTTATGGCTTTGGATTACCTTTTTTTTTTAAACACCTAGGTTGCATATTTCCACACTACTTCAGATAGCCGCTCTAATGTTGGCGGGAATCAAAGGGAATCGGCTCTGTTCCTCCGGGGCTCTGTAAGTGAGCCACATTCAGTGGATGATTACTAAAACCCCAAAGAGACAAGTATGGACCATTTCACTTGTGGGCCAGTTTGATCCCATTAGGAAGGTACCGTACGCCAAAATGAATTACTTTTTTTGGGGTTATTAGTCTTGGTATCCCGCCGCTGGAGGTCCAGTGTGTTTGTGCTCGCCTGTGGTGCACGTTATTCATAGACAAAAGGGAGACCGTGGCGCTGTTGAATATTATTAAGTCTGTGCACAGCACTGTGCCACAACAGTGGCTTCATCCCGTCCGCAGAGACACTCTGTGCACCTCTTGCCTTAAAGCGCAGTGCCTTCAAGCAGTTTGTTCAGTTACCCGCGGGGGCTCCGCACACCTACCGCCGGACGCTCCGCTTGGCCCGTCTTATTGGCTTACGGGACTAATGGAGCCGTCCCACCCTTCCTTGTGGGGGCGAAGACTGATTGAGCTGTCATGTATTTGCAGCAATTATCTTTCTCCGTGCTCATAAATTGGGATTACGGGAATGAACACAGCAGTTGCACCCCAGGAGCTGCATTTACGAAGCAGTTTACAGAGAGGGGGAGGGGGGGGGGGGGGTGGTTGTTTCTGTCTTTTAGCCGTGTGGAGCTTCTCTGCTCCCTCGAAGCGATTTCCTCCCCCAGTAGCACTCCTAAAAGCCCCCGTGGCTGTAGCTGAAGAGAAACCAAAACTCTTTGCACGTGTCAAAATACGGTCCCTTCTGAGCCCTGATTTTAATGGTCCCCTGTGAGAAGGTGGCCTTGATGAGGGAAAAAAGGGAACAAACCTGAGGGCGCACAAGGAGACACGGGGTGGGATTGGGGGGGGGGGGGGGGTCATGTGAGGTATGGGACACGCAAATAATTATTCACTTCATGAACTGTACATAAAATTCAAAATGTTTGTGTTGCTTTATAAATCATGAATTAAGTCCCATATTTCCGTGTGATTGACCACACGTGGTTTCAAAAGCATTTTAGTAAAGTCTCTGCAGTTATAAACGTGTTGGTCAAACATGTTCTTCACTGTTCTACATCAGTCCTTCTAACATTTAACAAAGCGACCACCAGTCTCAGAGGCCCGTCCATTGTTTCTGATTGATGAATAGCCTAATAACATTCAAGGCAAGTTTGCCCTCACACAGTCACATATTCCCTCTCGGGAGTGGTGCCTTATCTCATTTGCAACCACAGTAATGTGCATAAAAAGCATTTCTGCTCACAGTGCCCCTGGCGTAATGGGATTTCACGAGTAAATAAAATCACAAACATGACTAATTTTGCAGGCAGAGATTGCTGCTGTTGGACAGAGATAAAGCAGATGCAGGGTGCCTGGTTGCCCCATTCTTTTACGTATTTCATGAGGCCCTACAACCCTTTTTTTTTGTGTCGCCCCTTTGATGGGTTGGGGGTTAGTCTTTCATGCCTCACCAGCTCACCAGTGGCCCTTGGGGAAAAGCCAGAAGAAGCCTGAACTTGAATGCTCCCGATCGTAACCCAGCGGTTTCCCAATGCTCCTGGTCACCACACGTTCTCCCAGTAGCTCAAACCCCAGGCCGCAGCCTCCCCAGTGCAGCCGTATCGGTCAACACCAACCCCACAGTCGGTTTTGGCTTCTGCCCTCAGGGCTGTGTTGGTGGTTTTATCCCGATGGGGGGGGGGGGGGGGGGGGGGGGGGGCGCTCACCGGAACTGGTCTGCAGAGGGGTTGGGACCGCAGATCACCTGGCATGGGCATGGGAGTTGGGGGGGGGGGGGGGGGGGGGGGAGTGGACATTCTCTTTCCACCCACGGCACGGATGTCAATGTCACGGTCTGCTGCTGCTGCCTCCGGGGCTGCTGTCACTAGTTGGTGAAAGCCCTGTCAGTGGTCAGAAACCCAAAGCACTGTTACACGCGTTGTAACACACCCAGAGGTCCCACAGGACCTGGAACATGGCTGCCTGCCTGTGCCCCCCCATGCGCCGACAGACAGAGCTCGTTTTGATTTAAGTTGTGTGTCAATATCTGCTGTAAGAATACCGTATGAACACTGAACTGCAGAAATGATTCTTCCTCACAAACAGGTGAATGTAGGGGGGGGGGGGGGGTATGCAGCAGCGCTCTTTGGGGCTGAGCCCGTTGTGGTCACTAGGGCATTTCTCGCTCGTGGTATTGGGGGTCTGCCAAGTTTGTTTATTTCCATAGTTTCCTTACCCTTGTGGCTCTCATATCCACATGGGGATATTTTAAAGTCAAACTTGAGCGCTTAGAAGGGTCTAGGACGATATTATTGTTGGCTAAGATACCCTTTTTTTTGGTCCCCCCCTTTCTCTAGATTATAAGGCTTTATACTGGTATGTTGGATAGAAAAAGTGCGAGTGGGAGTTTTATACGGCAATTTACACGAGCACGTGGCAATGAATTCATGTTGTAAACGATCCTCTTTGAACCGATAGCAGTGAACAAATTAGGAGGTAAAAACAGCTACGGTTGAAACAGCAGATCCAGTTTGACATGAACATGGAGGCATGGCCTCTCTCTTGCTTTATAAGGACAATCAAACAGCTGCTGCCACAAGTCATTCTACAGGAATCCAGTCGGCAGAATAGATGGCCCCTTTGTGAAGACCCTTCACAGTATCCTCCCCCCCCCCCACCACCACCACCACCTTTTTCTTGGTGTCTACAAAGTGGGCTTCATCGATGAATCATCTGTGAAAACTCTACATCTGGTAAGAGTTGGCAAATGTGAAGGAGATGTTAGAAAGAGAAGGAAAAAGCGTGACTCGGACAGAGAGGGGGGGGGAAAAGGTGCCGGGCGAGCGAAGCAGCTTCTCCTCCCGGTCGGTCTCGGGGGGAGCGGGCGGCGCTGGAGTGCCAAGTTGGGCCTTTTTTTACGCCTTCTATCCCCCCCCCCCCCCCCCCGCACTTTGTGGTATTGCAGAGAGGAAATGAGCGCCAGAGCTCCACTGTCTAGACACCCACATATTCACATGTACTCCGGGTGCACTGTGCGGAGACGTATTTCACCTCTGGCTGGAGCGCAATTAGCGCTGAATTGCGCCGTGCACGTATGATAAACAACAAGCGGGGAAAATTGACTAATGATCCGGTCTCTTTCTACGCTTTGAAATCGCAAGCGCGGGGTCAGCGCTCTGCGCGGCGCTCAGACAATAGCCCCGCTGAAGAGACACGTGCTATTTATGTTATTCTTCCAGATTAATTGGGGACACTCATTTCCCCTTTCACTCACAATGAAGCAATCTGGGCGCCATTTGTAACCAATTGCAGCGTTATTGCGCTAGAATGCCGCTGTTATATGCGGGAGCGTGACCCCCCCCCCCCCCCCCCCGTATGTTTGCAGACGAAGGGTGCACAAGGCGTGTGTGCTGTTTGGCACCGGGAGCGCTTATTGTACTCCTCCTCCTCCTCCTCCTCCTCCGGAGCGTCCGGGACCCGGCCGTGGGGTTCACGCAGCCCCTTAGGGCTCCCCCCCCGACCCCCCCTCCTCCGAATCTGCGCCCTATTTTTCTGGCCCCAAACCGGCGGCGTGGAGAGCGGCGGCGCACATGGCCCCAAGATGTGGCTCGCCTTCCTGCCTCAGCCAAACTTCAGAAACTGAGTTACAGGCCTGCCCTCGCTGATTTTCAAAGGCCGGAGCAGCTCCTTTGTTGAGTTGTGTGCGTATGGTGCGTGCGTGTGTGGGGGGGGGGCTGTAATGCAAATTGTGAAATACACTGATCCCATCAGCACTACACTTCTCTGATCCTGCTGCACAGAAGTTTCTCTCCCTTCTCCCCAAGATGTTGCTACTCATCCCTCACGTTACTGCAGATCGCGTTGGTTGGCTCACTCTTTTTTTAACCTCGTCAAAAGTAGATAAGATTTCGCTTTCTATGTATTGTGTGTAGAATGTCGGCCCGGAGCTGGTGTTGGCTTTGTGTACACTCTCACTGCAGTTGCCTGGCCATAAACTGGCCCTTAATGACAGGAAGAGTGGCGTGTGTGTGTGTGTGTGTGTGTGTGTGTGTGTGTGGGGCCCCTCAGACACTCAGGTTATTATTTGACCAGCTTTATGATGCTCTGAAATCGACCACATTAAAGGGCCTTTGTCTCCCGGCTGGACCACAGAAGGCTCATCACTGACATCACTTCACACTTTTGGCGAGCAAAGTTCACGCTGCATTGGTGTGCGATGGGAACAGGAAAGATAATGATGATGTATTTCTCCATGTGCGAGTCCCCGGCTCCCTCCCGCCGTATCTCTCTCTCTCTCTCACCCCCCCACACACCGACTGTGCGCTGCCCTACAAGCATGGTGTCATACGTCATGACATCACTCCTGCACTCCCAGCTTTCCTCGACTCCCCCAGCACCCGTAGTGCAGATCTTTTTGAAGGTCTTTTTAATGAGTTTTATACAGTATGTCAGATCCAGCGATGACGCTGTACTTCAGGCAGCGGGCCCTATTTTTCTTTCAGGTTGCTCGGTCCAGGGAGTCTTGTATGGGTCTTCTTTTGAAGACTTATCTTTAAGGGAGGCTGGGATTTGAAGCTAATGTGCTTCACGAATCCTTCCAGTTGTTGGTATAATATCAGCGGATCTTTTTACACACGATGTCAATTTTCTCAAGAAGCATTTGTTAGAAAATCAGTCCAAAAACCAAAAGCTATTGGTTCATGAAGGAGGAAGGGAGTGTGACCTAATGCGTTGCAATTGACGAATGTGTTATTTAATGCTGTAAATAGTGATCAGTTAATGTTGTATTGATTTATTAACCGTCTGTTTGGTAAAATGAATGACTGTGCTCCGGGGCAACAGGTGGTTGGGTGATTTAAAGGTCTGCTGGGCTCCATAGGGGAGCTTTATCCTTGTGATGATGATGTCTGCAGTGTGCCGGGAGGTGTTACGGCTGCTTATTGTCGCTCTCTGCTGCAGGCCCTCGTGTTTCTCGTCCTCAGTCCGGCTGACAGAAGCGGGGTTATGGTGACCCGTGCTCGCCGATGGTCGGCCGGTTAGACTGCAACAGACGGTACGCGCTGCACGAGGCCTGTTTAAGGCACATATGCAAATGTTGTTGTGACAGCAAGCTGTTTCAACTTGAATTCGACAACTTCAGAGGAACTTTGTTCCGAATGGCCGGGGTGTGCCGCCACATCAATCACACATTCTGTGATCCGGAGTTCATTAGCTGATACACTTCCAAGGGATGAATACAAATTTACTATACAAATAACCTATGCACACCTTGCTGTGGCGCACCAATCGTAGTGCCCTGGATCAAAGACCTGGAAAAGTGTTTGGCTCAACGTGGTCTCACACATTAGTTTGGTTAAGTAGCTGGCAGAGGGAGCTTGAGATTGTGATCCTGCTGACTAAGATCAAACGGTCCTGCCCATGTGTGTAAACTAGTTGTACCATACAGTGGAATGCTGCGGTGCCCCCTGGCTTATAGACAAGAGCTTTTTTGAAAAAAGATTCTCACTCTTCTCCGTGCGTTTGGTTCTCCTAACGTTGGTGACTTAAAAACAAATGTGGTTGTAAGGCCACTTTCTGATTAGCACCGAGGTCCCCCACATCCTTTCCTTCAATGGGGAGGGAGGGAGGCCCCCGACCAGCGTTATCAGCCTTATTGTACAGTAGGTGGTAAAAATGCTGTGAAATGTATCTAATCTGATAGGCGAGGGAATAAATCTGGCTGAGAATCGGCCTGGAGAGTAAAAGGCCCAGTTGTGTAAACATCGGCGGTGAATCAGAGAGAGGCACATGTGTGTGTGTGTGTCTGCGCCCTCACACAAAGGACCCGTATTGTTTGTCGCTGTGGTCTTTAGCACAAGCGCTGCAGGTCTGGCTCTCAAATGTGACTTTTTTTCCCCACCGTAGTCCTCAGTTTTGGGCTTCACGTTCAAGTTGACTCGTAATATCTCTTCGCCTGTTTTGTGCCGAAATCTGGTGGATTTAAACAGCATTGCGAGTGTGCTTGTGTGTGTGTGTGTGTTGACTGGAGTATGTATACCCCAAGGCAAGCTGTGTTGTTTTTCACTTGGCCTCACCGTAACGAGGTATTAGTTTCCTGTCGCAGGGCCGAAGGTTTACTTGCCCACAAAATGATGATTATAACGTATAAATATAAATAACGTTGTTGTAATAATACCAAAATATGTCATCAAAAAGATATTTCCAATCAATCGCATATTGGATAAATTCCAAAATGCACAACTGCCCAGTCGCAGTAGTAGTAGCCTGTCGATGGCGTGCTACAGAGCACACCGTGTAACGTCCTGCTCAGTTGTTGTTACGCCGATGTGTCAACGTTACTAAAGGCCTTTTGTCCTGACTGCATTCCAATTAGTTCCTGTGACTTGCCATACTGGCTTTTTATCATGAGGAAATGTCTCACCTGCCAGATGACTCACTCAAACCCTTAACTCGTACTCCTAAGGAATGAAAGTTTCCTATTACTCAACGCCAGACAAACCACCAAACAGATACATTTAGAAAATGCCAACGAGCGGATTCCCGTCTCATCTGTATTCTAATAAAAAGTCATACAGTGCACTTTGACACGTTTGACGAGACCGCGGTGGGACGAGAGGGCGAGGAATGTGTTGCATCAGGTGAAAGTGTCCCCAGCTCTCGGCAGGCCTGTGAAACATTCCTGGGCCGTCTCTCACGTCTGGACGGACGGACGGACGGGACGGGGGCGATCTCGGAGCTGTGGGCTCCCTTTGTCTCACCCGCGGCCAAAAACCCACCGCAAAAACACAAGCGGCACTCTCATTGCAGCAGCTCCCCACCCCCCCCCCCCCCCCCCGTCCCCCTACACCCATTCTGCATGCCGGCCAGGCAAGAGATGGCGCTTATTAGCTTCACATGGCGTGGGAAGCTCCATCTGAAATGCGGCGGGACAAATCACTCCGTAATAAGCCCGTGTGCCAGTCAGGCGGCAGCTATTAAACGCGCCCTTAGCCCAAAGTGCTAATTGACTGCTGCGGATAAGTGGCTTGTGGGTTACGTGTTTGAAAAGAGAGAGAGAGAGAGAGACACTCTTTGACGGTGGTATTGATCCGGCCCCCCTGGATGGACTGCTGTGTTTCCAGGCGTACTTAATGTGTGCCAAACGGGTGAAATAATTGTTGTCCTTGATCTGGAATGCAGAATCACTAATACAATAAAGGTTATAGGGAATAGTCAGTGTTTTCTCTACCATTATTTTAGGGAGGCGCCCTGCCGAGGGGAAATGCTGGCTGCTGATATTTTCACTTCTGTCATGGTCCTCCCCTGTCCACTCTTTGGCAAATTTGAACTACTTTTTAAATTGACCTCTTCTCCTTTATTTCAGAAACCTTGGCCACAACAAGCTGACCTCCATCGACGTTGGAGCTTTCGACCGCCTTCCCAACTTAAGAGAGCTGTAAGTAGTCGCACACACAGAACCTCCCATCGACGGCAGACACCTACACACTCTAATGGACTCCCTAAAGTGTGTGTGTGTGTGTGTGTACGGCCCTGTTTTCCTCTGTTGTGTTTCAAAAGTTCAACTCTTTAATCCCCAAACATGAGCTGCTGTGCGTCTTTTTCCAGTGACCTCATTCTGACTAACGTACGCGATCGCCACTCTACTTCCTAGTGTAGCGTCCTTGTATGTGTTTCCTTGAACACAGTCCAATTGAGAATAAAGTGGCGGTTTTCTATAATAAGCCTCCCCTCCACCACCTGATACTGTGGCCAACGCTGGCCTTGTAAATATTTTATATGGTGAGGAGAGGGCTTGGCTCTGTGTCACTCAGCGCCAGCACACAAGGCACACACACACACACACACACACACATCAAGGAGCTAACGGGTGATACACACACTGGTGACATCTCTGGCAGGCCAGCCCCGGCCAGTCATACGCTGCCGGACATCTGTTTTACTCCTGTGTTATTTTTGGTTTGCTCCTCGCTTGGCGGAGGTCATGACAAGTCATGTTTTTAATCTTCAGATTGGTACGGGGGTTAATTGCATTTAGCCTCATGTGACGGGGCATGTGGGATGGCAGTCCAACCCCACAATCTTTTTTACCTTTTGTTTTCTTTCACCAGGGGGGCTACCTGTCCTTCGCTTCCTCTTCTTTTAGTGTCTTGTCTGGGTTAAAATGCCTCCTTCTTGTCCTTGTTTTCTCCTCTAACCCGTGTGTGTTTTTTCACTTTCAGGCGCCTGGACCACAATGAGCTGACCTCCATCCCAGATTTAGGACAGGCCGCCTCGAGGATCGTATCCCTCTACCTGTGAGTACGGCCCCATTTACCCGTATAGACGCGGCACCACAGTTATCTGGCCCTCCGTGGCTGTACCCTGAGGTCAGTGGCCTCTTTGAAATGCTCCTAAAATAGTCTCCCTCTTTGCCTCTGCATCTCCGAAGTAAAGCATTCATGTGAAGTTGCTGATGAATATAGTCACATTACACTGAAATACCGCCCCCCCCTCCCCCCCCAGTCCCCCTCTGCCTAAGCTCTGTTGGTGTAAATATGGCGCTCTGTCTTTAGCGTTTAGCGCGTGGTCGAGTGACCCACGACTGTCGGCTCCAATGCACTTGCAGCTCGGTCCGTCCAACTGCGCCTGTGGGGACGGCCCGCACAGGCATCCCACTGGAGATTTACTGCCCTATTTGGGCAGGGCGTGTGTGCACTTGCGGGTGTCACGAACGTGAGCTCGGCACTCGATCAACACGCACACAAACAGTTCAATGAAAAGCTTTCACCCAAAAATACGCCTAGTGTGAGAAACAAAAGGCTCAGATATGAAGCCATATTAAAATTCTGATGATAAGATAAATGGAAATGCCTTCTGGTTTCCAGTTCTAAACACACACACACACACACACACACACACACACACAAGGCTCACGCGTCAGCTGAGCTTCACTCTGGGTGTATATCTGCTCTCGCACCTTGCTGGTGTGGTGGTGAAGTATGCAGCTGCTTGTTCCTGTAGTATTGGTCATGGTCATATGAGTTTTGGTGGTGAGCTGTCGCCCGTGTGTCATCCGCCCGCTTCTCGGAATTGATCACGGCGCACCATACACGGGCAGAAGATTACTCTAAGCCGTATGGAATCTGAGGTTTGATTGGGCAACGTCTATTTCTGTGCGTTTGGAGATTGTTACTAATGTGTTTGGATCCAAAGAGTTACGAAACTCCCCCCCCCCCCCCGTTCGCTATCGCAACCAAAACCGGTCGGAGCAAGTTCACCCTTTTACTCACACAAACGAGCCGCAGCCCCTCCGAATGATCGGGGGTGTCTTTTTTTGGCCTGACTTAAAGTCTGTTGCTAGGGGGAAGGCCCGATGGGAGTGGAGGCTGGAGGGAGGGTCGGATCTCCACAAAGCCACACAGCTGAAGCGAAGGCCCGTCGAAGCACTCGCAGCTGCGGCTGTCAGTCACATGGCTTACACTAAAATGGGTGACAGTGAGATAGGGGAGGAAGTATGAGAACGTAGGGGGGGGGGGGGAGGACAGGATCGGGCTGGTGCGAGCACCGTCGGGGTCGGGGTGACATCACTGCACCGCCGGGGGAGAGGAACGGCGAAGGTGAGCTCGTGCGCGGGGGGGGGGGTTATTCCCAAAAGTGAATCCAACGCCACAGCGCCTCCCGTGACAACCGGGCCGCTCTGCGCCTGTGCTCGGGCCCTGGCAGCAGGCAGCACAGACTGCGTGCCAGTGTTCCTGTGCCATCGGGTGAGAGCGTGTGGAATGTCGTCTGACTGCAGGTCTGTGTGAGACAGTGGTTTGCACGCACGCACGCACAAGCAAATTGACTGAGGATCTGTCTTTGGCCCCTTCGTCCCATGGTAAACCATCAAATGCTGAGAGGGAGTCACATGCGAGGCTGGTGGTAACGCCTGTAGAAGCTCTCACATTGAATTGCGAGTGTAAAGGGGAAGTTTTGATAGTTCAAATAAGTTTAGATTCCTGTATTTGGTTATACTCCCAGCCCTTTCTCCGGCTATGCCACGCACCAGACCGAGCAGCTACTAGCTGATTCAGCGGCTATCAGATGACCGTATTCTTCTGGTATTAAAGTAAAAAAAAAAAAGGAATTGGACGGACGAAAAAAAGCTTAGTGAGGAGGCCAGAGTTTTCTTCCATTTCTCTTTGTGTTTCCTTAATCTTTTGCTCGGTTGAAAGGGTGTTTGTCTTTGTTTCCTGTCGCCTTCATTCCTTTCATCCCCCTTTTTTTCTATTGCTGCAGCCTTAGAGATATTTAATTCCAAGCTTTTCTTTGGTCAAATGCGTTGTAATTTGGTCAGATATCAATCAACCAAATACAACAGATGCATTTGTTTGAATTCAAATAAAAGTCACACGTTTCAGTGGAAGCGCATCATGAACTAACAGAAGACCATATCCCAGTTGTCCTACCGGCCCACAATGCACTTGGCCATTGGCATCCCGCAAACTCCCAGAATGCCACAGCGGGATAGGGAGAAAATAAAAGAAGCAACAGAAATAAAAAAAATAAAAAAAATGACAAAGTGACAGCAGAGCAGCAGAAACCTTCCCATTGTGCTCATGGCTGGCTTTTCTCGACATCAAAGCCGTCCTTTATAACAGCTCGGGGGGGAAATCACACGGATGATCTGATTTTGTAATAACTCTCCCATTGTCCCGACCGTCAGCTTCAAAAATCGCCCCCCAAAGACGACACTGGGACCGCCAGGATGGGCTCGCCATTGTAAACCGCCCGATGCACTTTCCATGCATCAAAAGAAGTGTCAGAGTGAGCCAGGCGCACGAAAATCAGACGCTCGATGGGGCGGGGTAACGATGTTTGGAATTACGTGGAATGTCGCCGGCCATACGATGATCAGTCTTTACAAACGCCACTATTGTACGCGTGGACTTCAAACACGTCGAGCTCTGTGGCCTCATCCGCCTATCACACGCAGCCGGGCTCTGACTACAGGAGGGGGGGGTGGGGAGAGGAAAGGGAATTTTGGTTTGAAGGCAAACTGGTGAGAGAGGTCACCCTCTCCCACCAGTTTGAGACTGATCTGTTTTTCCCATCAAAGGTCACCAGCTGTTGACCCCACCTCACCCCTTCATTCTCCTCCCCCATTCTTTCCCTCCCTGCTTTGCTCGGGCTCACTGTAGCCACTGTCTGTTGCTCTGTCCCATGTTTGCCGCTGCTATTTGTGTTGTGTGTGTGTGTGTGTGTTTGCCCAGGCGTCCTCGCATGGCTCATCTTTAACCATTTTTGCCACTGTTTATTCAGGTGGGCCACTGCGGTGTGACCCCTCCTCCTCTCAGACACCAATAAAGATCTGTGTATGTGTGTGTGTGTGAGAGTGTCCATCTGCTGGCTGAAGGCTAGAAAGGAAGCGGGGAGGAGGGACTGACCTTGTTTTGACGAGTTTGACCAGAGGGACACCTGCTCTCGCCTTCCTAAAAAGCAAAGCAGCCGCAATATCATGTGCCGCCCATCTGAAGATGGGTTTAGTGGAAATTTCTTCTCGTGTTCAAGGGGAGAAATGTGTGTGTTTATTTTCTTCTTCTGGCTATATTGACACCCCCGCACAACCCCTTCCACTCCATCGAGGGAAAGCCTTTTTTTTGTAATTTAGATATTTTTGCATACTAGTCAGGTTAACTGAAACGGGTGCCAATCAAAATTCCGACCCCTAGTTAGCACCCTGGGCATGTGCCGAATGTGTCAGCCGGCGAAGGCGTTCGTGTGTGCTCAGGTAACAGCGGCCAGCAGGCTCCTAACACGCTCACACGTACGGACACACAGTCTATCGGCCCTACTGAACTCTCTATCTAATGTGAACATGTGCGTGTGTGCATGTTTTCTGGAGAGGAGGCGCTGTGTTTGGCTTTTGTGTCCCCTGGTGGCCTCCCTTGTGTTCTTTATGACACGCTAATTCTTTTTGTGTATTCCCACAATCCTCGGAGGATGATGACTGCGGCTGCGAGTAATTATTTTTTTCATCTTTTTTTTGCGTGGAATTTGGTCCTGGTCCCTAAAATAACCCACCACAGAAGTTGAAGAGGACAGGAAAGTCCTTAAGGAAACTCTTCTGTTGGGTTCCTCTCCCGGGCCATAATAGGCCCGACAAAACAAGAGTAACGCTTCCGTGTGGGGGGTTCAAGTGTTGCTTCTATGTTATCTAGTCCAAGTTCCCACTACTTTTGACAAGCGAAACTTGAAAAACGCACAGCCGTCTCCCCGTTCCGTCGCACGCTGAAGAGGTTCCGAAAAATCCCACCTTCAAGTGGCCCTGGGTGATCACAGAGGCCCCCGGCTAGCTCACAGATCGGGAGAGGCACAGGTGTCCTTGGAGTTGTTTAAAAAAGGCCAGCCTCAGTTGGGAAGCGCTTCAAGTACACATCTTGTGGTGGTTGAAGACCACTTTGCTCTGTGTACTTTGCTCTCTACGTGCCTTGGAGGGGGTGCAGGAGATGGGGGGGAAAGGAATCTGGAGTCGAGCAGGATATTATGATTTGAGATGGCGGAGTTGCAGACCTGAGTAGGATTTTCAAACGTGAATACCTTTTTTTAATTTTTTAAATGGGCTTTTTAAATTATTTATTTTTCCAGACATCACAATAAGATCCGCAGCATAGACGGCAGGCGGACCAGAGAGATGTCTTCGGTGGAAACCTTGGACCTGAGCAACAATGACCTCACTGAGCTCCGAGGGCACTGCTTCCCTGCAGGCCTCCAAATCACAGACCTGTGAGTACAAGCTGCATTGTACTCTGTTACAGGACTGCTTTGTTTTTGTTATTTTAAACGGCATGTTCCTAAATGAAATGTTTTTCGGTTTCCAGGTACCTGAGCAACAACAGGATCAGCGTGTTGGAGCTGGGCGCTCTGGACCATCTGGGCTCGACTCTACAGGTCCTGAGACTGAGCCGAAACCGCATCAGCCAGATCCCCGTGAAAGCCTTCCAGTTGCCGAGGCTCACCCAGCTGTGAGTACCAGCAGAATACATCAGTTCTAACAATACAGTTGGGTTTGTGGTCGGATCAATGAAAAAACAATGCACATTCCTGCCTTTTCCGAAAAACAAATGAGTCCCCCAGTTGTAGTCTTTTTAGACATTGCAAAGTGGAAAAGAATTCAATTGAAGAGGAGTTTGTGGTGTGTGTTGATTGAGCCCTGAGTGTATAACATGTGGAGCGCTGTTAGTGTGAGCGGTACCTCCGGGGGCAAATAATGTCTTGACAAGGCAAACACCGAAGCCCTATTACTGCTGATTTATTGCCTTCTTCCATATCCCCAAAGTGGTTAGTTCACTCCTCACACCACCGCCTTATCTCGCCCAGACCTCCCTCCAGCGTAAGAGCGAGGTCGGACCCATTTGTAGCTTGACGCCTCCATTCGGGAAAGAGCGGAGGGACCCGCGTAATGGGACCCTGGCCTCCCCGGGGGCTCCCGCCGTTTTCCCAGGTGTCTGGGAAGTGACATTATGGCTACACATAAAAGAACAAGGTGGATGTTTACCTTTGCAAACCCGACGGCTTTAACAGCCTTCACACACACACACACACACATCAGATGTACAAATTTGCACGCTGAGACGTCTCGCGTCTCCAATGCAAAATGGAAATAAACCCACCAGTGGTTTACATCTCATAGCGTGCTGCAGTGTAATTTTATAGGGTCATAACTTAACCCTTGTTTGCCAGTTAAAGCCTGGGGGTAGACAGCGCTGGCCCCCTGCCACAGCCGGAAAGGACACCACTGAGGAATGCCTGTTAACTCCGAAATGCTCTAACTGGAGCGCGCAGACTCTGGGATCCTCTGGTTGCGTGATGGATGCTAATTTATAATGAGGGCAGAGCATTTCTCAGTCGGATGAGGGTATACATGTATATACATGTGTGGTTTTATGGCTTTGAAATGTGGAGGAGAATTTGACGTTTTTTGAAAGTATGATTAAGTGGTGATTTGTCCGCCCCCCCCACCGCCCCGTGATCGGTTGCCACATTTATTTTGTCTGTCTGTCCTCCCTGCAGCGAGCTGAACAGGAACCGTATTCGTCAGGTGGAGGGTCTGACCTTTCAGGGTCTGTCCAGCCTGGAGGTGCTCAAGCTGCAGAGAAACAGCATCACCAAACTGACGGACGGGGCCTTCTGGGACTTGGCCAAGATGAAAGTCCTGTAAGTAGAACAAAAAATATCTATCATACACTTCCCCAAACGTATACCTTTGCCAAATATTGTTCAAACACAGCATTTCAGAATCATAAAACAAGTAATTTCTGAAACGTATCATCTGATTAATGGAGTTTGGGTGCAGGACAAAGACAGGAGCGAGCACCACCTGACAAGCTGATCCTATTTGAAACTGTTACTGAATACAAATACTCACCCACCAAAAATTCACAAGATTAGCATATTTTCTAACTTCATGAAACAGTGCCACACTCATCACACAGGGATTATTCCCACTGACCTGCAGTTTTTACACCATATTTCAATTACATTCAAATTCAAATTGTGGCCACAAACTGCATTGCATTTCTTTAGAAATCCTGCTGCAGATATAACCCCATAAACTCCGTAGACCGGTTAAACCTATGCTGCTCTCCGTCTCCTGCAGTCACCTGGACTACAACAGCCTGTCAGAGGTGAACAGTGGCTCCCTGTACGGCCTGTCCTCGCTTCAGCAGCTCTTCCTCAGCAACAATTATATCGCCCGCATCAACCCCGACGGCTGGAAGTTCTGCCAGAAGCTGAGGGAACTGTGAGTACACGCATTCAAGTAGGGAGCCTCGTGTGTCCTCCCGCAAAGACCTTCAGGAGGCCGCGGGGTTACGCTTCCCAGACAAAGTTCACCTCATCCCCATGTGGTGGATTTGAACACCTTTCAGTCCTATAGATTGAGGATTCACCTTCCCCGGGGGGGGTCGGGTGACGTTGTGCTTTAACGCTCGACGCGCTGCGCTATTCTCAAAATAAGCCCCTTCATCCTATAATTAGAGCTTGGATCAACAGCACTCACTTTTTGTACGTTGGGAAGCGCAAGGGGGTTTGTAATCCCACCGAAGGATCGCGCCCCCCCCCCCCCTGCGCGGCGGCCTTAGTCTGCCGACTGAGGAGTTATTATCAGGAGAGGCTTTTCCTCTTCCCCCCCCGGGCAGAGTGCTCTGCTCAGGTGAGGCGTCGCTAACCCGGGGTATCGGTGGCGCCCGCTGTTTGTTTGCACGCGGCGGCGGCGGCGTGGGGTGAAGAGGTCGCCCGGCGCTCTGCTCAGTTTGCTCTGCGTATCTCGGGGACGTTTCCTTCCTGTGCGCACGGACGCATCGCTTCCCGGGCATCTTAGGAGCCGTCCTCCGGGTCCCGCTCTCAGCGGTTATATGATTATTTTTTTTATTTTTTTTACGATTCACAGTTGTGATAACCAACCAACACCCCCCTCCCCGCCCCCCCCCACACACACGGCCCATTGGAAGAGAGTGACTGGTCTTTATTAGGAGGCTGTTATTGCATTCCCAATGGACCAGGCTGAGGCCGGTCATCGGGGAGAATCTGCACACATGAGCGGTCAAGCAAAACCTGAGGCCACAGCGAGGGCCACAGGGAGGGCAGCCAGATGCACAGGACTTCCTTTGAATACTGGATGAGAGATACCAGTGTGAGGGGGTACTGCCACTTATACTCAGGATTCATCGAGCTACTCACCAACAATTTCCAGTAGATGGACTTTAGAGCAACATTTCCTACATTTGTCACGTCATGTCATCGTGTGTCCAGCAGCTTTTTCTTTCCTCAATACCTAAAACAATCACATTGAATTTTTCCTAGCCTTGTAAGGCAATTGATTCAAAGCGCGTCATCGTGAGGGCTGTCGTTCATATGAGTGACAGTATGTCCCCCCTGGGCTTTTCGGCCCGTATGGTTGTCATTTCTTCCCTGTCAAGCGGTTTGGAGCTCAGTCCAGCACTGAGGTCTGCTGGGCCCATTCTCTGTGAACATCTCTCAGTGGGGAGGAAAAGGCACAATGGAAAAAAAAGCCCGTCAGCCCTGAAATTCAAGGATGATGACTTTGCGAGCCGCCTCAGCGTTCTGCCAACCTGTCTTCTCCTTCCAGACCTCACACAGAACATTTCTCCCTCTCTTCCTCTCCATCTCTCCGTCTCTCCCTCCAGGAACCTGTCGCACAACAACTTGACTCGTCTGGACGAAGGCAGCCTGGCGGTGCTCGGGGATCTCCACTCGCTCCGTCTGGGGCACAACTCAATCAGCCACATCACAGAGGGAGCCTTCAGAGGCCTCAAGGCCGTACGCATTCTGTAAGTAACCCCCCCCCCCCCCTCACCCCCAACCCACTTATTATAGTTTGGCCTCTTGCTGACGATAAGGCCAAGGTGTGCCGCTTGGGGAGCAGTGAAAGCTGAGATGCTTGATATTGGTTTTCGCTCCGGTGATATTTGATATTCGGGCTTACGCGGTGCCTTCATTTGACTCCAGAAAGCAGGAGTTGTTTACTCTTCAACTCGACCAGTTTGATTCGACTCATTTGCATCCACGAGTTTCTATGGTAACTCCTTCTTTCCTTGAGTCCTTTCCCACTTTTCTCCTTTTGTGCGGTTTGTGCCTTTTGTTTTCCAACCGTCTTGGACCTAAAAGTGGTCCGTGTTGCTCGCTCCTCCCCCCCCCCCCCGAGACCCTTCCCCCGCTTTCAGAAGCCCGTCGTTAAAGGACAAGAGGTTTCTTTTCCCACTGATCCACCATTTCCACAGAAAGCCCAAACAGGCCCAATGAAAGACATGCATGGACTGAAAGGGAGAAAGTCAGGGGATAAATCCAGGAGGAAAGACCTGGGGGGGGTCTTGGTTCCTAACCGAGGTCCTCTTGGCTGTCCCTCGTCCCAGCAAGAGAGCCAGAGGAGGGAAGATGTGCCAGGGCGCTCTCTCTCTCTCTCTCTCTCTCTCTCTCTCTTTCTCTCTCCCTCAACAGGGGTGACAAGGCAGGGCCCATACAGCCTCTCTCTCTCTCTCTCATTGGGTGTTAGATAACCAGCTACAGAGGGAGGGATTTCTCCCTTGTCTTTAATTGCTTTGTCTCGGTTGGCTTTAAAGCACACTATTAATTGCCCATTTCTCCCCTATTGTGTTCTGCCATCTCCTCGGGCTATTAAACCCCGCCCCCCCCAATACAGACACTGCCTCTATGTCAATCTTTTCCTTCCCCTCGTACCGCTCCTGCGCTCGGTGTCTTCTAGGCAGGCCTAATCTAATCAGCCGGGGGGGCAGGGGCAGAGGCCGGGCCCTGAAAAGGAGCCGGTGGAGCTTTAATTGGGGCCGCGCTGCTGGCCGCGCCGGCATGTGACTGGAGCCTGCATCGGGGTGTGAAAGCTCCAAACAAGCCAGCCTGCCCTCTAATTCGGCCACGGGGGTCGTTGGCTCACTGCCCCCGCCGATCTCGCCATGGCGTCCTGAATTATACACGTGTTTCCCAGTGGATTCTTTTTTTTCTTTTTTTTTTTGGCGCGCATCTACTCGTCCTCGGACACTCCACGGAAAGAATGCACTCGGCTGGCATAGCGGAGGGGCTCTTGAGGCCAGGTGCAAAGGGGCGGTGTGGGGGAGGGGGGGTAACCCGTGACTTCAGGACCAGCCTCTGCCAGGACTGTGAAACGCTTCAGCGCTGGCAGGACCCCCCCCCCTCCCCCGTTCCCCTCCCCAGTTGCATCTTTCTTATCCCCCTCTTTTCTCTCATTCTCCACAGGGAGCTGGACCATAATGACATCTCAGGCACAATAGAGGACACCAACGGGGCCTTCTCTGGATTGGACAGCCTCAACAAGCTGTGAGTGTCTCCCCCTCGTCCTTTCTTTTTACTCCCCCCCCCCCCCCCCCTCCGCCCCTCCTTTTCATCCCTCTGTCCGGCCCTTGCACTGATTCAGGGCTTCTCTGCTGTGCTTCAAAAGCTAAAACAGAAAGGAGCTTTTTTTCCTGACGGATCCAAAAGTTCCCCTCCGAGTCCCGGTTCCTCCTCCATTGCCAGTTCAGCTGGTCCAGTTTAGGGCTGCAGAGTTTGAGTGATCTGTCCCCTCAGGACCCCACACCTCACTTGTTAGAGAAGTATTCACACTGAAAGTGTACGCATATAAGTTCACGAAACATCAAAGGCAACGTTGTACCTCTCGTCTCCCTGTGGAAGCTTAGGTCAGTTCCTCTCCCGTCTAATCCGGCTTTAACTGCATGGTTTTATTGTTTCGCTGTAACTTTATGGGCAAACTAGAGAAGAAGAAGAACGAGTTAATCATTACTGTCACAATTACTCATCAAGCCGCTAGTAAAAACAAGTTGAATATCCAGAGTTGACCATTTGAGAAACGAGCGCCGGCGGGCAATCATCAGCACGCAGGATGAAAAGATGATGTCCAGCCAAGATGGTTCCCAGTGTGAGCACCACTGAGAGAGAAAGAAGGAGAGAAAGGGCCTTTCTCTGGGCCGGCAGGGGGTTGCTCCCCAATAGGCTTGTTTCTATTTCTCCTCCATGCCTGCACTCCTCCCGCCCCCCCCCCCCCTTTCCCAGTCCCTGTTGTTTGGAACTGAGAGAGGGTAAAATTGAGGGCCCGCATTCAGTCATCAACATCAAAGACCGCTGTGGGCCCCGCCCCCCTCTGACCCGGCCCCCTTTTGTCACGGCGGTGGCGTAAGCGGTCGCGCCGCATCCCGCCGCTGGCAGAGCGAGCCATGGGAAAAGGAGGCGCAGGAAGGAGAAGGAGGGCGCCAAACATCAAAGTGTCCACCACGCACACTGGCTTCTTCTTAAAGCAGCGTGTGAATGCCCCCACATGGGAGGGAAGCGCCTCTCACAGAGCTACGGCCAAATCAAACCATGAATAGATTTGGCATTTAATTCAAATTAGACTTCCTTTGATGGCCTAAGCTAATTCTGTATTACTCATACGCTTCTTATCTCTGTTTGTGTGTACTTGGGGTGAGTTAGAACACCTCTCGAGTCCCGTCCTTCCTGTGAAGGGAGGGCTACAGCAGGGTGAAGAACAAGTTGGGGGTGGGGGGACCGGATTATGACCACAAACCAGAGGGAGCATCAACACACACACACACACACACACACACACACACATGCTCCGTGGGGGAAAGGACATAACACATAAACACACAACCGCGCCCGGCCACTGCTTTTTAATTCTAATAAGGATAAAAGTGGTCTGCACACAGCCCCCCCCCCCCCCCCGATTCTCCTGGCTAATCTCCACACAGTTCGGATTACCAATATCCTAACCCCCCCCCCCCCCCCCCCCGCCACCACCACCACAACTCTTATCAGATTCTGCCTGCTAATTGTGCTTCTCTCCTTCTCTGTTTTCACCTTCCCGCTTCTCACCCCCTCCCCCATCTCTCTCTCTCTCTTCCTCTCTCTCATCTATCGACACCCTTCATGTTTGGAAACGCCAGGACTCTGTTTGGAAACAAGATCAAGTCGGTGGCCAAGAAGGCCTTCTCTGGCCTGGAAACCCTGGAACACCTGTGAGTATGCCACATTGCTCGGCTGCCCCTCCTCCCTGCCGCAGTGAGAGTGACGGAGGAGAGGCTGCAGGGGGGGGTTGCCAAAAGTTTCTGGCAGAAAGCAGACTGCTAGCAATTTAATAGCGCCTTTGTAAAAGGAGAAGACGGAGCGTCCAGCTGCTTCTTTCTCGTTAGCCTAGCTCAAGCTCAACTCAGCCTTTTTTTTCTTTTTTCTTTCGTTTCCTGTCTACACGCAAGGAAGACAGTTATGGAGCATGTGGGGAGCTCTGCAGAAGAAACAGGATTCCTATAAGCTTTTTCACAGGCTTTCGTCAAATACAGGCAGAGAGGGATGGAAAAATGTGGCACGTAGCGCACTCAGACATGCCAGGCTCGATAGAAGTCGGATCCTTGCTAATGAAACCCGGTGTGTGGCTGTAATGTGTACTCAGTCCATGCGACATGCGCCATGTGCCAACAGGAACCTGGGAGAGAACGCAATGCGTTCCATCCAGCCCGACGCCTTCAGCAAAATGAGGAACCTCAAAAGCCTGTGAGTACCATCGACGCGTTGGCGCACACGGGCGTATTCAGTTACAGGTGCAGTAGACGTGACGCACGCCACATGCGCTGACTCCTCCCCTCCCCTGCAGTCTCATTCAGAGCGACAGCTTCCTGTGCGACTGCCAGCTGCAGTGGCTTCCCGGCTGGCTGGTGGCACGCCGCCTGCAGGTCGCTGTCAACGCCACCTGTGCCCACCCGGAGAGCCTGAAGGGCACCAGCGTCTTCCAGGCTGCGTCCAGCAGCTTTGTGTGTGGTGAGTTAAGCTTAGGGGCACGTTAATGGGGGGGGGGTTATGAAGACATGCTGATTGCTCTTTTTTTCTCGTCATTTTCCCCTCATTTTAATACGCTCTCTTTTGCCGCCTCCCCTTTTCTCCCTCCTTGCCTCTCCACCTCCAGACGACCTCCCGAAGCCCCAAATCACCGTGCAGCCGGAGACGTCCGTCGCGGTCCTCGGCAGCGACGTGCGTCTCACGTGCACGGCCGCGAGTAGCAGCAGCTCCCCCATGACCTTTGCGTGGCGTAAGGACCAGGAGCTGCTTCGCTACGCAGAGACGGACAACTACGCCCACGTACGCGACCCCCTGCACGGGGCGGCGCCCGGCGCACCGGCCGCGGCCGGAGGCGTGATGGAGTACACCACCATCCTGCACCTGCGGCACGTCACCTTCGCCCACGAGGGCCGATACCAGTGCATCATCACCAACCACTTTGGCTCCACCTACTCCAGCAAGGCCCGCCTCATCGTCAATGGTAGTGTTCTTTTTTTTTTTTTTTTTTTATGTTGTAGAAATGTTGAGCTGACATTCAGCAACTAAATTACTAGATCATCAGCCTCTTTGTTAAGATGGACAAGGTCATGGATCATTGGGTCGATGCGGTGAAAATGTGAGAGGAGGAATACAAGCGGTCCAGTGTCAAGCTAAGAGAGGATAAACAAAAACACACTATGTGCTGATCTGTGTGTGATTACATAATCAGTGCACCAAACACAATGCCTGTTTGTGTTACACGCATGGGTTCGAATGGTGCCGTGTGACAGCGAAGCGATTGAGACGGGTGGCCATTGCCGGGTCCTCTCCTCAGAATGTATTCGGAACAAATTGATTCACCTGCATGTCGGCGCTAACAGGGGCCCATCTCCTCTGTGTCACTCGGCTTTGTGTGGAGGGTATTAACCTGGAGTTTTGGTTGCCTCCCTTCCTCGCCCGTTGCCTTGAGAGTCATCAGCGGCGCTCAGAGTCACGGGCTCTTGAGTGTGCTGTTCCAACGCTCTGTAACCCCAAACCGCTCCGCCGCAACCCGCCTCCAGCTGTGAAAACATTTGAAATCCTCACAGAAAATGTCCCCCCACAGTTCTGCCGTCCTTCGTGAAGACCCCCCGGGACAGCGCCATCAGGAAGAACCACACGGCGCGGCTGGAGTGCGCCGCCGAGGGCCACCCGACGCCGCAGATCGCCTGGCAGAAGGACGGCGGCACGGACTTCCCCGCCGCCCGGGAGCGGCGGATGCACGTCATGCCCGACGACGACGTGTTCTTCATCGTGGGCGTCAAGCCGGAGGACATGGGCGTGTACAGCTGCACCGCCAAGAACACGGCGGGCACCGTGTCCGCCAACGCCACCCTCACCGTGCTGTGTAAGTCGCATTTCTGACCGCCGGTTTTTCCCACATCCTGGAAAAGGGAGCACTTGGTCCCTCCGGAGGGTCCATGTTTTTTGTTTTCTCGGCAGCTGTGGCCCTCGCCGCAGGTCAATGGCCAAAGGTCACGGGTCAAAGGGGGGGGGTGGGGGGAGGCAAGGGGCGACTCACAGAAGGGTGTTTGTTAAGCATTCCCACACAGCCTCCCACCTTCAGTCATGGCTGCTTCACTGCAGGCCCCAGTGCTCCCAGTTTATTGGCTGTTTTACACCGTTAAATCAAACAAAACAGTCCCATCAGGACACAGATCATCTTTCTCCTTCTGTCTTTGAGCTGAGCAGAGAGTAGGAGAAGAAAAGGGGGATGCGGGGGAGGGGCGGGGGGCGGGGGGGTCTTTGCAAAGGCAACATAATAAAGGTAATATTTGCAGGTGATGTGGTCAGAGCGGTATCTCAGTGACACATCGTGCAGCTTCAGAGAGGCTCGCTGGACTTCAAGCCGAGTGCTAATCCACTCAAGAGTGGGAAATAGTGAGCGGCCATGCCTTTTAGGACGGAATCTGGGATGTTTGGGTTTGAGAAACAGAGGGGAAGGAGAGGGGTCGGGGGTGGGGGGGGGGGGCTGCAGTTGAGGGGCCCCTTGTCTGGAAAAGAGTGGCGGGGGAGAAAAATGAGAGCCAGAGAGGAGGTGGAGTGGAGTTTGTGGGGGGAAGGCAGGCTAGTGGGGCCGAGAGAAAAAGGGAGAGGGTGGAGCGTCGTGGGGCGGGTCCGGGGGATTGATGGGGGAGTCAGAAAGTATTGATAGAAGAGAGCGGGCCGACCGGAGTGGGTTAAGTGAGATCTCTTAATCTGTGTATGTCCCACTGTGAGGGGAAGTGCTCAGTCTGAGAGGACAGGCCTGGCCTAAAACACACGTTGCCAAGGAAACCGTGAGGACATTGTTCTGAGGAGGACCCCGGTCCCTTGTCTGTGTGCCGTGATTAAAATGGTTTCAGGGCCTGTCCCCATCACAGCTATGACCTCAGGTGGATGATATAAGTCGCTATAAGATAACCTTTCAGGGGTCAGAGTGGGAACATTTCACTTTGTGCTCATCGAGCTGAACTCGGTGTGTCCCCCCGTCCCCCCCCAACAGATGTCCCCTACCTGGACCAGGACCTGAAGAACCACAGCGTGGTGGTCGGTGACACCGTGGCCCTGCAGTGCAAGGCCCTCGGCAGCCCGCCGCCCCGCGTCACCTGGCTGCACGACGACCGCCCGCTGCGCCCCTCCGACCGGCACCACTTCACCGCCGGGAACCAGCTGCTCGTCATCGACTCGACCTCGCCGCGCGACGCCGGCCGCTACACCTGCCTCATGTCCAACACGGTGGGCACCAACCGCTCGCACTGCCAGCTGGCGGTGAGCCAGGACGCCTGCCCGCCGCCACCGCCGCCGGGCCTGAGCACGGTCACCGTGGGGATCGTGGTCATCGCCGTGGCGACGAGCATCGTGGCGACTTCGCTGGTGTGGGTGTGCGTCATCTACCAGACGAGGAAGAAGAGCGAGGAGTGCAGCGTCACCAACACGGGTGAGCTCGGATCTGACCCCACGTGTCTCGCCATGCGCCATGCCCCCCCCCCCCCCCCCCGGTGCTAATGCCTCGTGTCCGTCTCTCTCGTTCCGCCTCAGATGAAACGATCGTCCCTCCGGACGTACCGAGCTACCTCTCCTCCCAGGGCACGCTGTCCGAGCGGCAGGACGTGTGCATCCGGGCGGAGGCCGGCGGAGGACCTCAGCCCAACGGACACATGGTGGACTCCACAGGTAACCCCCCCCACACACACACACAGTGTGGTCTGCGTGGGCTCTGCTGCTCCCCAGGCGACACCGTGGAACACGATGTGGACAGACTGCTGTCGATTGCGTGTGTGCTCCTTCATGTGTCCTTCATCCGTTTGCCCCCCCCCCCCCCCCCCCCGGCTGCAGGTTTCGTGGTGGTGTGCACGGACTGCGGCAGCAGCTACTCCAAAGACTCCGACTACCTGACGCACGGCTTCGGCCACGCCGCAGCCTCGGAGTACCAGCAGTACTCCGTTCCCCCGCCTTACTCCCACTGCTACCCGGTGGAGCGCCGGGACTCGACGGGGCTCTGCAACAACCACAAGCTGCACCAGGGGGATAATAAAGGTAAGGGGGTCAGAGCGCAGTTGCCTCGCACCCAAATTGAAAAAGACACACACACACATCCAGTAGGCTGGATATCATCGTTGTCATCTTGAGAAATATGGAATTTAGGAACCATTTGTCAAAGTAAATTCCCCTGAACATGGTTTTGATGGGTCGGCTCTGAAAGGAAGCACCGTGTTCCCAGTGCTGCCAAAACTGGTCTGGGCCTGTTCTGGGATTCACAGAGTAATACCCGTGGAATTGTCCTCATAATGCCCAATTCTGTCCTCCACACCGTCAGCCTTATGCACACATTCCTCCGCCTCTGCATCTTATAGCTGAATGCCTGTCTGTCAGCACACGCGCCACGTCACTGACCTCTCACCCCCCCACGCCGCCTTCTCCTCTTGTGTCATCAGCGGGACAAACGCCGGTGCGCTTCCCGTCGCCGGAGGACTCCTTCCACAAGCCGGTGACACTGCCCGGCGGCCTCGACGGCGAGTCGGCGCTCAGGCAGACTCTGCTGTCCAACGGACACGCCCACAGAGGCTCTCCGAGCGAGAGCGCCCCCCTAAGGAGAACCAGCGACTAGCAAGGCGCTCCACCCGGCCCCCCTCGAAAGTTGACTTTATTTTTGTTTGCACTGGCAAGTAAAACAGCTACCTCACGTCGAGGCGATTTGGTCCCGAGCCTCCTGGATCCGGACTGAATGGAAGCACCAGGAGAGTGAAAAGCAAGGAGAGGGCGTCCGGAAGTTTGAAGGCGGAGCTTGAGTGGGTGGCGTCCCATCTGAGCGTATCAGCTGTACATAGTTTAAAAACTTTCCTTTGGGAGGTGACCAATACAAATTCTAGTTCCAAAAAATGTGACTTGCATTTGAAGCATGTAAATGTAGGGAATCTTGTACAGTATAAATAATGTGCGAGGGGAGGGGGGGAGGGGGGGGGGGGGAAATATGCCTTTGGACATTTGACTGTAAATAAGAGTTTTCTTATATTATATATTATATAACTTTTACAAAAGAGTATTTGAATTTATGTGCATGACAAAGAAAGGAGTGATGGCATTTTTATTTTTATTCAAAAACAACACAAACCACCTTTTTCAGCTTTTACCAACATTCAGCTGCGGTGCCTTAATGCATGATCAAAGAAAAAAAGCCAACTAGCATCCGTCTGGAGACCTTTTTTGTGAGAGATACTGGTTTTTTTTCTTTATAGCAAACACAACACACACTTGATTGCACTTTCTTTCGGGGACAACAGAAACACAGCTCACATCCATCCGTTGCCGTATGAAGGAAGAGCTTTGACGGAAGTTATTTTTCGGTACGTTCGAGCTGGGATAGTCGGGGGGGGGGGGGGGGGGGCGGTCAAGTTTAAGCACTTTCTGTATTTGCGTCGTAAACGAGTGGATCGTTGCCTCCCGATTGGAGAGGAGCCCGTTTCACCATACTGAGAATACCCGAGAAGCTGCTCTGTGGGGGGGGGGTCATGAGGAAAGTATTTTGTCTCAGCCTCCGATCAGTGTCCTCGTTTTGATTTAAGAAGGTGCGAGTTCTTTTTTTGACTCTAAAAGCCAGTGAGGACCAGCGCGCCATGTGTCACATCGAGTACAAAACCTACAGCGATGTGGTGGTCGCTGCTGTAATGTGCCTACATCCAGGTGGGAGCTGTGTTCCGTTACCAGCGGCCCTTATCGAGGTGAACTGGAGGACGTGCTCCCCCCGGTTACACCTGGTTGCATCTATCGCAGGTAAAAGGGACAAAGGGACAAAGAGGTGAAGTTCACGTAATTTATTGAAAGCAAAATTAAAAAAAAAAAACTGTCTGAAAACCGGTGTCCCGATGTCCAAGCTGAAGCCGTGAAGTGTCTAACATGGCATTGAAGTGTCTAATAAAATCACATTTTGCTATTATTGCCAGTTTTGCCCTTCTTGTGTGTAAAAGGAGTGAAAAGGAGCAAAGAGGAGGCATTAAGTGATGCTCGCTGTGAGGGGAGTTCTGTCACTGATAATAACTCACAACTTCAGGAAAATATAGTGAATTGAACAAAAACGTCATAGTTTACTCACTCAATTGTACAAATAGGTATGTTTGACGACTTAATTGTGATATTGAGTTATCAGCTGCTATCAACGGCCAAATGGGTAAAAATGCCTTTGGAATTTGGGTGAATTGCTCCTTTATAAGTAAGTCAGTAAGTTTTTGGAACCTTGTTCAGTTTTCCGACTTGACTTAAATTAAACCTTAAGTCTACCGCCTGCTAGTTTAGCTTAGCATTAAATCGCGCTCTACCAACAGTTGACACTCGGAGGTATCACACAACGCTTTGTGATAAGCTAACAGGACACCAGCTGCAGCTTCCTGTTTAAAGCAGAGACACAACAGCAGGATCGTAAAAAAACTCCAGCTATTTCTAGAACACTTTAGCTCTATTGATGAATAAACTCATCCTGGGTAAGAGTGAAAGATTAAGAAGTCCGCCCCTTTGTAGCCTTTATTTTTTGACAAGAGCTCCAACGAATACAAATATATGCCCAATAAGCTCGACACATAAACCCCACATTGGTGAACATGCTGCATTATTGTCGGCATCAGTACCTGGAGGATGAGCTCAGAATTGACCAATAGTGACAAATTACTGTTTCTAACGAAGGCGGCGAGGCAGAGAGCAAAATATGGATGAAACACTAAACTGATCATAAACCCAAGTAGAGGGAGATGTACGCAGTAACTGTCAGCGGAACAAATCACCAAACTGCACCTCCAAGGATAAAAAGAGACGTTCTTTAATAGCACAGCTCATTGATTTACACACACACACACACACACACACACACACACACACACAGTAAAGATGGCTCATCTGAGGACGTGGCTCGGTTTACTACAGAAGTGCTCGAGCCCGGTCCGTTTTCCCTCAGGGCCCCGATGAGTAGGAATGCAGCCCTCTGGGAAATGCCCCCGGGTCTGTGGACGCTGCTCCTGGGGGGGGGGGGGATTGGGGGGGGTGGACGAAGCTGCTGCCACCTCCACAGCTGCCCCCCCCCCCTCCCCTTCCCTTTGTTGGACCACACCGGCGTGCAGGAAGAGCTTCTACAGCAAAGAGGTGCGGACCTTCTCGTAGGCTCCCAGGAAGATGAACCCCCCCACGCTGATGAAGGCCGTCCTGGGGACGCTGCCCGCGAACACACTGCAGGGGGAGACGAGGGGGGAGCGACTGTGAATCCTCAGATCACCAATACCAGCACAAACACAAGGCTCATCGCTACGTATCAGGATACCTAATCAATCGTTTCAGTGTTCACGCGCTGCCGAAACACGTCTAATCAATAGTTGGAGCAAGTTCGATGGGTTTCTTCCTAAAGCGTTTGAGACAAATGTGTCTGAAATATGCTGAATATACACATTTATTTACTATCTGTGTATTTGTAGCTGTGCCACATGCACACACCTGAACGTCCTCTAGAAGGACCCGTTACAGGGTGAAGTAGCTTATTCTCAGAGGTCGGCCCTCTGCAGCTTTATTTACCCACACAAAGAGATATACGCCCCCCCCCCCCCCCCCCCCGTTGTTCGAGGTTTATTTCCCCGCCGTCGATTTAAAGTGGAAATCTAAGATTTGGGTCACATGACAGCATCTCTCAGCCATCTAAACTATTCACACAACTCCACCATTCAGAATGCCTCGGCCCAGCGAAGGGTTTGCCTAGAAGAGAGTGTGTGTGTGCGTGTGTGTGCGTGTGTGTGCGTGTGTGTGCGTGTGAAACAGAGAAACCGTGTGCTTGTGTAAGCAGCGACTGGTCTGAAGGCCGAAAAATAAACGCAGAGACGTTAGACGTCACGCGTCGTGCCCTCAAACTCTTTCCATCGCCATCTGCCCGAAGCACAAGTCACAGGCTCGCCGCGGGAAAGTACTCCGCATTACTCACACAACTGCATCACATGAGATATCCGAAGCACATCAAAGTCCAAAGACGTCAACATTGCTCCCGGGGATGCCCCCCCGGCAGCAGCGTGAGCAACGGACTCATTTTAAACTCCTGTTGGGTCTCAGCTCCCTGGACTACTGTCACGTTTCCTGCCTGGGATCAGACCCACCTGTGGATTCTGAGACGTCAGAGTGGACCGCAGCTCAAACGCCAACCACCCCCCCCCCACACACACACACCTCCCCCACCTCCCCCGAGTGGGCCGACTCCCTCTGACATCACAGCCTGGCCGGCCGCAGAGAGCCGTCATCTCCCCGTCGACGGGCCGATCCTCTCGCCTGAGGAATCGGGCTAAATATAGTTCCTCCAGACGTGACTCCACCGCTCAGAGGCGAAGCCGCGCCTTTAGTTTAGAAGAAGAAGCAGAAACCTCCGTGGTCCTTCATTTAAAGGAGAGAAAGACGCCGCTTCAGTTGGATGTTGGTTACATGTGTGCCAACAACACACCTCTGGTACCGCTCCACACAACCTAACTAACTGGGACTCCGCTCCCGGTGCATCGTGGGTACTGGCTCTCTGTTAACCCGTGGTCTCGGGGGCATGGCACACACATGGAAGCACTTTAGAGCTTCACTACACTGCAATTGGGCCTATTACCATAATTACAGCTTTAAAGCCCCAGCAATTTGTATGAGGCATGCAGCAGCGCAACCGCCAGGCCCACTTTGCCCCCCCCCCCCCCCCCCCCTTTGCTCTCTACATACTCCCTTTTCTCTGTGTGTGTTTCGTTCTCTCCTCTCTCCTAGTTACCCCCCCCCTCCCTCCCTCCACCATGTATCATGTATCAGGTTGTGGGGCTCACGCTGCGTGCTCTCTGAGTGAGTTTAAGGACAGTTGGTTATGGAGAGAAAGGTGGGAGAGCGGCATCAAAGAGCCCCCCCCGTACATTACCACTTGGTTGCTGCTGCAGCTTGGGGGGAGGGAGGGATGGAGGGATTGAGGAGTTCTCCATCACCTCGTTGAGATCGTGTCGTGGTCACGAAACGTGAGCTTCATTCAAATCGAAGGCTGGCTCATGATTGCTGATGTCTGAGAGCAGTTTGAGGGGAATCCCCCCGCCCCCCCCCACGACGGCTCGTGTTAAACACAAAGCTGAAATGCAATTTTTCTTCGATTAGATTGCTGCACAAACAAACAATAACGCAGTGCCTTGTGTTTGCAGGTGTTTGTGCGAAGGAAGTCCCCCTGGCGTTTGGCCCAGTGCCAAACCAACTGTGCCTGAGGGGAGGAGGGGGGGGGGGGGGGGGGGGGCTTTTGTCCAGTGTGCATCATAAACACATCAAAACGCTTAAATAAACCCGTGCGCTTGGCCTCCTTGGCTCCATCATCGGGCCTGATTACGAAGAGGCGGTTCCATTCCAAACACTCCTGATGGCCTTTAAAGACGCACACTCACCCCGACAGGCCTTGGCTCTTCCACACGTCGTGGAGCACCAGCGGGATGTTGCCCCTCGCTGCGGTCGACCCGGCCTGGAGAGAGAGAGAGAGCGAGAGAAAGACAGAGATAGAAAGGGGGGGGGGGGAATAGAGGCGTGATGACAGATGGATCATCTCCTCCACTTCCTGCTTCTCCAACGGACACCCTGTTTAGTCTTCCTCAGCGGAGCTTCCTTCAACTCCCCCCCCCCTCCCTCTTTTTCTCATTCCTCTGAGGCTCCCTCTGTTTCTCCGCACGGACAGCTGTGTCAGCGAAGGTGACACCCCCCTCACCCCCTCGCCCCCCCCCCCCCCCCCCCTCACCCCCTCGGGCACCTGCTCGGCAAAGCAGCCAGCCGTTTGCCCACCCAAAAAAAACACTCAACAAGTTCCCTCCGAGCCCAGACTAGAACTTATATGTACACAATACGGCTTAGCCGGCCATGCACTCTTTAATCCATCACTGTGTGTGTGTGTGTGTGTGTGTGTCTCCCAGATCTGTTGGAACGAGAAGAAGATTCCCACATTTCATTCATGTGGGGGGAAGGGAAAAAAGGCCCCATTCTCCGTGTTTCTGTTGGAGACAGGTGGCTGACATTTGACTCAGTTTTATTTTCCTTCACCACTGGAAGGGGGGGGGGGGGGGGGACGTTGTCCAACACACACACACACACACAGTCATCTTTGTCTCCTTACAAGCGTGAGTGAGCAGTGATAAATAACGTTGCCCTCAGCGTTGTGGCATCCACACCGATGCATGCAGGGAAACATGGCCGCCGGAGGAGGAGGAGGGGGAGGAGGAGGAGGAGGAGGAGGAGGAGGTGAAGAGCCGCGTTGTGCGGTGGCAGCGGCGCGGCGTGCCAGCCTCGATGCCAGAGCGGTCGGGGCAGCGGCGTGCCGTCCCGGAGTCCCGCCCCAGCAGGGCGTGCACACGTCCAGGCTGTGTTCCCGCCCGCCTCACAACGCCGGCCTTTCACTCCGCCCGCCGCAGGAGAGGGGGAACCTTCACGTCTGCTGCGGCGGCGACGGAAACTGGCGCGACAAGTTCCAACCCTCACATTTCCTCCGTTGCGTCCAATCCAAACGATCCGTACCCATCAACGCCGCCGCCTTCTCTCTCCAAACAGCCTCCTGCCTGGACTTGTCATCCCTTGCTGACAACAAACCCAACTTGAGTCTGACACTAATGCCATGGTACCATTTAGGCACTTCAGGTGGAAATGGAAAATGACACGTTGAAATATGCTGCTTCTAATGTACGTCACCGCCTACACAAAGCACATTCACATCTGTGGGTGTTTGGGAGAAAGTTAAAATTGATGCACTAGCCAGTGACATATATCCCACTCTTTTTGACCTTTGAACTTCAAAGTTTAGACTGCTACTGCTGTTAATAACACAAAGACAAAAAGCAAAAGGCAAACCAAGAAAGTTGTATTTTACCGTTAGATAGAATAAAAACAAAGTATTAGTACAGACCACTAAACGTCCCCTCCACAGATATCATCTTGTATCATACTGGCTTCCATTTGGAAGAATACCTGGTGAATGCACTGCTCTGCGCTGAAGCCTTATACAGTTCTAACCTCTGCTGGTGGTGAAGTACAGCAGCTGCATTTCAAATCACGTTTTCCAGGAAGCTTTTGTTCCGCCGAACGCAAGAGATCAAGACTGTCTGAGTGTTTGGTTAATTCAAGGACCTCATTAATTAGTCTGGTTGTCCGGGGGGAGAGGGGGGGGGGGGGGGGGGTGCAGCGACGGAACACTTTGACTTTGCCAAGGACAGGCTGTGTGTGTTTGTTTGCGGGGGAGAGGGGCTGGTGTGTGTGTGTGTGTGTGTGTGTGGGGAGGGGGGGGGGGACTTTGAACTCACCACCCTCTACACACAAAAAGAACAAAGCGAGGGAAGCCAGACCTCCAGTTAGAGCGAGCCAGGAGTGAAAGAGGTGGACAGAGGGAGGAAGAGGAGGGACACCACTGCACCAAGAGACACACACACACACACACACACACACGTGGAGGAACACACCGGCCTTCTGGTTCACCTCTCAGTGACAAGCAGCAGTAACCATGTACCCAAACATTCGAGGTCTTCCCGATACCGTCCGTGTTCCAGGTCAGATGATGGATGCGCGCATGCCTCCCCGCTACCTCCGCCCTGCTTCCTACGCCCCGAGGACGCCGCTGAAATGCGCTCGGGCTGCTGCGGCCCGATCCGCTCCGCTCCGCCTGGGAGGCGTCACCTGACAGCAGTGTTTAAAAAGCTGCTGCCAGAGGAGGTGGCGTGCTCCGTGTGCGCTGCAGTGTGTTTGTTTACCTTCGCGAGCATGATCCTGGTCTTGGCCACGTCAAGAGGAGTGGTAACAACTGCCGCTACTCCACCTATGAAACAGACACACACACACACAAAGTGCTAAAATAATAGCTCCCTTAGCTTTAGGAAGTCTTTATACATTGAAAATAAATCCCATAAAAGTCCAATTACTAAACGCAGATACAGTAACGGATTAACTCAGTGATATATACGAGAAACTGTTTAGTTAACTTCATCAAAATGAGAATATTCCCCATTCGAGACCTGATAGACACCCTCCCTCCCACCGCTGGGCCGAATTGGACGATCTAAATTCAGCCGGAGAAAGCATGTGATGAAAATGATGTAATCTCGTCTCTGGCCAGGTCCTTCCGCCCCCCCCCCCCCCCCCCCCCCCCCCCCCGTTGCTCCAATGGGGTCAAGTCCGTCGAGGGAGTCAAGGGTTACAAGTGGAGATATTCAGGATGATTAAAAGGCGCCCGTGTGAGCATTTCCCGTGTCAAACTGATTAAGTATGAGCGAGCGAGAGTGTGAGGCGCGACGCCGGGGGGGAAGTGACTGAAACACGAGGAGCCCTCTCGGCCCGCAGCTCGGCCGCAGAGGGACGAGAACTCGATTCCGGCGAGAACTTGATTCCCGTTTCAATCTTTTTCCCCCCCCCGATAACGTGTCAACAGCTCAGTCAAAGTACTGGATGTGGAAGCCGTCTGGCTGTTTGAAGCTGAATACTTTGTTACTACAAGCTGTGCATGTCCGCATGCATTCATGCCGCATTACATTATCGTAAAGGGTTTAATCCAAGTTTTCAGGAATGGTATCAAAGTGACATCACATGCCTTTTTTTGTCTGTCGGACACCAACTAATCTCCATTCTCCACTATTCCATTTGAATTTCTCGCTCTTCCTCCTCGCGGCCTGCACTGAGTCCAGGTGGGGTGGCGCATGGCCACGTCTCAGCTCCTTGGTGCGAGGTTTCCTCATCTCCTCCGGGGCCTCTTTCACCTCCATGTCTCCATCTCCCCAGGAGGAGCTAAGCTCGACTCCCCTTCTACTGTCTGGCGCGTTGTGGCCGTCGCAGGAGTTATGGAGTGAAATCACGCAACGACTGCTCCACAGAAAGGCTCATCGTGAAAATATGCATTTTATTTGGGTTTCTTCAAAGAGGGGAATTTAGATTTTAGATCCTTCAGGAGCTACAATGCTGAAGGTTGAAGTCAAGCTGAGCTGAACCCTGGGAGACAAGGTCTGAGAAGGCCTCGAATCAGGATTCAAATAGACAAACAAAAGCTGATTCCAAGCAAATCCTATACGTCAGATATCTTGAAATAATACATAGAGTGGAACTAATGAGTGGATTCGCCATGCTGTTCCCATTAGCTAGATATGAATAAGAGAAACTGTTTTGTTTTACTTGCTTTCTTGGCAAGGAGCATGGAATATAGAGACTTGACAGCTACAAACACATTAGATGCATTAGGTCGGACTCAAGAGTGTTGTTTGGAAAACTTGTACATCAACATTAAGTTAATAATAGCAATCAGTTGGGAAATCAGTACCAATCAGGGTTTGGGTCCATCAATTCTCTGTTATCATGGGTCTGCATACCAGCTTTCAGACATTAGACTGGCCCGCTCAGCTTCTCCTGACCATTCTCAATTGTACTGCACCGGTTTGTTACTTGGTATGCCTTCATGTCCGTATCTGGCCACTTTACCTCTGCCAAGGCCTCTCTATCAACTTCAAACTTCATGGATTTCTCAAAGGACAGAAAAGCACAGACAGATAGCGTCCACAGACGCCTTCGTCCAAGTACAACACGTACGACAAGGCCAGCTACAATCCTAACATCAGCCCAATTGAACCCACAGGTGGTTCCACTTATTCTGACCGATTAGACTCGTGCTGGAAGTTGGGGGGGCGGAGCTGTGCTCGGAAATACGTGATGTCACACGACTCAATGGACCAATAGGATTAGTTGGTGTAGAAGCAGCTGTGAGTCGTCGACGCCCCAAACAGATACATGTAAACTCAGTGACTAACTCGTCAGGTGGGAGCCAATCACCACCTCGGCTCACACTGATGTTGAATGTGATTGAGTTGATTGTGTGAAATTGAACTAAATTTGACACGACACTTAAATGGGTCCCCCCCGATTGACACAAGAACAGATTCCTTACACGGTTTGTAAAACAATATCCTCGACACGGTGGACACTGGGCTGTGACCTTTTTTTCTTTCTTAATCTTTACACGGAATTCAAACCAAAAACCATCAAACAGAACTATTGGGTTTCTTTTACAGCGTGTGACGAAATCCTCTCTAGTTTTGGCCGGTTCCTTTCCCCCCTGCACTCATCTTGTTTTTGGTCCACTCCACTTGCCCTCACTCATTCCTTCCCTGCGCCGTTCTCTCTCTCTCTCTCTCTCTCTCTTAAACCACTTCAGGCCCCAGTGCTCAGGAGGTCACACAGCTGCAGGGGCCCATTCCCAGGAACCGGCCCATCTCATCCATGCTGTCTCCTCCCGTTTGTTGTCCTCCTCTCCCCTGATACTCACCCAGACTGAATCATCACGCAGAATCACGCCAAGTATCTGAGGAGCTCTGATAATGAAGCATTTTCTGAGACAACCACGCATTATTAACATTTGCTAATTCAGCTTGGCTGGGTTTGCCTTTCTTTCATCCATCCATCCTTCTCTACTCTACTCTGATCTGCTGCAGGTGAGGATGGGACTCCCCAGCAATGCTTACCTCTGTGGGATCTAATAAGAAAACGGCTTTGGGTAAACTTGTCCTGCCCTCCTCGTCATCTATTCCCCAACCCAGCTATCGATTTATCCATCCCTCCCCTCCCTCCCTTCTCCCCACCCCCCACCCTCTTCCCCCCCCCCCCCCCCCCCCCCCACCCGATCTCCGCCTCTTTCCCAAAGCAGCAAATAATCCCCTGCACCTGCAAAAGCTCCGCACACTGCAGCCTGCCAAGAGTAGAGCGTGTGACCTTGCCTCTGCGACCACAGAGTCTGGGAGAAAGAGAGGGAGATGTCGAGAGGGAAAGAGAGGGTTGTCGATAGAGGAGCATGATGAAAGAGGGAGAAAGAGGGAAACAAAGGGAGGGAAGATTGCCGTTAGTGGGGATATCAGACACATTGAAAACACATTGTGAACCTTGGTCTGCTCTGGGGCTCCGGGGCCCGCAGCTGGGAACCCGGGCCGCCCGGCTATTTTTGTGCAGCCTTTTTCTCCCCCCCGTTGATGTCATAGTATTTGTTTCCCAAGAACCGGGACGGGCCGGGAGGGAGGCCTGAGAACGTGCTGCTGCAGCGGCGGCGGCGGCCCCGTCCCCCCCTCCCTCCCTCCCTCCCTCACCCCTGCATGCTTGGTCCAGATGCCATCGTGGTGAAGTCCAGTAGGTCAACAGAGATTAGCATATCACACGCACAGATCCCCACATTCTTTTATTTTCTTTAAAAAAAAAAAAAAAAGGAAATCGGCACTACACATTTTTGGGGGGGGGGTCATATAAATATCCACAGGGTTGTTGAACTCAAATTACATCGGGGCCACTGGCCGGGTCGTCATGTACAAGTGGGGGCGCTTGAACACCCCGCAGGAAGAAAAATAAATTGCCAAACTGCAACAGCATCCACTCGGGAGCTTCCTTCTCCCTCCTCTCGCTCACTGTCCAGCACCGTGACGACGCTCGCCATCATGCTCTTATGGAGGGCCGGCCAGAAGTGGCCTCGGGGACGCCTTTCCATCGGGGGGGGGGGGGGACGCCTGCTGTGCTCGTCAATAATGAGGACGTTCAAAAAGCTCGCCCAAAAGCAACTGGCCGCCGACGGAAGGAGCTCCTCCGTCCCTCTTCCTCCCCTTTCCCTTGAAGAACAGCATGGAGCGTTTACGAACACTTTCTTGTGCCCCCCCCCCCACCACCACCACTGAGAGTCTAATCGGCGGCACGTTATCTCCGTCTTCTCCCACACGTGGACGTCACAGAAACCACATGTGCACAAACACAAACAAGTAAACGCGCAAAAGACGAAACAAACCAAACAAACGGAAAGGAGAAGACCTGGCGGAGGAGATCAGGATGTGTCATGTGGGTTCCATTAGAGGACGGATGGAAAAGGGAGATTCGGTTTTCCGCATCAAAGGCCTCGCGCTGGGAGATTCCTCTCCCGAGTCTCTCGTGACTTTCATGAATAAATAATGAGGGGTAAACCTGGGAAAACAAAACTTTTTGACCTTTGAACTCTTGTCTCGGGGGGGGGGGGCCTGGAAGCACCTGGAAGACTTCCCACAGGAAAAAGGAGGGGAGGCGAATGTGTTACTATGTCACGTACGTGTCGTGTCGTGTGTGAGTGCATCTCATTGGTTGAATTTGAGTTCCCATCTTTGACCACCGGCGATCAGTCACAAGCTAAAAGTGTGACACCCTCCTGTTGTGCTCGTGTTGTCCAGGTCAGAACAGATGGGGCTTCTACACTTGGGTGTCGGGGGAAAAACAACAACAAAACCAAGATATTACAGAATAAATGTGAGAAAATATAATAATAATAAGAATTACGCATGCACACATTGAAGCCTGGTGTGCACTGACCAGTGTGTGACATTTGTTCATATTGTGAGACTCCTCTTGAGCTTTAAAATGTTCCTGCCTGGGTGAGCATGCATTGATCACAGCAAAAGAAATCAGGGGGGGGTTGAACTCATTGCCCTTTACCCCTTTTCCAGCAGGCCCACAGCAATTGGTCTTTTCCTCCCGCCGATTCTCTCTGACAGCTGTGCTGGCTCGGTGTGAAATGAAAAAGAAAAAGCCCATAACGCAGCACATTGCTGTCCTACGGAGCAGGTGGGAGATCTTGCCGCACACACATTCCCCTCGCTCTCCCTCCGCCGGGCCTTCTGAACACTTCGGTGGTCGCTCGGAGAGCGAAGGCGGTAAAAGCTTTGGATTTGAAGGCGCAGAGGACGCGCACGCGGGGCGACTGGGAGTAGGGCGCCAATGGAGAAGGAGGCGAGAGGGGAGCGCGGAGGTCCAGATAGCAGCCGCTCACCCCTCCGCCAACGGACGTGTCCAGATGGCCTGGAGAGAGAGGGGGGCCTTTGACCGAGGGACAAAGAGACACTTGTGAACGACCAGATCTAACTCACACAAACACACACACACACACACACACACACACACACGCACGCACGCACGCACAGCTGTGAAGTGTATTGTTCGTCTGGTCGGCAGTTAGCTCCTAACACCGATGGAATGTTTGACTGTCCGCCTCTTGCGCCCTTGAGACATGATGTCACTCCGACAAAACGTCTTTTCAAAGAGAAACGGCCTTTTTTATGCGAGTAGGGGCCACACGAGGAAAATATAGAGAGGGCAAGGAGAGAAAAAGAGAAAGAAGAGACATAAAAAAATAAATAAAAATGTGCAAAAATGATTGTCGTAATAAAGTGGCTGGTCGTGACAAACCATTAAAGTGGGGCGTAAATTCAGATTTTTTTGCCACAATGATACAGGGGAACGCAGAGGGGGAGGCTACAGGCGATTGGTGCAGAGTGAAGGGACAAAACTGACGGATAGTGAAGAGAAAGCGGGAATGGAGTCAGTTAAACACACTCATGGAAAGATTCTGTACGTACCTTTAAATATTCCCAAAGTGGAAACTGCACCAGAGAGAACGGGATCTAAAAAACAAAAAAAAAGTTTGACTCATCAAGGATTACCTCAGGATTCAAGTTTCATCTTTAACCTCTAATTCTCCTGCACTTGTCATTCCTGCCACCTTGCTCTGTTTCCTCTTCCTCATCTGACTGCTCCCTTGATCCTTCTCACTGCTGATGATTAATGAATAAGACAGGCTGTGGTCTGGCAGCCCTGAATGGATGGATGGATGGATGGAGCAAACTTGAAAGGAGGAGCAGAGGGATGGAGGGAGGGCTCAAAAGTGATAAAGTTGGCGCGTGGGTGTTTCCAGTGGAAGTGCTTAATTGACAAAGGTAGGATGATACAGTGAGTGGAAATCAGCAGTAGTGCCAAGGCAACAGGCAAATGACACACACACACACACACACACACACACACACACACACAAAACCAAAGTCACACTGCGTGGTGTCTTGGATCTCAGCAACAAGGGGATCACTTCAGCAGCACAGAGACAACTTCCGACCTGTGTGCATGCCTCTTAGTGTGCTTATGACGCACTTTGACCGGAGGAACTCCCCTCATATAAACACTCAGAAGGACAATAACTCATGCATCTGCATGTGCTCTGAGAGAGAGCTGAAAATATATACTTTTTAACATCTTTACAAATGACTTAGTCATCCCAAAAAGGGGATGAAGCATTAATACAGTAGACCACAGCAAATTGTGCTTCTGTACTGAGGATGAAGTACGGCGTTAAAGGAAAGCCTAAAATAGGCCGCTCAAGCTTTCGCTTTCAGCACACAGAATGTAACTGAACCAGGCTCACTATTCCTGCACATATGAGACAATGCGTTCCTCCGTCAGCATCCTCATTATCTGAGAATATGTGTATCCGCTGAATTCAGGCTCCCCCGCTGGGGGATGTCATTGGTCCCCAGCGGGAGACCGTTGGAGCAGGTGAACAAGGGTCTACAAACGTGCCACACTGAAATATAAACGATTGCATCGATTGACATCCCCTTATTCTCGCTTCTTGTATCCAGCTCCCCTGAACGTGCACTGTTAGAACTTCCTCTGCATGATTTCCAACTGGCGTGAGATAAGAGAGCTTTCGAAAAGGAATCAAAGTGCACGTGTCTTTTATGCCTTTTTTTTGTTTTTGGACTGGAGCGGGAATAGAGGGAATAGCGGGAATAGAGGGGGCTACAGCGACAATAACTAAATGGAGCTTTTATACATTTTATACTTGTATAAATGGAAGGAGCTTACAGGAAAGTGTTAGTTAACTTGGTGCATTTCTTTCTATTATTTTTTTTGTTTTGTTTTTGTTGACAAATTTTACTTTTTCCATAAGTTGTTTTCAGTTTGAAATGTAGCTGAGAGGAGAAGCGAAGGACAGATTGGTTCCTTCGGACAATCTGGAAATAGTGATGCACAAATGATTCATGACTTGGTTTGACACCCCTGACACACATGAAGTAGGTGAGCGTGTGTGTGTGTGTGTGTGTGTGTGTGTGTGTGTGTGTGTGAGCGTGTGTGTCCGTACTGTCTGGTGGAAAAGGAAGATCTGAAAACCACATGTGGTCTGATTCAGAAAGATAAGTGACTTATAGTCAGGAGAGAGGGCTCCGGGGACACGCCCCTGAAACACACTTTGTTTTGGGATAATTGACTGACCAAACTCATCCCTCAGCAGAATGAGAAATGGAGAAGACACAGAAAAGGGAAGTGGGGAACAAAGGGCATATTTTTCCCCCTTCCTTCTGCAAGTTCAATGGTGTTACATAAGTCAGTTACCAATGGTGTCCCACGTCCAGTGCATCACACCACTGTGAACATCCCCAATCAGAATCTGTTGTTTTCATTTCATTCCAGCGAAGAAATGCGTGAGCTTGGATCCCCGCTCCAACTTGCTCTGAAAACACAAGCATGGATCCTCAAAACAGCCCAAGGGAGCCCGTTTTGATTTCGCTCTTGATTTTCTCAGGTGTGGCAACGTTGATGACTGACTTGTGCATCGACATTGAACTTTGGGTTCATGTGATCTTTCTTCATTTTAAACTATCGTGACAGGAAGGTTACGAGCAGAGGTGTCCAAAAGGCGTTGAAATACGTTTAAATTCCTCCCTGCGGTCTGATGATGAGCACCAGGGATGCCACACCCATTGGAGCTCCTTGTGTTTCGAACTATTCATGGTAAAATGACCATTTTCCATCAAATGTTTGGAAAATCCAGAGAAAGGGAAAACCCTTGCAGCTTTGACTGCTATTCTGTTAAGGGGATACTGCTGTGTTTGCATGAATAAAAAATAAAAAGTGTGTG